>NC_069112.1:6876458-7546875 GCF_025612915.1 Magallana angulata | reverse complement strand
CCTTAATAATAAAAAACATTACAATCACTATAAGGTCTTCCGTTGGAAACGGAAGACCTTAATAATAAAAAACATTACAATCACTATCAGGTCTTCCGTTGTAACGGAAGACGTTAAATATCTGTATACAATGTATATAAACCATAGGACGCTAATCGTTCAATTTCAAGAAAGATAGTACTAAAAATTGATTCAAATACATTATGGGTTACTTTAGCTTTGATCTTTAACATACCAAATGCGAATATGTAGGACAATTCCACATAAAAAACACCACAGTAGATGATGTTCATAGTTCAAATTTATCAGACGATTTTGTTTTAAAGAAAAACAACAACTAAGCGTTGTACGGCGGGATATACCCGTCAACAGTACTTTAGACTTCTTAATTGATGAAATATAAATTAAGTAGGTACATACACAAAAATATGTTTGAGATAAAACACAGATAGATGGATGGTTCATATATACTTGTAGTGTTTAAGAGAAGGATGAGAAACAGCAATAAATACGGCATTATGCATGTATATTTAGTAATAGCGATACTGGTCTTTTTAGGGATTTTTTAGGTAAGAATTGGTTTGATAATTCTCATGATAATAAAAATAGCATGGCTTCAGAGCTTTACAGGTATATTGTTTACAGACCATTTGTATGTGTTCTTAGGATTCAAATTGGAACTGATAAAACATAGATATGAATTATCAAATAATTATTGAATAATTAGAATTAATCATACATTTCTCTCTGGTTCTATAATATATAATGTGAGAATGTGCGACTAAAATGTTAATAGAAGAAACAGATTTCGTTGTCTTGCCAAATAATTGAGCTGATTAACCGTATATTATCAGTGGTGTTTTTTAAGCTAAAATTGATTAAAAACCTACATTACATGTATATTACGCTTTACAAATAAAATTTTCCTTGCTAAATAAATTTTTAAAAAGCAGGATGTATTTTCTATGCAATCACAAAAACCACATATTGTGCAATAGAGTCAGTTACATAACAGGATGTATTACCTTTGTAATAAAATCACAATATCATTTACTGTGCAATAGAGTCGCTTACATTGATAACAAGGATATATATTGAAGTATACAATAGTTTTTGTAAACGACTCTACTTATCTGACCGAACAGTTTTGCGTTCACAGCGCTATACTGATAATGTCGCACTGCATCATTGAACACTCATTTAAAGTGTGTGTTCTAGACATCAATTCTAGAATAATTATAAATGATGTTTAATATTAGCTTCACATTTGTAAGTTCATTTGTCTTTTTCAGAATCAAAATGAATTTTTGCATACGCCTCACTTTGCCTCCCTAGACCCATATTTCTGTTTTCCTATAGTGCTTCTTTTGTGTATATATAGCACTTGCGGCCGAAAGACAAGTTCAGCGGCTGATTTCTGTATTAAGCTCTAATATACGAATAAATGTTTAAAAATCACATATTTTAAAACATTTCATATTAAAATCTCTTATTACTACCTTTTAACAACGGAATATAATCAACATGAACTCTTTAACTCCGCATTATAATCTGATCTAGTGAGATACAGTTAAGTTATACTTTTCAAAAGATTGTTTTGATACTATCTATGCAATTTAATGAATTAAAACAAAATACCGATTAAAAAATGCAGTTTTTAAAACAAAATTTATTAAAGATCCAAACTTGTCCTTTCTACACGATCTTTGCAGCCGGCATGGACAATACAAGGTCCAGTCTCCAACTGACGATCATTGTGGATAACGACTAATTTATAGGTAAAGCATACATACAGGTGTAAATAAATTGAGTTACTCGTGACACATACAATAATTAATTTAAAGGATTAATAAGGATTTATATTTAGTTCAATTACAGGTTACTTCTTAATGTCCAGCTATGAGGTCTAATTAGAAAAAATTAGCACTTAATCAAGAAACATTATGTCACTCGAAATATAAGTATTTTTCACACGGTGACAATATAGTGAATACATGACACATATTAACGTGTAGCTTTATTCATAACACAATAGTTAATTCAACTACTAGGTACACAGTTTCTACCTGACCTTACATTGTAGGTTCATAAAACTTGTTAAAAAATGTAATGACAATATTATATCTAATCAAGAGTTTGATAAGTGTTGTCTCCCTTAGCTACATTTGGTGTCAGAGCTTGATAAGTGTTGTCCCCTACAGATAATACACTGAGTTCCTGGTACTGAGAGGCGCAGTCATTAGTTACACTCTGATTTTCACTTGATGAAGAACTCCGACAACAGAACTGCTTTGATTTCTTCCTAGTTTTTATATGAATAAAAACTTTAAAAAATATGATGCCCAAAAAACAAACAAATAAACAGAAATACAAAAATACGCATTCAAAGGTTAAAAAAACTTTACTAGATTTTGTTGTGCCTAATACAAAGGGAAATAAATCTAATCAAATAAATAAAATTGACCATTACCTAATCAAACTTGCGCTGATGAGAATAACGTTGACAACAAGAGATATTGTAAATGCAGCAATCAATGCCATTGAGATCAGTGTAATTGATTTTGTATCACTTGTCTGAAGGTTATCTGTGTCTTAAAATTAAAAGAAATAAAGATTTCAATGTACACACAATATTTTCACTAATTAACAACTTATACACGTTAAGAAAGTACCATACTTTGATCACAGTTGTGTCCCTCCGTGCACCCATACACACAATTTCCGTTAAATCTGTCACATGTTTTGTTGACACAGTGACTACTGCATGGATGCTTACAATTCTCTCCATAGGATTCATTGCATTCTGAAATTAAATCTCATTACACTTTAATTTCAATTTTTACCCTTAACATAATTTTTAAACTATATAATGTGTGGACACGATTGTTTATTTATATAATTTAAACTACCAATAAATGCTTTGTTTTTATTGATATATCAATTAAAGGACTATGTGCGGTTTTATGCATTTTTGCCCCCAAAATCAAAATTTTAGAAAGAGCTTTAAAAATAAGGTGAAAGATAGTTAAAATCATATTAGAAATAAAGGTGTAAAAGGTTATCACCACAGTGACCTCATAATGTAGAAATGACGTCATTAAAATTGCGTTATTTTGATAAATTAATTTTTTGTAGCTAGATATGGGTGTTTTCCGATGGTTTTTCGACTAAAAAACATCGAGCGCAGGCTTGCTCAAGTACCATATTTTAGTATAATGTGTATAACTTTGTGAAGAAAAACATATATTAAAATCGCATTTGAGCAGACCTGCGCTCTATACTTCCTAATGCAAAATATATAGAAAAAATGAGAATATTTTCATTTGTTTGCAAATTTGCGGGATTTGGGCCATTTAGGTGACGTCATAGATACACAGCGAATGAGCAATGATGACTAAAATCATTATTAAAGTTATAGGCATCCTCTATAAATGATTTGTGAAGATTTTATTTTCATATGATACTATTTAAAAATTGGTTGAAATTGGAGGCAGATATTTGACCATAACACACCTAGTCCTTTGCAAAACGAGAAATACAAAATATTATTTCGACGCAATTTTCATCTTTGCAATAGAATTATTTTTAATAATATCTGCAAATGCAATAATTGTATGTTAAGTCAGTTCTTTCTAAATTATGATACTTGTAAGGGTAAAATAAGCAAGTAATTGATTAAAAGCAGAAAATGGTTTAGATTATTCTAATTAAAAATGTTATTTCACAAATTCATGGCTTTAAAATTGAGACACATTTGACTAATGTGATAAAAGTTGAAACAAATGTATCTAGCTGTTTTTATATATATATAATTAATGTTCATTTCACAAATGTCAAGGTAAGGAGGACTTTTAAAAAGCGTGCGATATAATCGTCGCAATCTCATAATAATAGCATGATTTGACGATGAGCAATTATGAAAGAACGTAGCATTAACACACAAATTTCATTGATAATTAAAAATGTAAATTTTGCATTTCCTTTTGCAAAGGTTGCCGAGGTAAATATTGCTGCACAATATATGGGAAAGTTTTACACACATACCTCTAGTACATCTTGGACCCGTCCATCCTGCCTTACAACTACACAGTCCGTCTGTGTGTCGACATGTCTGACAGGTAAAGGGACAAACATGAGAACAGTTCCTGCCGTAATAGCCGACAATGCACGCTGTACGAAAAGGCCAATTTATAGTTGGATAAGTACGTGTAGAACAATTGCAAAAACAAACAAATATAAAACACTCAAAATGCTAAACCATCTAGATAAAAACTCCATATCTCACAGTTGTTACAGTGTGTTCCTTCATACCCGTCATTACAACCATTCGAACACTCTCCACTGACGTGGTCACATGGTTCATTCCTTATACAATGACCACTACAAGTATTGCTGCATCCTATTCCAAAATATCCGGGTGGACATTCTAGGTCATATTTAAGAGATGAAAGTATTTAAAGAAGCATGCGTTATAATCATCGTAAATTCAAAGAATTGGCATAATTAATTTGTCGATAAAAAAATTGTGAAAAGTTGTAACATAAACTAGACAAAGAACTAAGGATTGTATTATGTATTTTTGGCCTCTAAAGTTAAACCTTTTAAAGACCTTAAAAGATAAGGTGGAAGATAGTTGAAATCAATTCGAAAATAGTTTGTTAAATATTATCACCACAAGGGCGTCATAATGTAGAACTGACGTCATGGAGATTGCCTTATTTAGATAAATTGATGATTTATAGCAAAATATTGGTGTTTTTCGTTGGTTCTAACACTGGGCGACATCCAACACAATCTTGCTCAAGTACTATTTTTTAGTATGATTTGCATAATTATATGAAAAATAAATATGTTAAAATCGTACTTGAGCAAACCTGTGCTCTATACTTTCGAATGCAGCATATAAATGAAAATTGACTATATTATTATATATTTTAAAAATTGCAGGAATTTGGTCATATCTGTGACATCATAAATAAAAAGCAAATAAGCAATGATGACCGAAAGTGAAATCAAGTTTAAAGTGTTAGACATCCTCTGTACAATGAATAATAAAGATGCGATTTTTACATGACACTATTTAAACAAAGGTTATATTTGACCATACCAAACATACTCCATTCATTGATATCTAAAACAAACGAAACTTAGCTTTTCTTTGTACAAAGGTTACCGGGGTAAACAATGTTCCATAAAAAGTTAACACACTTACCTTTAGTACATCTTGGACCCGTCCATCCTGCCTTACAAGTACACATTCCGTCTGTGTGTCGGCATGTCTGACAGGTAAAGGGACAAACATAAGAACAGTTCCTGCCGTAATACCCGACAATGCACGCTGTACGAAAAGACCAGTTGATAGTTGGATAAGTACGTGTAGAAAAATTTCAAAAATTAAAAAAGACACTTTTAATGCTACAACATCTAGATAAAAAATTCATATCTCACAGCTGTTACAGTGTGTTCCTTCAAACCCATCCTGACAACCATTAGAACACTCTCCACTGACGTGGTCACATGGTTCATTCCTTATACAATGACCACTACAAGTATTGCTGCATCCCATTCCAAAATATCCGGGTGGACACTCTAAGTAAAGTATGATATAAAGTAAGCAAGATATAAGTTAGTATATTTTTGATTCATTAGTTTGTACAAGAGTAAGTGGTAATATAAAGCTTGTGTATAGTTCAGTTGAAAATTTGATACTGTATAAAAATCGAGATTATCTGACACTTAAATGTCTTCACGACAATAATTTAATTAGATCTTTGCTTCTACATTTTGTATTTAATAGACTCCTACTATTAGCGTGACCGTACTTTTGCTACAGTTACTGTTGGTGTAACCTGGGTTACATCCTCCTTCACATTTACCAGTCTGCTTATTACATGGATAATTATTTAGACAGTGACATCTGTTGATACAGTCAATATCATCGGTGCCGTTATCACAATCTAAATGCGTATATATAGAAACAATATACTTATACATCTATTATTTCTCGTTCTATAAAATATATTTATGTTTATCGTTAGTGCAAACTTTCAACTTTCCAAATGTAAGTCAGGTTTAACAAGTTTAACCTATGTACCAGGGGACATTTGAAATAAATATTAAAACAATATAACGTTTGTAAACATTGTAGTATTTTTATCAATTTATGTATACCTAAACATGATTTTCAAATGAAAAGAAAATGACACGTTGACTTATCACTTTTATCACACATGTATCCTGTCCATGCAGCATCGCATCCTGGGT
The DNA here is from genome assembly GCF_025612915.1 of Magallana angulata. Classification (NCBI taxonomy): domain Eukaryota; kingdom Metazoa; phylum Mollusca; class Bivalvia; order Ostreida; family Ostreidae; genus Magallana; species Magallana angulata. The sequence continues at coordinate 7,540,611 of NC_069112.1, read as the reverse complement.
CACACCCTCCAGTCACGTGATTACAGGTAGCGTTGTCTCTACAGTGTCCTACACACTGCTGACTACAATTCATACCGTACCATCCTTCTCTACATTCTTATAAAAAATGATTTTTGTAGTTATTTTAAAAAGGAGAAAAAAAATGTTAATTACAAAAAGAAGTATCGAAGTTATGTGTTCAATGATGACACTGTAACGGACCCTGATCAATGACCCTAAGTGTTGTCCTTCCGATCCATTTCAATGCTTCATATGAAAACGTGAATAAAACAATCATACTTCATATTATTTAAAAAGTACCCTGTAATGGGGCATAAATTGGATAATTTAAACATATTTACTAAATTGGTTCAATTGAAGGTCATACATATTGCATCTCACATCGTTAATTATTAAGTTTTGAAATAGAAATTAATGTATCAAAAAACAATGTTCACAATGGAAACTTTCTACTAGTATAACATGACTTTCCCGTCAGAAAACAATCTTACTTGTATTACATGTCGTTCCCATCCATCCAGGCGGACAACCATAACACGTTCCATTCTGAATATGACACATATTACCCTTACAGTGGGTTGGACATTGGATATCACAGTCACTGCCGTAAACATCAGACTCGTTACAGCCTGAATATCAATATACATGAAGAATTATGGTAATAAAGATAAGTTTTTTGACAGATATCATTTTTTAGTTATCTAAGATTGGGTTAATAACGATACTTTATAAAGGAGAAAACAGTACACAACTTTAATTTATTTTTAATTGAAACTAGACAACATTTGAGATGGTAACTATAGTACCGATCAGACCCAACCTAACACGAGAGTAAACCCCAACTAAACCCCCGGTTTACTTTCTGGGTTTACTTTGGGTTTACTTTTTGAAAATTTGGGTTCACATGGGGTTTCATATGGGTTTACTCAAGAATTGCTTTTGGAGTCAACTTTTCGCACTGAAGTGTGATGCAGACCTGTTATTTAACTTATCATCCTATTGCCTGTGCTTCCAGCCCCTTGTATATTCCGAATACACATGTAGCGTCTGCTTTCAGGGTAAACTTCTGATCGGGGTTTACTCTGTGTCCACTCTGGGTTTACTTGAGTTTACTCTGGGTCCACTCTAGTAAACCCAGAGTTAACCCAGAAAGTAAAACCAGGGTTAAGTTGGGGTTTACTCTCTGTTAGATTGGGTCTGATCGGTACTGTGTCTCAAAGGGCCCCGCTTAAGTAATGGAAAATTGGATGAAAAACGTTTCAGAGAATTTTTTTTTTACCTTGCCCTAGAACTTAAACATTTTCCAGCAGGCATAAAAGTTTTAATTCAATCTTATTACCCATTACATACCGGCGTTTTGTTCAACCTGAGCAAGATTGAGCAATGGAAAAAATTCTAGTCTAAAACTGATTATAAAATCACTGAACACTTCTGTTAACGTGAATTTTACATGAACCAAGACGACCTTGACACTTGACCTACAAACTTAATTCAAAGTCACTGCATAACCTTTGATAGTAAACACTTTGTAAGTGAGGAAATAGCCAGATTGGACCAAGGGAGAAAAGATATGCTCCAGACATGAATTTTTCATATAATTCTGCTATGACCTTCATATTTGACCTTGAAACTTGGTTCAAGGTCACTGCACACCTTTTATCAAAAGTATGAGCCAAATAGGGTCAAGTAAAGAATATAAATGCTCCGAAAAACAAATTTTTGCGTGATCAAATATGACCTTAGCCTTTGACCTACAAACGTAATTCAAGATCACTGCACACCTTTTGTCGATAGGTAATTTGTGAGTGAAGTTTGATCCAGATGAAGGGGAGATAAAATGCTCTGGACAAGGATTTTTCATATTATTCTGCCATTACCTTGACCGTGGCTCTAGAAACATGGTTCAAGGTAACTGTACATCCATTACCCAAGGGCACTCTGTTGATGAAGAATAAGCCAGATTGGCCCAAGAGATCTGCTCAATATACGGCGCCCTTCCTGCGGGACTCTTATTATTTAGCTATGTATATATGTCTAAAATCACTGTGCATTCAGTTAAAATTTGTAACAAAAAATAGGGCATGAATTTTTTTAGTTTAGGTTTATGTAAGAGTAGTGTCCGTATCCGGGTTTTCCTATCATACAATACGTAAATAGAAAAAAAAACAATCACTGTAACGATTCATATATTAGAAACGTGGTTAAATACTTTACCATTTACAATGACCTCGCACAGCTCCGTAAAAACGTTATCGAGTTCATATTTCTCAGGGTAGGTAACCTCACGACGTCTTTCGTTGTAGTAGATGACGTACCGTCCAAACATTATACAGGTGGAGGTAAAGTTTAAGGGTGGTAACTGAGATCCGTCCTTGTAACACAGAGATGACCTCTTTATATCAACAGTGCTTGATACATCAATGTTTGACACATACAGTGAAAATCCAGCTAAACGACCGCGCTGTCGGGCCTCTATATTTGAAAAAAATAACAAACTGTCAACTATCTCTAAAATCCATAAAAATATACAATTTCAAAGCAGAGCATCGCGGACATATAAAAAAATAGAGGTAAGATCAGGTGCCTAGGAGGAGTTAGTATTCTCTGCTGACCAGTCACAGCCGCTGTGTGCTCTTTGTCGTAATCAGGGAAAAAACGGAAAAGACCATAGACGACGAGATGATTAATTATGGTCCAACAACGACCCAGTGGAAGATTGTATTTGCTGACAAAGTCGTTGAATAGACCACAGAACTTACGAAAAGATGAATTCAAACGATACTGTTGATTGTCCTGTTTTATCAACTTGTTTGTCAGTAGCTTGCTTCGCCTTAGAAACTGTTCATATGAAGAACACGCCCTTGTGTATCGAATTAACTGAGTATTTTTTCGACTACAATTTATATTGAATAAACAACTGTTGATATCAAAAAGCTTAGATTTTAATTTGTCATGGGGAATGGAAGTACAAAGCGTTGAAAAATCGTACGTTTTGATGCTATTGATTTTGGTATGATTTTGTGATCTCAAAGTTTTTAATAATTTTTAAGAGCTTTTTAATATATATATATATATATATATATATATATATATATATATATATATATATATATATATATATATATATATATATATATATATATATATATATATATCTATATATATATATATATATAAAAAATAGTGCAATAGTTTTTTAATATAACATATATATTTAAGTTAAACAAGAAGGGTCTGGTGTATTTATCAACATTTAGTTCAGTTAAATAGCGATAATTTTCCTTTTTATATTGTATCAACAATTACTTTTTGAGAACAAAACAGGATCAAACAATAAACAGCTATATCACAAACCGTAACCGTCGTAGTTTTTAAACAGGATATTGATGCTGTGAATTCTATACACTCTTCTAAGATCCACTTTCCACCACACTGCAGCTATTAAACTGTTAACACCAATGTCGTATGTCTTCATGCACGTCGCTGAATTTCCATCAACTCCGTATTTTGCATCGTCAAGCAAGTTTGAGTAGGTATGTGATTGGGTTGCCATCTTCTTTAAGGATATATTATCTGTAAAAATCGAATAAAGATAAGAAAATTCGATTGCAAATTCTGGAACATTAGATTAAGCTTAAGAACACTACTTGATCTTTTTTTTCAAATTGAATTAAAGTAAGGGTTATGCTGGTACAATAATGAGTGAAGATCGAATACCTATAAAGGTTCTAGGCATTTGAGGCAAAACATCATCCGGTTCTATAGTTTATAATGACCAATTACGTAAAAAACTACAGACATTGACAATCACCTAAGTATTAAATCCTTAATGTAAAGTTGTTAACGAACGATCAACGGAATTCCCCAGTGACCAAAAGCTTTTATTAACATAGAACTACTTGTCCATTCTAAAAGGGGCAATAATATTAGATTCTCGACTCTGCAACTGCACTTGTTCGAAAATATATCAATAATTAAGATGAAATATTGATAATTTGAAAAGTATAAGTCTGTATTTCTAAAATAAAGACCTATATTATTAAAATTACATGTAATAGCTTTACAAAAAGATTGCCTGACTAAACAAATTTATTCAGTAGAAGCAGGTATGTTTCAATTATATCTTACAAGACATGAATTTAAATTTTTCGCTGCTGATCATAAATTTTAGTGCATGTACATGTATATCACCTAACCTTAATTATTTTAATAAATTTCCAACCATAGGAAATAGGAAAGGATATTCACGAACATAGTGTTTTTGAAAGTGTGTGGGGGCAGCTTTATCTTAAACATCTTGACAAGCAGTAAATAAAAGGGCGAATTCTTAAAATCATGAAGAAAAGACCCTAATTGTAACTTCATTTGAAATAGATTCCTTGTTTTCAGTTACATTTATTACATTCTCCGATAAAAGTGGAGGGGGCAAATCCATGATGTTTCCATTTATTACATATGTAAAGTTAAGAAAAGTGTCTGCTGCTAAAAAGGGGAAGCAGTCCCCCACTCCCCATCCCCAATTGTCTATCAATGATTTCTAAAAATCACATTTAATTATTACCCCCAGCGACTCAGGCGTTCTTAAATGCTTTAATATATTATCTAATAAAAAAAAAGGTGTCTCGAGAAACTAAACAGAAGGAACGTAAGAGATCTTTTTCTTGAATAATGTAATGATCTGACGATTAAATATTTTAAAAAACTCTTTGAAAAGTCCACTTTTCATGATTGTTACGGATGGCCAATACATCGACCAGGTTCTTCATCTTCATAATTTGACATATTTTGTCCAACACCAAAATATTATTTCTAGGTTGACAATGTGCGGAAATAGACGCAAAGTTTAAGTAAGATTTTCTGGGACTAAATAATGTAAGAATCATGCCTAAGCAAGCTATGAGTTAGAGTTATATAAATCATATTGAACACTTAGATGAAGTCAAATTTTCATTAATAATGGTAAACCAAGGCCAACAACTGCAGACGAAATTGCAGTATTCTTACGTCAAGTTTGGTAAGACATCCCAATTTCATTAATTAAACACCTGATTTATGCACAGAAGGTGTACCAAAGTAATTAAAGTTACTAAAATCACACCCCTTTTTCAGTTAAAAAATGATGGGTACGGAATCATTAACAAGTGCCACTTGTTTTTTAAAGACAGTTTGTACTCAAATAAACGCTGGTCAATGTGGCTTATATCAGTGCTGCATGTACCTTACACACAAATATGGATTCGACGTTCTTTTCTTTTAATGTAATGCCACCTTTGAACAGTTAGGTTTATGATAAAGAAAAGTGTACATATCTGTATATAAGACTTTTTGGAAATAAGTACCACATATCCTACTAAGTTGACAACAGTTATATGAGGAATACTGTAATTTCGCGTATATGACAAAAAAGTAACGGAGATTAAAATAAAATTCGGAGTAGTTTACAAGCATCAAGTAACATACCATATGAAAATGCTACAGACAATCCTAGACAGAGTACCAAGCTTTTAAAGTCCATTGTCCAGAACCTTAAGTAAAAGCCCAACTTGCTTGAGGGAAGATGAACTAATATCTTAAGAAATAAATGACCTCTCACATTAACATATATTCCTTAGATGTGCGTTTAATAAAATGTTAACAATCAATAGTGAGTCACTTCGGCGTGAAATAATTAGTACGACTTTTGTATACCATTTTGTCAATATTAGACTAAAAATATGTTGTTTGTTGGCAGACAATATTTGCTTTATTATCTCTCTCAATTACGACGTTATGCGAATGGACAAAATGGAGGTTGAAAAGGAAGACATACTTTTATTTTTTCCCCGTATGAACCATGCTTACGTTCAGTAAGTATACGTAAAAAAGAATTTAAAGTAGACTTAATAAAAACTTGAACAAGCAAAAAAAGTATGGTTATATTATGTCTATATCATGCTATGCCTACTTTGCAAAAAAAGTAAGGGGGCCTAGCTCCCCCTCCCCCCAGTTCCTGTGACATGAGAGCTAACTCACATGTAATTTCATTCCTATAATATCTATGTATAAATACATATTATGCAATTAAATAAATAATTAAAAAAAACTGACCAATGTATTTGTTATCAGACCAGTACATATGGATATCTGCTAATTGGTTTATCCCCATGAGAATCCATAGGGCAAAGTATGCCCTGACTTCAGTTTCATCTGTTGGAACCCAGGCACGGTCGGGCTGGCCTGTACTTTCCGCCGTCTGTGCTGCATATTTGTTGGTTTCTTCAGCTATCTTCCTGAATTTGGCTGATGGCAGCATAAGCTCGAAGTAACAGTACACGTGATCTTTGAGATCTAGAGTACGTGATCTTTGAGATCTAGAGTACGTGATCTTTGAGATCTAGAGTATGACAGGGGCCACTTTTTCTACAAACTCCGCTATTTCCATATCATGAAGGTCCTTAGACCAGAAATCGTCACCAATGTCGCTCAACTGACTGTCCATTGTGCATGATTGATGATTGATTGTATTTCCTGTGAATCGGATTCACTGTTTGTGTCAGATGAGAATCCCTCGTTATCTGAAACGTTTACATTGATGTCTGATCCATCAGAGAGGAAACCGTCTAAGTCAATGTCCGCGCTTTCGTCCATTACGTCGATAAAATTTCGCGCTGTTTACATGAAAGTCATAGCAACCAGGCCAAGGGAGCTAATTTATTCGGACAACGCGCTAATTGTAAATGATGTGGATTTGATAAACAAATTTGATATAATTTTTTTTTAAACATTGGAAATAATAAAGACACGTTTGAAATAAACATTTTTGCAGAACCATTTATTTCATTGCAAAACCTCCAAATCAAAAATAAAATTGATGTACGTGTTTATACTGCAATTCAGTGAGTATTGACTTACCCTACAATTCATATACTTTAATGAATTGTCATACAAAGTCATACACTGAATATCGTCTTCGTTTTATTTTTACTTGATAAAAAGATCCAGATCGATTATTTTTCCTCTAGCTTTTTTTGGGAAAAAAACCAACAACTTCAGTTGATTTGATACAGGTGCGCGTCATGGAATAATGTCGCGCTTTGTTCTTGCAGGCAGGGTCTCACTCTAAGCAATTTATTGTGAATTTTAGTACAGAATTTAAGTAAAGAATTTTAGATTAAATATTTAATTTTAACATTAAATACTTTTAGATTTAAAAAATATTATGACAACTATTGGATTAATTTGCGTAATTGTCAATATAATATAAGATACATACATACAAAACGTGTATATGTCAACCTGAAAATGGCGTCATTTGTTTTATGTCGAAATGCTTGTATGGACATATGTAACAAAAATTTCAAGCTTTTAAATTTTGATAAAACATTTTTATCAGTGGTGTTTTAAACAAAAGTTCGACCGACGGAAGTTAGCACAGAATCAGTCGACGCAGAGCGGGTTTTTGAGATTTCTGTACGAAAATGCGATATGCACACCAAGTTTTCGGTAATTTCTAGAAGTCGTACAAAGAATGATAAAAGTAAAAAATTGTAAGTTTCTATTCTATTTTCAAAAAATACAAACCGTTTTGCTATAAAACAGTTATTAACAAAACATCATTGTCTATTATCAGTTACCAAAAGGCGTCTATGGGCGTTAAAGGGTTAAGTCAAAATCTGTGAGATAAATAACGTGACAGTGTTTATATTGTAAGCTTAGGACAAGGTAACACCAAACTAATTTTGCCAAGATGTCAGGCAACAGGGCAAGAAGACGAGGTCCAATGCAATTCGTGTGATAACTGCGGTGCATGCAAAGTGCTTATTTTATGATGTTGATGTGAATGCAAGCTTTGTGTGTCCAAAACACTCTAAAATTTAACTGGGTGCTTTTCCATTACAGTTTTTATTTCAAAGTGTCAATGGTACAAGTTTTGAGAATATATCGTATACAAAGTGAAAAAATATTATGTTAATCGTTGCATCTATGATGTTTAAAAACAGAGGGTTTTTTGGCAAAAGATTGCCGTAATCTATAAGTGTATATATATATATATATATATATATATATATATATATATATATATATATATATATATATATATATATATATATATACTGTTTCTGTTCTATTTTTCACATGAGCTTATAATTTGATTATGTAATACTCTTCATTAATTTGGAGTAAATAAAGAATATCTTATCTTATATGAAATTTAAGCTGCAAATAATAAAAACTTAAATTCATATTTCATACAGATTTTTTTTTAATAGAAAATGTCTTTAAATTTACGATAGCTTGAAGTAATGTCAGCTGATTAACTTATAACAACTTGATATAAGATTTCTTACCAATTCGCTATAAACCGTTAAAAGTGTAAAGATTCACGCCTACAACTTGCTATAAACATGTTGGGAAAAAATAGGATAAGGATTGCAAACACAAGCTCTCAAACTATACCATTTAGAAATGAAATGTCATAAATCTCAACTATATCTAATACCCTTACTTTTATACACATTAAAGCAAAAAATGTGTATGCATGTATCAATAATGTATTGTGCTCTTAAGGGTATTGGCAGTTCGACAATGTGATAGTATAAAGCAAGTATATCTCTTTCATTTCATTATAGGTACAATTTATTCGAACATGACTTTCAACACAGAGTTCAAACATATTAAAACACTGAATACAAAAGTAAGAATAATTATGGCATTTTTTTTTTCAGTATAAAAAAGCACATTATTTGAATAAAACACACATAATACTGAACGTGCTACAATCATTTAGGTCGAGAAAAAGATTTAATCATTTTATTATTAACACAACTAGACTTTGACCCGTGCGTGCACGGGTTGACATTGCATATGATATCGTGCATTTACAAAATAGATACATCGAAACACCGTATATTGTTGACACTTGCATAACCAAACTTCAAGCCTACAATAATTCTATTAATTTCACTACACTCTGCTGAGTTGGAATAATCTAATTGTGTCTCGGGAAATGCCTTCACCACAGTTAAAATGCCTCCCATATACCCGTAATGTAGCAGAAAATTGCAGAACCGCTCCAAAACGATTTTGGAGAAAATTAATAAAGTTGCATTGAAAATAACAGTCAAATTGTTCACAACAAACAATTTTGAAGCAGTAAATACCTTTCTTCGAAACGTTTAAATCTATAATTGCATATTTCAACATATTGCAAGAACGTTTTTTACACACCATATTGACATTCGAAATTCATTGGATTTTTATAGTAAATGCACTGTGTGAGAGTTATCTCCCGTTTTTTCTTTGATGAACAGAAAAAAAGTTCCAATTAAAATTAACACGCATTTGTTTTATTGTTTCCGAGTTTATCCATGCAATTGTAATATTATGGAAACATAAAATAAAGAGCCTCCCGTGATTTCAATCGCAACTTCTCGAGCCTTTCCGGCAGGCTTGGAAGTGTTTTTCCGAGCTTGCCGGAATGGCCCGAGAAGTTGTGATTGCTGTGATATAGCGGGAATGTAATGCGCATGCGCAAGATTGTAAAATCCAAAAAATTCAGATGATTTCCGGAATTTTTTGAGGAATTTTCATTGATTATTAATTAACGAAGCTTGATTGAGAAAAAATAAAAACAAATTGGTAATCTTCAACTACCAATGATATTTAAAATATATAAAACAAAAGACAGTACTTTACCGATCGGTAATAAAGCTAAAAAAATCGAGTCTGTTATTTTAATATAGTAGTATAGATAAATAGAATACTTTAAGACTACAACTTTTTTATAATGCAATTAAAAAGCGTTTAAATTTTCTTCAAAATTTGTTTGTTTTCAAGGTAGATAAGAAATGCGTACAACTTGAGTTATAAATATTTTTGGAGCATATATCTTAGTAATCATGTAATCATACAAATCGGTAAGCCAAACAAATGCGTGAATAAAAAAAGGTATGGTTAAAATGACTAAACTTAAAAAAAATGTAAAGAATCGCTCTTTTGTGTCTTTAACCAACCCGGCAGGAAGTATTTAAATGTTTCAACGACTAATTAATAAAACACTTTAGGTCTATTGATTTCATTGGGCAGATGAAAAAAATTAATGAAAAATGTAAATAAACGCTCTTTTGTGTCTTTAACCAACCCGACAGGAAGTATTTTAATGTTTGAACGACTAATTAATTAAACACTTTAGATCTATTGATTTCATTGGGCAGTTTGTGAAATGTGTGCATCTGTTTGAACAATTTCCTTATGTAAAAGGACGTATATGCTGAGTGGATAAAACCACTAAACCAAAAATTGTTTTGACATTTTGTCACGCAGAATTAAAAAAGATATTTCCCTCTCTCATTGTTAATGGTTGCTTCTTTTTGTTCCTATTTGTATCACAATTGATTTTATACAGATATATGATTTGTGCTCTTTCTTTTGTGATAATCATAGTCAAAGCTATTTTCAAATAAACATAATTTAGCGTATTAGTAAGGTAAAAACGACGATAATTTAAAAACAAATTATTTGACTTTCAATTATATCGTTTTATAAGTAAAAATTAAGTTAAAACGACATCAGCTTTAATCGAACAAAGTTTCAAAACAAATCTGCGTGGACTACATTAATGAATAATTGGTTTTCGTTTGCTATTGGGTTTATTTCTTTTTGAAATATATTTTTTGTCCTTAACTGGTATAATTCTAAACCGGTTTTTTCATTTCACATCTTTGACTATTTAAAAAACGGATGCAACTGTGTTTATTGCTCATAAAATGCACTCATTTCTTAACTTTACAGAAATAGTATGTTATTAAGGGTGTTATTTACTTAGGGTTTGAGTTCTCAAATTCCGATTGTTAAAAAGTTCAATGTAATGAGTGACATTTGTTCTAAACACAAAAAGTATTTATGAAATGAATTATTATTGACAAAACATTCAATAGTTTTACTTAATTATGGAATTATGCTCAAACAAAAATTGACTTTTAGCCAAACAGAGGAAATTCGGACTAAATTTTGCAGATTTTGTTTTCTACTAAAAGTTTTTTGGCAGTAGTCTAATATTAAAAGTTAGGATTTCATATTTAAGTCTACGTAATTTTGCATATTTTCCGTTGGTTTTACCTCACTTATTCATTAAAATAATCTTATGGCACGAATAATTATAATATTGAAAAATGCTTAAAAACGATAAAAGACATCATATCTCAAAATTTTGATCATTGACCTCATATAAATTTTATGCCAACAGAATAAGGTAAATATAAGTAGTTCAATATCATAAATGTTTTTGTATTATCATCATTCAAGTTTTTGTAAAATTGAATCAAAAATGGGTAGGGATTTGTAAACTGATAGAGGAAATTCGGACTGAATTATTTTTAAAAATTGATGCTGAAATTTTAATGTTGTGTACTTATTTAGTGCTACTACCATTCGTAAACTTTATCTTATTTTTTGAAGTGTTTAATTATTTGTAATATTTTCATAATTAAGAAAATCTCAATCGTAGTGTAAAATTTTATGGGATTTTTCTTGAATTTTCAATAAATATTCAATAGCCATTAACTCAAAAAGTAGGTCATTGACCTACTTTTCTGAAAGTGAAAAATAACAATACAAGCAAAGGTCTATAACACACAATAGATGGTTTTTCATTATCATCAGTGGATTTTTTTTTCATTCTGAGTAAACGTCATCCTTAAGGCTTTTTATAAAGATAAGAATAACATTCTTGAAAAACATAACCCCAAACAAAAAAGTACATTCTTATTCAGCCTTCCTTGAATGAAATAAATTTCAATGCACATAATTTTCAATTTTTTAGCAAAAATACAACCCTTTTTTCAACTACCTTTACAGATTTTAATTTGATTACATTTTAGTTTATGCTTCATATTGACAAATACCATTGCATAATTTTAATCACGTAACTGTCAGAGTTTGGTACGTTTTGTCCCCTTTAGATACACTGAGTTCTTGGTAATGAGAACCGTCATCATTGGTATCACTCTGATTTTGAGGGCGTTTACTTCTTTTTTTCCTATATTAAAAATCAACATATCAAAATATCATAATAATTAAGTTGAAAAAGTTATTCAATATAAAGTACAATTTCTAAAACAAAAAACGAAATGATAAACATAATGTACAATGACATGTTTTGCATTATAAAAAAGGCTACATATAAGTGAAATAAAACATATTTTACCATAGCCTAATCAAAATGGCACTGATGACAAAAACGTTGATGGCAAGTGATAATGAGAAACCAACAATCCATGCCATGGAAGGTGGCACTGTCAGCTTTGGGTCAACTTTCTGTAGATTAGCTCTGTCTTGAAAAAGAATTACAAATATGTAATAAAAGTTTTAATCGATAGCGATTAAACTGTTGCACGAATGTCATACCTTCATAACATTTTTTGCCATCCATACAACCATACATGCAACTTCCACTGAATCTGTCACATGTTCGATTTATACAGAATTCACTGCATTGATATTGACAGTTCACTCCAAAAGACTGACCACATTCTGAAATTAGATGTCATAAGATTTATAATCGTTTCTTAAATAAGTATAATGCAATTTTTATTTCAAAAAAATGTAAATGTTTATGATGTTAGAAAAATGCCGTTTTTGATATATATATATATATATATATATATATATATATATATATATATATATATATATATATATATATATATATATATATATATATATATATATATAAACCTTAAATCAAATCAGTCCTCAAATGTGACATTAGTTATACCAGATATATTTTTATTCTTGAAATCTAACCGGGACAGAAAATAAACTGCCATAAAATTTGGAAAATTTGAAAAGGAAAACACCTTCATTACATCTTTGACCCGTCCATCCTGCCTTACAAGTACAGAGTCCGTCTGTGTGTCGACATGTCTGACAGGTAAAGGGACAAACATGAGAACAGTTCCTGCCGTAATACCCGTCTCTACAAGCTGGAAGTGGAGATCAAGTAATAATGAGAAAACTGTATTAAAATGAATGCAATGATTTATAAACTGATGAAGCATATATCAGGACATATTCATATCTTACAGCTATTACAGTGTAATCCAATATATCCATCCTGACAACCATTAGAACACAAGCCATTGACGTGATCACATGGTTCATTCCTTACACAATGTCCACCACAACTGTATTTGCATCCCTCTCCATAATATCCTTGTGGACAAACTAAATAACATATCGTATTTTTTAAGAAGGCGTCATATATGGCAGTATTTTATATAATAATTGTTAATTTGTAGAAATTGCAATGTTAAATAGTGACTAGTACATAAATTCATTTGTAAAATTGAAAATAAAATATTTAATTGCTGTAGAAATGTCTAGCAAACATACATATAGCTGGTCGTTTTACAAAAGTATAAAATTGATTTCTTGTCAGTGTTTTGCCAATTAATTCCCAACTATTCAGGATGATTCAAGATACACACTTTTGCTACAATAATTGTTAGTGTATCCTAGGTTGCATCCTGTATCGCAAAGACCAGTCTGTTTGTTACAGGGATAGTTGTTTTGACAGTGACCACTACAGTTGTTGACACAGTCATAGCCATAGGTACCGTTTATACACTCTAAATAAATGTATACAAATACATGAAATAATTGAAGACATCAGCAATACCTAACAATCAAATATTTTCTTTCGTGCGTCACGATCTATCAATGTCCTTGTTATATTCCTACTCTGTGTTTTTTTCTTTAAAATTAATCATTATAATATATGTTTCACCTTTTAAAACAAGTATTTGATTACAGGTTTTCCCACTGCATCAATATTTTTTTTTTTACAATTGTATTGCGTTAACAGCAGTTAACCGGTTATATGCTGACGCTTTTGTACTAAGCTTTAAGAAATTATTTGTATCATTTCAAACAATTTTGATATATTTAATTGATTCATTTAGAATCATGTATGTTACACACTGTTTTAATACATGCATGATATTTAGGTAGGTTTTATAGCTGTTTAAAAGTAGAAGGTTTTATATCTGTTTTAATTGATTATTTTATTAACCTCACAAAAATATTACAATGTGTTTGTACAATAATTACCATTATAACAGAATAATTCAGTCCATCCAGCATCGCATCCCCTGTCACACTGACCAGTCACATGACTACAGACAGACCTATCTCTACAATGGCTTGAACATTGGTGACTACAGTTGAAACCGTACATTCCATCTCGACATTCTTACCACAAATAAAGAAAGTTATACAATACAATTTACATGGTAGTAAGATGATTACATCATATAGAACCTTTAAAAACCAACTAAAATCCGCAAAATGACCCATTTTGTCAGCATCTAGTACAGCAGAGTAATTGATATAAAAATATTGTATAACTATTTTGGTTTGATAAACTTTGTCAAAAAAGTATCAGTTGAATTCGAATTTAATTAAAACTGTAAAATGAAGTCATAATTCATTTAATGCATTAATTTTAAGTCAAATTGAAAATATTTAGTTTGAAAATAACTTAGAATTCATAAAACAATATTATTCATGAAAACCATCTTACTTGTATTACATGTCGTTCCCATCCATCCAGGTTGACAAGCATAGCATGTCCCATTATGTATATGACACTTATGGTCCTTACAGTTTGTGGGGCAATATTTATCACAGTTATCGCGATACATTCCAGATCTCTTACAACCTTCAATAAAATGTAATACACTGATTGTTGTTTATATTTTGATTTTTATGACGATTTACTCATTTACTCCTTTTTTTTCTTTTTATTACATATTATTTTTACCTATGATACTTTTCTGATACTTTGTTAAGCATATATATTCCCTTAAAAATGTGTTTTTGTTCAGAAAGCATACACATACCATACACAATGACTTCACATAATTCTTCTATAACATTGTAAATTTCATACATTCCAGGGTAGATAACTCCATAAAGCCTCTCGTTGTAAAAGAAGACGTAACGTCCGTACAATGTACATGTTGTTGTAAAGTTAAGGGGCGGTAACTGTGGTCCGTTCTTGTAACACAGAGTGGAACTTTTCATATCTGCGTTGTTTGATACATCGGTGTTTGATATATACAAGGAGAATCCGGCGAAACGACCACGTTGCCGGGACTCTAGAATATAGTTTAGTTCAACAATACAGAAAAATTTACAGCTTATTTTATGAGATGACATTTTATTACACATTTAAAGCAAGGAAAATCTTTACACATTATGTTTAGATTCAATCAAAATGTCAATTTTAATCAAGTTTATGCAGTGACCTGTTTGACTTATCTTTATATAACCAATCATATCTATCAGATCGCAATCAGTGATTAATCTATAGAACCGTTTGCAGAACAGAATAGTAACAAAGACCTAACCTAAGGATTACTTTGGTACTTTGATGAGTACAAATACTGGATTGGTGTTTGGTGATACATCCTTACAAACAATATACTTACAAGTATTTGAAACTAGAACTGTCCTAATGGGACTAATACCATTAATTTCAAATGGGACAAATAATTAAATTGAATAATAAAGGTGTGGAACACATACAACTTAAAAAAAATCTAGAATTGTAAAAAAAAAGTTAACAAAGAATAAAAAATCAAAATTGTCAGAATTTCACTGTAAAAACATATGTATAACAGTAATATATTTACAAATTTATGTATCTGATGATATTGTTTTAAATTTAATTGTTTTAAAGAAAAACCAACAAAATGACAATAACCCCTCCCTTTGCAGTAAATGGGAATACTGGTAGCCAAGCAATACTCTTCTGTTGATAAAACTTTGAATATCTTTCTTATAAGAGTCTTGAGAGATGCAATTAGTTGTTTCAAATTTTCCCCACTTTCTCCTGTGGTACAATGGAACTCCATATCAGAAAATTGATTCCATAGGACTATGATTTTTTTTTTGATGAACTTGTTAAATTTAATTAACTCCCAAAACATAACCCTAATTACCATACTATGTAAAAAAGTGAAAAAGAAAATTTAATATTACAAACAAATTTTAAATTGCCAAAACCCCACAATCATATCAGTAATTTTGAATTTCATTTAAATTAATGCCCTTTAGGTTCACTTCATCAATTTACTTGACAAATAAATTTAAACAACTTATAAAAATAGTTAACTTGAGTTCTTAATTATAAATGATATTATTTATTCTTTTTCATGATAGAAACTTTTGGTTTACATGAAACAGTTTTAAAATAGCCCCAAAACCACCGCCCATTTTACAGATTCTCAATTTTCTCTAAACACATGCTCCATCTACAGCATGGCTCAGATAATGGCCCCCTTGGGACAAATGAATTCAGCCACACTTGTCTTTGATGATTTTATAAGCTTTTAAGAATTTATCATTGACAAACAAAACTTTTACATTGTCAGTTGATAGAATACTTATAAAAAATAAATTTAGTTAAGACATAGAGACAAATGACCTCCATTTGGATGTATTTATATAAATATAATTTAGAGTGTTTTAATTAAAACTATTAATTCATTAATAAAATCTGTAAGGATTACCTACCTTACTTTTCAACATCAGTGTACAATATATAGAATAAGGGAAAAAAACTGTCTTAAAATCATTAAATCTTGTCTTATCTTAAAAAAATCGCAGGTGCACATCTTAAGGTGGTGATCAACATATATACATATTTTCAGACTGTTCCAGACTGTGCAGTAGTAAAATATTAAATAGGGTGGACAAGGTTGAGTTTACAGACAGACGGACAGGGTGAAACCAATATACTCCCCAAAACTTCGTTTGCTGGGGTATAATTTACAACCCTGTAGTTCTGCATTCTCAACTTTATCCTTTACATTGAAGAAGCACTGAAATTGAATTGCGCAATAGTTTTAAATGAAACTTAATAGACCTGGATTTTAATGAGATGTTGGTTTTTTAAAGCAAATGTGATAAGGTGAATATTTTGATGTATATTTTGATCAATAGGTGTGTTAAAAAGTAATGTTCATTTCATATAACAGAAATTTTTAAGAGACCACAAATTGTAAATAACAGAACAGCATTTTACAAACCCCTCCCATCATAGTTTTTAAACAAGATGTTGATGCTGTAAATGTTGTAAACTCTGTAAACTCCACCAAGATCCACTTTCCACCACACTGTCCTGTCAGGAGAGTTGACCCCTATGTCTTTTGTTCTCATACACGTTGCTATGTTTCTATCAACTGCGTTCATTGCACTATAATACATGTACGTGCCCGAGTAGGTATGTGACTGAGTGGAAACTTTGTTGTAAGACAAATCGTCTGAAGAAATATTTTCAAACATATAATGCAAAAACTGAAACTTGTTGATAATTGTATTGTCATTGTATAGTCATAATTAGCTGCAGTTTGAAGCCTTATAATTAAGCCACATATAAATCAACTGGAAGAAATTGATACTTTTGTAAATGTAATTTGAACAATTGTGCCTACACAATACATACCATACACTGGCGTCGGAAGCAAATTGAAAGTGGGGGGGGGGGGGGGGGGGAGGGGGCTAGACTAATCCTCAGAAATATTGGGGGAAGAAGTCTTACCTACCAAAAAAACATTTTCCCAAATCATGAAATTCCTAATCGGGGGGGGGGGGGGGGGGGGGGGGGGGGGGGGGGGCTAGTATACCTATGACTCCAACTTCTCAATCTTTCAAGGTAAATTTAGGAACAATTATATCTTTGCTCTTTGCTGCGAGAAAAAGTGGGGGGGGGGGTGCTGAACCCTCAATGATTCTATGTCCATAATGGTTAGGTCTAACTTTGCAAAAAAAGTGGGGGGCAAAGCCCCCCCCCCCCACCCAGCCCCCCGTTTCCGACGCCTATGCCATACAACAACAGTAATCTTTAATTCAGTTTCTTTTTTTGTGTAGTTTCGTCTTGCAAATTACCAATACATATTAAATTAGAAAGAAATACTCAGAAATACTTATAAAATTGTAAAGGTTACAAATTTAAAGTTACATATCATATGAAAGTGATACAGAAAACCCTGCAAGATATATAAGTAGGCAAGTGTTGTAGTCCATAGTCAAATCATCAATAAAACAAGGTTACTATCATGTACAAGGAAGATAGAAAAATATTTTTAAGCATTTAAATCTGGATGACGTAATTATTAAATGTTAATGTATCTTCTTCAGAATACTAGGTAGGGCTCTTCAAAGAGCAATAACACGTATACAAAGAAAGAGTTGTATTACAATAATTTAATGCCATCATTACTTGCTATTGAGAGCCGCATTATAACGTAACCTTGTTTAAGAAAACTGTCTTCCTAGCTACTATTATGCAACATCAATAGATCGAGGTCAGTTCATGGAGCACCTTCTTATGATTGAGGTCAGTTCATCGAGGTCAACTGCATTACTGAATGAATCTTTCGATCGAAATTCTTACGCGCGAGACAATATGTGCATTCTTGAATTAACAGGTCGAACTGTATTTTATGTATGTTTGCATCTCTTAAGGTTAATGAATTGAAATAAAACTGAGTAAAATGTTATATATAAATACTAAACCAAACTTCCACGTTTTTATAAGAACTACTTATGCAAGCGGAATGTGTGCGCACGTGGAAGCATTTGCCGGATGCCGGAAGTCAACATGGTAGCTGGTTTACATAATAAAAAGACATTAATTTATACTTTTAACAAACAAAACTATAATAGAAAATGTTTTTCTATCAATGAAGAGGATATGAACGGGATTGATTGTTCTTTAACTTTTCTTTTTTATATGGTCGCCTACCCAGTAACAAATGTCTAAATTATGCAAGGAAATTACATCATTTTTTAAATAAATCTCTGAAAGATATAGATAAAGACAACAGCTACCTGAATTTTAGGAAAAATTTTGGAGAAGAAAAATTATGAATTTGTAATGTAAAAGATCTGGTCTACAAAATCAAAATGAATTCAGGTTTTCCTTTCAGGTGTGTGGGAGTAAAGAAGATAATTTTTTAACATTAACATTAAATTTATTAACACCTATACATGCATTTTGGTCCTGCCTTGGAGTCAAAACCCATACTCCCGGGGACAAGAAACTTAAAATTTTAGTAGAGGACTTCCTGGTAAACATAATCAGCTTTTTATACAGATGTGTGAGAATAGAGAAGAATTTTTTGTTAACAGTTTTTGCATTAAAACTATATTGCCCCCCCCCCTTCCCCCCATGTTCTGAACCCCTGACTCAGGGGCCATCAAGTTCACAATTTAGGTAGAGGAGTTGGTGGACATTATAACCATGTATTCAATTTTTTGCCCACATGTTTGGGAGTGGAGAAGATCTTTTAAGATAAGTTTATGACCCAGGGGCCATGAAGTTCACAATTTTAGTAGAGGGCCTCATGAAAATCATAACCATGCGTTAAAATTTTACAAATACAATTTTTACCATAGAGATGCCTCGCACCAAAAATGGTAACAATCATCCTTGTTGTTTTTAAGAAGTTAAAATTGTAAAATTGTTAACGCACGACGACGATCGAAAAAGGATAGCAATAGGTCACCTTAGTTTACTCATAATAAGTAATAAAAAGTTGTCTATTGCAAGCTTTCTTTTTGCCTTTTGCCTTTTGTGTTTATAATAGGAAATCAGGTTATTTCTCATGTAGAGATGATGATTCCGGTTTACACTGACTTGGACTGTGTAGCAACATTAACTTGAACTGCCAATGCGCAGCAGGTAGAATTTATCCTTTAGAAGAAGTTTGGTATGATTTATTGTCTGCTTAGCAAAAAATAAGAAACTTTTAAAGAGAAATTTGCGGCAAAAACTGAAACAATCGTTTTGAAGCCCAAGCTAAATAGTAAGGAGGTCCACAAGTATTCGAATACTAGACTTTACGTTCTTCTAATAGCTACATGTATTCGCTATTATCTATGAGCTTTTGAAAATCAAATTATATCTCTTTAAAAGGCGTTGTAATGGAAAGGTGATAATGTAGACTTTAGCGCCAACACCAGTGATGTTAAAATGAACAATGCCGAGGACTGTCTTTTCTTCGCTATAGACTGGGTTACAGATTGGATATCAGCAAAGGTTTAAAGACATTGAACACGAAAAAATTATCAAGGGCTCAAAGTAACTTATGAATTGACTGGTTGTTAGATCTGATGTTGCTGACCCGAGTTTGAGACTGAGTGTAGGATAGTACAAGCGGGCATTGGGATACTGGGTGGTTACCATGGCACCTGATGCATTAATTGTGATAAACACAAACTGGACGAATACAAGTTCCCTTGTAATTGAAATCAAAACATATGTTGGTAGACTGCTCGGAAACAGTGGAAGCAATTTGCGATGAGCTAGATGGAGACATGTAAAGAAGCCAAAGTTCGCTGTCTACCTTTCCCAATGGAATTGAAGGATCCATGCTATGCCGTAGGCGGAATTGTTTATCGTAGCTTTTATAACCCAGACACCCTACTCTTACCGCTCCCAATCTAACATTGAATCAATGTGGGCTGATGAATAAATACTGCTATATATAATGAACGCACTCTGTCCACTTTTCAATACTGTCAATTTTGACCGATGGTTTACTTGTTTCTCTTGTCATCAGTTTCCCCTTCTCATTGATAGTAGGCATTACATTGGTATTACTCAACAGCAAAGCAAGGTCTACATAAGCTGAACTAATAATTTTGGCCTTAATATTATGCGAAACATTAATTACTACTTGGTACATAGTGCTTGCAAACAATTGGGGCATTTCAGGCGTACCTTGCCATGTGCTTGCACTAGTTGTCGGGTTTTCAATCACTGTGCTAGTTGCTGCCTGCTGGTGCTCATCGACAGCAGTCGTAGGCACTTGTGTGACCTGTATGACACTGATGGTAGGCTGTTGTGAATCTAATGGACTCTCCGCACTTCTCTTTCTCGTCTTTGAGTCAAAGCTTGACGGACCTCCGCCGGCGGCGGAGCACGTGGCTCTTTTATCCTTGTTCGCTTTGGGTTTTCCTCGTGGCATATCGAATGCATGAAAGCAAATAAAATAAAATGATTCAAGTATTTTCTATTGCCTGATTTAATTTTTTTAATTTCAAGAATTTAGCAAAAGGGGGGTATTAATGAACTCAATCCATTAAAATCCGAAGCAAATTAAGGCTAAATATTAACATCAATGCTTAAAATTGTTGTCAAAATACCTGATATAATTTATAATGACAATATAAAAACTTTAAGGTGGAATGTCCCTCTGATAAGAGAGATAACCTCTGTAGAAAATAATATCACAATGTTTTTGTAAACACACAATTTTTGAGGCATGTAACAATAAGGGAGGGGGTGCTGGGTCCTAATTAAATGTTGGAAGGCGATACACTTATTTAAATTCAAATATAGAAAAAGAAAATTGAACGGAACGAATTTAACTCCAAGGCTCTTTTGAAGCAGGGGGCAAAAAACTAAAGGAAACTTTTACAAAGTATTACAAGAAAAGTATCATAATAATAAAGTATTTATGAGGCAATATCCACATGACTATTCCTCCCCCCTCCCCCCCCCCCCCCCCCTCGGATGGATTAATTCTTTTTTTGTATAACTAAATTTTATGCACTTGTTCAGTACATGTACAGTACATGTTTGATGTTTAAGGCCAGAGAATATTTTGATGGAATATTTTTATTTCTCTATCTAAAGCTCGTTCACAGAGCTGAATGAATTATAATTGGGGAAAATGTGACCAAGCCAATTACAAATTCTAGACTTAGTTATCATCGTTTAAAACTAATAGCATTTCAAATGTTTAAAATTGAATAAGGCTTTTCTATTATGCGGGGGCAGATATGGGAAAACAATTTGAAAAAAAAACCCCACCTTATATCTCATTTTATTCAAGACAATATATCCCTATATTGATATCATACCAATTACTTTTTGTATTACATAACAAAATGCTCTGGTTTACATTTTTAGGATTTCTTAGATATATATCTATTTAATATTATCTTCTCCAAATTCAACAACAGAAAACCTTTTCCGAAAATTTAGAAACTGTGTCAATTTATCATGCACAGTATGTAAAACATGTATGTAAAACCTTCAATAGTCTATGATAAAGAAAGATAACTCTTGCTGATTAAAGCAATTTTTGTTGCAAACCTGTACAACAAAGTGCTATTCTGAACTAAAATGCAGCGCTTCAATATGTTTTGTAATATGAATTGAAAATGTATATAACTATATATTATTTTCATATACATTTTAGATTTTTAATTTTATGCTGCGATGGTAAAATTTTGCTTTTCTAATCACTATGTCTAGTTTTCTTCATAGCATCATTTGACATATTATCAATTTTTGAAAAATCTAGCAGCGCTTCATTACTTAAACTTTGTTTTATATGAATCGATTGATATTGACTTTGATGAAAATTAATATGAATTTTTTAAAAAAATATATGGCAAAATTAATAGCAGAGGGATATTACACCTTAAGTTAAAACATGATATCTGTGAGCCAATTTATATGAATCGATTGATATTGACTTTGATGAAAATTAATATGAATTTTTTAAAAAAATATATGGCAAAATTAATAGCAGAGGGATATTACACCTTAAGTTAAAACATGATATCTGTGAGCCAATGCTCACTAGTGATACCCCCGCTCTGATGTGAATATGCAAAATAAGCAAAGTCAACATTTAACAGAAAGCTGGCATCCGATTGGTACAGAAATATATCCCACAATGTGGCATGCCTAAACAAATAGTGTGTTAAAATTTCAAGCATCTGCGATATATAGCTGCTGAGAAATCTTTGAGGAAACTTTGTTTGAAAATTTTGGCTAAAAAAAACAAAGTACTCATTTAACAGGAAGATGACGTCCGATTGGTACAAAAATATATCCCATGATATGGCATACCTTAACAAACACTGTGTAAAAATTTCAAGCATCTGCGATAAATAACTGCTGAGAAATCTTCGACGAAAATTTGTTTTAAAATTTTGGCAAAAAATAAACAAAGTCATTATTTAACAGGAAGTTGACGTCCGATTGAAACAAAAATATATCCCACAATATGGCATGCCAGCATCTGCTATAAATAGCTGCTGAGAAATCTTTGACGAAAATTTGTTTGAAAATTTTGGCTAAAAATGAACAAAGTCGTCATTTAACAGGAAGTTGACATCCAATTGGTACATAAATATATCCCACCATATGGCATGCCAATACAAATATTGTGTAAAAATTTCAAGCATCTGCGATAAACAGTTGCTGAGAAATCTTTGACAAAAATTTGTTTGAAAATTTTGGTTAAAAAATAAGCAAAGTCGTCAATAAACAGGAAGTTGACGTCCGATTGATACAAAAATATATCCCACAATATGGCATGCCTTAACAAACACTGTGTTTAAAATTTCAAGCATCTGCGATAAATAGTTGCTGAGATAAATGCGACAGAAATTTTTGTTACAGACGGACAGACAGACACACAAGGGTAAAACAGTAAACCCCCTCTCCTTCGGAGCGCGGGTATAAAAATTGTAATATTTTTATAAAAATTGTAATATATTTTTAAAAATTGAACGAGCTATACTTTTTGCTACCTTTCCGCCCTGGTTGATTTTGAAATGGATTTGAATACCAAGCCTGATTAGATATCGAGACCGAGAAAAAAGAGCACAGTAATTTCCTCATAAGATAAAGGCATCTATATAACATGCTTGCAGATGCTATTATTTCAGACAGATGTGCCTGAAGTATAGGAATATCATGGTCAATATGTCGTTTATCTTGAATTATTCGGCGGTTGGACGAAGCATATAAAGGCGCAAAGTAAAGCGTAGTCAAATAATTCAACAAAATCCCTGCCACAAATACTAAGATATAAACATGTGGGTTCAATGTGGAACAGACGGCATTATATAAGGACTTATCTATTGATAGAATGTCTCAAACAAAATATAATGGACACACATGTACATATTAATTAATTAAATGCATGTGTGAATTTAGGTATCGGTTTATGAGAAACAGGGTGTATATAATTCTGCGTACAGATAGCGAAACTAAAAGTATAAACCATTCTGACGACTTTTGTAACGGTGACGCAAATGATTTCTCTATTCGCTGGCGACAGAACTAAAAGCAAGTTCTACTCCCACTTACGTGAAACCATAGAGAAAATATGCATATTTTAAAATTCATTATGTACATTGTACAGAATTAAATTATTACATGAAAAAAATGCATAAAAACAAAAAATGATATTTGATTTTTAATAACTCATGTTCTTTATAGTATTTTTAAATTGCTGATATAATCACACTTTTTGCAGGTACAAGTATTTAAAACCCCTGTTTCTGTCAACCAGCAGGTAAAAGAATAGCATTTACTTGAACGCCATACCTTCTTTTAAAAAGCAGTCTGTGAGGTGGTAGACTTCCCAGAGTTTGATAAGGAAAGGCTTCAGGAACTGACCTGTGGACGTTACCAACAGTACCTCTAGACCTACTCCAGCCTTGCCAAGAGAGACTTGCATCACCATTGACGTAGACTCAATTTAGAACGCATGATGTCACAAAAAAATCCCTCACTTCTTTGGAATTGACCGTTATGTTTGAAGATGGAACGGTGCAACATACCACTCTCCTATTATCCCGGTCACGAAACAAATAATGGTACAAAGACACATCAAAACAACGACGGAGTTCACCTTACCTCTTAACAATCCGGGCCGATGTTATGTGTGGCGCGAAAATTAATTTCACGTGCGACCTTTGATATTCCTTATATGGTTCTGATTTTATCTTTTATTAGTACCCTACCGGTTTCACCGGAGGGGACTATGGCTTTCCTCTGCGTCTGTCAGTCTTTCTGTCCATCCGTCTGTCTGTCCCACTTAAGTTTTCCACACTTTTTAGACGGTGGCTATTTATAGCCACTGTCTATTGCTACGGTCCTGACCGGAAGGGTATTTCTCTAGCGGATAAGGAACGATAACTCTGTTAGGTATTTCCTGTGTTACAGATGCAGTGTAACAGGCAATGTTCACCTTTGATTCGATTTCAGATTTAAACCAATTTACAGCTCTCGCATATTTGAAGCATTATGAAATAAATAAATATACATATTTGTTGGTTTGTTGATAGAGACAGATCGTGTAAAATATTTTGTTTTTCATGAATATTCATGAAGCATCAACATGATCATAGAAATCCCTACGATGTCACTTCAAAATAGTTGCAGGTTTATACTACGTTTTATATATCTAATTGCTGCTTCCATCATGTATATTGTAAGTTATTTAAATAATTTTGTGTTTATTAAAAGAAATCGATGGTTATTACTTTTAAAAAATAAATTAAAAAAAAAACAATTGTTGGGAATTTCGCATACTATAGCTAACGATAGGCATCACAGGGTTTCCCGCTCAAAGGACACTACACTCATCGTTATTTACGCGTGAAGAAAATAGTGCAATATTTTCTTCTGGTTGATTGAGTGTATATTAAAAGTAATATCATTTTTCTTTGAAATCAAACCTTTTGTAAAGTAAAATAAAAATTGTTCTTCTGTTAAATTACATTAAAATAATCATATAGAAAAGAAAAGGCGACATCGGTGTCGCGTATTAATTTTCGACTGAGCGAGGAAGAAGGCAGAGAAGGACGATAGTTTACGCAGAGAGAACGAAGAAGCCCGAACAATAGGAAAATCATCGGAAGAGTGACGTCGCAAGGTGAATATGAATATATTACTATACCACGAAGTTGTTTATATATAGACATATTTGTTTACGTTGTTTATTTTTGAGATAAAAAGCAAAACACCAGAGAGCACTTCGATGGCGGCCATATTGATCAGTTTGCCTATAATGCATTTTATCAGTATTTTAGAAATAAAGATTTTAAGCATTACTGTATCTTAGAACTGCTTATATATACGACGTGGGTGTAAAAGATTTAGGAAATTGTACGTAAATAGAAAATTATTGTTTGTTTTATGTGACAAAATTATAGCAAAGCGAATGTAAACAGATAGTATACAAACATCGAAGGATACGGATGCAAGATGTTTAGGGACACAGACTTTTCGTGACCTAATGTTAAAGACGTTTCGAGACCCGGACGTTTCGGGTCCTGGATCTTTTGGGACTTAGAATAAGATTTTTGGGACTTGATAAAAGGCTATGATGAAAGATGTAACTTAGCTGCATAAATAATCCATGAAGCCTTATCATTATCAATTTAAAAAAAAAATGAATAGTAACATGGCATACTATCCTTAGCATGCGGGTCCGGTAAAAGCTATGTGAGATATCGATCCTTATCAAATTGTCGGAGTGATCTGTAAAGTGTGGTTGATTTTAATGAAAACATTTATGATTAAACATGTAACATGCAAATGAAGACGAGGAAAAACGTTTTTCTTTTTTGTTTTTTGCTAACTTGCGTTGAGTCATATTACTGAGTGAAACTATTTTTTCCCAAAATGACATTCTGTCGACGAAAAAAATAAAGGATACAGGAGCCTGTACCAAAAAACCTTTAAGGGTCAAGTTAATAAGCCTGGACAGTAATATTAACAGTTGATCTATTATACGGTTACCTTAGCAGTAATTTAATACATTTACTAGAAATATCCAAGGAGGGATCGGGGCTACCGATAATTGTTATAAAAACAATGAAATCACACCTTTTAGCCTGACCTGTGTATAAGTGTACCCAGGTGTTAATTATGAGGAGACTAATGAAGAGATCCCCCAGCTGTCAACACACACGCGTTATTATCTACTTAATATATTTCCTATAACTCATTCATCATTGTTCAGATTAGTAAAAGTAGTTATCATGGTTATAACAAAGGTCATTGTCGAAAATTCGCTTACGCTAACTAACCTTTAGGCCTGCATACATGTAAATGCACAATAAGATTAAATTTTCTTTTTAAATCAGATCTTTTGTCATGCTGCATTATTTGTATTCTCTTTATCAAAAATTAAAAAAAACATACAAGGTTGAACTAAACGTGTTTTATCAATCACTATCATGATTAAGTACTTTAAACACGCACGCACGGTACAATTAACCATTTCATTTGGGGTTTTCTTAAGTTTTATCAATAAGAATTATTAACAAACAAAAAAAACAACATTACATTGAACATGGATTTAAATGAATTTAGCATTAATTTTATACAAATCCCAAAAATCTTATTCTA
Organism: Magallana angulata; assembly: GCF_025612915.1. Lineage (NCBI taxonomy): Eukaryota > Metazoa > Mollusca > Bivalvia > Ostreida > Ostreidae > Magallana > Magallana angulata. The sequence goes on along the minus strand of NC_069112.1, from coordinate 7,513,394 downwards.
AGTCCCAAAAGATCGAGGACCCGAAAAGTCTTAGTCCCTAAACATCTTGTCAGGTCACGAAACGTCCGGGTCCCGAAACATCTTGGTCACGAAACATCTAGAATTCGCATCGAAAGTCGGCCATCTTGGAGTTGGATTGAAATATAACTTTGGCCTTTCATACTTCTTTGCTTTTGTACTCTAGATTTTAATTTTATGATTTTTACCTGCTTACATATGTTAGAAATTGGTGTATTGATTTTATCGTTTTGTGAAAGCGTTTAAATGTACTAGAATTTGCATTTGGAGTTGTTTACATGATGTGGTAGTTGTGGACTTTGGATGTTTTGGTGAAAACTTTAAAATCTGTGTTTTTGTTTAATCTGTTTTCTGATAAATCAGGATAAATAAGATAAAAGCTTTATGAAAAACCTTTTGACATTTCATAGTTTCACACTAATTCTTTAATTTTTCTGAGAATTTGTGTAAAAATTCAAGATAAGATTGAAATATTTGAAATAAATATAATTAAAGTAGGAACTGCTGAATGTCAGAAGTTGAGAATACTAATGAATATTTTAATAGAAATTTACAAGGCATAAGTGGAACATACAAAGTTTAATCGCCGATTCCGAAAATTCCGAGAAACTATATAAGCTTGACTTGAAGATATGCACCAAATTTAGATATTTGTTAACATCAATTTATATGAGAACATTTGAGAAATTTTATATCAAATAAGAGCAATTTTATATGAAAATTCTGGAAAACAATTTCAGCTTGACTGAGAGATATGCACCAAATTTAGATTTTTTTTTTTCACATCAAATCACATGAGAACATTTGAGAAATTTTATATCGAATGAGATCAATATATAACAGTTCTGAGAAACTATATTAGCTTGACTTGGAGATATGCACTAAATTAGTAAATTTAGATATTTGTTCACATTAAATTATATGAGAACATTTGAGAAATTTCAAAATGAATGAGTACAATTTCTTTATGAAGATTCTGAAAAACTATTTCTGCTTCACTTTGAGATTTGCAACAACTTCAGATTTTTGTTCAGTGTTCACATCAAATTTTTGAGCATATTTGAGAAATTTCAACTGAATTTGAGCGATTTCTATATGGAAATTTTGATAATATTGTGAAACAATGAAATCATTTGTAGTATGATCTTTAAAATTTCTACCTTGACCAATAATGATATATTTTTGATTGAACAAATACGGTGCTATAATTTACAGTGTATTAAAAATTAAAAAATACAAATTTAGATTAGAAATAATTATGCGTTTCACTTCTTCATATTACTAAAGTCCCTGAAGAAAGCAACAGTTAGGATAACATTTCAAGTTATTCTTTATAACTCATTGTCTCAAGTTATTGTACAATACTATTTTGACTTGTTAGCTAAAGAAAAAAAGAAATAATATGGATAATCAAGAGAAAATGACTTGCCCAACAGTTATTCAAGGAAATTATTCTCAAGGTTCAGACATTTTCCGTTTAAGCTCCAGAGGAAAACAGTGTATGAGTATGAGTTTCACATTTCTTGTATTTTGTCATGCACAAAACAGTTGTACAATTTCAAAGAATGATTTGGATTCAGTTTTAGTGGCTGGTGATAATTTGTATCATGAAATTGTAAAAGAACATTCAATTTTACTTGCCAATGAGTTGCCAAACTATGTCAAGTTTGAAAGGAACTATTTCTCTAGTTTTGTGCAAAATACATATTATGGAAATATGGCAGAAGAGAATATGTTTCATTCAGAGATGGGTCTTTCTTTAGAACACGCGCTTAATCAATCTTTTGCTAGCACCAATGCATGCATCTTGATTTTCCATTCATCCGCAATAGCTTTGATGTCTTGGAATGGCAGATTTTTTGTGTTTGACTCTCATTGTAGAGGTAGTAATGGCTTGTGTGATCCAAATGGAGTGTGTACTTTAACAAATTTAGATTGTTTTGATGATTTGTGCTATTTTCTAAGAATTCTTTGCAATTCTTTATCCATTATTCCCTTTGAGAATGTTCAATTTGAGTTGAATGCAATGCGCATAAGGTCCTTAAAGGATTTGTGACACAATTTTTATGAACTTTATATATCCTATAAATATCTCTGAAAAATCAGATTCTGTCTGGTATTAATGGAACACTGGTCAAGTTTTACTGCATTCACTGATAACAGAGATAAATGCAGCCTGCTGAGTCCACGCAGCACAGTTAAGGCTGGAATTTGGAGGCGGGGCTTATTTTTATCAACTTTGAACTCATGAATATTCATTAGATATGTAATTTAACGTAAATAACATCTATTAATGGTAGTTGATTAGTTTTTGGATTTAATTTCTTGTTGAGAAAGAGTTAAATCAAATATTAAACCCCTCATTGTGCAATAATGATCATTATTTACTTATTTTCAATGAAAACATTAATTGTCGTTTGGTTCCGATCCGCTCCCTTCCGACGCTCGTATCGATCCGTGACGCGTCGACTATTTTTAGCTGGTAGCAAAATGGCAGGAATGGATGTAAACATGTGCGCCGAGATGTTGTGGATTGATACTATGCGTGTGGAGGTCGAACTATGCAGGAGATATGGTAAGTATTGGAGAAATCATTCCATAAACTAACGCAAACAGTATGATAAAGAATGTAAACGCAGTACTTATTGTGTGCTGAAACAACAATGTGATGTACAGATCGAGATGTGTTTTCCTACGACCACATGTTGTAAATAATTATGAAGTTTTATTACTTTTCAAAGTACTAGCATGTCATTTTGTTACACAAATGATTATGTGTATCAATACTTTAATTGCATATAACTTATTATTTTAAAGAATATTTAAAGAGTATTTAAATCCAACTTGTTGAAAACGTCTTGGACAAATAAATGTCGATGGCGATTTATTAGCTTTTCCCCATCAGACATCAGTTTTTACCTGAATGCACAACCTTCCAGTTCCACATTGATTATTTATCAGCGACGCCTTACATGTATCAATGTAGATAATAAGTAGTGCCACTGTTTTAGACTGTGTTGGTATATTTACATGGACTGGTATATAATCAATATTTTGTTTTTTGCATGTGTACCAATTAATTAAAAGAAATCATTTTTACTCTGACAAATTGCCTTAAAGTATCACTTCTGACTGCTGATCCATGTGGCTTCAAATAAAAATGTCACTGCTCAGCTTGTTTACATAGAAATTAAATAGTCTTAATATTTATTTAGAATGAATTTAGATATAATAGTGTGTCATAATTACATTACCAGTATATGTAAAATTATGGTCTAGAATAAAAAAGATGATACAAGAATTCAAGATAGGTTAATTGTTGTGAGAATTATTATCGCTGAGTCTCTAATATTGTATTGTTTTGCTGACCTGTCTTAACTATCAACATGATCATGCAGGTTGTTTAACATGTTTAATTTATCAGAACATTTTTAAATGAAAGGTGCGGGGTTCCCGTGTCATCTGAACTATCAACATGATCAGCTTTTTTAACATGTTTAAATTATCAGAACATTTTTAAATGAAATTATTTGTCAGGCGCATTGACTGTCCTTGCAGACAATTAAAACATTTTTCAGAGCAATACAGTTATCCTTGTTTGGTAGCATTACATTGTTAATAGCTACAACTAGATTGTCATCACCTTCATTCCACTCGCATCTTGCAATTACTGACTACACCTTGCTTTCAATGACAGGGGTCAGTCAAAACATTTCGTTGAGACTTATCTGGAGTTAAGGCGGCTATGTCGATTCAAAGCTTTTATGTAGTGCACTGTATAATTTTGACTTTATTTGTTTTAATTGACCGGAATACATAATCTAGAAAGAAAAAGAGTGATAGCTTTGAGGTTTCAAAATACGAGGTGCTATTTTTTGTCTTTCACACCTTTATTAGCTGAACGCCAGCCTCAAAGACTTCATATTGATCAACTATTACTTGTATCGCTGCATAAAATTTCAGTTCAAGTCTAAATAACTGGTAATTTGATGATTTCATTTACGCTGTAGCTTATACATGTATTTCATTTGTAGACTCCTATACTACTTGTTGTGTTGTGTAGAAGAGGTAAAAGATGCGGGGTACCCGTGTCATGGTGTTTGATTCCATACGCTGTATGCTCCAGTGACTCATTACAATCAACTGCTTCAGCCCCTAAGTTGAATTTATCCAATTGCATTTAACATGTTTTTGGTAAGATTTAAAAAAATAGTGCCTTACATATATATTCTGTGGGTGGAGACTACCCTGCATGTATTTGTGTGTTTTCATTCTGCTGGAAATGTAATTAAACTTGCTCAGAGAGTATACACTATATCGCAAACATTGATTGCTTAGCATTATCGCATTATCCCTTGATGATAAAGATTGTTTTAATGGGGGGGGGGGGGTCTTTCTGCTATTGTAAACATTTATATATCTACATTGTAAGTCATCTTGGAGTATTAAGTTCTCTTGATTTTCTTCAGTATATTGGGAACATTTGTTAATTGCCACAAGAAAATCTGTAATGTTAATAATAATATATATTTATATTTATTATATAAAGAAATCAAAATTTAGGAAAAAAGAACATAAAATACATCATAACATGTAAATGTCCAAGTGGCATTTCCAATTATTCTTCTATGTAACGGTGTGTTGGCATCTTATGTGTTCACTATTGTTTACAAGAACTTTGAATAAACATCAACCAATTCTTTGCTCAAAGGGTTGTATTTTATCAAAAAAAAATTCGCAGGGTGAAAGTTCATTTTTCGTCATTTTACATTGTTTAGTTTATAATGTTGTAAAGTGCAAGTGCTAAAATATATTATGTTATGTTAAACTTTGTAGGCTTTTGCGTGAGACTATCTGCATCAATTGGTGAATTGGCTGGTTCTACCTCCCTATGTTCCTGCATGTTACCCAGCTTTTCCTATGTGGAGACCATCGGCATGATTATGTATGAGGAAAACAATTATGTGCATTTATAACCTCCAAACAGAAATATCAACATAATTATATATGTTAATTATAAATATACAAACCTAATCTTAGTACATATATTTATATGTTGAATCTGAGCTAAGAATTTTGCAACTCTTGGTTTTTTTTTAAATTATTAGCAATGATATTTAAAACTTAAACAGTCAAAATTAATCTTAATATGCAAATATTATTTATTTAAACCATGATTTATTTGTTAACAGTTTACTGACTATGAGTTATTTTTTCAATATTCCCTTGAAAAATGAATAATAAATGTTTGAAAATCTATGTATTTGTTGTTGTGATCAACACTCAAAATCTAGGAATTTACATTGTTCATGTATTGTTCTTTGAGTAATTGTTCATTAAGAAGGGTGTGGGGGTAAGAGTTTTGTGCTTGTCCTTTCTTAAAAATTAACAGCAATGTTGAGGAATACTTTCAAAAAAATAAACAGCAATTATCAGAAAGAGAAATCAATTCATTCACCAATTATTGATTAAGGTAAAACATAAAATGAAAAAATGCGCGGCTTTGATTGTCGCTGAATACATGCACGGATCTTTCCTTTTATTTGGGGGGGGGGGGGGTCAGCTAGGGGGATCCAGATCCCCCCTGCAAAATTCAAATTTATTTAAATTACATAACAAAATTATACCTTGGACCACCCCCTTCCTGGCAAACTCAAATAACTGTCGGACCCCCCCCCCCCCCCGGAAAAACTTTTTTGATCCGCGCATGGATTATAAAGAGGTAATGCATGTCGTAGTTATCTCTAATTTTTTTTTTCTTTTGATGAATTACTGACCCACGCTGTCGCTTGAAATTTATAAATGTATAATATTTATTTCTACTTAAGTTACAATTTTGCCTCCAGCAATACAACCAAGGGAAAATTTCGCAAAATGCTCGTAATGTAATTCAAATTTCCCGCAACACTATATCTACAGAGTTATTTCCCTTAGTCGAAATCTAGATCGGCATTGCGTTTGAAAAGGGGGTTAAGTTAAGGAAAATATATGTACATCATCTTCAACGCATTTTCGCAAGGGCATAACCTGCATGGATACTTTTGATATTTTACACAGTGATCAAGAAAGTTTTGAGGTAACTGAAAAATGCTGCTGCTTTGTTTTATTCTCCGAATTTGTCTTATTCGTTGGTGAAAAATGACGTGATACTCCCGTAAATGATGGATTGTCGAGTATATTTTTGGATATAGCGTTGAAATTAACTCGATTCCATTAAAGCAGCAGTGATTTTTGGGTGAAGGAGATCACATTTAAATTATACATGCAAAACAAATAAATGTACAACGGGAGTATGCCCTTGCGATATTGAAAAATATGTGTGACATAGTAAAATGTCTATAAATATCGATGTCACGTGATAGGCACGTGATGACGGTAAATGCACATGTGTGTCGTAACACATGGATCACTTGAGTTAAGCTAATATTATTTTGGGAAAAGCTGTATGCGAGTTTTGATTAATACGGCCATCATATTTGTAGCTCGTTTTTGATGACATATTTCTTGGTAATTTAAGCATATGCAACCTTAACAGTGCTGCGCAGCAGCTAGCGTTAATGAGCTCTGGCCATGACGTCAGAGGTTCGCCAGCACTCTCCCCACTGTTATTAAACATCACTCTCCTCTCTGTTATCAAACACACAGTAATTCATTCATAATATGGAAACACTGGAAGATGAAATTCCAAACGTTGATCTTTCTGATGCTGAAAACATTAGACCATATCAGTTTGAAACTTTGGCTAACACTAGTGAAACTCCAAGAAGTGCTACACCAGATAATGATAGTTCTGATGTAGAGGACTTTCAGGATAGACAAGTCAATACTAATTGGTAAGTTAAATATTCTCATTTTCATCAGTTTTAATCCAGATAGAAAATTATAATCATGACAACAATTTGTAGAATATCACATAATATATAGAATAAGATTTTATTTTCTAATTTTAGGTGTGAATGTAGCATTTGCATTTCCATGGCAACGCAACAAGAGTGCATTTGTTGTCAGGAAATAGCAGCAATTAGTGCATAAGTTGAGGCAGGGGGCCACCAATGCATAACAGAAAGTCCAATATTTACAGACAATTGTCTAAATCGACATGTTTTAGAAGTTTCAATGTATGAATATTTACAAAATGTGGGACCAATCGATGACAATCAACCATCTCATCAGTAAGTTCTGTGAATTTAGAAATTTTTAAAAATATATACATTGACTTTAAAAAATCGTGCACAAAACACTCAAATTTCTATATGTCCTACATTCAATGTTTTTTTTTTTGTTTCCAGAGTATACAGACATCTTGCCTATAGACGGTTTGTCAGGTGGACATGGCACTTCTTAGGAAAAACCAACAGAAAAATATTACCTGCATGTGTGGTATCCAAAATAAGAGAGGCATTTCCATCAGAACAATATTGTGGTTTTAGATATGCCAGATGAAAAACAAACAGAAAAGGCACATTTCAAACAATCAGTCCTATAATTAATAAATATTCAGACATTTCATCTTGTTTGTATAATGTAGTTTTTTATAGTGTTCATAATTTAGTGGCCCCAATAAGGAGATTACGGGTCGGCCCCTTAAATATCATATCCCAGATAGCTCAAAAACGGCAAAGAATTTCTAAACACTTGTTGTACAAAATATGTTTAATATCAAAAGAACTTTCGTATGATGCCAAGAAAAAGGGGCTGGCCCTTCAATTTAGGGGCCAAAAGGGCTCTAAAGTCTGTCTGTGTTCATCTTTTACTAATTAAACTATACATTATAAATTTTTTATTATGCGTTACGTAATTAGGGGTTTTAAGGGGCCAAAAGTCCAAAACTTCGATCGAATATATCTGAAAAAGGACAAATATTTTGAAAAGCAATATAGAATAAAAGATGTTTAGAATGATGTTTTAAACAATATTCAATCATAAATTTTTCGTTATCTGACCCCAATAAGGAGATTAGGGGTCGGCCCCTAAAACGTCATATCCCAGATAGCTCAAAAACGGCAAAGAATTTCTAAACACTTGTTGAACAAAATATGTTTAATATCAAAAGAACTTTCGTATGATTCCAAGAAAAAGGGGCTGGCCCTTCAATTTAGGGACCAAAAGGGCTCTAAAGTCTTTCTTCCATAGCACTTCACTGAAAAATGTTTTGTTATATGTTTAGGAAGCAAAAATGTTCATCTCACATTTATTTAACAACATATTATAATTATTTTATCATGTGTTCCGTATTAAGGGGTTTTAATGGGTTTTAAGGGGCCAGAAGTAGCAAACTTTGATAACATACCTCAAACAGAACAAATATTTTAAAAAACATTATTTTGAAAATCAATATAGAATAAAATGCTGAGAATGATGTTCCTAATAAAATTCAACAATCAATGTTTTTGTTGTTGCCCCAATAAGGAGATAAAGGGTCAAATATCAAAGTCAAGGTCATAAAACCTTATTGTTTATAGTTATTTCTAGAAACATTACTGCCATACATAAATGTTAAAATATTACATTTAGCTGCAGGTCTGTATCTCCTGGTCTGAAAAAAAAAATTGGATAAACGTTGCTTCAATTTTTTTTTTCACATCAGGAGCTACATACCCCCAGCTTCATGTAAATATGTATAAATCGTATTACCAAAGTTCTTTTCCATTATATTTATAGATAAATATTTTGTTTTCTGTGCTTGTCTTCAATCTCTCCTCCCCATCCTGTCCTTTTAATGTTTCTCCTGCAGGAGAAAATCTCCACTGACATGACTGGTTGTGCTAATAACTCCAAAACCTACATTAAAACCACAAGCACCTGTGTGAAAGCATTGTTTATATGCAAAGAAAACTTTTGGATTCATAAACATCTACGTTAAGCCCCATTCACAATTGGCGTACGAGCACTTTACAACTCTTTGCGATCGGAATTTTTTTAGATTTGCACGAGCTCTCTCATATATTGCATGAGGTCTCGCATTTGTTGCATGGGTTTTAGTGCTTGCATCAAGTCTCCTTAAAAATAGTGGACATGCACACTATTCAGACGCGACTGAATGCGATCCAAATCATCGCAGTGCAATGCACGAACAATATATAGTACGAACATTTTACAACATTTTGTATACTCGCAAGAGTGCAGGTGCATGATTTTAAAAGGTCATAAGATGAATCGCTGCTAGAGAGAGAGAGAGAGAGAGAGAGAGAGAGAGAGAGTTGAATGTGATAATAGTCTACAATATATCATATGTGCATGTTCTAGTGAGAACATACATTAAATTGGTAAACAACAAAATATTTACAACCATCGACCATTTCTAATGCTATCATGTATGAAATATGTCATGTTATTCTAATAAATCAACAATTACAGGGGGAAGGGCGCCCCGGGTGCGCATAAACATTAAAATTAATACAAGTATCAAAAAGTAGTTTTAAAAGTGTTGCTGCATTGGTCATGCTTCTGGATTGAATGTTCTCGAGAGCACATTGTGCACAACGCTGTGTAATCAAGACATACATGTTTTGCCTGGTCAGCCCAACGGGAATCTGCAGACACATTGTTTACATTATTATTAATCATCAAAAGCCAAAAATTTTACAAACCTGATAATATCCGAAAAGCCAAACGAGAGTGATACTATGATATGTCACATTTGTAAATGTGGGTCACAATTGTAAATGTGGGGTGAGCATCCCGGTTGTAAACATGGAGGCCTGACTATCTTACCTATAATAAGTCAATTCGTACATAGAATAGTCGGCTATCTTTCCACTATACAAGTGAAAAAGAGCAACTGATCTTAATTTGCTTTTAATTCATTTAGGTAACAAGGGGTACATGTACATATATCTACATTACGTGCGTAATTAATTTAAAACAATATTACTGGTACATATAACTGTAATATAGAAAATTCTTCATGTCGATCTATTTACATAAATCGACATTCTTCGGTTAACTTTTCTGTCCATTTTCAATAAACTAGCTATATAATTACAGGGATTTTTCAGTCTTTTTTTATTTTGAAAATGCAATTTTTTTTGGAATTGGGAAAATTGTATCGACAATTTCATGCAGTTGGGAGAAATCATATGTTGCATACATCATGATTTCTGAATTAATTATCATAATGGAAAATCAAAGAGCCAGACTTTGATTGAATAGAATCTAATTAACTTCACTATATAGATATATGTATAATATTCCTATATTTAGTTATAAGAACAAGTCTTTTTCCCTGAAATATACACCTTCAACACTGGTCATAAAAGTATTTCATTATTAAAAATTTATCAACATCCCCTTTTAAACTGAGAATGTATTTTTCTGTTTGAAATATTTCATAACATTTACCTTTTACTTTTATATCAGTCTAGTGTGTGTAAAAAAAACATGTCCCATTTACAGTACTCTACTGTATACCACAAAAGAACAATGTTTTAGAAAAACAGAGGAAAATCGGATTAAAAGTTGGCGATGTTTACAGCGTGTTTTGAAACTTTTATGACTGCAGTTTTGCTAAATGGGTTTAATCATTTTTTAATACTGAACATTTATGGACATTCTGGTTATTTTACGAAGTATTTTTTGATAAGAAATAAACATAAGAACTATTTACCAGTTGGGGAAAAATACTGCTATACTAATTGGGATCATAATTTGGACAGCTGCTGAAGTGAACTTATTTCCAATTGGGAATGGGGACAACTTTTGCTCCGGAGAAGGTACTGATAAATCCTTGAATTACATATTACATCAAACGTACAGTGGAAATGAATATCATGCTTTTATTGTTAACTTCGTTTCGAATGTCCTCAAAGATTAATCAACAATTGGTGTAAAATAGTCAAGTTGCACACATTATCGCCCTATTTTATTTGAATAATTAAAAAAAAATTCATAAAAACATTACTTTGTTCAATTGTAGTAGGATTATCAAAAGTACTTACCATAAAATGGCTTTGATTCCTAAAAGGCAACACGCTGGCGTTAAAAGGTCCATTGTTTTAACCCGAGACGTTCCGAGAGTACTCGGAACAAATGGCGGAGAGCACTTGCCAAATGTTCAAACATGGTCAAGAAATTAACGACTTTTTTTCTAGTTAGGCTTTATACATAAAAAGTGAAAAAGTATTTTGAAAACAAGTTCATTTAGAATAATTAAAGGCTAAACACATTATATATGTTAGATTTTTTGCAATATTGCAAGTTTTCGTTGGTCTCCTAAATGCAGAAAAATAGTCATTGCTAACTATACGATGGAGGCAGATTGAATTCCTTTTTACGAAAAAATATAGACAAAAGGCAACTATTGGATGTCAAATAATAGACACATTGATGCATTTTAGGCAAAGACACACCGTTCATTCATTTAAAGATAAGCCAATTACATTTAAGACAAGGTCAAAATAATACGGAGACCAAAATATGTCTCCCTAATCTACTGGTCTCCCTAATAAAGATAAAATAATACAATCGGTCTACCAAATGCATAAGTCAGGTATACATATATATATTCAAGATTAGCGCAAATCTATTTTTAAAAACACTCTTTATGATTAGTAATTTCTGTTGAAGGTCACCATGTGTAACTTACCTACAAAATTTTGCAAGTTTCAGCCAAACAAGAGGTAACATTGTCCGGCCGGAGTTTAATTTTGCTTGCAGAGATTTGCTGTGATCTTGATTTTGGCCTTTTAAAGTTATCAGAGGGTTTATATACATCCTTACCCAAAATTTACGAGTTATTAAACGTGTTTAGATTTGTTTTGTTTTTATTATGCCGGGTTTGATAATTCCATTAACGCATTGGAAATACATTAAGTGAAGCTTATCAAACTATAACGGTGTAAAAAAAAGTTACAGTTCATATTGCGACCAAATCCTTCAAAGTATTCTAAGAAATTGTATCTATCAACTAATTTTGATATAGGATTTTTTTTCCTTTAGTTATTTCTTCTTAGATTTAATGACTATTACTTGCGAATGGGATTGTATGAAAACAAAACTTAAAAACATAACAGAGCAAAGAATTGAAATCGTACTGATGAGGGTCGTCCATGAAGTCCGTAAATACATGTTATTTTAAAGTAGAGCAATGTACCTTCTTACATTGGAGTTACATTGAAGTAATTATTATATAAACTTTGCCTATACATGCCACATGGCTTCAATCTTACGTTTAGTTAATGGGACATTTTCATAACGCCGCAGTCACCATTTAAATATAGATTGTTCAATGCATTCATTCGAAAAATAATCGCAAATATAGAAATATTTTCATGTATTTCATTTGAAAATTATTTTCAATAAGTAAATACGCATTTGCTATTGTTTGTGATGAACTACATTTTACATATATTGTTATGAAAATGCAATATTTAATAAAGAATAGTTATAGTTGTAGTATTACTTCGTATGTAAGAAAAAGAAGACTAAAGCTAGATTACCGTGCTAGCACCTACGCGGGCATGTTAAGGCTTCCCGATGGATTTTACAGCGATATGTAGAAAGTCACTTGAGTGTACTTCATATGATATGACGCTTTTATTAACTTTGATGTCACGATCTGCATTCCTGTCGATAGTTCTCGGGAATGTATCTTAACGTTAAAAATGAATTATATCAAACCAGTATTTTACCACATGTTTCATTTACATAAATGCTGCCATTAATGCTAGACGTACAGAATTCATTCATATAAATCAAAGTAATTAAGTATTGACGGGAGTTGATTTTATCGATTATTATTTATTTTAAAATCAACTATATGTAATTTTGCATGCATGGCAAGTAAATTCCTCTATGTATTTGAATTACGCAATTTTTTTATAATATAAATTCTCTTACAGGAAATTCATGAAAATCCAAAATCAATCATGTTGTGTAATATTCAAAGATTTAGTCCATCAAACTGCGTATCAGTAATCGAAATAGTTATGAGAAATTGTATGGATCCGAGCAAAATTGATTTATAGTCTCCTTCAACCAGACTCTCAGCTGTATCCGTTAATCTCCGTCAAGCAAGAGAGACTCTCTGCTTGTCGGAGATTTGCGAAGATGGTTGAACGAGACTATATTCAACTCTGGCGTAGGAATACATAAAATATACGACTTCAAAAAATATCAAAATGTTCGTACCATTTAAAATCTGTTTATTCACAAATAGTTTCCTTGAAAAACAATGCTTAAGAACTCATTACATCGAATTTATTGATTAGAACTAAATGTTGTCAGCGGTGTTGATTTGTGCTTAGGTCCAAACACTATTTCACTTTCGGTTTGCCTAAGTAACTGCATAGGAGAGTTGATTAAAATCAAATCCCAAAAACCAGAATAAAAAAATCGGCAGTTTTAAAACTTCGTTTTAAGTAAACCAGTGGTTTGAAGTCTCTCCCTGCTACGTGTAAGCAACCGAATGAAGAAATTTTAATGCATGTAAAACCAGCTTAGCGCAGGTGAAAGATCAACACAATTTTGAAATATTTTACGTAAAATTGGTGGTGAATATAATGACCAATGTGAATCGTGCGTGGGAAACCTACGGATATACCCCCCTTTTTTTTTTAAATTGCCTTTTATTAGTAAAAATGTGCATTATTTTGATGATTTTGTGGAATGTTTCAACAATATCTTCTATAAACGAAATAACTATTTCTTTCTATTTCTATCTCGAGCAAGAACTTCAAAGTATATGACTTAACAAAGGATTTTTCTTTTAAATATTAATGATTTAATGTCATTAATCACATGCACCGATGCGATTTAATATTGCAATAATAGGATTCGCCCGTCACGTGATTACAAAGTACATTTGACGTCACAAAATGCATCAAATATAATGTTTAACATTGGTGTCAATAAATGTAACATCGATTTTAAGAAATACTCCCGGTATTTTAGCGATGATTTAAATAATATCGTTTTCCAGCCGTGTGTTAGCATTGGGACGCCTTACCATTGCTGCGTAAAGCACTTTGCGCTAAAAAGCTAATTACTGTTTATATTATTATGTTACTGGTGTAGCATTTCACCAAAACATTTTTTGTTTACATGTTTTAGAATGCTCTAATACATAAACTTTTTTAAAGACATATGTTAAGTAAAATGAGGATATCAAACAACATAGTTTTTTGGCTTCTTTAGTGTCTCTGATCTTAGTTTGTCAATGAAAACAATTTATGATTATTGTTTTAAAAAGTTTATGTATTAGAGCATTCAGTGCGGAGTTGAAATTTCGTGACGTCAGATGATGGCTATCGAGCCTCGGGACGAAATTCGAAGTTTGCGTGAATTTTAGTTGATAGCATTATCAATGCGTTGGAATTAAACTTTAGGAGGAAATGTATAGTAAGATATATCATATTTGAACCCAATGCTACACGCAAACCGGTAGGCATATCCGATTTATGTGGCAAATTGAAGCCTGAATCGACGAGGGGGTCAAAATGGCGTTGCACACCTTGTGTATTTATATATAGTAGGGGTAGAATGTTTCGATAAATGACTTACTAATCGACTGATTGATAAAAATGCAGGTACCTGTGCTCAAACGCATAAAGAAAAAAAGCGTGGAAAACTGAAGATAGACGGACAGCCGGACGGACAAACGGACGCAGTGGAAAGTTTTAGTCTCCTCTGGTGAAACCGGTAGGGGAATAAAGAGAGAAAGAATTAAGCTGTTTATCAAAGTTAAGATATTGTGAAACCATTTTTAAGGAGTTCCTTTGCTTGTTCGTATTTAGTAAATTAATTATTGAATATAATGTAGTAGAAAAATTATATAATCCAAAACGTTATGCATGTTAAATGATTTTGATATAATTGCCATAACGTGATACAACTGTATTGAGGAATTAATATGTCATAGTTCTTTTGCACATGTTCTTTACAGGCCATTAATTGGATTATGACATTCTAATTGTTTGCCTAAATTATAATTGCCTTAGTCCTTTATGAAAACTTTCAGAAAGGGAGATGGTCTTCATTACAATATTAAATTTGTTCTACTCAAGAATGAAACTTAGTTTTTTGCATATGTAAAGAATCTTCAACAAATTTGTATATAGGCTATGATGGCCGTTAAGACCAATTGGCCTCTTGTTTAGGAGACAGTTTGTTTTTTGGGGTAAAAACAATAGCTTAAGTCTTTATTTTTTAACTACATGTATTTTGCACCAACTCTAGTTTATTTGTAAAGTATCACTAAAATCTACTCCCTTCTTTTTTTAAGGGACCATCTCAAATTACAGGTATGTTTTGTATGGGAATATACAGACAATTGCCATTTTTTTACGATGTACCACTTACTTGTAAAAACATAAATACAACAAATATATTCACCATAACATGTACATTTTAAAACCTTTTTTTCAACAAAAACACAATTAAGTACTAAACATTCAAACACAACATGTTTTCTACATACCATATGCCAATGTGCAAGATAATCCTACTAGAGATATGACACAGTAGAAGCTTTTTAAGACGTTCATTGTTAAGATTGATCGGGCGAATGACAAATGCTTACTTATAATTTTTTTTAATAAGATCAAAGCAGAATCATATACGATTTACATATACGAGTAAATAATAAAAACTTAACCCTAGCATATACAGATGCGATAAATCTATTAATATTTGCAAAACATATTTTATAATGTGTTGTTTGCTTGAATAAAAAAGGTTATCTTAAATTACAGAAGCAAATATACATGTGAAATTGAAACTTTGCTTTCAATTTCCTTATATGAGATATACTATAGTGCTGTGCTATTGACAAAGGAGGAAAAAATGCATCGTGTGGTGATAGAGTAATAAGGTGAAATATGACAATATATTGCACATTTTTATTTAGTTGATCATTTTTGGGATTATAAAAAAATATCAAATATCCAAATACTTCCGCAAAACAAATATTTTCTTACTGAAGTAAAATTGTTTTGTCGATTAGAAACCACACAAGTATATAAGAACATACGTGTATGAATACATATTAATATAGATATTTATTGTAATATCCATATATGTTTTAGTTTGTAAAGATTGAACCTTTATTCAGATTTAGAACTGGTTTCATTTGGTTCGATTTCGATTACGTTATGAAACTAATTCATTTTCATGATTGATTTCCATTTATCATTAGGCTTTTGGGTTTAATTCATAACACTTTACTTGTCCATATAACCAATTTGTGTATGTTTCAACTTTCACGAAAATCAAACTGCACTATTTAATATTGCATTTTATAGTGATGATATATATTAAGTAAAATCAAATATAAAACTTTTTCCCAACTGTTTCTGATTGGTAGCCAGGACTGCTTTAAAACATTTTACCTAAACGTGTTATATTTATCATAGTGTACAATGCTTTTTGTAGATTTGTTTCGCACACCTTTGCTGTTAAGAGTTCACATCTTAAAAAAAAAAATGATTTACTGCTTAGTTATGAACTAAGTTGTAACACGTGCTGATGTTAACGATTATATACTTGTTTTATTACGTTTTCGAAAATGACTGTCACAGTCTGAATGGGTTTTTTACCATAGCTGACATGTATTATCGACACATTTTGTAAGAATAGATTGTGATAAATTAAATAAAATATCGGTTCCAGCGTCATCCTTTGACAGTCAAAAATTTATTTTTTCAAAGGTCGATATGCCTTTGTCTGCCGTTTACCGCCCTTAAAGACATGTTGCTGTTGTTTTCAAAACAATTGCGTGCAATACGATGTGTTGGTTTAAGTCAACATAAAATCTAATCTTAATTTTTTATTATATAATAGCAGAATCTAATATATATGTCAACACATATCGCTACCGCATCGCAGGACCTATCCTGATAATAATACAAAACAAGTGAAAAGCTGTCAATGTGACAGCAATCCGGATTTTCTTTTAAGTGAACTGTATACATAATCCATGTCTACCCTGAATTGATTAACACTATGTACTGTATCCAGTGAAATGGAGTACATATATGCAATATTTTGCCAAAAAATGACCCATGTTCAAAAGTTGGTATTTTTTTCTTAAATTATCAGAAATCAAACTCCTAGCAACATTCACACCTCTAATATATGTACAATTGATCTGCATAAGAACAATTTCCTATCTTGAGAACTGTGGGTAAAGTTATCCGTACAATAAGGATACACTTTGTGCAATATTCTGCCAATAAATGACAAAGTTATTTTTTCCATAAACTATCGGAAATCGAAAATTCTAGCAATATGTCCACTTCTAATATATGTACAATTGATCTTCAAAAGAGCAACTTCCTTATCTTGAAAACTGTATGAGGAGTTATCCGTACATTGAGGGTACCCTTTATGCAATATTTTGCCAAAAATGACTGAGCTCAAAAGCTGGTATTTTTTCATAACTTACCAAAAATCAAAACCCTAGCAATATGCACACCTCTGATATATGTACAACTGGTTTTCAAAAGAACAACTTCCTATCTTGAAAACTGTTGAAGGAGTTATCCGTACAATGAAGGTACCCTATATGCAGTATTTTGCCAAAAAATGACTACGTTCAAAAGCTGGTATTTTTTCATCAATCATCAGAAATCAAAATCCTAGCAATAGATACATGTACAATTGATTTGCAAAAGAACAACTTCCTATCTTGAAAACTGAAGGAGGAGTTATCCGTACAATGAGGGTACGGTACCCTTTTGGCAGTTTGTGTTGTATTATTTTAAAACAGGAATGTGGCCTTACGCTGTCACTCCATTTGAGAATAAACAGATCACAACAGTAACTCTTTATACATGTAGTAGAATCTGATAGATAAACAAATCACAAATACCAATTATTAATTGAAACTAAAATATAGAATAGCATCTGGATTATACATAATCTTATATATCACCAAACCTGAATTTTGTTACCAACATGTTCAACACAAAGAATCCATTTAATAACACGATATTATCTTAGTTTTACATAATTTTACATCTTATTAGACCACAGCAGAACTTTAAAAGCATAAACAACACATGAAATCTGATAGCACTCCTAGTCGATGCAGTTTTCTTTATTTTTCTAAATGTTCCGTACCATATTAGTCACACGAAATATGTATTACTGGTTTTAAAAAAAAATAACACATCAATCATTGAAAGCATATTTATACATCTTCATATAAATGTAAGGGAAAACAATTACTAAGAGAGCAAATTAAAAAAGCCAAAAATAAATCGAGAAGGTCAAAATTTCATACCTAAGAACCTCGTTATTTAGAAAAGCAAATATATTTTCGATGAAAGCAATTAAGGTAAATTGTTAATGCCTAAATTGCAAGCATAAATCAATAATAATAAAAAGGCAAAATAAAAGTATTATAAATGAAAGCTTTTAACTGTGTTTTTGAGGCCCAAATAATTATTGTTTATAATATATCATTTATAATTGCACACATTGCACTCAATAGTCAGACAGTACTATGTATGTATGTCGTACAATACCATGTACACGTCATACATTTACTTTAAGCTTTAGCAGTATGTATAACGAAATAATGAATTAATTTACATACGCTTTTGTTTGTAAATACATTTGCATCATGATACAAATCTAACGACATTAACATTGCTACTGTAGTGTCAAAGTTTGATATGTGTTGTCTCCTTTAGATTCACTGAGTTCTTGGTAGTTTGACTCGTCATCGATTTTGTGATTAGTACCTGCATAGTTCCGGCAACAAATACAATAGGTAGTTGTTCCTAATTTCATAGTCCTTGTCCTACAATGAATACAACTATAAACGATAATGAAATGTTTTTGAAAAAAAAAATATATAAAATTAAATCAGTTCAGAAAGTTATTTTAAGCCTACTGATATTTTAAAAAATCAACAATAAAAGGCTTACCATAGTATCAATAAAATGGCACTAATGACAATAACGTTGATAACGAGTGATATTAAGAAGCCAACTATCCATGAAACGGATGCTGATGAAGTGTCGTTTGTATCGAGAGTAGAAAGAGTAGCTCTGTCTGTTAAAATTTCAAGGATAATTATCATATATTCATTAACTAAGTATCGAATAATATCAGTAATGAGAGTTACATACAACTATAATAACAACTTCCGGTATATCTGTCACATGTCCGGTTTATACAATGCACACTACATGGAATCTGACAGTCCTCTCCATATGAATAAACACATTCTGAAAATATATTATCATTGTTAAAATATTTATTTCGAATTCTAGCTAAACCGTAAATGTGTGCGTTTTTGGAAAAAAAATTGAAGAAACTGTGTTAAAGTAAAAACTAAGAGGTTAAAATATATCAACAGAACAACGATTTTTCTCATAACAATCATTTGAATAAGTGTATGAATAAGCGTATTGCATTTAACATATAAGATGCAAACAATTCATTTAATTTACTAGAAATATGCGTTGCATCTGTTTTAATAAAAGATGTATTTTAAGATTGCACAGACAAAAGTTCGTATTTTGAAGTATAAGATGAATTAAAGATATTGTATTAGAAATATAACGATAGTTTTAAAAAAGGTTAAATGAAAGATGGGATATGCATGTAGTTGATAAGGAATTTTACTTGATTTTAATCGTACATTATTAATTAAATGTGCATACATTACATCCTCTTAAAATAATTGCATCAAAACCTCCTAAAAATTTGCAATACGAAATTGTAAGAATTGCGTTGTAAAGTTGTTTTGATCAAACCAACCAGGATCAATATCATGTTATAAAATATTTTTTAAAAATGTCTTTCTTTTACAGACTAAAATTAAACACCTGTTGTACAGCTTGGACCCATCCAACCTTCCTTGCAAGCACACGTCCCATGTGTGTGTCGACACGTCTTACAATTAGGAGAACAAAAAAAAGAGCAGTTTCCGCCGTAATGACCCTCTTTGCAAGCTGTTTTGATGAAATATTTATAAATAAAAACCGTTTTACTGCAAACAAATTCACAACATCGAATTTTTTTCAAGTGAATCAAACGTGCATCTTACTGATGTTACAGAGTGATCCATTATACCCGTCCTGACAACCATTAGTACACACTCCACTGACATGGTCATATGTTTCATTGTTTATACAGTGTCCGCTACAACTTTCACTGCAATCCATTCCAAAATATCTATATGGACACACTAAATGTGATAAATAATTAAAGGAGAAGTGAGCCTGATGCTTACATATCACAACTAAGATTTGCAGTAAACATACAAAATGCAAAACCCGCTGTTAGGGTATGTAAAAAAGTTATCTTTTTAGAAACCAGTACTGCAAACGTGATATCAAATTGTATATTTAAAAATATGTAAAAAAAAAAATCTATAAATGACATAATTTACATTGTGATGTACCTAGTAAAATATACAGAAAAATACTGTACATTTGACAAGTTTAATTCAAATCATATATTTTCGTCTCCTCGAAGAATGATCTTTAATGTTGCGACATTAGTTACATAATATGACTAACCCCTGATACGTTTCTAAACTAAACTTACCTTTATTACAGTCGATATTTGTGTATCCTGGGTTACATCCTCCGTCACAATGTCCAGACCGTTTGTTACATGGAGAGTCAGTGACCGCTACAAATGTTGGTACAGCTGTATCCATAGGTACCGTCATTACACTCTGAAGAGATTTTGATCAAACAGTGCACCCTGCATTCCTTGATAATCTGACCAGTGTTGTTATTAGTCCCCTACCGGTTTTCACCGGAGGGGACTATAGCTTTCCTCTGCGTCCGTCTGTCTGTCCGTCCGTTCGTCTGTCTGTCCCACTTCAGTTTTCCACACTTTTTTCTTTATGCGTTTGAGGAATAATATAAAATTTGCTGAACAGCTTCAAAATGTCAAGCTACAGATCAAATTTACACTTTTGTAGCGTCTGGTTGACATATTTTCGAGAAAATTAATTTTTTATATTCCAATTTTTTAATGTTCGGGTTCGTTATCGGGCTCGATGTGTATCAAATAAACGAGGAAAGTATGTTGTCATTAATAATATCGTGCATTT
Source organism: Magallana angulata (assembly GCF_025612915.1). NCBI lineage: Eukaryota > Metazoa > Mollusca > Bivalvia > Ostreida > Ostreidae > Magallana > Magallana angulata. The sequence goes on along the minus strand of NC_069112.1, from coordinate 7,492,360 downwards.
CTTGGACTATTTCATTTACTGTTTCTAACAAACAAATACGTTCTGTAAAATAGTGTCAAGCATTATGTTGTAAATTTAATCGACAGGGTTTTATGTATTATTACAATCGGGTTCGTTATCGGGTTGGTCTGTTGAGACGGTAAGAAATGATATTCTGCATAACAGTGCATTGTTTTCACAAATTTCTACAAACTGGTAGGGGACGTGTATTGCTTATGCAATACTCTCAGAATGTTATTTAAGGAGACTAACAGGTCACATAAAATGAATGTCACGAATGTTACTGTTGTGCATATACTATATTTTAAATTAATATGGCCAAAACAACCCGAAATTATCACTTCTGATCTTTTAAAATACAATTTCTGTTTCGGCTCATTTATTAAAACATAATTATAAGTTATATCTTATTGTTATGGTATTTTTTTACGATTTGATAAGTCATAGTGTAATATTGTTTTCAAACTAAAACGACATGTCATTTTTAAAACTAAAACAAAAATTCAAATCAGACTAACACTGAACAATACCTTTATCACACATGTATCCAGTCCATCCTGTATCACACCCAGTATCACACTGACCAGTCACATGATTACATGTAGTGTTGTTTCTACAATGTCCTGAACACTGTTGACTACAGTTGACACCGTGCCATCTTTCTCTACATGCTAATGAGATATATCAATTTGATTGATATGTGTGTATTTCTTTTTTTTCAGTCAGTACTTTATGCAATGATCGATTCAAAAACTTGTTCTGATATCGCCTACATTTGAAATTTTGACCGTCAAACTTTTGTTGAAACATTTTAAAGTTCAGAAATACCACGCATATAAATTGGCCTCAACATATTGCGGCGAAGGTTTATCGTATTTTGTAGCAGATTTGTTTTTCTTTTGTATGACTAGAAATAAACAGTTGTGTATTTGAAACTTTATAGAACTCCATTGATTTAATTCTCATAAAAAATTATAGGTAATATTAAAATAACATATTAATATAGAAATATAGTAGTATATTAATAACATAGTAGTTCTAGCTACTAAGATGGTAGCATTTATAATTCAACTTGCTACCATAATCACCTATACATTACGTTTAAAATAATCTAGATACTTCTGGATCGTACTGAAACGGTTGAAAGAGTTATCGTCCATTGTTTGTATTTTTATTATCAGTAATTACTGTAAATAGTGTAATAAAAAATGTCAATGATTAAAAGAGTTATTCAAGTTTTTTTATTATATAAAAACAAAGCAACAAAAACAGTTATTGTAGTTTCTTATTAGTCAGATAGGCTTATAAATCGAAAATAAAGTATGTTTGGCTGTCCGTAAACACCTATGTGAGATATAATGCAAAAAAATATCAACTTGATACAATTTATTAGAAAATGATTAATTGATTAGTAGCTTTCAAAAAGGTAAAATATAATTAAATGATTAAGGTTAATGATAAAATATTTTGTGCTCGATTTAGTATCTTATACTCTGTGAAATGGAAATTTTGATACGATATATATAAAATAATGATGCGTTTAAAAATAGGTTTTGGGATTGAATAGATAGAAAAGACTTTCAAGCAAGAACTGATAATATAATAACATAATGATAATGTGACCTCATTTTATGACGTTAAAAATTACATTAAAAACATTACCTTATACATTATATCAAAATATAATGACCTTATAAAACATATCTATCACAGTAAACGGGTACAACATATCATTTAGCAGCATTAATGTTCTAACTTATTTAAGATTTGTTGCACAGCCTTCTTGCTATTATACACGTAAGCAACATGCTTAAATACTTAAGACAGGCAAGACCCATGCTTAGATATAAGAATATGCTTAAGAGTTGAGACATTTTATGCAACATACTAAACAATATGCTAAATTGTCAAATTTCAATCTGCTAAGTACAAATTATGTACTTAAGAATATGCTTAAGCACACAATTTTTATGCATACGACCCCTGATGCGATCTTGCAGCCCATCTAGCAATATTTTAGCAGCTAAAAGACTGATATCAAACGAACCCAAAGTATCATAGGACTTAAATGTTGACTGTAAATATGCTATTTTATTTTTGAACATTGTAAACCGGTGTTTAAACAAGTTAAGCCTCTCTTCAAAAAAATAACATTATGAATTTATGATTAATAATTAGCTCTTTATGGTTATATGGTTCCTTTTTCAATACGCAAATCACCTGTTGTACAGTTAAGTCCTGTCCATCCTGTTTTACAGGTACACAATCCGACCGTGTGTCGGCACGTCTTACAATTAGAAGAACAAACAAGAGAACAGTTGCTGCCGTGGTATCCGTCCATGCATGCTATTCAAGACAAATAAGAAGTTGCATATATATAATGTAACAGGATATTGTTCTATCATTCAGATTAAAAGTTAACTGAAATGTGTAATTAGGTTTACGTGAACGAAATGTTTGAGCTTTATATAGTGATATCTGAAGTAAAACTTTATCAAAAACACAAAATAACACAAACAAAAAATAACAATGTTATGGTGATGTTAAGATACATGCTTTAGTAAGATCCTTTAATTACGGAGCTGTGTACTCCAATATGCATTGTTTGCATATCTTACAGTCATCACAGCGAGTCCCATTATATCCATCCTGACAACCACTACGACACAATCCAAAGATGTGATGGCAAGATTCATTGTTTTTACAATGTCCGCTGCAACGTTCTCTGCAATCCATTCCGAAAAATCCAAAAGGACACTCTGATTGAAACAAAGATAGTATCCTGGGATGATTTTTATTTACCTTAGGATAATTCGTAAAGATAAGCTAGGCATTTATTGATGTGTTAAAGAAAACGTTACTCGCATTACCGACGTGATAGATAGATAGATAGATAGATAGATAGATAGATAGATAGATAGATAGATAGATAGATAGATAGATAGATAGATAGATAGATATAATTTTTACATACATCTAATTCTAAACAAACCTTCGCTACAGTTAGCATAAGCAAATCCTGCGTTACATCCTGCGACACAATGTCCAGTCTGTTTGTTACACAGAGTGTCATTCAGACATTGTCCACTGCATATGTTGATACAGTCATAACCATAAGTTCCGCCCCTACATTCTATTACCATAACATGTATATACTAGAGCCGAGCTCGTTGCAAGCAACGAGTAGGTCCTTCGTTACAGCTTCAAGTCACAAAAGGATTGTCAATCAGTCTTAAGAAAACCATACTCCTTATCCTTACGCTTGTCAGGGTCTTACATATATTAATAGGAGGTCTTTTCCCACTACCTTAACTCCTGACCAATCAGGGCTTTAGAAAATCAATTTGTATATGTATTTATGTAACCCTCAGACTGCAGAGTATTGAAGAGTTAAATCTCTCGTAAAACAGATAAAGGCATGTCTGTGATAAGTTGGGGATATATTTAGACAAGAAAAGTATTGACTGCGATTTTAAAACACTATTACGCACAGGGAGCTATTACCTATAAGCAAAATGAAAGCGGGTATGCATATCTTCATGTGAAGCTTTTAACTCTCATATTACGCAATATCCAAACAATACTATATTACTTTTCCAGCGACATCATTATCGTAGCATGTCTCGTTTTTTTAGCTATACAGCAAAGACTTTCCGGGCGCCTAGATCCCTTATTTAAGGGGCCAGTCCCTTTTTCTGGTCTCAAATGAAAGCCCTTTAATTTATGCACAACTCTATATGCCTTTAGAAATTATTTCAAACTAAAAAGTTACGAAGCAAAAACATATGTAACAATTAGCAATTTTTAAAACATAGATTTCGAGTATATAGTTCAAGTGATACAATTGAAAAAACAATAAAATACAAAAATCAGAGGACAACATTCAAAGTGTTATTTTTTAAGATTTCTAACTTTCGATAATTTGCTACGGACCATTTCTGAACCTTTGTCCGGAAACGAATGCCCCTAAAATTAATTAAAAAGGCGAATAACTCAAACCCAGAAGTTACGATTTCTCATCTTTTTGTGACTTAAAAACTACATTTGATTTACAATACACCCCGAAAATTTGAAGGAAATCAGATGACAAAGAAAATAATTAAGGTTTAAAAAACGTCTAGAAGAAGAATAACAATAACAATCATGAAGAATTACCATAAGAATCAGTACAAGGTCTTCCGTTGGAAACGGAAGACCTTGATAATGAAATTCGAGTACATCTATATCCGAACAAACAAAACAGAAAAAAAAAATCCGTACAAACCACAAAAAAACATTACCTCGGTCACAGAAAGCTCCTGTCCATCCAGCATCACATCCTCTATCTCACTGACCAGTCAAGTGATAACATGGAGTGTTGTTTCTGCAATGTCCTGAACACTGTTGGCTGCAGTTGACGCCGTACCATCTTTTTCTGCAAGCTTATGATAAATAACTTCAAAATAAAACTACTTAACTTCGCAATAAGTATTTTAATCGACAAAAGTAATCATCACAATTTGATATTAAAAAGGATACACAACAGATGAACATAGTAATTATTTAATATACAAGTATTACTTGTGTTACACGTTGACCCAGTCCATCCAGGTTTGCATACATAACATGTTCCATTCTGGATGTGACACGTATTATCCTTGCAATTGGTAGGACATAGGTTACTACATTTTTCACCATACACTCCAGATTTGTAACAGCCTTGATTGACATCAAAATGAACTTTGATTACAATTTTTTATATGTTTTCAAATGTTATTGCTCATCATTACTCTCTTAATGTTATTTCTTGTTTATTAAGTGAACAATAGTAATCAGAACAACTACTTGCTGATAAAAAGAGAATTCGTAAAAAAAGTCAAAAGGAAAACTAAGATTTGCTTCAAAGATCTCAAATCCTTAATTCCTTCGAAAAAGATCTAAATTATCTAAATTGAAATGTAAATGGTAAAATATAAATTAAAATGTTCTTTTAAAAGTATAAATTTGAATTGCTGTTAATTTCCAGAATACAATATTTTACGGTTGCATTTTCTGTTTCAATAATGGCAGTATATTTGAAAAATATACTCTTACCAAAAATAAAAACTTCACACAGCTCTGTAAAAACATTGTAAACTTCGTACTCTGCAGGAAAGGTTTGTTTATCAAACCGCTCGTTGTAAAAGGTGACGTAACGTCCGATCATTGCACATGTTGTTGTTGTAAAATGAAGGAACGGTAACAGAGGGCCGTCTTTGTAACACAGGGTGGAGTTTTCATCAACCTCGGTTTTTGATAAATCAGTGTTAGACACGTTTAATGAAAATCCGGCAAAACGACCACGTTGTCTTTTTTCTAAAAAAAAAATATATTTCTTCCACCGTATCAATTTTCTACCGTAGACAATTTTAAGCTTAAAACAAATACTGCAGTATACGACACGAAACAGACATTGTCGTAGGAATCCAGATTTTGCGTTTTTAACATCACATATTTTTCAAAGTACTTTTTTTATATATCTATGGACAATGCAATAAAACGTACAAAACAAAACACGATTTGATAAAGGAACAGATAATTGCCATTGGAATAATTGTGTCTTGTACAGATTCCGATCCAGGTTAGATGATTATTTGAAGAAGAAAAAAACGAAGGTTTATTCGTGAAGAACACGTGCATATTTTGATCGCATCTATAGGCGCTTACATTAGGTTGTCAACATTCTCACGTCATCTGTTTAGAAGTTTACATATTTTACCAATATAGGACGTTTGTATTCTTAAACGCAATTCTTCATAAAAACGACCATATTTTAAAAAACTACTTTTTAAAGATCTCAATTAATGATAAAATTAAATAATGGTTGGACAAATGCAAATTACGCTACAAAAGAGTGCTATTTTGTTTCCCCCCTTTTAACATAGCTGAGTGACGTAGCATGTGTACACCTGTCGAGTTTCTATTTATACTATTCGACTCGGAATGATGGTTTTTCCTTTAGTCGAATTCGGCAAAAATAAAATTCTAAAATATATACAGATAACGATATGAAATCGTACCGTATCCGGGGTAATTTTTAAACATTATGTGTATGCTATATATGCTGTACACTCCACCAAGATCCACTTTCCACCACACGGTCTTGTCAGGGTCGTGAAGTCCTATTGGGTTTGTCCTCATACACGTGGATTCATTTCGATCAAGTGCGTACCAAGCGTCGTTGTTCGTGTCTAAACTGGTGTGTGATTGGATGGCGATTTTTTTAAGGACAGATCATCTGATTAGGAAAAGTGTTTTTATCATTTAACTGTATCATGGCTAGTAAATTCATATTAAACACTAAACTGCAACTTCTCCTGCTAATTTTCGACTATAAGTGATAAACTTTATTAGTTTTCGAGACCCTGCAATTTTCCAAAGTACATGCACAAAGAATAATCAATAGTTTATATTCCGGTAATATGGCAAGTATAAAAAATAAATAAAAAAAACTTGTAATTATTGTCCCCTATATTCTAGAAATATTTCTTATCAAATCAACAAAATTTACAGTTGGTTCCTTTTTTAAATAATGCCCTTTATCATGAACTTCTGCATAACATCGTTTGCAAAAGTTTGCATAGCTAATACATATTGACTATGCATCGATGTAATGTAAGATGTATAGAGAACCATTTTGTCACATATGAACACAGGGTGTAATTGAAACCACTTATGAGATCATCGAAAGGATAGGGAGGGAAGAAAAAATGTATTTTATGTAAAAACAATACATAAACACTTGCATCATTTGTTCCTCCGAAAAATTATTTCCTCTTGTAAAGAAACATTGGCTAAGAACTTGTGGTAATTATCAGAATCAAAGTTCACATAAATGTCTGTTGCTAACGCACTTGACTGAAAAGTTGCTTAGCAAAGACTGCTTATTTGTGGATATATGGCGCTAGCATAAGTTACATTGATATGCCAACCGGTTGCTAGAAGAGAAGTGAAAAACAGTTACAATTACTAAAGAAAAAAGTGCCTCGCACTATTTCAGATGACAAATTACAAATCGATTAATATAAATGTAATCGCTCTGCATGGAAAACATGGATATGTTATAAACCAGTTCATGTGCCTAATGACACCTCAATAAACCCAAAATTAGTTCACCATGTTTAAACAAAAACAAACTAGAGGTGTAGGAAGCACGGTGTCACTTGTTCGATTTTTTTTAGTTGTTTTGATATCCTCAAGACACAAGGCATGCCTTAAATTATTATTTATATTGACTTATATTGATGAAAGTACAAAGCTTATTGTTAATCTAAAATTCACATAAATAAATCTTAAACTGTTTTTATCAAATAATACTAAAATCTGAGCAATTAAAGAGTGTATAACCAACACTATAAGTTTCATGAAAAGTATTTCACAATGATACGTAATAATCAAACATGAAGAAATTAAACCAACAAAATACATTTGTTGATCACCAAAGTACATATAATGCGATAATTTAATACTTTGGCAGTGTTTCAGTGCGGTTTTTGTTTGTGTGTTGACACTTTATCATTGAAACCAGGCCCCGGGGCCATAAAACTTAGATGAGCTCACTTTTGATCTCAGTCTCACTTTTCCACAAGGAATATATAGTAGAAAAGTGAGACTTAGATCAAAAGTGAGCTTGCTAAGTTTTATGGCCCCGGGGCCAGGTATATTCAATGTATCTTTTTAATGCTCTTTTTCTTTTCCCAGTTAAGGTTGTTTTATATAACAGCATGTACCTGTCTGTTCAAATGCGTCTTTTATCAAGCATCATTCTGATTTGACAACTGAATAAAAATTATAAAAAGAATTGTTCCTTTATTTACATTTAAAAAAAAAATATTTGAGTAATCTCTTTAAATTATCTAATAGCATCACATACATACCTTATGCTAACGTTACAGATAATCCTGCAAAAAAGAACAGTAGGTTGTTATAGTTCATGGCTCTGAATCAAGAATGAAAATATTCTAAGGTACACTTAAGGTATACGTTTACTCAGAATGAAAAAAAATTCCACTGATGATAATGAAAAACCATCTATTGTGCATTAAAGACCTATCATGGTAGTGCTATGTTTCACTTTCAAAAAAGTAGGTCAATGACCTACTTTTTGAGATAATGGCCATTGACTATTTCTTTAAATTTTAAGAAAAGTCCCTAAAACTTTTTGAGTATCATTGAATTTTTCTTAATTGTGAAAATAATACAAATTGCTAAACTCTTTTAAAAATTAAATACAGTTTATGAATATCAGTGACACTAAACAGACACAAAGCATTAAGTTTTCATTCACAATTTTTATGAATATTCCAGTCCGAATTTCCATTATCAGTTTTCAAATTCCTTACCTTTTTTGATTCAATTTTACAAAAAACTGAATGATGATAATACTAAAACATTAATAGCATTAAACTAGGTATATTGACCTTGCTCTGCAGGCATAAAAGTTATATGAGGTCAATGATCAAAATTTTGAGATATGGTGTATTTTATCGTTTTGAAGCAGTTTTCAATATTTTTGTAGTGTGTGCCATTCGAATATCTAAACTAAATAGTGAGATAAAACCAGCAGAAAATATGCAAAATTATGTTGACTAAAAGATAAAATCTTCACTTTAAATATGACAGTACTACCAAAAATATTTCAGTGAAAAATAGAATCTGAAAATTTTAGTCCGAATTTCCTCTGTTTTGCTTAAAGTAAAACTTTGTTTGAGCCTAATTGCATAATATAGTAAACATACTAAATGGTTTGTTAATAATAATTCATTTCATGAAAACTTTTAGTGTTTAGAACAAATTTTACTCAAGACATTGAACTTTATAACAATCCGAATTTTAGAACTAAAACCCTGAGTAAACAACGTCCTTAAGCACCAGGAAAATTAACGTAAATATATGGAAGACCTCACAAGTAATTTTAAAAATATTTTACAATGTTATGTGAGGTTGTTGTATGGCATTTTACTTAATGTTACAAAAAAGTGTCAATTATAAAACAAACATACAAATGCGTTTAAATTGTATTCTTAATTGTTGCTATTTCCTCAGGTGTTCGAATGCAAAATATTAAATAGCTAAAGAATATGAAATAATAGTTTTGTGCATCTCTCTCTCTCTCTCTCTCTCTCTCCCTCTCTCTCTCTCTCTCATATAAAAAGTTTTAGGTTTTCCAAAGTGATATACATTGATGCGTATTATAATTATTTGGGACACCTTTGATTTGTACAATATAAAAGAGATTGTGATCACCTACTACCTAATAATAATAATAACGACATTATGTTTTTGGTGTGCTGGTCATGGGCCTTTAACGTTAAATTTATATTATAAACAATGTATGCACCGATGTTATCTGGCAGCATAATACTATGTCTATGTATGCAAGAGAAATACTATCTTGATCCGAGGAGCCTGAAAAAACCCCAGTGCCCCCCGAAGACAGCATACTCTGAAAAATTATGCACAACTGACAAGAGTTCAATTCAACAGTGTCCACACAGGCAGAATTCATACACGCCCTCAATCAGGCACCAACAAGCTGAAAGATCTCCAGTTTAGGATGGAGCCATGCCATGACACTGAAATCAAGAAACACGAAAACAACCATCGAAACAATCCAAATTTTAATAGATACTAAAAATTTAGGGAGGGAAGGTGGTTTCTTAAAAATTAAACTACGTCTGCTATGATCAAAACACCGGAATAGGAAGGAATTTTATACAAGACATGCGCAGTTCGAGAGACTTGAAAATTAGGGAGACTGAGCCCGATGAAATAAGTTGTACGAAAAAAACCAGGATTATCCTTAGTGGGTAAACCCTATTATGTGTGCAAATTAGGACAACATATGTTAGTCCTTTTTTCAATAAAAGAATTTTATTATGAATGGTTTCCTTATTTTTAAATCATTATTTCACTTTTATTACACTTAGACACTGAATAAATGAAGAAGGTGATTTTTCCGCACAAAGTCACACAATTAAACTTTATTCCTTTTATGTTCACATGTTAATATTTCCTTAGGTAAAAGGACATTTTTTCAATGTAAACATCTGGCTTTTGTACGGATTCTCAAAATAAAAATAAGACATGTCAGATCTTTCCGTGTCATTTTCGTGTACATAATTGAAATGAGAATGAAATTACTGCTGACGTTAACTATTTCAGATTTTCTATTTCAAAGTTTTGACTTAGATGTTTTGATATAATTACTATTAAGATTTCATATCTATGTCAATGCAAGTTGCTAGTTTTGTATATTCTACATACACATGTATACAATGGTATATTTTCTCCTTTTTTTACAATGGAAATTTGGAAAAAAATTAAGCATAATGATAAATCTATTCTTTTTTATATTTCACATTTCTACTGGTCAGCTTGGACTGGTAAGCGTTTATTTTACTTTATTATCAACAGCATTGTTTATAGTTAACATATTTTGAATATATGTATAAAAGATTTAAAGGGGCATGATCACAAAACTCCATTATAAAGCTAAAGCTTCAGGACGTATCAAATTATTTTAGCCTTGCCAAAATTAAAGTCCTGTCGCCTACAAAATTGTACCACCCCGTGCTTCCGTACCGGTCTCAAGGAAATCGGACGCTGAAAATCAGTATGCCTGTACTTGTTCTGTAGGGGAAAGAGCAATCACGGGTACGTGGTGTACTTCCGAAATTCAAATGGCAGTGTCAAAATGGTACCAAATTAAAATAAATTACGAGGTTTATCACTTTGAACAATTGACTCAGTATGACCCAACTTCGGGTGAAGGGGGTCTGTTTGCAAAGTATGTTAATACATTCCTTAAGATTACACAAGAAACCTCGGGATTTCTTTCTGAGTGTGTAAGCGAAGAGTCAAAACAAGAATAAATTAGCCAATACAAAGAAAAAGAGGCTATAGACTTAAGAGTAATACAAAATTAAAGTAAATTCGGGTTTGCGCTGTTCAGCCAAACTCAGTCTCGATAGGTTTGGGGGAAAATTTATTCAAAGACTAAGCATGAAGCAATATATGTTATTTCACGAATCCGAATGTGATAAATCTTTTTTCAGATTCTCTCAGATCCCTTCAATTTGAATAGAGTAATCATTCCATGTCTATGCCTCCGGATTGCAATACAAAGTTGAAACAAATGTTTGGCAAGTTTCACTATTGCACATGCACGGCTGCGCTTATACAATGTATAGTGTATTAAATCGGTTGGGAGAGGACGTTCTGTATTTTGATACAGATAGTGTTATTTTCAAAACCCAAAAATCTAACGACTTGCAATTTCTGACCATAGGAAATATACTTTGGGGAATTTACCAACGAGATCAAACCAGAAGATGGTTACATTGTAGAATTCGTATCAGGGGGGGGGGGGGGGGGGGGCAAAAATTACGCATACCGCACTCTTTCTGGTAGGGAAGAATGTAAAGTTTTGGGTTTACACTAAACTGGGTTAATCTTAAAGTGATTAATTTTGAAGCTATCAAATCTTGGTTCTGTGCAACACAAGATAAGCAAATTAAAATCATCAACCCCTGTAAAATATCCAGGGATAGTCGAAACAGAAATTTGTTAAACCGTATAAAAACCAAACGACATCTAATGGTTTACACCAAAAGGGGAATTTTACTAAATTTAGATACGCTGCCATTTTGAATTTTGTTTAAAAAAACATAAAAATAAAAAGGCACATTTTAATAACATTCTTTTCTTTTTGCATAAGCAATACACGTCCCCTACCGGTTTGTATTATTCTATGAAAGTGTTTAATCAGAGATAAAAACAGAGGAAATTCAAACTACATCGTTGATATAGAAATAAAATAAAAAATGGGTAAACTAATACTCTTTATTTTATTTCCTGTAATTTTGCCAAGTCCATTTGTAACAATCACTTGTATACTATCACCAGGCTAGCTTTGTGTAAGACAGGTTACCCATAATTCTTTGCAAATGCGCAGTCTGGTAGAACCGCTGACACCTGATGATTTCCCGGGTTGGCTGTCGTGTGACAAGACACGATTTTGAGGGCAGCTCTTGTTTGCTATGCTGAGCGATAATATTCTAGTATGCATTGTGCATGAACCTTGTCAAAATGTGGGCACGGATAGCAGACCGTGGTAAATATATGTTATACTTTTTATTCAGTTTTTTTGTGTATTCGACTAGTAATTATTTTTCATTTATCAAGCTAATCAAGAGGCCAATTAGCCTAAACGGTCACCTGAGTAGCATATATCCTATACACAAACTTGTCATGGAGTCTTATATATGCATCTAGTTAATTAGGTTTCATACTGGAGTAGAAAAATTATAAATTTGTAATGACGACCACATTTCTAAAAGAACTGTGTAACCTATAATTTTGGTGAAAAACTAAAAGAATTGGTCTACAAAATCATGAATTAAGTTTTCCTTTCAGGTGTGTGGGAGTATAGAAGATAATTCTTTAACGTTATATGCATTTACATCCATTTTGACCCTGCCCTAGAGTCAAAACCAATACCCCAGGGGACATGAAAATTGAAATTTTAGTAGAGGACTTCCTGGTAAATATAATTATTAGTCAGTTTTTTTTATAAAGATGTGTGAGAATAGAGAAGGAGATTTTTAAACAGTATATGCATTAACACTATATTGCCATATTGCCCCCCCCCCCCCTCATGTCCTGAACCCCTGACCCAAGGGCCATGAATTTCACAATTTAGGTAAAGGAGACTGTGGCTATCATAACCATATATTCAGGTTTTTGCCCACATGTGTGGGAGTAGAGAAGAAGATTTTTTAAGATTTAAAACATTTTTACTATATGGCCATATTAGCCCCACCCTAGAACCTGAACCCCTGACTGAGGGATCATAAATTTAACAATTTTGGTAGAGGGCCTCATGGACATCATAACCGTGCATTTAGTTTTTAACAAATATATATGGGAGTAGAGAAGAAGATTTTCTAGGATTTAATACATTTTTACTATTTGGCAATATTGGCCCCACCCTAGAGACTGAACCCCTAACCCAGGGGTCATGATTTTCATATTTTTGATAGAAGGCCTCATGTACATCATAAGCATGCAATTATTTTTTTACAAATATATATGAGAGTAGAGAAGAAGATTTTCTAAGATTTAATACATTTTTACTGTATGGCCATATTGGCCCCACCCTAGAGCCTGAACCCCTGACCAAGGGGTCATTGATTTCACAATTTACGTTGAGGGCTTCATGGACATCATTATCATGCATTTAGTTTTTAACAAATATATATGATAGTAAAGAAGATTTTCTAAGATTTAATACATTTTTATACCCCCGCAAACGAAGTTAAGGGGGGTATATTGGTTTCACCCTGTCCGTCTGTCTGTCCGTCCGTCTGTAGACGCAACTTTGTCCCCCCTATAGAATTTTTTATTACTGCATGGAACAGTTTGAAAATGTGTACATATGTTGAACACCATCTGAAAATGTGCACCTGCAATTTTTTTTAAGATCAGACAAGTTTTAATGATTTTATGACAGTTTTCATTTTCCTTATTCTATATATTGTACACTAATGTTGAAAAGTAAGGGAGGTGATCCTTACAGATTTTATTAATTAATTAATAGTTTTAAAACACTCTAAAATATATTTATATAAATACATCCAGATGGAGGTTTTTTGTCTTTATGTCTGAATTAATATTTTTTTTTAATTTTTTAATAAGTATTCTATCAACTGACAATGCAAAGTTTTTGTTTGTCAATGATAAATTCTTAGGAGCTAATAAGAACATCAAAGACCAGTGTAGCTGAATTCATTTGTCCCAAGGGAGCCATTATCTGAGCCATGGTTCAGATGGAGCATGTGTTTAGGCGAAATTGTTAATCTGTAAAATGGGTGGTGGTTTTGGGGCTATTTTAAAACTTTTTCATATAAACAAAAAGTTTCTATCATAAGGAAATTAATAATATCATTATTAATAAATAAGTTAAACTATTTAGAGAAGTTGTTTAAATTTATTAGTCAAGTAAATTGATGAAGTGACCCTATTGGGCATTAATTTAAATGAAATTCAAAATTACTGATATGATTGTAGTGTTTTGGCAATTTTAAAATTGTTTGTAATATTAAATTTTCTTTTTTACATATTTTTACATAGTATGGTAATGTTTTGGAAGTTTATCAAATTTAACAAGTTTATCAAAGAAAATCATAGTCCTATGGGATCAATTTTCTGATATGGAGTTCCATTTTGCCATTGGAGAAAGTGAGGAAAATTTGAAACAACTAATTGCATCTGTCAAGACTCTTATTAGAAAGATATTGAAAGTTTTATCAACAGAAGAGCATTGCTTGGCTACCGGTATTTTTATTCACTGCAAAGGGAGGGGTTATTGTCATTTTGTTGGTTTTTCTTTAAATCAATTAAATCAAAAAAATGTATCATCAAATACATACATTTGTAAATGTATTACTGTTATAGATATGTATTTACAGTGAAATTCTGACAATTTTAATTTTGTTTTCTTTGTTAACTAACTTTTTTTTACAATTCTAGAAAAACAATTCTAGAAAAAAAAACCTTTATTATTCAATTCAATTATTTGTCCCATTTAAAATTAGCCTAGCGGGGGTATTAGTCCCATTAGGACAGTTCTAGTTACTATTTGGCCATATTGGTCCCACCCTAGAGTCTGAACCCCTGACCCAGGGGTCATGAATTTCACAATTTAGGTAGAGGGCTTCATGGACATTATAATCATACATTTAGATTTTAACAAATATATATGGTAGTAGAGAAGAAGATTTTCTAAAATTTAATACATGTTTACTATATGGCCATATTGGCCCCACCCTAGACCCAGAACCCTTGACCCAGGGGCCATAAATTTCACAATTTTGGTAGAGGGCCTCATGAACATCATTACCATGCACCCAGTTTTTCCTCGCATGCATGGGAGAAGAGAAGACGATTTTTGAAAATTTGGCTTTTTTGCATATTTGGCCCCGCCCGTGGCACCCCAGAAATGGTAGAGCCATAAATTTCACAATTTAGATTCTTCTTACCATAGAGAAGCTTCACACCAAAAATGGTAACGATTGGCCAGGTAGTATTCAAGATGTTAAAAATGTAAAATTGTTAACGCACGACGCACGACGACGGACGAAGACCAATTGCAATAGGTCACCTGAGTGACTCAGGTGACCTAAAAAAAAAACTTGGCCAGCGTTCATCTGTTTAACTTACCTGTGTGAGCAGTCGAGCGTATATGTTGCTTGGAAGTTTAAATGCCAGTTTTATATTATCGATAAAGCCCTGTATTAGAATTGTATAGCTTTCAACGTTATTCTAGGCGTATTTTTTGTATTTGATAAAACTTGCTGATTTATATTAATGTCTTGGGCAGAAGAGATTCACCGGAACTAATTGACTGGTAGTGTGCGCCATATTTATTTTGTTTCTATGAAACATCACTTTGTTTAGATATTAGTGACATACACTTATTATATGATTATTTTATTGAAGTATCATCACATGTTGCCATACTCAGGTAGCCTACATGTACATATTGCTGGAATAAATTGCAGCATTTTGACTTGGTCATACCACGTTGAACTTCCAGTGGAGAGAACCACTCGGATCTTGAACACCACCAAGGCGCCTAATGTCCAGGACTACAGCCCTGTAAGGAGTCCACGGGGGATCAAGGGAGAAAAAAAGTCTACCTCATCACGTCAGCGAGGAATTCAGATAGTCAGATAATCTGTGATCGGAGTCGATATAAGTGATCGAAACAAGAACATCAGTGATTGAAAGTTTAGTGATTGAGATCTGTTTATCAGTTTCAGTTTTGAATAAGTATTTATCGAGATTGTGGCAACCAATTTAAAACTTATTATATATATATATATATATATATATATATATATATATATATATATATATATATATATATATATATATATATATATATATATATATATATATATTTATATATATATATATATATATTTATATATATATATATATATATATATATATATATATATATGGTTCGTCTGTCAAAAGTTTTTTTTTTCATATTCATAGATAGTTTCTTTTATAAGTTTGTTAAAGTAGGGATATTAATTACTGCAAATTGAATGAGTATGGGGTGTGAGCGAATGTGGGTGTGAAAGTGACATTGTAAATATATTTCATTTGTTCTTTTGTAAATAAATTTATAAACCTGAAGTTGTCTAAACTGTTATTTAGAGAACGCCTGGCTCATCCACCTTACACCATTAAGTATTTGCTAGTAGAAGTTTGTGAAAACAATGCACTGTTTTGCAGAATAACTACATAGTTGATATAAAAATAAAATAAAAAATGGGTAAACTATTGCTCTTTATTTTATCTCCTGTAATTTCGCCAAGTCCATTAAGTATTTGCTGGTAGAAGTTTGTGAAAACAATGCACTGTTATGCAGAATACCATTTCTTACCGTCTTCTGTACCCCGAATCAACAGACCAACCTGATAACGAACCTGATAGTAATAAAAATATATAACCCCGTAGATTAAATTTACAACACAATGCGTGCGCAGGACAGATAGGGCAACACATTGTTTTGATATGCTAATGAAGGGATAATGAGTTATGACGTCATAATATACGCCCAGCCTCTGTATTACCATATATAGAACATATACCGAAAACAGCAGTTTAAGCATAGAATACGGCCGATTTAATACTTCATAAGCAAAATATAACTACGAATCACTCATGTGTGTTTTTATAAGTTTACAACAATCAGAATATACGAAGAATTTCCATAACGCATCTGTCGTGTGGGTGTGAATCTGCGTCCCAAAAGCGCTCGCCAGACGATGTAAACACGTGTAGCTGGTATTCCCGATGATGGCGATCTTTTGATGATTTATCAAGTATGTGGAATAGATATACAGTGTATTTGTAATATACCAGATAGCTCAATAACTATTTTTTGTGATTTTATACTGTTGATGCATTTCTAATCGACTTAATGTGTTGTTTCGTTCAAAACATGAGGAGAGACTGCATTGTTTACATTTAGGCCTATACAATATACATTGTACATGTAGCTTTATTGCCAGTCCGTTAAATTGTTGATCATTTTCACCAATCGACACGAATCAGTTCATAGTACTTGTACTGACAATATTTAGTTTTACACAGCTGTTTGTATTTATTTCAATTTGTAAGTAAACAATACAAAGACTGTGTGAAAACAGCTGATTTGATTTTCTGAAAAAAGTACAGTGCAGGCTAAAAGATGCTGATTTCATTTTCTGGAAATTGATGAACAGCTGATCAATAACACCTTTCTACTGTGTTCAAAATTCTTACATGACAGTTCATTTATATTTTTTACACATTCATCCAGTTGATATATTAAGATGTTTATGCACATTAATTCTTAATTATTACTAGTTTGTTTTTAAAACTCAGTATATTACTACCATAACACTGTTTGAAATCTTGTCACCTGGGTTTATACTATTGGTAATAAAAAACCCACCAAATAATAATAAACAAATGACTGCATGTCTTCATCTGATTTTCTCTAAATGAGGAATCTACATTCATGGTCATATATGGTATATTTTGTGTAGAATGTGCATATGTAACTTTCAAATAAAATTTGAAGTGTTGGTCATTTTACCCATCCATGCATAATATATGTAGACCTTTCACAAAAATGTTCAAATTACTGTTGACATGTCCTAATATGCATGTAAATTAAATTGTATGACTTCTCATAATTATATTTTGTTATTTGCAGAGTAATTTGAAAAGTGTCACACTGATTTGAAAAAAAAGGCTGTAAGAAAATGTAAGTAAATAACATACATGTATAAGTTCAATAATTTATCATTAAAATAATGACCAATCTGATTATTCTATGAGACAATTCAATTAGAAAAAGTATTTTCAAGTACGAATGGTTTCATTTAATGTTTTAAAATGATTGATATAAACCTATGTTATTTATAAATCTACAATTTTGAATATTGCTCATCAACAAATCAACAATACATGGTATGTTTTAAATTCACACTGACTGCACCAGCATTATATAATATCAATCAATCAAATCAGTTGTGTGTGTGTGTGTGAGAGAGAGAGAGAGAGAGAGAGAGAGAGAGAGAGAGAGAGAGAGAGAGAGAGAGAGAGAGTAGAGAGGTGCATGGTGCATTTTTAAAGTCAGGCCGGGTAAAAAAAAGGGGTGCAATTAAACTAATATCATGCACATATCAGGGGTGAGGATGCGAATAATTTCAAATCGATCAAACTGAAAAGCTGTATTTGAATTTGTGCAAAATTAAATGCACATCTAAACATAATGAAATGTTTATTAAGATAAATAAATTCCATTGACTATCAAATTGTAGAAAATCCTCTATTTCAGTCTTTCAGCCATTTTGATAAAAACTGAAATATACTGAAATATATATAATTTTCATTTTAGCTGGTTCCTACTTTGTCTTGAGATTTACATAAATAATGTTCTTATTGGTAATCATTTACCCGCACCCTTATCCTGGTGTCATATACAAGATGAAATGATGGAAAGAAAAACCTGAACTTTAGGAACAGGAAGACTGTGTTTTTTAAGAGAGAAGAGGACCAGAACTAAGAAGTCATACAATAAACACATTGACATCATAAAAAGAAATTGCAATTTTGAAAGGTTTAAATGTTGTCACAGAATTTTTTTTCAGAAATTAAGTCCCTTTATCTTCTTGAATTAATAAAACAAATGAACCAAATATAATTGTTTCTATATATATAATTTTGTTTGAGAAGTGGAAAGGGTATGGTATGTAAATGGGCGGGAAAGAGAGTCTCTCACATAGGAGAATTCAGACTTATTTAAATTCAATATATTGATGTGAACCAAAAATGGCTTTTGATCGCCTTGTTGCAGGATTTGCACACTCTCTTTCCTTTTTCGGTAATGAGAAATGAGCGTTTAGAATTTATTTTGTGAATGAATAGATACGCTAACCCTCCCCCCTCTCCTTAATCTTAATCATGCTGCATGTGTTGAATAAAAATAAAAGTCAATTTTAATGAGTGTTTAAATTACAAGTGTAACATGTGTAATACAAAGGTGAATACTGTTGATTGCTTATGGGGGATGGGAAAAGGCCTCATACATGGGCAGATCTACATGTATAGTCCCCGTGGCAAATTCTAATTTAATTCACAATTAACATTGTAAAACACCATAGTACCTGGCCCCTGGCAAACAGAATAAAGTTACCCATTTGAACCCCCTCCCCAGAATAATATTAACAGACCCAAGCAGTGCTATAGAATATGCAGTCATTGGGCAAAGGCTGCACATAAATAATGAAAAAATACTCCATATCTTATTTTTTTAATAGATATTATGAGAACAATTTAGTTAGTACATTAATATCAGGGGCTTCATTTGTCTCTGTTGACATCTAATCCCTCAAATAATTGTGTACAATTAGCTCTTATATATTTTTCTCCCATTACTAAAAAAATATTAAGAAACCAATAATTCCGCGAATGCGGTTAACCAAGAGAACTGATACACAACGGTTTTTTGTTTACATCCATGATGCAACAGAGGAAATTCGGACGATTCATCGTAACCATCTTGAATAAAACAGAAGCACTTTGTTTAAATAACCATTTACAAAATGTACTGTTGAAACATATCTTAAAATTAATTCGGATTATGTGATAAAATGACATCGCGCCTATATCAGAAGACTTATCGCTCAAAGAGTTACCTCCACTTTTGGGACCACTTGTGCGTTTGAAATGTGTATTGATTTGAGAGGACTTCTAGATTGAGAAATTAAATGCAAAAGTTCAAGTGCAAGACGGCTATAGTTATTATTAAACTTGGTATGATTTTCTTCCCTTTTACGAGTTCTTTATAAAAACTGATGCTCATTTGTTGAGAGATGAAGGTTTACTTTGTAATTTTAATGAAAATATACAAAAATGCACTATTTTAGGAACAAGTAGCCAGTTTTTAAAGAAATTTACATAACTAGTAAACTTTACAACTGAATGAGCATTGATTTCTATGATGTATGGATAATTTTGTATATGTTGCCATATTACTTACTCTTAAATTTCTTTCCCTTGCCCTTGAACTTTTTGTCTCATTTTAGCATTGACGATTTTTGTCTAAAAGACGCCCATGTGACCCTAAAAAGTCACGTGACCGACAAATTCAGACATGGTCAAGTAAAGGAGACCCATATCTTTACAATAACACCCAAAATAGTTTAGAACTATTCATTATGCAGAAATGAATAGACAAAAGCAAAACGACCTCCTGCTGTTTAAAAGGAAAATGTTGCCTTAACTGTCCTGCGTGACACTATTTTACAGAACTTATTTGTTTGTTAGAAACAATAAAAGGAATGGTACAAGTAATGCACGATATTATTAATGACTACATACTTTCCTCGTTTATTCAATACAACAAAATGCTTGACACTATTTTTCAGAACTTATTTGTTTGTTAGAAACAATAAAAGGAATGGTGCAAGTAATGCACGATATTATTACTGACTACATACTTTCCTCGTTTATTCAATACAACACAATGGTTGACACTATTCAACAGAACTTATTTGTTTGTTAGAAACAATAAAAGGAATGGTACAAGTAATGCACGATATTATTACTGACTACATACTTTCCTCGTTTATTCAATACACACCAAACCCGATAACGAACCCGAACATTAAAAAATTAATTTTCTCGAAATATGTCAACCTGACGCTACTAAGGTGTAAACTTGATCTGTAGTTTGACATTTTGAAGCTGGTCAGCAAATTTCATATTATTCCTCAAACGCATAAAGAAAAAAAATGTGGAAAACTATAGTGGGACAGACAGGCGTACTGACAGACAGACAGACAGACAGACGGACGCAGAGGAGAGCTATAGTCCTCTCCGGTGAAACCGGTAGGGGACTAATAAGACCAGTCTTTTTTTCTCATAATAAACACTCAGTACTTTAGCCAAGAAATCTGTTTCTTGCGTCGTTTCAAGGGCTTACCAGGATGTTTTCCTATTGTGTGAGTTCTACTGACGTAACCATTTCATGTCTGTGAGGTGTCATTGATTGATTCACTCATTGCTGTATCGGTAAGGGTCTCTTTAGAAATCTGTTTTTGATTTTTGTCTAACAGTCTCTTATTTATCCTCGATTTTTTAAGGAGGTGTTCGTATTTTAATTTAGGCACTAGTATCATTTCTGTCGCTACTTTTGTTTATTTGATGAGCAATAGGTTTCAGTAACAGTGATACTAATGGTAGATGTTTCAATAAAATCCAACGTTTCTCTTTCGTACTGACTTATCTCGATCCCAGTGATCGAATGTTCAACTTGTAAGGTTTCAGATGATTTATATTTCATGTCAGGAATTTCAAATGCAAAAGTTCACCAACAATTGGCATGTATGGAAACATATATTTGATACAATTCAGTAATTTTTTATTTTTTGTTTCTTCTTTTTTTTTATTATTAATATTAACCGTTTGCCTTTGTTAAACAAGCAACCACTGCCAAATTTGGATGAATGTGAGCACGAATGTGTGAGTGGATGAATAAAAAATGGCTTTGAATTATATTATTAAAATGTTTGTATGCATATGAAAAAATAATAAATAAAAAAAAAGGGTTTCAGATGATGTATATGCTTCTTCGTCAGAGGATATGTTCCTGTGTAAATATCCAGGGCTATTTTACTGATAACATCGTATTGCTCATTAGTCAAAGACTTGACAATCAATTTTTGTTGAGTGCTGTTTGCACTAAGCATAAAGTTTATAAATCCTCTCTGCTTCCATATTCTTCGATTAATTTTTGCAATATGAATAAATTGTCAATTAGTACATGTATTTACAGGGGTTGATAAATAACCATGTCCTTTAAAGGCAATATGTGTGATCGCAGTTGGTATTCTTTGTTCTTGGTAGGTTCTAAACATATATGCAAATAGCCAAAATTTGAACGTTTTGCAGCTTCGTATGTTCTTAGTAATATTTGTGATCCAAAGGTGATAATCTGGCGAGAATCATGGTTATTCTTGAATAAAAAGACATTTAGACAGTTCAGGGATATAGTCCTGGCATATTTATCAGGGGGTACAAGTTTTGTGAGAGCATCACAGTGGTAACATTCCGGTGATGAGAAGTCACAGTAAAAAGATGCACATCTACATATTGCAAGAGTCGTTTAGTGAAATGTGTTTTTCCGCTTTGTGTACTACCACACATTTAAATTTTAGTGGATGCTAAGAA
Organism: Magallana angulata; assembly: GCF_025612915.1. Lineage (NCBI taxonomy): Eukaryota > Metazoa > Mollusca > Bivalvia > Ostreida > Ostreidae > Magallana > Magallana angulata. The sequence goes on along the minus strand of NC_069112.1, from coordinate 7,470,040 downwards.
TGGTAGCAGAGATTTTGTTTTCCCCCATTAGCTCTGCGTTGTCATGTTTTCCGTTCCTCTTCTGATTCTCTAATGAGTTGACATGCAAAACTGAACCTCTTCTGATTCTCTAATGAGTTGAGATGCAAAACTGAACAAGTATTTATTAGAACTCACCAATATCATATATTATGTTTATTGATACAAGAATTCATGAACAAAGTCATGTACAAAGTCATCATTTAGTTGAATGCTAGTACAAAATAGAGCATAAACATGTGGCAAGGACATTTTAAAACACAATCTAGATACAAAAAAAACACAGGTACATAAAGCCCACACAAATCTGAATGCCGACATTATTACGAAAGGTGCACTTTAACTAAACAACTTGATGTAGAAATCTACGCCGTTGATCAGGTATTTATCTATATCAAAAATATCCTTCAGTTCAAATACTTTACTTTCCTGTGAATAGCCATAGCGCAAAACTAACTCGGAATTGCCTCCATTGTAGGCGTAAGCGTCATCAATAGTTCCTTCTTCCTTAAAAAACAACTGGCACTGCTTCTGGGAAGATAATTCCTCTTTTCCACCAAACAACACAGTTTTAAGGTAGGCCTTCCAAGATTAATTATTCGTATTAAAAGAAACCAACTTGTTGTTTAAGTAGACATCAATCTGAGAAAACATACTTTTCAATGGTAAATTGACTATTCCAGTCTTCTCACTAGTCGCTAGTACGGTTCCATCCGCTTTTAATATTCTGGCTTTCACATATAATTGACTTCTTTTTAAATCGATATATTCCGCTCCCGATCCAGATACTACTATTTCTACAGGAATATCTGACACTTCAATGCTGAAAATGAGTCTAGCTTCCGTAAAGTACACTTTTTCGACTGCTACATGATTAGTAGGAGAAGCAAAGAGAGAAAGTTACATTGACTGGGCTTTGTCTTTATTATCACTGCTTAAGAAAGCCATGCTTACTGCTTAAAAACGTTCTTGTAACCATCGATTTTAAAGAGTTTTCTTGGCTTTTGTGGTGACTTTCTCCACAAGATGTATGTCGTGTGTTTGTTTTCTTCCTGGAAACCGATTTTTTCTTCACAAGATTGGTTTTCTTGCCCTTTCTTTAACTTGTACGATGTTGGCGTCTTAAATATTTTGGTAGGGATGACGGAGGAGTGCTGCGATGGTTTTTATACCCTTCGTGACTTTGACAAAGGGAACACCTTCTTTTATGTCTTTCTGACGTTCAGATTTGGCCCTCTCTTCTACGTCAGCCACGGGTGTCACTTGAGAAACAGGGTTAACGGATTCTAACTGTGAATGAGGTCTAAATGGAATGATGTAAGATTTTTGTTTTCTCATACCCCTTCCAATCTGTTTGGGTTTATATTTGTACGGGCTGACCTTTTTCTCAGCCACGTTTTTGTAAAAAGCTTCCCACAGTTTACGGTCACTGATGTACGTCTGACTATTCATCATTACACGTAAGGAATTTTTTTAAAGTGAAGTGAAGCGCTTACAGGCTCGTCTAAGAATGACACTAAGTTGCCTCTCTATTTGTTTTATATATGCAGATCTGCTGTACTTGACCAATCTTTACGGGAGGATAATACGGTATTCATGTAACGTGAAGATGATGTTGTTTTCCTGTTTACCTCGAAGAAATAGGGGTACGTCTTTGCCACCAACAATGGTTTTAATCACATATGTTACAGCAAATATACATCTCTGGAATTTTCTTAGATGGGTCCTAGCTTCTTGTAGTAAATTCTGTTAAAGCAACTGTCCAGTATCCGTCTTACTGAATCTGTCTTTTCAATTGAATCGAAAACAATTGGGTTTATTGTCAAAATATTCGGAACTGTCTGTAGACCTCAACACCATTCGAAGGTTCATCTTAACTGACACTGTTTTATTAAGTGTTTTCCAGGTGAACTTTCGGGAATCCACGAATTGAATTTACTAGGCCATCCGTCCCATTTGACGTACACTTCCTTTAAGTTACCGCGTTTCTCTTTTTCAACACCTTTTCCATCCTATATAGAATATCTACCGACTTCACAACTTTTTGAGGTTTCGATGCATAAAAAGTACCTTCTATTGGATCCTTGGTCAAATTCTTTATTTTGTACACAGATAAACCTTCTCTCTTGTATCGATAAGAAACTTTAACATACTCCTCAGTCCATTCCTGCTGGTAATCTCTTTGAAAAGTATGTTTTAGCTGTGAAATTCGTACGTCATCTCCTATCTTTTACTTAAAAATTGGCTTAGTTCTTTTCTTTTTAATTAACGATTTATTTGGTTTATCCAATTTATTTTTGTTCAGAATAGGATTTTATTTCTCCTTCGTACTGAGATAGGAAATGAGTACACTTCATCTGCATTTTTCTTGGTGACAGTTGCATGTGCTCGTTTTCCTCTGTGAGGTCTCTGGTTATAACTCGTCACTAAATCTTGTAAAACATCGACATAACGATAGATTCTGTTCTTGAGAAAATAACGATACCTCATATTTTTCGTGGTACGGATGACTCTTTCTACATAGTTTGCTTTCGTTTTGTTCTGGGTGTATATGTAATGGACGCCCTTTTTTTAAAAGTCTTACACCCAACGATTTTTGAATTCGCTCCCCTTATCTGTTCTGCGAGCATCCGGTTTTCGTCCACTATGAAAAACCGATTTAAGACCATTTGTGACGTTCTGATGCTGCTTATTTTTCAAAGGTACAATGTACAAAAAGCGACTGAATATATCTATCAAAACTAACAAAAATTTATAAGCATAATTTTCGGACGAAATGTTACTAACATCGGCTAAATGCACGTCCCACATGGAGTCTATAGTGTTCACAATGACCTTTGATCGAGGAAATGACCGACGAATAGGTTTTAACAAACTGTAGGGATCTTCATTGTTTAAAAACTGTCTGATTCTCATTCTTCAAATCTTATGCTTCCCATCTTGTTAGAGTTTCTCGGGACCTGCAAATGCTCCCGGATTTCCGGGAGAGTAGGAAAGCTTTCTTAAATAGTCCGTATGCCTTGCCATTCCGTGCCTTACTGATTAATCCAAACAATCTATCACTCAAACACAACCTTCTTTAGGTGCTTTTTTTTCTTTATGAAAATGATGTAAACACAGTACATACTGCATATTCATTTTAGGAAACCACTCACTCTGACAAGTCACTGACTTGATATTTCTTTCTGTTCATATTTAATGGAGTGCACTCTGTACAACTTAACATGCCCAATTGATTTTGGTGAGACTCGCTGAAGGCACACAACTCTATCTGATTTAATTAGGGGACACATTCTCTAACCTGTTTAATGACCTGAAGCAATCGATTAAGGTTCTGGTTGTTCAGTGTCACATCTTTCCTTGTCGATAGATGTTCTACGGCATATTCCGGTTTCCAAAAATGCCTTATGTTTATTGTTGCGTACCTGGGTTTAGAGAAACGTAAACAGTTCTGCTAATGTGCCACCTCATTTCTTTACTATCACCATTGCTTTGCAAATAGTGATTAATATCTTGCAAAAGGGATTCGAACTGTGACCCCCTATTTGGTCGAAAAAAAAGTGTCGTTCTAGAAAAGTATTTTCAGGTTTCTCGAAAAAACATTTCTCTGTTGTGTTTAGAATCAATGACCTGGCTAAGGCTAACTTCTGTTCGTACTTGCAAACTGTATCACCACTGGCTATGAGCAGCTTGGACAAGTCTGCTTGATTTGCTTTCATGAGTGCCAACAAAACCCCCTGAACGCATATGGTCCCCTACGCAGAATGATACTGAGCAGTTTTCTATTTCCGTCAATAATGCTTGTTTCAGCTTTAATCTGCTGTTTCATTTCGTCGGTTATAATATTGGAGGCAAATACATGTCTGACAACGGAGGAAGTCTGAATTTTCTTGACCAATATTGTAACGTTTGCTTTGATAATACGCAATTAGGTTAGGGCCTCCCATAGATATCGGTTCATGTATATCACGTGACCTTTCATGACGTTAGCTCCGCCCATTATTCATGTTTTCATCTTTTTCCTAATTTCGATTTGGTAAACCGATCGCTGTTTAAATTTTTCGATTGATTAAATAATAATTCTGAATCAAAAGAAATTGAATATTTACTATCACACTAGTTTCTCTCTCTCTCTCTCTCTCTCTCTCTCTCTCTCTCTCTCTCTCTCTCTCTCTCTCTCTCTCTCTTCTGCTACCACCTGGGGATATGGGTTTTGTGGATCGATTCTTGTGGTTTTAAGTCGTGAGGTTACCCTGTCACCCCTACCTACACATTTCAAAAAAAAATTAAATTGATAATGCATAAAAATGATGGATAAGAAAGTGCTCGTCATCATGCACTAGTATATTAATATGTGTTAAGATATTATTAAAAACAAAATTAAAGCTGTTTAAAGAAATTTACAATTGAGAATTTTGAAATTTTGCTTTTTAAAAAAATATATTTTGTTTCCTTTATTTTGTATTCATTTGATATCATATGCACTTGTTTTTTAAATGAGAATTTTATTCAATTATTTATAAAAATGTAGACAAATATGAGGTTCAGTGTATCTTTAAAAGACCTACTGAAGAATTGTGTATCTTGATATGATGAAAAAAATTATCCGACTTTATGTTAGAGATACTCTTATAAGCAAGATTATTTTATATTGATAAGCACTGACACACTGACTTCAAAGCAATGTTAAATACATAGGTGGCAGGCACGTAGCATAAGGTGGGGGCAAGGTGGGCCTGGTCCCCCACTTTTTCTTTGTTTGTTTGTTTCTTAAATTTACGTATAGAATACAATAATTAATAATGGCGTTGCCCCCTACATGTAACTGTTTTGAGAGTATGTAAAGAAATCGATTTTTTTTTGCTTGTCATGATTTTTTTTATGAATCTGCCCCATCCCCCATTTCAAATACGATGTTACATGTAAGTGCCTGTAAATGTGGGACCTGGCTTCTTATTTCCTATTCAACAGAGTCTTAAACCTGTTATCTAGACATTAAATTTATCTGAGGTTATATGGGAAAGACATTTAGAAAACCAGCTCCACCCCTGACCTTAGATCCGCGCAAGTGGTTATCTGTTCTGGTGCATTGAGGAATTCATCACTCCATTCTGTTTAAACTAAACAAAAAATAATGAATGGGTAATATTCCTGTGTAGTTTACGAATTGAAAGGTTCAGAAGGTTAATGAAATGTGCAGAGAAGGAATAATCAACGTCAACGATGTAAATATTTAAATTTTCCGCGCTTCACAACGTAAGATTATCTGCCCTTGATCCTGATCATCAGTGCGTTTGTAAAATGGCTCATTTGCATAAGACCATATATTAAGACCAAATACCAGTGATTGTAAAAAATGCTGGACGCAAGAAGCAAGGTGTGGCTTGAAAGAAAACATGTTTTGAAACGTGAATTGACCCAGTTATCGACAAAATTTCCAAAACTTGAACGATCAATGCAAAAATTAAGCATGTTGCTGGTACTGCTATATTTGCTCCCAGCACTTTTTAGATTAAGCAATTAATTTTCTTTACAGTGACACAAAAACAATTAATTCTTTTATTCGTATGGGCGTCCTTAACCTTGTTGCGTATCTTGGTATTTTTGCTCCATCACAGCTAGTAGGACAATGCCTCTTATTTTAAGATCACCTCAAAATATTGGAAATGTTTTAAAATCAACTTACTTGTATACTAGTATTGTTTAACGGTCGATTTATCGTTCATCCTTGATTGCGGGTTGACTCTTTAAAGCAAGTATATTATTATTTTTCTTCATAGGAATAGAATTCAATTTAGAATACACAGTTTCCAAATAATTAACAAGGATTTGATTAATAATTTTGGCGGCATCCGTCCAGAGCCATTGTCGTCCAATCTCCCTTTCTATCCTCATAAGGAATTTAAATTATCGTAACTTCGTCTGAAAATCTCAGTTTTATGCGTCCCCTACCGGTTTTCACCGGAGGGAACTATACCTTTCCTCTGCGTCCATCAATCCGTCCGTCTGTCTGTCTGTCCCACTTCAGTTTTCCACACTTTTTTGTTTATGCGTTTGAGAAATTATATGAAATTTGCTGAACAGCTTCAAAATGTCAAACTACAGATCAAGTTAACACTTTTGTAGCGTCTGGTTGACATATTTTTCGAGAAAATTAATTTTTTATATTCCAATTTTTTAATGTTCGGGTTCGATATTTTGCATAACAGTGCATTGTTTTTACAACTTCCACAAACCGGTAGGGGACGTGAATTGCTTATGCAATACTCTCAGAATACTTGCTCATACTGTTTTAAAAGAGAATCTCTCTTCTCCTAATAATGTACTCTCTGGATCCAAAGGAATCGGGCAGACTGTAACCGTTTTAAAATTCTTTGGTCAAAATCCTTTTTACAGTCCGTTTTAGAGTCAAACCACCAACTCTCTAACGAAATGTCTTCTTTTTCGTCGCTGTAAAAGATAGCAACTCACCATTTATACTGACAAGCCATACTGGTTTTTTGAATATAACACACGATGTCTTATATACCAATTTCTTTTAAGTTTGTTCACGTAATGTCACAGTAAAATATGAATCAATAATTATTGTATATATATAAAATAGATTCGTCTACGTAGTCTGCAAATTTTTTTCAGGTATTGCCACTGCATGTGACTCAGAGAGATTCCTTCTTTCCTCGGAATCCCGTTATGAAACCGTCTTATATCGATCTGAACAGCATTGCTGACACATTTTCGCGCGGTAATCTCGTTGTAGACAGGTTAAATGGCTATCTGAGTTGACGTTAGGTCTCAGTATGCAATCCATTTGATGTTTTTTCTGTTTCTCATGCCAAACACTGATAACAATACACAGAGAGACTATGAGTGTAATTGCAAAGAGACCAGGTACAAAGACCCATATTTTCTTTTGTAACTTTTCTTTTAAAAAACCCTTTACACCCGTTGGCACATTCTTCTATCAGCAGCTGCCCCTTAAACATTTGACCATCCATCTTTGTATAGATGTAATGAGAGTATGATGATTTTCCCACTACCTTTGTCTGTTTAAATACTATTTGTGACATCATTTGTAATGTTTCCGTTTAACAAAGAAATCATTCGAGACCCAACAATCTACGATATCGTAACCCCCTTTCATTTTTTCCTTGCAACTTTTCAAACATTCCGATTTACTAATAAACCAGTCGCTTTCTATCCTAATATGTTCCTGGCGCTTGACTGCATGTAAAGCGCACCAGTCTACAATCATCCATTTGTAATGTGACATCTTCTATAAAACAACGAAAGTTGCCTTAAACACCGTTTAAATAAATTATCATTTTGTTAGAATTACAGGCAAAAAAAAAAAGATTAGACCTAGACATATTTGATTACTGTATATGCCCAAAAACTGATATTGACCTTATACTGTCATCATTGTTGCCCTTAGACTGTTTTGACCTAAGATGGTTTGCCCTTGTTTGTGACCTTGATCTTGACTTATTTGGGGTCGGGACCTTGACATGACGACTGTCCTTGAGCAATTTTGGGACTGTCATTGACCTTGACATTTGTAGGTGTGTCCATATGACGTCATTGACGACTCTTCTTGGCCATTTTTGCAACTGTCATTGACCTTGACCTTTTGGGGTGTGTCTATATGACGTCATTATCGACCGTCCTTGACCAATTGGGGGAAATGCCATTGACCTTGACCATAATGACATCGTTGCCCCCAGAGCCCACAGACTATACCCCTTACTACTTAGATTAATCTTCAGACTCGTTTCATATCACTTTGTCAATGAAGAAGATAAAGTTTCAATAAATGCCTTAAAATTAAAATCTGTTAAAATTATACAATAATAAACATTATTGCATCTTGAAGCTTATCGTGGATATGCGCATTTATTTCAGTAACAATTAGTCGGAAATTATAAGTGCGAGCGGGTTGGGTTATTTCCTTCTAGAATCATTTTTTTCTAGAACAACCGTGGACTAGTTAAGACGTAGTAAATTTCCTTATTTTTTTGTTTATTTTTTTTAACATAATCTGGTTTTTTATGAATTTTTATACTGTTACTGTTGTATTGCATGTTTTACAATGCTATGATAGGTACCAGTAAACCAAATTACCGCATTAGGATATCTGGTTCCATGCGTCAATATATGAAAACCTGGGTTGAATTCTTAGATAGTTTAATGGAGTAGTTTTTCAAGACAGTGAGTGGAGTACATAAGATAGTCTGAAAAACTTTCAAAGATAGTGCAGGGTCAGCAGAATTTAGTGTGGGTACATTTCAGGACCAGAAGCACAGAACCCGAACAGGCGTTCGTTTGATTCTTTGACACACAACAAATACCCCTGTTACAATAAGATAAATAAGGACAAGACAATGATAGAACAAATCAAATTGCAAAACTCTATTCAACATTTACTAAGCACGTATGTTTAGCAACTTTATTTCATTTCCAAAAGCAAACTTTTCAAAAAAAAGTAAAACAAATAAAAGTGTGCAACGTCCAAAAAAAATGAGTATTTACATAGAACAATTTATTATAACTAATGAATATTTTCTATGTACAATTACAGCAAATATACATGCCATTCTATCTAAACGTGAAATAGTTTCTGTGCTGACTACCCATGGTTAATAGTCTAAGAAACTATTCGCCGGCGGCATTCGATTTCCCTCCTATTCAAGTTCGAATCATCTATGACGAAATTCGATCGCTACATTTAATTCGAAAACTCTACTTTGCTTATCATCAAGAAAGTTTGCATCGCGGACAAATATAGTTTTCTTCGGTATGATAAAATACATATTTACTGACAATTCGGACGATAGCCAGTTTATCCCCCCCCCCCCCCCCCCCGACTGCAACTATTTCCCTCGTCTTAGCTTTTTGAAATAGTTGCTGTCTTAGGCGACAAATAATTGGATATCGTACTCATAGCCAATAAATAGTTATAGGATATTTTTCAAAAATATGCATGTTTACAATTCTTATACTACATACACTTTCACAACGATATACATTTAGAAAAAATAATGCTTCAACCTCACTCGTAAGTATCAATTTTAGTACACACACACACACACACACACACACACACACACACACACACACACACACACACACACACACACACACACATTTTTAATATATATATATTCAACATATATATATATATATTATTCATTTCTTTTTGAAATTTCTTACAGCAATTATTTTCTGAAAATTCTTTTGAATAGTTGTTATTTTCTTTCTTTTTTCTTCTTCTTCCTCATTTTCTTTATCTTTGTTATGCTCATTGCGGGCATTGATTGCATTTTTATTCCTGCAGGAACCTAAGTGGATCAAAATAAGGTTTTGTGTATTTAAAACATTTATGAGATATCTCATATGAAGCTTTCTTTAAGAAAGGAGTCTTTTCTGCTTTTTGACCTGTCAAACGTAAATATGATTATTTGTCCATTAAAACAAGATGAAAGGAAGTTAAAATGGTATATCTTTCTTTCTTATTTAATACCATACAACTTGGGATAGAAAATGTAGTCAATGTTTAGAATCTAACAGGGACTATATACTGTAAAAACACATTTTTTCTTTAGATCAAAATTACGTTGCTTTTTAAAAAAATAAGATTTCGATGGTAATTAATGTCGTCATATCGTTAACTCTTTGTATTCATTCAACTTGAGTTAAAAACTCGTCATGGATAAAATTTGGTTGATTTAGACTGCCAACGAAAATAACGAAATTAAATCCTCAACGAATAATTTAATTCTGATTGTAACGCCTCATTTTATTGGCTAAACAAATTCACATATATCGTATAATATAACAAGTAGAAAATGAAATTATAAGGAATAAATTTAATTTCTACCTATATTATACGAGAATAACATAATTTAGAACTGTTAACGCTTTTTTATAAACTGCTTCGCGGAAAATCAGAAACGCGAAATGCGAAAACGAGAAGGTCAAATTTCATTAAACTGATAGAACCATTTGGTTATATGATTTGTTTTACTGTGTCAAAATATCATAAATTTCTTATAATGAGAATGTTTGATAAAAAAGAAGACACTTTCCTTAAGGTCAAGATCTAGAAAATTATTCCAGAGTGTCTTTTTGGTGCTAAAACCATTATGACTTCACATAATTGATTTGAAGAATCTGTTTCCCGTACTTAACGGCTTTAAAGGAATAATGTAGAAAATTAAACAATTTCTTGACATTCTTTTTTTAATCAACGGAAAAGTAATCCCGATACCTATATTTAATTTTACACCATTTGAAAAAGGCAGTCAATAGCTTGTTTAATTCCGTTTTTGGGAAGACTGTAGGCATTCTAGATATATTTTGTCAGTCAACAATGGACAAAATTACGAAATTAGTACATCAATTCTTTCATATTTAATTTAAAATGACAGTTTAAAACATAATTTGTTATTGTGTTTAACAAAAATTTAAGCTCTGGTACACCCTATCAAACAAAGTTCTTATTATGCAGCATCATTAAAAGAATTTATTTCTTAAATTTTTCGAACCTGTAAACACCTTTCATTTTCTAGATCTTGACCTTAATATGCCCATTTGCTTTATTTGAGAATTCTATCGGAAATTTAAACTCTTCCTTGTGAAATTTACTGACACGTTTCACAAATATTGAGATAAGCGTACTTACCTCTACCTTTCAACCACCGAAATAACTGTTCAAAACGTATAAAAATGGATAAAGGGGATGGGATCCGACGCTGGTAGTCATTAAGCGCTGTGTAATACTGAAAGTGCCAATGTTTTCCCGAATCTGTCTGTACTCTTTCAAAAGTGTAGCTAAAATTATATAATTAAATTCAACGATGATCAAAACCCCTCATTAAGTGTTTGCAGACATAGATTAGACATATATATTTTCATTCAGTTACAATTGTACTTAATGCATTTATGCAAACTTTGTTAAAAGAGCCTTACGCATAACGTCAAGAAATATTTGGAATATTGTACCGTTATTAAGGTCTTCCGTTTCCAACGGAAGACCTTCTTTCTGTTTCACTATTATTAAGGTCTTCCGTTTCCAACGGAAGACCTTATTGTTATTGCTTTGATTCTTTTCCTCTATTATTATTAAGGTCTTCCGTTGGAAACGGAAGACCTTATTGTTTTTGCTTTGTTTCTTTTCCTCTATTATTAAGGTCTTCCGTTGGAAACGGAAGACCTTATTGTTTTTGCTTTGTTTCTTTTCCTCTATTATTAAGGTCTTCCGTTTCCAACGGAAGACCTTATTGTTTTTGCTTTGTTTCTTTTTCCCTATTATTATTAAGGTCTTCCGTTTCCAACGGAAGACCTTATCGTTTTCTTCGGTTTTTTTTTCTCATTCTTCTCCTTTTTTTTTCTTACCGATTTTGTGTCAGCGATTACTCGAAAACTGTTTGATCGATTTTAATAAAATTTGCAGATCTTATTGACATTAGTTTAAACTTGATCGGAAATTTTTTTGGTTGATGACGTCATTTCCGTTTTTGAAATATCGACGTTTTCTTGATTTTCAGAGTGTCGGCTTGTCCAAGAGAGTTATCAAAAACTATAAAAGATATTAAGTTCAAAATTTCAGGAATGATAGACAAAAGATTGTAGATATGTAATAAGGCATTAATAAATTTCAGGCACAAAAGGCGCTAAAGCTCGGTAGGGCTCAAAAAATGAGATGAAAAAAGCGTTGTGATTTTGCTTGGTTTTCTTAGATTATCTTTTTTCTCACAAATATTTTGTTAAGACATATAGAAGAACAAAAATTTATATTTACAAGATCTTTTGTTTGACTCCTAGAAAAAGGGGCTGGCCCCTCAAATTAAGGACCTAGAACCCTTCAAAGTTTTCACTTTATAACTCAAAAGCGGTTAAGATTTCGATATGGCTGTCGCGGCAAAAGTTGTTCATTATGATCTTATTAATGTCGTTACAATAATATTTTGTTCGGGTATTGCGTAATATGAGTGTAAAAAGCCAGACTTGTTACCATGTATTTGTGTTTTATTTGGCAAATAAACGGGGTATTTGTGCGTATAACTGACATAAAGGGTACCGGTTTACACACGGAAAGTGTTTAAACATTTTAGTTATTTTCTAGTGAAACACATTATGGATAAAAGAACTGTTTCTATGCAATGCATTTGAGTCGCATTTAAAATCTAGCTGTATACCGAACTGTGTATGTTAACAATTACGTATCCGATCCCTTGCCGCAGCCGAGGAAATAGGTCACGAATGGACTAGCGAGCGGTCTGCCGTTATCTAATACACAAGATTTGCGTCTTGCTGTAATGCACACATGGGTTTTTTTTATGTAGCTGCAAACACAAAACTTCCGATTTTAATGATTTTAATAGTAAATAAAAAAGATTATACCTTTACCTAATACCATAGACAGTGTACTAGCATGCATTCGGAAAGTGTTTAAACAGTTTAATTCTTTTCTAGGGAAATATATTATGTGTATAAGAATTGCTTCTATGCAATGTATTTGAGTCGCATTTAAAATCTTGCTAGCTGTATTCCGAGCTTCATGTATGTAAACAATTATACGTATCCGATCCTTGCCCGTGGCCGAGAAAATAGGTCGCGGCTGGACAAGCGAGCGGTCTGCCGTTATCCAATACACAAGATATACGCATTGTTGTAATGCACACACGGGTTTATTTATGTAGCTGCAAACACAATGAATTCAGATTTTAACGATATTAAAGAGTAAATAAAAAAAAGACTATATTATTACCTACGAAGTATTGCTGTTTTGCTCTCGTAATTAAAAAAAAAATAGATAGTATGGCTGTCATTGAAAAAAGGCGTTCTTTGTGTTCTTGTCTATGTCATGAAACAGTTTTATTGTTGGAAAATAAAATTCAGTTATCAAACTGCAAACGTTAACAGTTCAAACCCACCACGTTGAGTGTACATTTTCATAACACGGGCCGAGGAGATGCCGCGCTAGTGGACAGCCGATTCACTGTAGGACACATGCTTCTCGTGTTTATACGTTATCACACATTCCAATGCCCATTGATTCGTTGTTATTTTCATTTCCAATTCTATTGGTTAACGATGCATCAAACCATTGATTTAAATCATAGTTCGTATAATAAAGGGAAACAAAAAAAAGCTGCCATCAATGAATATAATACAATTGTACGTTTTACAGTCGTACGATTTGAAATGTAAATAAATTCACTTGTGTCCGTTTGTGACATTTTGCTGTTGAGAATTAAATGCATTACACTACCAATTTCAACAAAATATAGGCGATATTCACATATCTATGATAATGTGATACTTCATTTGGCTAACAAAATATTAGAATTTTTATGAGTTATGAGAGAGAGAGAGAGAGAGAGAGAGAGAGAGAGAGTTAAGCAGGATGTAGTAAGTAAAAGTTGAAATATATTTAAAAAGCGTTCGAGATAAGGCAGCTTAAGAAGTCCAATGTTACATGCTTGCGGTAGGTACGGGCACGATAAAACAAACCATTTTTAAACAAGTTGAGATTTTATTTACATTCAGGCCGTAAAATAATAAGGGTCACAATATTGGTATAACCTCTTCTCAGTGGTAGTCAGATTCATTAAAAAGCAAACTCAATGCTGATTTTATTCATTTATAAATTAATTTTTTTTGATTCTGAAAGAATATGTGAGTTTTAAAAATGTAATGTACATGTACATTCATTGTAAAAGTTTTGACTGTATTCGGACAGTTGAAGATCGAGTAGCGAACACTAGACTTAGTAGATTAATTGTCTAATACAAATCGAATTGGCTTTAAAATTTGCATATTCAAGCACACTTAAATAGTTTATTCATAAATTATATATAATTATATTAATAAAAACGTTTGTATGCTGTATTATGTATTTGCTGTCTGATTAGGACTGTTCTTCCCCAAAAAGAAGCGCTCGGCGATCGCGTAAAAAACGTTCTGTAAAGTACAACACCTGATTGGAGTACATGCTTATTATATATACAATTTTTTTAAAATGTGTACGTTTAACTAAGCGAAATTGTAGATGTCATGGAGTCAATAGGCAAATCAAATTCGCCAATCAGGCAATATCAGTTATCTAATGCCTATGACTGATAATTTGACAAGGTAAATTAATACATGTAAATATGAGTTTTAAAGCACTCCCTGCTCCCGTGTTAAAAGCTCCCGTTACCTGCATTCTTTTATTAACGATTTTGTGTACACATTTATTCGGAAATGGCTCAAATTTGTTACACGGGCCCGATAAGAAGATGAAAGGATGACCCTAAAATTTCTTTCCCAAATATTTCAAGAACGGTCTCAAATTTCAAACACTGGTTGAATAACTTATAACTTAATTTGTACAAATTTTATGTGCATGAATGACAATGTTCCTGTAACTTAACAAAAAATGACACTTTTTGAAATGTAAAAGTTTCTGAATTCACATTAAAATTAACAATGTTAGACGGCCCATGCAGCAAGTTTTTCTAGTCGAGTCTTTCGTTCATCAGCGCATCGATTGTGAACATTTCAGCGGGGTTTGGGGTTGCAACAAGAGGGTGAAACGACCACGAATTTTGACAGATTTGGCTACAAAGAGTTTAAAAGAGATGGATACAAAACACAGGTGCGATTATATCTTTAAGAGATAAAAAATGATTAATCTGTTTGCCATAAATACCAATTTTTATCATAAGAATATTTTAACATTTCGATCCGCCGAATATTTCCATTTCCCTTCATTGTTTGGTGCCTGATTTGAAATAACGTTTCGAGGTATAATAAGTTGAGAAATTTCTTCAAGCTGCATGTTCCGATTTGTCGGCCATTACAGTATTAAATAATTTTCCTTGCAAACCTAATGAATAATCTTACAAATTTATAGACGTATTTAAACGGAAGTGCTCTCCTTTCAACGTTAGAAATATTCAAAGTAAATAAAAATAAATTTGGGGCATACAAAACCCCCCAAAATACATCATTGGAATGTTTAAAAAAGGAAACCGTTGGGTTTCATCCTCCGAATGATTGAGTTTATTCACCCTGCATGTTTTGCAATGATTATAAACAACGTAAACATCAAAACTATTAATGAACAAATGTACACTGCTTTATTTTTGTTTAAATAGTCATGCTGTATATTTTATATGTTATAATAGATTATATAAAAAAAAACAGATGTCAAAGTCGTAATACAATCATACTAGCTTCGACGTAAGGGGCCAGTTTAAACACGCGGCGAAATAACGCAAAACCCTTTTATGTCGATTATTTTGCGAATACACAACAAAACTTGTCTAATCCGGCGGAGGGTGGTTCTGAAAAAAAAAATGGCCGGATTAGGCAACATCCGGTTTAGAGGATATTGTTGCAAATTAATTTTAGTATTTAATGCAGTAGGTCCTGATCGTGTATTCTTGCAAAATGTTCAATTGTTCTGAATTATATTAGATTTCATCGATCTTATTTACGGTACAAATTTTCATTTTAGATATTTTTTTTCAAACAATAAATCCATAACGGAATACATACGATGGAAATCCTTGAATTAAATCGTCGTTATTGATAATCTTTTAAACATCCAATTTACCTGAAAAGTGCATGCTTAACCGTAAATTGTTAAACAAAACATTAACAAGTCAACAGGTGGCTGAAATACCTGATGGCGAGAACTGTTTTGATGCAGGGAAACAATAGATAAATATTAATATAAATGAGAATTTTATATAAAAAAAAAATTGAGCATTTTGACAGAATAATATGCAACTCTGTACGTGTAGCCATGCAACGGGGATAACAAACGATATCGGCAGTCTTACTCCCGCAGTATCCTGAATCACGGCCTGAAAAAAATTGGGTGAACTATAATCTAATTATTCAATTGCAATTCATAACAAGACTTTACGGTATTAACTGAAAAAAGTTGCTTCTTTGGATCTATATTAACAGTTGTTTAAATCAATAACAACGACAGAAAAATTGGTCAATATCTCGCAGAAGGCCGATCGATCGATAAGTGGACGGACTACGGGAGATAACTCTCACTAATAATATGCAGTAGGCTTTTTCATTGCGCCAGTTAACAGAATAGATAGGATCCGGATTGCACAAATTTTTTTTAAACAAAAATGATGGGAAAATGTCAAGGGGCTGAATAATGTCGCCGGATTGGGCAGCATGCCGTAATAAACAACATCCGGATTCAACGAGTTTCAACATGTACATAATTTTTTCATTGAAATATGGCTTAATTGACAGGGAAAACTACATGTACTGCAACGTATATTATTGCACAGATACTTAGCATAACCATCGTTTAAAAGCGTACAATTATTTTATTGAAAATCGGACCAAGCAGCTTTAACATTAAGATTTACATGTGTAAGACACTTTATTTGTCATGTGCATGATCATGTGCATTAATTATTTTCAATACCTGCTTATTCTCCACAATGATCTCCAATTCCATTCACAACTGTTGTCATTCAAAATCACATGAATTAAACAAAATTTAAAATTTTGTGTCGATCTCAACTGTTATGTATCCAAGAAATCTATTGATTTTAACATGTGTTACGTAATTAGGTAATAACGTTTTTAGGGGTCAAACTTCATTTACAAATTACCATTTTTCCTTCGTAAACATTCACAGGATCGAAAACAGATTTCCTACGGATATTTATAATGGGGAATGTTTACATCTTTCTTCAATTCGGAAGTCTTTCGGAATATCTAGCACAATTTTTTAAAGTTATCATCCGGGCTTTATAATGGCTGATGCAATGCAAAATCCCCGTAGACGTTCTTTTTTTAGCCGTGTATTAAAACCTGACAAGCTAGAGGGGGCGTTTCAAAAGGGAAATCTTGGGATTTTTTCATACTATCGAATGAACATCGTCTGAATCAAGAGATATTTACAAATATCAAATAATTTAAGAGAATGTGTGGCAAAAATATCTTGGGACAGACTTTAGGTATAATACGTTTATATATCCTTACAATATAATGATTTTCTCATGCGTTACCTAACTAGGGATATTAGGGGCCAGAGGTAAAAAAGTTTATTCTTGTCTATTTCAATTGAAAGAAATGCAAGTATTTAAAAAAGCAACGTAAGAGAACTTATAAAAAGCATTACAGGTAAGCATTAGTACTTCACTCCTATTTCCATATCATGTTTTGTTTTCGAAAATTAAAGTCGATGACGTGATTTACCTTTTAAAAATCGGACGGAAGACCTCCTCGTTGCTCGCAACGAGATCGTGTCTAGTTTTTCTTTTTTTTTCTTACAAATTTTGTCCGCGCAAGTTCTCGGAAATGGCTCAGCCGATTTTATTGAAACTTTCAGATCTGATAGATATTGATCTGAACCTTATTGGAATTTTTTTATATTGATGACGTCATTTCCGTTTCCGATATTTTAACGTAATAGCGATTTTTGGAGGCTTAGTTTGTCCATGCAACTACTCCTAAACTATAAAAGATATTGAATTAAAATTTTCAGGGATTGTAGACAAAAGATTGTAGATGTGTACGATGTCAATCAAATTTGTCTGACTAAAAAGGCGTCAAAGCTCGCCTGGACCTGAAAATTAAGTTAAAATAAACATCGTATTTTTTCTAGGTTTTCTGTGTTTATCTCTTTTCTGAAAAATATTTTGTTAAAACATGTATTGCAAAAAAAGTTTATTTTTACAGGACCTTTCATTTGAAACCAAGAAAAAGGGGCTGGCCCCTAAAATTAGTGGACCAAGGGGCTCTAAAGTCTTTAATCTGTATCCCTTTACTGAGAGATATTTTGTGAAATGTTATAGAAGCAAATATGTTTATCTCACAGTTATGTATCTAAGCAATGCATTGCTTTTATCATGTGTTACGTAATTAAGGGTTTTTAGGGGCCAAAAGTCCAGAATTTTGATCACCCATATCTCAAAAAGGAAAAATATTTTGAAATGCAGTACAGAAGGAAAGTTGTTCAAAATGATGTTTTTAACAATATGCAACCTTCAAAATTTCGTTAAACGGCCCCTATAAGGAGATTAGGGATCGGCCCCTAAAACCTTCTTTCTCATATATCTCAAAAACGGTTTCGAATTTCTAAACATTTGTTGAACAAAATGTGTTCAGAATTAAAAGCCCTTTCATTTGAAACCAAGAAAAAGGGGCTGGCCCCTAAAATTAGGGGACCAAGGGGCTCTAAGGTCTATAATCTGTATCCCTTTACTGAGGGATATTTTGTGAAACGTTATAGAAGCAAATATGTTTATCTCACAGTTATGTATCTGAGCAATGCAATGCTTTTATCATGTGTTACGTAATTAAGGGTTTTTAGGGGCCAAAAGTCCAGAATTTGAATCACCCATATCTCAGAAAGGACAAATATTTTGAAATGCAGTACAGAAGAAAAGTTGTTCAAAATGATGTTTTCAACAATATGCAACCTTCAAAATTTCGTTAAACGGCCCCTATAAAGAGATAAGGGATCGGCCCCTAAAACCTTCTTTCTCATATATCTCAAAAACGGTAACGAATTTCTAAACATTTGTTGAACAAAATGTGTTCAGAATCAAAAGCCCTTTCATTTGAAACCAAGAAAAAGGGGCTGGCCCCTAAAATTAGGGGACCAAGGGGCTCTAAGGTCTATAATCTGTATCCCTTTACTGAGGGATATTTTGTGAAATGTTATAGAAGCAAATATGTTTATCTCACAGTTATTTATCTGAGCAATGCAATGCTTTTATTATGTGTTACGTAATTAAGGATTTTTAGGGGCCAAAAGTCCAGAATTTTGATCACCCATATCTCAAAAAGGAAAAATATTTTGAAATGCAGTACAGAAGGAAAGTTGTTCAAAATGATGTTTTCAACAATATGCAACCTTCAAAATTTCGTTAAACGGCCCCTGTAAGGAGATAAGGGATCGGCCCCTAAAACCTTCTTTCTCATATATCTCAAAAACGGTAACGAATTTCTAAACACTTGCTGACAAAATTTGTTCAGAATTAAATGACTTCTGATTTTTTTTCAAGAAAAATGGACTGGGCCATTAAATAAGGGAATATAAGGACTTTAAGGTCTTTTATCTATAGCCCTTTACTTAGTGCTATTTTGTCAAAGGCTATTTAAGCTGAATTAGGTATGATATGATTTTTTATCCTGTCAATATAATGATTTTCTTTTGCGTTACCTAATTAAGGTTTTTAGGGGCCAGACGTAACCAAGTTTATCTTTTCTATCTTTTTTTCCATATTTATTTTGTTGTCGAAAATCAAAGTCGACGATGTCATATTTCTTAGAAAAATCGGACGGAAGACCTCCTCGTTGCTCGCAACGAGATCGTGTCTAGTTATTATTATTATTTTTTTCTCCCACGTTTTCTCGAAAACGCTTCAGTCGATTTTGATAAAACTTTCAGATCTTGTTTATGACAAAATTTGTAAGAAAAGTACGTGGGATTTTTTTGGTCGTCACTTCCGGTCCCGAGATATTAAAGATTTTATGTTTTTGCTTGTTCACGAGTTTTCTCCAAAAGTATTTAAGATAGAATTTTCAAATTTTCAGAGATTGTAGAGAGTGAACGGCCGCAGTGTACTACGCATATCCGAACGTCTGCCGTCACTTCCGGTCGTCAGCGGAAGGAAATGAAAAACCTTAATTTTTCAATTTTTTGAACTTGAATTTTTTTTATGTTACTATTCGATAGAGACACTCTAAAAACCTCTGAATATGAAATCTGTTTTAAAATCGATCCATGCATTCTCGAGATTTTGGGCTCCAAAGTTCTGAAGCGAGAGTCCGCGTAGCTCAGTCGTTAGAGTGGTGGACTTGTGTCCAGGCGACCCGGGTTCAGTCCCCGAGTGCCGTTTTATTTGTTCTTGCTTAACTGTGTTTTGTTTAACGATTTTATCTTTATAATGATGGATTTGAATGTTTTCCGTTTTCTTTTTGTCATAAATAAAAACAATAGCGGCTTTTTTTCAGTACAAATATAGAGCTCTTTTCTGTCAACTGCTCGCTAAATTCGGACGATTGTCGCATTGCCAGCATCAAAGACATGCCGCCGAAGCACCCCTGCAGTTCGACCGCATTAGAGTTCACTGGATCGCTTTGCCGGCATCAAAGAAATGCCGCCATTTCAATGTGGTATACACACAACATTTAGCAATGCACCAACGTTTTTAGTATTTCACATGGCTTAAAAAGAAAGGTTGTTTTGTATTTATTCAAACATTTAGATATGTACATGTATGCATGTATACATGCGTTTATTGACAAATGTTGCGTTTATATTGAATTCCTGAACACTAAAATCTCTCTCTCTCTCTCTCTCTCTCTCTCTCTCTCTCTCTCTCTCTCTCTCTCTCTCTCTCTCTCTCTCTCTCTCTCTCTCTCTCTCTCTAAAAGATCTACTACAGGTAACATGGAGTAATGAGGCTAGAGGCTAATGTACATTTGACGTCAAAAAAAGTAAATACGTATTTTTTTCTAGTTACGGGATATTGTCTACGGATGTTATTTTTTGAAATTCACTGTTCAATGATTTAATAACAAATCTATTGACTGTCTGGGATTAAAAAAAAACGATTTTTATTATCAACTGAATGCTTAACATTGGTCATTTAGACATAACACTTGGATATCGTTTGGATTCGGGAAAATGGGGAATAAATAATCATACTATATTTTTAATGATGTAGGTTATTTTATTTGCTGACTTACCAGAATTTTTTATTATGCAGTTATTGTCGGCAAAGAAAAACTTGAGACAAAAAGAAATATAATTCATATGAAAAAGCAGATAAAACAATTATAAATTTTTTTATCAAATCAAAGACGTAAATGTTATTTATGTCTCTGATCAAATCGATTTCTGATTAATCTCTCTCTCTCTCTCTCTCTCTCTCTCTCTCTCTCTCTCTCTCGTCATACATATGTAGTGTTTAGCATGTAAATGTTATGGCATTTTATATATTTTATTTCTGAAAACTTTAAAAGTAAAAAGTAAATCCATAAATTGCGTTTGATGTAAGATTTTAAAAGATTATTGCAAATGTTTCTCGACTTGTTGCAATACTGCTGTTGTCATAGGCAAAATCCCATCGTGAGCTCTGGACCGGTAAATGTCCGAGTAAAAATAAACTGGCGACTTCGAGAGAATAATGCGTATATCTCCCCTATTGTAAGACCCATCAACTTAAAATTCGGCAGGAGTGTATCTCAGACATTACTTTTATGAAAAATACATGCACGTTGCGAGTGTTTTAAGGATTAATTGATTTTTTTAGGATTTTGAAGCGAGCTGGTAGTTTTCTATCTGGGTCAGAGTTCAACCTCTTTCTTTATTTATGGTTTCATTGAAATTAATGTTGAAATGGACTTGGCCCCTGTGCAGCCACGTAATATTTCTGTTGCATGTATATTTCTTTTTTTCCGTTTAGTCTGAATCTACGATAGCGTGTGAACTACTTATGAATGTTAGAACTGTGGAAATTACTTTATCAAATTTTTACCGAATAAATTAACGTTACTGATTTCGTTATTTCTACATTTATAAAGATTCTGTCAATCCTGCTGAAATAAAACAGTCAAACAAAATTCTCAACACTGAAATACATGGGTAAAATGCATCAGTCATTGTTTTAGGACTTCCCCTAATAGTTTTTACACGAATCCGAGATCCACACCTCAAAATTCTATTTTCGATTTATTTACGACGAAAATCAAGCTCGGGTCTTTTCACCCCCCTCCAGACAAAAACACGCGTCAATATTTCAAATGACCTCGCACTGTTACCAAACCTAAATAGTCAGACATCTTACACTTTGTTTTTCATCTCATACAAAAACTCAGCTCTTCTCCCGGGCGAAAACGCCCCAAATTCAAACACAAATTCGGGAATTATTTCGCGTCAGCCATGTTTTGAGACACCTGCAAAGGCTGTGTGTTCTAATCTCGCCGGAGCCAAGATTTGTTCTTTCTCTCTATTTCTTTCTCTGCTATTTATTTAATTTTCTAACTAAAATAATCAACATAAAAGGGTTGTTGGACTGTAGTACAAGTTGAAAAACACTCTTCAATTAAGACTTAGACAAAAACTGTCTTTTATTATTAGGGTCTTCCGTCTTCAGCGGAAGACCCTTCTATTCTTATTGTTATTAGGGTCTTCCGTTAACAAAGGAAGGCCCTCTTTTTTTCTTCGGTTTCTTTTTATTACAGGTTATTAGACCTGTTATTAAGTCAAAAGACCTCTTATTTAATATGAAATAAAATGGGACTGGCCCTTAAAATTAAGGATCCTACAGGTGTATAATCCTTCATCCATCGCTCTTTTAGATCACATCTGCATTTCCTGATATGTTTCGTTGATGATGATAAAAGGCAAGGTCATTTCCTGTTCTAAAAATCGGACGGAAGACCTCCTCGTTGCTCGCAACGAGATCGTGTCTAGTTAAGGTCTTCCGTTGGAAACGGAAGACCTTATTGTTTTTGCTTTGTTTCTTTTCCTCTATTATTAAGGTCTTCCGTTTTCAACGGAAGACCTTATTGTTATTGCTTTGATTCTTTTCCTCTATTATTATTATTATTCTTTTTTTTTTCTCCCACGTTTTCTCAAAAGTGCTTCAGCCGATTTTGATGAAACTTTCAGATCTTATTCATGACAAAATTTGTAAGAAAATTACACGAGATTTTTTTGGTCGTCACTTCCGGTACCGAGTTATTTAAGATTTTATGTTTTTGCTTGTTCACAACTTTTCAGAAAAAGTATTCAAGATAGGACTGTCAAATTTTCAGAGAAGGTAGAGAGTGGACGGCCGCAGTGCCCTTTGCATATCCGAACGTCTGTCGTCACTTCCGGTCGTCACCGGAAGGAAATGAAAAACCTTAATTTTTCAATTTTTTAAACTTGAATTTTATTCATGTTTTTATTCGATAGAGACGCCTAAAACACTTCAGAATATGAAATTTGTTTTAAAATCGAACAGAGCATTCCTGAGATTTTGAGCTCAAAAGTTCTGAGGCGAGAGTCCGCGTAGCTCAGTCGTTAGAGTGTTGGACTTGTGCCCAGGCGACCCGGGTTCCGTCCTCGAGTGCCGATTATTTTTCTTTCCTATTTTTTTTCTCTTTAACGATTTTATCTTTAAAATGGTGGTTTTTATAGTTTTCCGTTTTATTTTTATCATAAATAAAAATAATAACAGCTTTTTAGTACAAATATAATTCTCGTTTCTGTCAGCAGTTTGCTTAATTCAGACGCTCGTCGCATCGCCGGCATCAAAGACATGCCGCCAAAGTGCCCCTGCAGTACGACCGCATTAGAGTTCACTGAGTCGCTTTACCGGCATCAAAGAAATGCCGTCATCTCCATGATTGTATGCACACAACATTTAGCAATGCACCAACGATATTCTACATGGCTTTAAAAGGAGGACATATTAGTATTTATTCACATAATTATATAGATACACGCATGCATGTATACATGCGTTTATTGACATATGTTGCTTATATAAATTTGATTTCCTGAACACTATAAAACACTATGAAATCTCTCTCTCTCTCTCTCTCTCTCTCTCTCTCTCTCTCACCCTGACAACCGGGTGACTGCGATACGGTGTGAAAACTGACCACTCTTGTATCTGTGTTTGGGCCTATGTATTCACAGATGTAAACACCGATCGTTGAAATACACTGTTAAAACAAAGAGTCTGAGTATTCACTTTTAATTTATAAAAATCATTACGGCAGGGTGGATTGGGATTATAATCATTTACAATCAGTCTTATAAAGTTTATATTTATTTACAAAAGTCTACATGTACGTGTTCGCCCAAAAGCGGGATTAGTAATTAAGCAGCGGGGTCAATAATTCATAAATTTCCCGTTATTAACTGATTGCTTATAACACTGATCGTTTAGACTTAACACTGGGGTATCATCACACAGTGTTAGTCGGCAAAGATAAACTTGAGACAAAAAGAAAAATAATCGATGTATCAAAGAAGCAGATAAAAAAATTAACAATTTCTTTACCATATCGATTTTTGATAAACTCATATCTCTCTCTCTCTCCTTCTCTCTCTCTCTCTCTCTCTCTCTCTCTCTCTCTCTCTCTCTCTCTCTCTCTCTCTCTCTCTCTCTCTCTCTCATTATAGCTAGATAAACAATGAATGTGCATATCCGTATAAATTAGCCTAGCGAAAAAATTTTTCTGGGTATAATATATGTATTAATTTTTTAAATCGGAATTTGAATTAATTATTCTCCCCTGTAAATAAACTTGGTTTCAAAATCGCCCCCACTTGGTTTCAGACTTTTGACGAGTCATCGGACAATATGCTTTGCCCTGCGTATAATCTCTCTCGGATGGGGATCCGATTACTATTGATGAAATAGAATGACTATTATTGATGAAATAAAAAATTTTCTATTAACTTATATAGCGAGTTAAAAATGCTGAGGTGGATTGAAAATACGCTTCTTATAACAACAGTTTCAATTCAGTGTTTTCTCAGACGTCCGCGTCAATTTGTTCCCGCCCATTTCAAATGTTTTGACTGTAACAGGTGACGCGCGTTAGCTGTATATTTCCAATCTTGTCATTTAATGTTCTGTGGTCTTTGTTTTGTATCCTTGCTGGTGAGGAAGATGTATTCTTATATGCTTATGACTGCCAGTTTACAAAATTACTTATTAATTATATGAAATTCATGCACTTTTTTAAAAATCAGGTTCAGCATGTAAAATTTAGATTTTTTATCTTCTAGATATAGGAAAAATGTCTTAAAGAACATATCATTATTTTGTGATCCTAACATAAAAAAAAGATGAAAATTAGTTAATTAGAAAACATTAAATAAATTTAACGACCTGATGCATTCTTTTCCATGTTCCTAATGTTAATGCTATACATATATTAGAAAAGTGAATATTAATGCAAACATTTATACTAAAGATTTTGAGAAAGATTTTAATTTTCAAATCAATAGTACAGTGGCGTACAGTGCTGGTCAGTTCTCTGTACAGTGCCATACAATGAGGGTACAGTGCTTCAGTAGGACTGTATAGTGGAGTACAGTGGTAGTCAGTGAAAGGTACAGTTAATGTACAGTAAACGTCAGGCAATGTAAGTCAATTTTTGGGAATATTATTGGATTTTAAATTCAGTAATCATAATTACTGCCTTCTTCTCTCGCTCTCTGTATCAACATTTCAGTGATGATTGTTATTCTTCAGCTGCAGTGCACTTCGCAAATCCGAACGTCTCTGGTCGGCACCGGAAGTAAGCAGAAACATTTATTTTTCATTATTTCTTGTTTTTAAATATTTTTTTCTGCCAGATTACAATGCAAACGCTTTAATCAATGCAGAATATGTATTTTTGTTCAAAAATCGATCCACATTAGAATAGTAAACTTTTGTCCAAGCGGCATGGGTTCAATCCCGGAGTGCCGACTCTTATTTCTTCCTTAATTGTGCTTCGATTCAAAATGTTGTCTCTGAAATAATGGACTTTAATTATTTTTGTTTGAATTTTATCAAAAATCACAGTAACATCGCCTTTTCCTAATATGAAGATATGTCTGTTGAAATCCTTGGAGAGGCTTACTGGAATTTTAGAAAGTGTTTAGAAATAAATAAAAAATGTCCCGATAGCCTTTTTAAGGTGTTTTCAAACGGAAGATCCTTTCAAACAACGCATATACATTTTTCTAACATATGTATTTTATTTAGAAATTGTGTAATATGAGATATTTAGAATTTAATATTCTACGTTTAATATAGAAGTCACCGACCGACCCCCCCCCCCCCTTCCCAATTTACAAAATCATTTAGGTTTTCTTGCCCGATTTTACTTGATCTTTGATATTGGGCCTTTAATTTTAACTAAGTACCATTCTAGATAACTGTACTAATTACCAGACCAATTCGTTCATTAATAACAGAGTTATGAAGTTTTTGGCATTTGAATTTCAATTGTCGTGTTTGACATGTATTATAAAAAAAAAATTCCCAAGCCCTTCACTCAATCTTAATGAAAATTCGCGAAAATGAACCTCGGACCCCATTCTTATTGTCTGTGAAATATGCAGCGGATTGCTCAATTAAGACGAAATTCCCGAGATTAAACGGCGCTTATTGCCTATACGTTGAAATTAAATTTACACAGTACACCCACCGACCCCCCCCCCCCCTTCATATTCATAAAATCATTTAGTTTTTCTGGCCTGATTTTACTGGATCTTTCATCTTGAACCTTTATTTTCAACCTAATTCAAGTCTAGATTTAGGTACTAATGACCATGCAGACCTATTCGTTCATTTTTAAGAGAGATATGAATTCTTGGGCATTGGAGTTTCGATTGGCGTGCTTGACATGTACTGTAGAAAAAAATTCCAACTCCCAGGCCCCTTACTCAATCCTAATGAAATTTTGTGTAAATGTACCTCGGACCCCATTCTTATTGTTTGCCAAATATGCAGCGGATTGAACAATCAAGGAGAAATTCCTGAGATCAAACGGCGAGTATAGCCTGTACGGGGACTTAAATTAACACAGTACAAGGGATGTAAGCAGCCGCGTAATATTTCTGTTGCATGTATATTTCTTGTTTTCCGTTTAAGCTGTATCTACGAAAGCGTGTGAACTACTAATGAATGTTAGAACGGGAAATTACTGTCATCAAATTTTTACCGAATAAATTTACGTGTTACTGATTTCGTTATTTCTACATTTAAAAAGATTTTATCAATCCTGCTGAAATAAAATAGTCAAACATAATAGTAAACGACAAGAAAAAATATTCTCAACACTGAAATACATGGGTAAAATGCATCCGTCATTGTTTTAGGACTTCCCCTAATTGTTGTTAACCGAATTCGAAATCCACACCTCAAAATTCTATTTTCGATTTATTTAAGACGAAAATCAAGTTCGGGTCTTTTCACCCCCTCCGGACACAATCACGCATCAATATTTCAAATGACCTCGCACTGTTACCAAACCTGAATAGTCAGACATCTTACACGTTGTTTTTTATCTCATACAAAAACTCAGCTCCTTTCCCGGGCGGAAACGCCCCAAATTCAAAGACAAATTCGGGAATTATTTCGCGTCAACCATGTTTTGAGACACCTGCAAAGGATGTGTGTTCTAATCTCGCCGGAGCCAAGATTTCTTCTTTCTCTCTATTTCTTCTCTCCTTTTTATTTAATTTTCTAGGTAAAATATTCAACATAAAAGGGTTGCTGGATTGTAGTACAAGTTGAAAAACACTCTTCAATTAAGATTTAGACGAAAACAGTCATTTATTATTAGGGTCTTCCGTCTTCAGCGGACGACCCTTCTATTCTTATTGTTATTAGGGTCTTCCGTTTAGAAAGGCAGAACATCTTTTTTTTCTTCGGTTTCTTTTTATTACAGGTCATTAGATCTGTTATTAGGTCAAAAGACTTCTTATCTAATATGAAATATATGGGGCTGGTTCTTTAAATAAGGGATCCAACGGGGTGTATAATCCTTCACCCAGCGCACTTTTAGATCACATCTGCATTTCCTGATATGTTTCGTTGATGAAGATAAAAGGCAAGGTCATTTCCTCTTCTAAAAATCGGACGGAAGACCTCTTCGTTGCTCGCAACGAGATCGTGTCTAGTTATTATTATTATTTTTTTTTCCAAATTTTGTGCACGCGATTTCTCGAAAACTATTCGGCCGATTTTCAACATTTTTTCACAGATGATGAGTCATGATCTGAATTTTATATGTTTTTGAAAATTTTGCTGTCGTCACATCCGGTACCGATTTATCGGCCATTTTGGTATTTTTTACGACCTTTTTTGTGCAGAGCTGATCTCAGAAACTATCAGAGATATGACTATGAAATTTTTAGGATAGGTAGTCTATAGTCTGAAGTTGTGCACTATTATTTTGTTTTACGCCAGTGGCGCCATTTCTTGGAGCTCGCCTGGGCTCGAAAATTGGGTTCGAATTTTCATTCAAAATTTTCATACGTTTTGATCTTTATCTTTTTATGAGTTGATATTTTATTAAAACATGTATAATAAAAGTAGTAGATAATCTAAAGTTCTTTCGAACAAAATCAAAAAATAGGGGCTGGCCCCTTTAATAAGGGGCCAAGACACTCTTAAACTCTATTACAAATAACTTAAAAACAATAAAGATTTTGTAATGCATTATAGAAGCAAAGTTGTTGATCGTAACAATATCTATCAGGTAAAATCATTGCCACGCCCATTTATTACGTAATTAGGGATTTTTAGGGGCCAAAGTACTTAAACTTTGACGCATTATATCTAGAGAAGTAGACATATTTTGTTAAGCATTGTAGAAGTGAAAATGTTTGGATTGATGATTCTAATCGATTCCATTAATCAAAGCACCAATGTCTGTCCCCATTAAGGATCTAGAGGGCTGGCCCCTAAAATATTCAATCATTTGTATCTCAAAAATGATCAACAATTTTAGATGGGTGAAAGAACAAAAAATGTTTGTATTCATAAGACCTTTTCAAAGAAATCAAGAAAAAGGGGCTGGCTCCTTAAATTAGGGGCCAAGACACTCTTAAACTCTATTACAAATAACTTAAAAACGATCAAGATTTTGTAATGCATTATAGAAGCAAAGTTGTTGATCGTTACAATATCTATCAGGTACGATCATTGTTTTGCCCATTTATGACGTAATAAGGGATTTTTAGGGGCCAAAGTACTGAAACTTTGACACAATATATCTAGAGAAGTAGACATATTTTGTTAAGCATTGTAGAAAAGCAAATGTTTGCATTGATGATTCTAATCGATTCCATTAATCAAAGCACCAATGTCTGTCCCCATTAAGGATCTAGAGGGCTGGCCCCTAAAATATCCAATCATTTGTATCTTAAAAGGGAATAGCAATTCTAGATAGGTGTAAGAACAAGAAATGTTAGTATTCGTGAGACCTTGCGAATAAATTCAAGAAAAAGGGGCTGGCCCCTTAAATGAGGGGCCAAGACTCTTGTAAACTTTATTACACATACCTTAAAAACGATCAAAACATTGAAATGCATTATATTAACGAAGTTGTCGATCGTAACAATATCAGTTTGTAAAACTAATTTCCAAACCCATTGATGAGGTAATTAGGGATTTTAGGGGACTAAAATCTTAAATCTTTAATGTGCTGTATGTGAAAAAGCAAAACTCTTTGTTAAGCATTTTAAAGGATATTGACGATCGTTTACAATATCTGAAATGGAGTGGTTATTTGAAATTTCATTGATATTTTAATCGTATCGTTTAAAAATTGAACGGAAGACCTACTCGTTACTCGTAACGAGATCGTATCTAGTTATTATTATTTTTTTTTCCAAATTTTGTGCACGCGATTTCTCGAAAACTATTCGACCGATTTCAGCCATTTTTTCACAGATTATGAGTCATGATCTGAATTTTATATGTTTTTGAAATTTTTGTTGTCGTCACTTCCGGTACCGATTTATCGGCCATTTTGTAGTTTTTTAACGACCTATTTTGTGCAGAGCTGATCTCAGAAACTATCAGAGATATGACTATGAAATTTTCAGGATAGGTAGTCTATAGTCTGAAGTTGTGCACTATTATTTTGTTTTACGCCAGTGGCGCCATTTATTGGAGCTCGCTTAGGCACGAAAATTGGGTACGAATTTTTATCCAAAATTTTCATACGTTTTGATCTGTATCTTTTTATCAGTTGATATTTTGTTAAGACATATATAACAAAAGTGGTAGATAATCAAACATTCTTTCCAAAAAATTTAAGAAAAAGGGGCTGGCCCCTTTATTTAGGGGCCAAGGCACTTGTAAACTCTAATACAAATAACTTTGAAACGATACAGATTTTGTAATGCATTATAGAAGCAAAGTTGTTGACCGTAACAATATCTATCAGGAAAAATCATTGCCACGCCCATTCATTACGTAATTAGGGATTTTTAGGGGCCAAAGTACTGAAACTTTGACCTAATATATCTAGAGAAGGAGACATATTTTGTTAAGCTTTTTAGGAGAGAAAATGCTTGCGTTTGATGATTCTAATCGATTCCATCAATCAAAACACCAAGGTCTGTCCCCATTAAGGATCTAGAGGGCTGGCCCCTAAAATATTCAATCATTTGTATCTAAAAAATGAACAACAATTTTGGATACGTGTAAGAACAAAATATGTTAGAGTTTGTGAGACCTTTTGAATGAACTCAAGAAAAAGGGGCTGGACCCTTACATTAGGGGCCAAGACACTCGTAAAGTCTTTTACATATTTCTTAAAAACGATAAAGATTTTGTGATGCATTATAGAAACAAAGTTGTTGATCGTAACAATGTCAGTTTGTGAAACTCATTGCAACACCCATTGATGACATAATTAGGGATTTTAGGGGACTAACATCTTAAATCTTCAATGTTTTGTATGTGAAAAAGCAAAACATTTTGTCAAGCATTTGATAGGATATTGACAATCGTATACATTATCAGGGAGTGGATCGGCGGGGGGGGGGGGGGGGGGGTGATTCTGAAATTCCATTGATATTTTAATTGTATCGTTTAAAAATTGAACGGAAGACCTACTCGTTACTCGTAACGAGATCGTATCTAGTTATTATTATTTTTTTCCACGAATTTTGTGCACGCGATTTCTCGAAAACTATTCGGCCGATTTCTACCATTTTTTCTCAGATGATTGCCAGTGGTCATAATTCTAGAAGTTTTTTTAAATTTTGAAATCGGCACTTCCGGTTCCGATTTGCGGCCGATTTTGTAAGTTTTTACGACTAATTTTGTGCAGACATAACCTCAGAGACTATGAGAGAAAGGCATATGAAATTTTCAGGATAGGTAGACTATAGGTTGAAGTTGTGCACAATGTAGTTTTTTTGCGCCAGTGGCGCCATTTCTATGAGCTCGCATAGGCTCGAAAATTGGGTACGAATTTCGAATCAAATTTTTCATACGTTTTGATCTGTATCTTTTTATGAGTTGATATTTTGTTAAAACATATATAACAAAAGTGGTAGATAATCAAAAGTTCTTTTCAACAAAATCAAGAAATAGGGGCTGGCCCCTTAAATTAGGGGCCAAGACAGTCATAAACTCTATTACGAATAACTTAAAAACGTTAAAGATTTTGTAATGCATTATAGAAGCAAAGTTGTTGATTGTACCAATATCTATTAGAAAAAATCATTGCCACGCCCATTTATTACGTAATTAGGGATTTTTAGGGGCCAAAGTACTTAAACTTTGACGAAAAATAACTAGAGAAGTAAACATATTTTGTTAGACATCATAGAAGAGAAAATGTTTGAATAAATGATTTAAATTGATTCCACTTGTCAAAACACGATTTTCTGTCCCCATTAAGGATCTAGAGGGCTGGCCCCTAAAATATTCAATCATTTGTATCTCAAAAATGATCAACAATTTAACATGGGTGTAAGAACAAAAAATATTTGTATTTTTAAGACCTTTTCAAACAAATCAAGAAATAGGGGCTGGCCCCTTTTTTTAGGGGCCAAGGCCTTCGTAAACTCTATTACAAGTAACTTAAAAACGTTAAAGATTTTGTAATGCATTATAGAAGCAAAGTTGTTGATTGTACCAATATCTATTTGAAAAAATCATTGCCACGCCCATTTATTACGTAATTAGGGATTTTTAGGGGCCAAAGTACATAAACTTTGACGAAAAATAACTAGAGAAGTATACATATTTTGTTAGACATCATAGAAGAAAAAATGTTTGAAAAAATGATTTAAATTGATTCCACTTATCAAAACACGAATTTCTGTCCCCATTAAGGATCTAGAGGGCTGGCCCCTAAAATATTCAATCATTTGTATCTCAAAAGTGATCAACAATTTTAGATGGATGTAAGAACAAAAAATGTTAGTATTTATGAAACCTTTCGTATAAAACCAAGAAAAAGGGGCTGGCCCCTTAAATTAGGGGCAAATAGACTCCTAAACTCTATTACTCATACCTTAAAAATGATCAAGATTTTGTAATGCATTATAGAAGCAAAGTTGTTGATAGCAGCAATATCTGTTTGTAAAACTCATTTCCAAACCCATTGATGACGTAATTAGAGATTTTAGGGGACTAAAATATTAAATCTTTAATGTGCTGTATGTTAAAAAGCAAAACTCTTTGTTAAGCATTTTAAAGGATATTGACAATCGTATACATTATCTAAAAGGAGGTGGTTGAGGGAGAATTCTGAAATTTCATTGATATTTTAATCGAATCGTTTAAAAAATTAAACGGAAGACCTACTCGTTACTCGTAACGAGATCGTATCTAGTTATTATTATTTTTTTTTTCTCCA
This sequence comes from Magallana angulata, assembly GCF_025612915.1. Taxonomy (NCBI): domain Eukaryota; kingdom Metazoa; phylum Mollusca; class Bivalvia; order Ostreida; family Ostreidae; genus Magallana; species Magallana angulata. Next base: position 7,437,652 of record NC_069112.1, on the reverse strand, counting down.
ACGTTTTCTCGAAAACGCTTCAGCCGATTTTGATAAAACTTTCAGATCTTGTTTATGACAACATTTGTAAGAAAAGTACGTGGGATTTTTTTGGTCGTCACTTCCGGTCCCGAGATATTAAAGATTTTATGTTTTTGCTTGTTCACAAGTTTTCTCCAAAAGTATTTAAGATAGAACTTTCAAATTTTCAGAGATCGTAGAGAGTGAACGGCCGCAGTGTACTACGCATATCCGAACGTCCGCCGTCACTTCCGGTCGTCAGCGGAAGGAAATGAAAAACCTTAATTTTTCAATTTTTTGAACTTGAATTTTTTTTATGTTACTATTCGATAGAGACACTCTAAAAACCTCTGAATATGAAATCTGTTTTAAAATCGATCCATGCATTCTCGAGATTTTGGGCTCCAAAGTTCTGAAGCGAGAGTCCGCGTAGCTCAGTCGTTAGAGTGGTGGACTTGTGTCCAGGCGACCCGGGTTCAGTCCCCGAGTGCCGATTATTTTTTCTTGCTTAACTGTGTTTTGTTTAACGATTTTATCTTTATAATGATGGATTTGAATGTTTTCCGTTTTCTTTTTGTCATAAATAAAATAATAGCAGCTTTTTTCAGTACAAATATAGAGCTCTTTTCTGTCAACTACTCGCTAAATTCGGACGATTGTCGCATTGCCGGCATCAAAGACATGCCGTCGTAGCACCCCTGCAGTTCGACCGCATTAGAGTTCACTGGATCGCTTTGTCGGCATCAAAGAAATGCCGCCATTTCAATGTGGTATACACACAACATTTAGCAATGCACCAACGTTTTTAGTATTTCACATGGCTTAAAAAGAAAGGTTGTTTTGTATTTATTCAAACATTTAGATATGTACATGTATGAATGTATACATGCGTTTATTGACAAATGTTGCGTTTATATTGAATTCCTGAACACTAAAATCTCTCTCTCTCTCTCTCTCTCTCTCTCTCTCTCTCTCTCTCTCTCTCTCTCTCTCTCTCTCTCTCTCTCTCTCTCTCTCTCTCTCTCAAAGATCTACTACAGGTAACATGGAGTAATGAGGCTAGAGGCTAATGTACATTTGACGTCAAAAAAGTAAATACGTATTTTTTTCTAGTTACGGGATATTGTCTACGGATGTTATTTTTTGAAATTCACTGTTCAATGATTTAATAACAAATCTATTGACTGTCTGGGATTAAAAAAAAACGATTTTTATTATCAACTGAATGCTTAACATTGGTCATTTAGACATAACACTTGGGTATCGTTTGGATTCGGGAAAATGGGGAATAAATAATCATACTATATTTTTAATGATGTAGGTTATTTTATTTGCTGACTTACCAGAATTTTTTTATTATGCAGTTATTGTCGGCAAAGAAAAACTTGAGAAAAAAAAGAAATATAATTCATATGAAAAAGCAGATAAAACAATTATAAATTTCTTTATCAAATCAGAGACGTAAATGTTATTTATGTCTCTGATCAAATCGATTTCTGATTAATATCTCTCTCTCTCTCTCTCTCTCTCTCTCTCTCTCTCTCTCTCTCTCTCTCTCTCGTCATACATATGTAGTGTTTAGCATGTAAATGTTATGGCATTTTATATATTTTATTTGTGAAAACTTTAAAAGTAAAAAGTAAATCCATAAATTGCGTTTGATGTAAGATTTTAAAAGATTATTGCAAATGTTTCTCGACTTGTTGCAATACTGCTGTTGTCATAGGCAAAATCCCATCGTGAGCTCTGGACCGGTAAATGTCCGAGTAAAAATAAACTGGCGACTTCGAGAGAATAATGCGTATATCTCCCCTATTGTAAGACCCATCAACTTAAAATTCGGCAGGAGTGTATCTCAGACATTACTTTTATGAAAAATACATGCACGTTGCGAGTGTTTTAAAGATTAATTGATTTTTTAGGATTTTGAAGCGAGCTGGTAGTTTTCTATCTGGGTCAGAGTTCGACCTCTTTCTTTATTTATGGTTTCATTGAAATTAATGTTGAAATGGACTTGGCCCCTGTGCAGCCGCGTAATATTTCTGTTGCATGTATATTTCTTTTTTTCCGTTTAGTCTGAATCTACGATAGCGTGTGAACTACTTATGAATGTTAGAACTGTGGAAATTACTGCATCAAATTTTTACCGAATAAATTTACGTGTTACTGATTTCGTTTTTTCTATTTTTTTAAAGACTATATCAATCCTGCTGAAATAAAACAGTCAAACATAATAGTAAACGACACGAACAAAAATTCTCAACACTGAAATACATTGGTAAACTGCATCAGTCATTGTTTTAGGACTTCCCCTAATAGTTGTTACACGAATCCGAGATCCACACCTCAAAATTCTATTTTCGATTTATTTACGACGAAAATCAAGCTCGGGTCTTTTCACCCCCTCCAGACAAAAACACGCGTCAATATTTCAAATGACCTCGCACTGTTACCAAACCTAAATAGTCAGACATCTTACACTTTGTTTTTCATCTCATACAAAAACTCAGCTCTTCTCCCGGGCGAAAACGCCCCAAATTCAAACACAAATTCGGGAATTATTTCGCGTCAGCCATGTTTTGAGACACCTGCAAAGGCTGTGTGTTCTAATCTCGCCGGAGCCAAGATTTGTTCTTTCTCTCTATTTCTTTCTCTGCTATTTATTTAATTTTCTAACTAAAATAATCAACATAAAAGGGTTGTTGGACTGTAGTACAAGTTGAAAAACACTCTTCAATTAAGATTTAGACAAAAACAGTCTTTTATTATTAGGGTCTTCCGTCTTCAGCGGAAGATCCTTCTATTCTTATTGTTATTAGGGTCTTCCGTTAACAAAGGAAGGCCCTCTTTTTTTCTTCGGTTTCTTTTTATTACAGGTTATTAGACCTGTTATTAAGTCAAAAGACCTCTTATTTAATATGAAATAAAATGGGACTGGTCCTTAAAATTAAGGATCCTACAGGTGTATAATCCTTCATCCATCGCTCTTTTAGATCACATCTGCATTTCCTGATATGTTTCGTTGATGATGATAAAAGGCAAGGTCATTTCCTGTTCTAAAAATCGGACGGAAGACCTCCTCGTTGCTCGCAACGAGATCGTGTCTAGTTATTATTCTTTTTTTTTTCTCCCACGTTTTCTCGAAAATGCTTCAGCCGATTTTGATTAAACTTTCAGATCTTGTTAATGACAACATTTGTAAGAAAAGTACGTGGGATTTTTTTGGTCGTCACTTCCGGTCCCGAGATATTAAAGATTTTATGTTTTTGCTTGTTCACGAGTTTTCTCCAAAAGTATTTAAGATAGAACTTTCAAATTTTCAGAGATCGTAGAGAGTGAACGGCCGCAGAGTACTACGCATATCCGAACGTCCGCCGTCACTTCCGGTTGTCAGCGGAAGGAAATGAAAAACCTTAATTTTTCAATTTTTTGAACTTGAATTTTTTTATGTTACTATTCGATAGAGACACTCTAAAAACCTCTGAATATGAAATCTGTTTTAAAATCGATCCATGCATTCTCGAGATTTTGGGCTCCAAAGTTCTGAAGCGAGAGTCCGCGTAGCTCAGTCGTTAGAGTGGTGGACTTGTGTCCAGGCGACCCGGGTTCAGTCCCCGAGTGCCGATTATTTTTTCTTGCTTAACTGTGTTTTGTTTAACGATTTTATGTTTATAATGATGGATTTGAATGTTTACGTTTTCTTTTTGTCATAAATAAAAATAATAGCGGCTTTTTTCAGTACAAATATAGAGCTCTTTTCTAAATTCGGACGATTGTCGCATTGCCGGCATCAAAGACATGCCGCCGAAGCACCCCTGCAGTTCGACCGCATTAGAGTTCACTGGATCGCTTTGCCGGCATCAAAGAAATGCCGCCATTTCAATGATTGTATACACACAACATTTAGCAATGCACCAACGTTTTTAGTATTTCACATGGCTTAAAAAGAAAGGTTGTTTTGTATTTATTCAAACATTTAGATATGTACATGTATGCATGCATACATGCGTTTATTGACAAATGTTGCGTTTATATTGAATTCCTGAACACTAAAATCAATCTCTCTCTCTCTCTCTCTCTCTCTCTCTCTCTCTCTCTCTCTCTCTCTCTCTCTCTCTCTCTCTCTCTCTAAAAGATCTACTACAGGTAACATGGAGTAATGAGGCTAGAGGCTAATGTACATTTGACGTCAAAAAAAGTAAATACGTATTTTTTTCTAGTTACGGGATATTGTCTACGGATGTTATTTTTTGAAATTCACTGTTCAATGATTTAATAACAAATCTATTGACTGTCTGGGATTAAAAAAAACGATTTTTATTATCAACTGAATGCTTAACATTGGTCATTTAGACATAACACTTGGGTATCGTTTGGATTCGGGAAAATGGGGAATAAATAATCATACTATATTTCTAATGATGTAGGTTATTTTATTTGCTGACTTACCAGAATTTTTTATTATGCAGTTATTGTCGGCAAAGAAAAACTTGAGACAAAAAGAAATATAATAGATATGAAAAAGCAGATTAGCCAATTATAAATTTCTTTGTCAAATCAGAGATATAAATGTTATTTATGTCTCTGATCAAATCGATTTCTGATTAATCTCTCTCTCTCTCTCTCTCTCTCTCTCTCTCTCTCTCTCTCTCTCTCTCTCTCTCTCTCTCTCTCTCTCTCTCATCATACATATGTAGTGTTTAGCATGTAAATGTTATGGCATTTTATATATCTTATTTCTGAAAACTTTAAAAGTAAAAAGTAAATCCATAAATTGTGTTTGATGTAAGATTTTAAAAGATTATTGCAAATGTTTCTCGACTTGTTGCAATACTGCTGTTGTCATAGGCAAAATCCCATCGTGAGCTCTGGACCGGTAAATGTCCGAGTAAAAATAAACTGGCGACTTCGAGAGAATAATTGCGTATATCTCCGCTATTGTAAGACCCATCAACTTAAAATTCGGCAGGAGTGTATCTCGGACATTACTTTTATGAAAAATACATGCACGTTGCGAGTGTTTTAAAGATTAATTGATTTTTTAGGATTTTGAAGCGAGCTGGTAGTTTTCTATCTGGGTCAGAGTTCGACCTCTTTCTTTATTTATGGTTTCATTGAAATTAATGTTGAAATGGGCTTGGCCCCTGTGCAGCCGCGTAATATTTCTGTTGCATGTATATTTCTTTTTTTCCGTTTAGTCTGAATCTACGATAGCGTGTGAACTACTTATGAATGTAAGAACTGTGGAAATTACTTTATCAAATTTTTACCGAATAAATTTACGTGTTACTGATTTCGTTATTTCTACATTTATAAAGATTTTATCAATCCTGCTGAAATAAAACAGTCAAACATAATAGTAAACGACACGAACAAAAATTCTCAACACTGAAATACATGGGTAAACTGCTTCAGTCATTGTTTTAGGACTTCCCCTAATTGTTGTTACCCGAATCCGAGATCCACACCTCAAAATTCTACTTTCGATTTATTTACGACGAAAATCAAGCTCGGGTCTTTTCACCCCCCTCCAGACAAAAACACGCGTCAATATTTCAAATGACCTCGCACTGTTACCAAACCTAAATAGTCAGACATCTTACACTTTGTTTTTCATCTCATACAAAACCTCAGCTCTTCTCCCGGGCGGAAACGCCCCAAATTCAAACACAAATTCGGGAATTATTTCGCGTCAGCCATGTTTTGAGACACCTGTAAAGGCTGTGTGTTCTAATCTCGCCGGAGCCAAGATTTGTTCTTTCTCTCTATTTCTTTCTCTCCTTTTTATTTAATTTTCTAACTAAAATAATCAACATAAAAGGGTTGTTGGACTGTAGTACAAGTTGAAAAACTCTCTTCAATTAAGATTTAGACAAAAACAGTCTTTTATTATTAGGGTCTTCCGTCTTCAGCGGAAGACCCTTCTATTCTTATTGTTATTAGGGTCTTCCGTTTACAAAGGAAGGCTCTCTTTTTTTCTTCGGTTTCTTTTTATTACAGGTTATTAGACCTGTTATTAAGTCAAAAAACCTCTTATTTAATATGAAATAAAATGGGACTGGTCCTTAAAATTAAGGATCCTACAGGGTGGATAATCCTTCATCCATGGCTCTTTTAGATCACATCTGCATTTCCTGATATGTTTCATTGATGAAGATAAAAGGCAAGGTCATTTCCTGTTCTAAAAATCGGACGGAAGACCTCCTCGTTGCTTGCAACGAGATCGTGTCTAGTTATTATTTTTTTTTTCTCCCACGTTTTCTCAAAAATGCTTCAGCCGATTTTCATGAAATTTTCAGATCTTATTCATGACAAAATTTGTAAGAAAATTACACGAGCTTTTTTTGATCGTCACTTCCGGTACCGAGGTATTAAAGATTTTACGTTTTTGCTTGTTCACGATTTTTCTCAAAGAGTATTTACGATAGAACCTTCAAATTTTCAGAGAAGGTAGAGAGTGAACGGCCGCAGTGCCCTTCGCATATCCGAACGTCCGCCGTCACTCCCGGTCGTCACCGGAAGGAAATGAAAAACCTTAATTTTTCAATTTTTTGAACTTGAATTTTATTTATGTTTTTATTCGATAGAGACACTTAAAACACTTCAGAATATGAAATTCGTTTTTAAATCGATCCACGCATTCCCGAGATTTTCAGCTCAAAAGTTCTGAAGCGAGGGTCCGCGTAGCTCAGTCGTTAGAGTGGTGGACTTGTGCCCAGGCGACCCGGGTTCCGTCCCCAAGTGCCGATTATATTTCTTCCCTAATTTTGTTTTGTTTAATGATTTTATCTTTAAAATGATGGTTTTTATTGTTTTCCGTTTTATTTTTATATTAATAAAGATAATAACAGCTTTTTTAGTACAAATATAGAGATCGTTTCTGTCAGCAATTGGCTTAATTCAGACGCTCGTCGCATCGCAAGCATCAAAGATATGCCGCCGAAGCTCTTTGCAGTACGACTGCATTAGAGTTCACTGGGTCGCTTTGCCGGCATCAAAAAAATGCCGCCATCTCCTTGACTGTATGCACACAACATTTACTTAGCAATGCACAAACATTATTCTACATGGCTTGAAAATGAGGACTGATTAGTATTTATTTACATAATTATATAGATTAACGCATGCATGAATACATGCGTTTATTGACATAGGTTGCTTATATAATAATTTCCTGAACACTATAAAACACTATGAAATATCTCTCTCTCTCTCTCTCTCTCTCTCTCTCTCTCTCTCTCTCTCTCTCTCTCTCTCTCTCTCTCTCTCTCTCTCTCTCTCTCTCTCTAAAGTACAACTGTTTTAGCATTTGAATAAGAACTAATACAAGTAACATGCAGTAAATTGGATAGGGGCTAAATGTACACTGCGAACAAAAATTATACAGGTATTTATTTTAAGTAACGGGATAATGTCTATGGATTCAAATAATTTGAAATTCATTGTTTAATGATTGTTTTCTTACTGATTGGAAGTCAATGCCAAAAACTCATTTTTATTACAGATGGTGTACTTTTTTCTCTTTTTTTTGTGCATGTCTATATACTGATACAAATCTGTTGCCTGTCGGGATTAAGAAAAACCTCCGAAGTTTATACACGTAACTATACAAACGAACGGGTGACTGCGACAAGGTTTAAAAACTGACCACCCGTTTATGAGTGTTTGAGCCTAAGAATAAATAGATGTAAACAATAATCAATAGTTACATCTGTCAAACAACACTTATATATTGTTCTAACATATGTATTTTATTTAGAAATTGTGTAATATGTGATATTTAGAATTTCATATTCTACGTTCAATAAAGCAGTCAACGACCGACCCCCCCCCCCCCTCTCAATTCATAAAATCATTTAGTTTTTCTGGCCCGAGTTTACATGATCTTTGATCTTGGGCCTTTAATTTTAACTAATTATCATTCTAGATAACTGTACTAATTACCAGACCAATTCGTTCATTAATAACAGAGTTATGAAGTTTTTGGCATTTGAGTTTTAATTGTCGTGTTTGACATGTACTATAAAAAAATTTCTAACTTTCAAGCCCTTCGCTTAATCCTAATGAAAATTTGTGAAAATGAACCTCGGACCCCATTCTTATTGTCTGTGAAATATGCAGCGGATTGAACAATTAAGACAAAATTCCTGAAAAAATGAAACGGTGCTTATTGCCTATACCTGGAAATTAAATTTACACAGTACACGCACCGACCCCCCCCCCCGCCCCTTCCTATTCACAAAATCATTTAGTTTTCCTGGCCTGATTTTACTGGATCTGTCATCTTGAACCTTTATTTTCAACCTAGTTCAAGTCTAGATTACTGTACTAATGACCAGACCTATTCGTTCATTTTTAAGAGAGATATGAATTTTTGGGCATTCGAGTTTCGATTGGCGTGCTTGACATGTACTGTAGAAAAAAAATTCTAACTCCCGAGCCCCTTACTCAATCCTAATGAAATTTTGTGTAAATGTACCTCGGACCCAATTCTTATTGTCTGCCAAATATGCAGCGAATTGAACAATTAAGAAGAAATTCCTGAGATCAAACGGCGAGTATAGCCTGTACGGGGACTTAAAATTTACACAGTACAAGGGATGTAAGCAGCCGCGTAATATTTCTGTTGCATGTATATTTTTTGTTTTCCGTTTAGTCTGTATCTACGATAGCGTGTGAACTACTTATGAATGTTAGAACTGTGGAAATTACTGTCATCGAATTTTTACCGAATAAATTTACGTGTTACTGATTTCGTTATTTCTACATTTATAAAGATTTTATCAATCCTGCTGAAATAAAACAGTCAAACATAATAGTAAACGACACGAAAAAACATTCTCAACACTGAAATACATGGGTAAAACGCATCAGTCATTGTTTTAGGACTTACCCTTATTGTTGTTAACCGAATCCGAGATCCACACCTCAAAATTCTATTTTCGATTTATTTAAGACGAAAATCATGCTTGGGTCTTTTCACCCCCCCCCCCTCCAGACACAAACACGCATCAATATTTCAAATGACCTCGCACTGTTACCAAACCTGAATAGTCGGACATCTTACACGTTGTTTTTCATCTCATACAAAAACTCAGCTCCTCTCCCGGGCGGAAACTCCCAAAATTCAAAGACAAATTCGGGAATTATTTCGCGTCAGCCATGTTTTGAGACACCTGCAAAGGCTGTGTGTTCTAATCTCGCCGGAGCCAATACTTGTTCTTTCTCTCTATTTCTTTCTCTCCTTTTTGTCTAATTTTCTAAGTAAAATATTCAAAATAAAAGGGTGTTTGACTGTAGTACAAGTTGAAAAACACTCTTTAATTAAGATTTAGAGAAAAACAGTGTTTTATTATTAGGGTCTTCCGTCTTCAGCGGACGGAAGACCTCCTCGTTGCTCGCAACGAGATCGTGTCTAGTTTTTTTAATATTATTGTAATGAGATTTATGGTTTTGCCAATATTTCTTGATTCAAAGTTGCATTTTAAAACTTTGAGTGAAGTAAATTGAAATAAAAATATATTTAAGGTCTTCCGCTTCCAACAGGGGATCTTATGGTGAATTTGATTTTTTTTCTTTCTTTCTTATTAAGATCTTTAGTAACCAACGGAAGACCTTATTGTTTTCGTACTGTTTTCTTATTAAGGTTTTCCGTTTCCAACGGAAGACCTTATTGTTTTCGTACCGTTTCCTATTATCATTTTTTTCAACAAATTTTGTGCACGCGATATCTCAGAAAATATTCGGCCGATTTTGACAATTTTTTCACAGATGATTGTGAAATGCAATTATTCTGGACTGTTTTCGAATTTTTGAAATCGTCACTTCCGGTACCGAGTTACGGCCTATTTTCTATTTTGGGCGACCTATTTTGTGAAGAGCTGAATTCAGAATAATCAGATATATGAACATGAAATTTTCAGGAAAGGTAGACTGTAGTTTGAGTTGTAAACTATTATTTTGTTTTACGTCAGTGGCGCCATTATATGGAGCTCGTCTTGGCGCAAAAAATGGGTAGGAATTTTGAAATTTCTCTTACCCTTTTTAGCTAACCTGAGCTGAAAATTCCAGGGAACTTTTCTGATCACATTTTGTCTGTCGTCCGTCTGTCCGTCCGTAAACTTTTCACCTTTTCAACAACTTCTCAAAAACCGCTAGGGCCTAATTCAACTAAACTTGGCACATATAATTCTTAGGCAAAGGGAATTCATCATTGTGAAAATTAAGAGCCCCACCTTTTTTTTAAGATGAGATAATAATATACTAATGATCAATTTTCTTTTCAAGAACCAGGAAAGCTGAAACTTGTGTGGAAGCATCCTCAGGTAGTGTAGATTTGTGAAAATCATGATCCCCCGGGGTAGGGTTTTAGGGTGGGGTCACAATAGAGGGTCGAAGTTTTACATATTAATATATATAGTAAATCTTTAAAAATCTTCTCAGAAACTAATCAGCCAGGAAAGCTGAAACTTGTGTGGAATTCGAAGCATCCTCAGGTAGTGTAGATTCAAAGTTTTGAAAATCATGAAACCTTGGGGTAGAGTGGGGCACAATGGAGGGTCGTAGTTTTACAAAGAAATATATAGAGTAAATCTTTAAAAATCTTCTCAGAAACTAATCGGCCAGGAAAGCTGAAACTTGTTTGGGAGTTTTCTCAGGTAATGTAGATTCAAAGTTGTGAAAATTATGTCAACTATAACCACTTCTTGGGGTCTAACATAGAAACATTTCGGGAAAATTGTAAATGGTCATAGATTGAAAATACAGGTAAACATCGGTATCTTGAACTTGAGGTGACTTCAACAAAATTTCGAGATATCCAGGGGTTCAAGATATATGAAGTGGCTTTCTGATTAATTCCATTCTTATATTTACACGTGTTTCAGTACCTGTCTATTCCAAATTCTTCTACTACTCATAAATGCCTAATACAAACTTTGATGAACTCAACTGTTGGGATACTTAACCCCTCATTTACTGGGACTGTGTATACGTGTATGAATACATATTAATATTGGTACAAAAAATAAATTATTAAATCAATGTTTCGTTTTAAATATGACTTCAAATTTTTGTCACTCGACGGTTTACAACTTGCAAGGGATGAAGCACTTACCATGTAATTACTGAAATTTATTACGTATGAAATGAAAAATACGGCTTGAAATTTACCAAATAACACATACGGCATTTATCGTCTAGCTAATACACACAGTATATTTTTGAATTTTTTGTGTTTGTGAAGCTAATGTATTTTATATTAATTTATTGCGCTCATCAGTCCTCATATCTAGTAATTTTGTTGAAAAGTGGAAACGTTTCACATGTATATGATAAACCATAGTCACTTCACAAGCTGTGTATTCAATATGTCCGTATACAGTGTTTTATTAAACACATTTGCGATAATCATGGCTGTGTTTTATCTAAATTTTATAGATATGTATTAAGGTGGTATGGGATGGGACATCTGTCGATAATACTGTGGATTCAAGAACATTTATTTATTATAATTAGAATACTTTCACCGGTTTAGAATTTTCAAATTTTACAATATTTAACCCAAAAAAAGCTTTTGAAAAAAGATGTGCCCCACACCACCTTACATGCCCAAAACACACAAGCTGCCATCTTAATAAACTATGTCTCACATGATTGAGGTAACAATAGTTTTGAAAGGTGTAAATATTGCCGTGGGCAGACGTGTGAAGTAATGATACCATGTTCAGCTGTTAAAAAAAATGACTCCACTTTTAGATAAATCAGGTAAAATTAGCGTTTTAGCCTTTCAATATACTTTTACATAAGAAGGGTATTCGAAAAAATGTACCTCATTCGAGATATCAGGAGTTTTTAAAATCATTACATTTATATAGAGATTAAACGGTCGGGACTAGTGGTAGACTTCAACATAAGCAGGGTATTCGAGATATCTCTTGTTCGAGCTACCAATATTTACCTGTGATAAGATTCATTGGTATGGGATCTTTAGAAACCTAATGGCTATATGTACATGTATATATTGGGTGCAGTAGGAAAGTTGTATGGACCTTTTTGGACCCCAAATGAACAAATAAGCTAACTATGTCATATACATATACTTTTTCTATGTTTTTTGTAGAATCATGTGATGATGACCCTTTTGATTTAGCAGAATCATGTGATGATGACCCTTTTGATTTAGCACCTGGAAGTAGAAGTCAAGCCTAGATGAGCTTTTTAATGGTAAGTCAACACATGCACGATGTATGTACAACATTTGTGTAATGTATGTACATGTTTTATAATGTATATTTAGTATGATTGTACCTCACAGGCACCTGCATGATGTAATACATCTTTTTCATAATAAAAAAATATACCCTATACCTAAAAAACACAAGGTACACATCGCTGCCATCTAATAGCTTGGATTAATTCATTTAAAACTGACACTTCCATCCGATTTTAAGCCTGAAACTCATTCATAAAACTATTTTTGATCCTTTGGGTTTTGCAGTCTTTCATATACATTTTATTAAACTCAATTTCTAAATGACCATACTATAGTCGGTCCCAAGATATTTATGCAGCTCATTTGGACGATATTTTTTTAAAAAAAAATACACAATTATCTATGAAAGAAGTGCACTGGTAATATTTGAAAGGGATAATTTCCAAGATAATGAAATTGACAAATTATCAACTGTCACTCTGAAAAATCCACAGGAACGAAAACAGATTCCTTACGGAGATTTATAATGGGGAATGTTTACATCTTTACTCCATTCGGAATACACTCGGAATACATCGCGCATTTTTTTAACGTTATCATCCGGCCTTGCTGCAATACAAAATCTCCGTAGAGACATATTTTAGCATTGTATTGAAACCTAATATTGTAACAGGGGCGTTTTGACTGAGAAATCTTGGAAATTGTTTATACTTTTAAATGAACATCGTTTTAACCCTGCGGTATTTATAAAAATCAAGCAATTAAGCAAAATGTGAATCCAAAGTATCTTGGGACAGACTATAGGAAACAGGCTAAGTGCCGCCACTAAGACCTTTCAGAGTTTTCTCTGTTTCTTTATCGCGACTACCATTTATATCATATTCTGGATCAGCGTTCCTTTCAGCATGAACCTCTTTGTTGTTATTAAATTCACATTAACTGCCTTAAATAATTATAATCATATTGGTTAATATATCTTGGTTGGGGAGAGATTTTATGTTTTATTCAGTGATATCATGATTGACATCATTTTCCCCGCCGTAATGTAATGTTTCATTGATTTTCACTGGTAAATCTTAAAGTTGACCAATGAGATTTTAGCTTTTGTAGTGTGCCATTTTTTATTCGGAACATATCGGTGGTCTAGTAAATAAGTAAGCCTTGAATTGTTGGTATCTGTATCATTGCTTTATTTGGAAGGGATTACCCTAAGTATGACATTAAAATGTCAACTTCTGTCCTCTGTTTAACCATTCATCCCATATCAAAAGCAGTAGATGCAGGATGAGGGGTCATTTTCATTGTTGACAGAAGAAATGCATTGATTTGGTTGAATTAGTTGAAGCTTAATATGTAGATGTCGAACGACCATTTAAAGATGGAGAGTAATGCAAATAAACGTTATCAATGAATTTCCATCGACATTCCTACAGGTTTGTTTTTGTAATGCAATACAGAAGAAAAGTTGTTCAAAATAATGTTCTTTACAATATGCAACCTTCAAAATTTCATTAAACGGCCCCTATAAGGAAATAAGGGATCGGCCCCTAAAACCTTCTTTCTGATATATCTCCAGAACGGTAACGAATCTTTAAACACTTGTTGGACAAAATTTGTTTAGAATTCAATGACCTTTCATTTAATATCAAAAATAAGGGACTGGCCCCTTAAATAAGGGGACCAAAGGGATCTAAAGTCTTTAATTTGTAGCCCTTAACTGAGGGATATTTTGTAAAATGTTATAGAAGCAAATATGTTTATCTCGCAGTTATGTATCGAAGCAATATAATGATTTTATTATGTGTTACGTAATTAAGGGTTTTTAGGGACCAAAAGTTCCAAAATTTTGATCACCCATATCTCAGAAAGGAAAAATATTTTGAAATACAATACAGAAGAAAAGTTGTTCAAATTAATGTTCTTAACATTATGCAACCTTCAAAATTTCATTAAACTGCCCCTATAGGAAAAATAAGGGATCGGCCCCTTAAACATTCTTTCTCATATATCTCAAGAACGGTAACAAATTTCTAAACACTTGTTGAACAAAATTTGTCAAGAATTATATGAGCTTTCATTTGATATCAAGAAAAAGGGGCTGGCCCCTTAAATAAGGGGAACAAAGGGCTCTAAAATCTTTAATCTGTAGCCCTTTAGTAAGGGATATTTTGTGAAATGTTATAGAAGAAAATATATTTATCTCACAATTATGTATCCAAGCATTGTAATGATTTTATTATGTGTTACGTAATTAAGGGTTTTTAGGGGCCAAAAGTCCAAAATTTTGATCACGCATATCTCAGAAAGGAAAAATATTTTGTAATGCAATACAGAAGGAAAGTTGTTCACATTAATGTTTTTAACATTATGCAGCCTTCAAAATTTTCGTTAAACAGCCCCTATAAGGAGATAAGGGATCGGCCCCTTAAACATTCTTTTTCATATATCTCCAGAACGGTAACGAATTTCTAAACACTTGTTGGACAAAATTTGTTTAGAACTCAATGACCTTTCACTTAATATCACGAAAAAGGGGCTGGCCCCTAATTAAGGGTACGACAGGGCTCTTAATTCTTTAATCTGTATCCCTTTATTGAGCGATATTTTGTGAAATGTTATAGAAGCAAATATGTTTATCTCACAATTATGTATCCAAGCAATGTAATGATTTTGTCATGTATTACGTAATTCAGGGTTTTTAGTGGCCAAAAGTCCAATATTTCGATCACCCATATCTCAGAAAGGAAAAATATTTTGAAATGCAATACAGAAGAAAAGTTGTTTAAACAGATGTTCTTAACAATATTCAACCTTCAAAATTTCGTTAAACGGCCTCTAAAAGGGGATAAGGGATCGGCCCCTAAAACATTCTTTTTCATATATCTCCAGAGCGGTAACGAATTTTTAAACACTTGTTAACAAAATGTGTTCAGAATTAATTGTCCTTTCATTTGATTCCAAGAAAAAGGGGCTGGTCCCTTAAAATTGGTGGATCAAAAGGCTCTAGAAGTTTTTATTTATAGCCCTTTAATGAGAGCCATTTTTTGAAAGGTTATTAAAGCTAGATTAGGTACGATAGGTTTATATATCCTAACAATATAACTATTTTCTCTTGCGTTACCCAATTAGGGTTTTTAGGAACCAGATGTAAACAAGTTTAATTTAATTTGGAAGAAATACAAGTATTTTAAAAAGCAATGTTATAGAACTTATAAAAAGCGATACAATAAAGCATTAGTACTTCACTCCTTTTTCCATATTATGTTTGGTTGTCAAAAATCAAAGTAGATGATGTCATATTTTCTTCTAAAAATCGTACGGAAGACCTCCTCGTTGCTCGCAACGAGATCGTGTATAGTTATTATTAGGTCTTTCCACCTTTCAGGTTAAAGACCTTTTGTATTTCTTATGTTTTTTATCATTGGGTTTTTTTCATCTTTTAGGTGAAAGACCTTTAGTTTTCTTTATGTTTTTAGGTCTGTCCACCTTTCAGGTGAAAGACCTTTTGTATTTCTTATGTTTTTTATTTTTTTTCTTCTCTTTTTTTCCAGGGAGAGCTTTTTCGTTTCTAGATATATTGAAACTATTTTTTCTTTATGTTATTGACCATTAAAAGTTATGGTACCAAATGACCCTTTGCGTGATAACTCCCAGAACTTACAAAGTCATTGCCCTTTGTGTACGAAGTGATTGTTATCGCTACTCCTCTGAAACCATACAAGATAGAGACCTGGAACTTTTATTATTGCCTTCATTACACTTGGATGGTTCTTCAATTGACATTTTTGACATTCAATAAAAACACAAACAGTTTTTGAATCAAAAATCAGAGATACATCGGACCACTTGGTATTAAAGCGTCTATCTTGTCAGATCAAAATGACATAAAGGTCAAAGGTCAAGGTCAAGCAATAAAAAATTGCAAACTTAATCTTTTGACAAATTTTTACGAAGTAACACAGATTAAAAAAAATTATTCAATTGAAGCAATCTTACACTTATTTCAAACGTAAAACGAAATGAGGTAGAAAGACCTCTAACTGTTCGAGAACAATTAGTCTACTAGTGAAGGTCTTCCGTTTCCAACGGAAGACCTTATTGTTATTGCTTTGTTTCTTTTTAAGGTCTTCCGTTTCCAACGGAAGACCTTATTGTTATTGCTTTGTTTCTTTTTCACTATTATTTTTATTGTTTTTTTTTTCTGTCACGTTTTCTCAAAAATGCTTCAGCCAATTTTCATGAAATTTTCAGATCTTATTCATGACAAAATTTGTAAGAAAAGTACACGGGCTTTTTTTGATCGTCACTTCCGGTACCGAGATATTAAAGATTTTACGTTTTTGCTTGTTCACGATTTTTCTCAAAAAGTATTTACGATAGAACCTTCAAATTTTCAGAGAAGGTAGAAAGTGATCGGCCGCAGTGCCCTTCGTATATCCGAACGTCCGCCGTCACTTCCGGTCGTCACCGGAAGGAAATGAAAAACCTTAATTTTTCAAATTTTTAGATTTGAATTTTTTTATATTTTTATTCGATAGAGACGCTTAAAACACTTCAGAATATGAAATTCGTGTTAAAATCGATCCAGTCATTCCCAAGATTTTGAGTTCAAAAGTTCTGAAGCGAGAGTCCGCGTAGCTCAGTCGTTAGAGTGTTGGACTTGTGCCCAGGCGACCCGGGTTCCATCCCCGTGTGCCGATTATTTGTTCTTCCCTAATTTTGTTTTGTTTAACGATTTTACCTTTAAAATGATGGTTTTTATTGTTTTCCGTTTTATTTTTATCATAAATAAAAATAATAACAGCTTTTTTAGTACAAATATAGAGCTCGTTTTTGTCAGCAGTTCGCATCGCCGCCATCAAAGACATGCCGCCGAAGCGCCCCTGCAGTACGACCGCATTAGAGTTCACTGGGTCGCTTTGCCGGCATCAAAGAAATGCCGCCATCTCAATGACTGTATGCACACAACATTTAGCAATGCACCAACGTTATTCTACATGGCTTTAAAAGGAGGACTGATTAGTATTTGTTCACATATATAGATACACGCTTGCATGTATGCATGCGTTTATTGACATACGTTGCTGATATACTAATTCCCTAAACACTATAAAAAACTAGAAAATCTCTCTCTCTCTCTCTCTCTCTCTCTCTCTCTCTCTCTCTCTCTCTCTCTCTCTCTCTCTCTCTCTCTCTCTCAAGTACATAAGAACTAAGTACAGGTAACATGCAGTAAATTGGATAGAGGCTAAATGTACATTGGCGTCAAAAAATCATACATGTATTTATTTCAAGTTACGGGATAATGTCTATGGATTCAAATAATTTGAAATTCATTGTTTAATGATTGTCTTCTTACTGATTGGGAATCAACGCTAAAAAGTCATTTTTATTAATGATGGTGTACTTTTTCCTTTTTTGTGCATGTCTATATACTGATACAAATCTGTTGCCTGTCGGAATTAAGAAAAACCTCCGAAGTTTATACTCGTAACTATACAAATGAACGGGTGACTGCGACAAGATTTGAAAACTGACCACCCGTTTATGAGTGTTTGAGCCTAAAAATAAACAGATGTAAAAAAAAAAATCAATAGTTACATCTTTCAAACAACGCTTATACATTGTTTTTAACATATGTATTTTATTTAATACCACATATTGCAATATGTGATATTTAGAATTTAATTTTCTACGTTTAATATAGAAGTCACCGACCGACCCCCCCCCCCCTCCAAATTCATAAAATCATTTAGTTTTTAGGGCCCGATTTTACTTGATCTTTGATCTTCGACCTTTAATTTCAACTAATTACCATTATAGATTACTGTACTAATTATCAGACCAATTCGTTCATTATTAACAGAGTTATGAAGCTTTTGGCATTTGAGTTTTAGTTGTTGTGTTTGACATGTACTATAAAAAAAAAATTCTGACTCCCAAGCCCTTCACTCAATCCTAATGAAAATTCGTGAAAATAAACCTCTGACCCCATTCTTTTTGTCTGTCAAATATGCAGCGGATTGAACAATTAAGACGAAATTCCTGAGATTAAACGGCGCTTGTTGCCTATACGTGGAAATTAAATTTACACACTGTACACGCACCGTTTTCTACTTTTAAGATAGAAGTCACCGACCGACCCCCCCCCCTTCCTATTCACAAAATCATTTAGTTTTTCTGGCCTTATTTTACTGGATCTTTCATCTTGAGCCTTTATTTTCATTCTAATTCAATTCTAGATTACTGTACTAATGACTAGACATATTCGTTCATTTTTAAGAGAGTTATAAATTTTTGGGCATTTGAGTTTCGATTGGCGTGCTTGACATGACTGTAGAAAAAAACCTTGGACCCCATTCTTATTGTCTGCCAAATATGCAGCGGATTGAACAATTAAGAAGAAATTCCTGAGATCAAACGGCGAGTATAGCCTGTACGGAGACTTAAAATTTACACAGTACAAGGGATGTAAGCAGCCGCGTTATATTTCTGTTGCATGTAAATTTCTTGTTTTCTATTTTGTCTGTATTTACGATAGCGTGTGAACTACTTATGAATGTTAGAACTGTGGAAATTACTGTCATCAAATTTTTACCGAATAAATTTACGTGTTACTGATTTCGTTATTTCTACATTTATAAAGATTTTATCAATCAAATCAAACAGTCAAACATAATATAAAACGACACGAAAAAAAATCTCAACACTTAAATACATGGGTAAAATGCATCAGTCATTGTTTTAGGACTTCCCCTAATTGTTGTTAACCGCATCCGAGATTCACACCTCAAAATTCTATTTTCGATTTATTTAAGACGAAAATCAAGCTCAGGTCTTTTCACCCCCCTCCAGACACAAACACGCATCAATATTTCAAATGACCTCGCACTGTTACCAAACCTGAATAGTCAGACATCTTTCACGTTGTTTTATATCTCATACAAAAACTCAGCTCTTCTCCCGGGCGAAAACACCCCAAATTCAAAGACAAATTCGGGAATTATTTCGCGTCAGCCATGTTTTGAGACATCTGCAAAGGTTGTGTGTTCTAATCTCGCCGGAGCCAAGATTTCTTCTTTCTCTCTATTTCTTTCTCTCCTTTTTATTTAATTTTCTAACTAAAATATTCAACATAAAAGGGTTGTTGGACTGTAGTACAAGTCGAAAAACACTCTTCAATTAAGATTTAGACAAAAACAGTTTTTTATTATTGGGGTCTTCCGTCTTCAGCGGAACACCCTTCTATTCTTATTGTTATTAGGGTCTTCCGTTTACAAAGGAAGACGCTCTTTTTTTCTTTGGTTTCTTTTTATTACAGGTCATTAGACCTGTTATTAGGTCAAAAGATCTCTTATTTAATATGATATAAAATGGGGCTGGTCCTTCAAATTAGGAATCCAACGGGGTCTATAATCCTTCATCCATCGCTCTTTTAGATCACATCTGCATTTCTTGATATGTTTCGTTGATGAAGATAAAAGGCAAGGTCATTTCCTCTTCTAAAAATCAGACGGAAGACCTCCTCGTTGCTCGCAACGAGATCGTGTCTAGTTTTTTTTCTTTTTTTTTCTGTCACGTTTTCTCAAAAATACTTCAGCCAATTTTTATAATATTTTCAGATCTTATTCATGACAAAATTTGTAAGAAAAGTACACGGACTTTTTTTGGTCGTCACTTTCGGTACCGAGATATTAAAGATTTTACGTTTTTGCTTGTTCACAATTTTTTTCAAAAAGTATTTACGATAGAACCTTCAAATTTTCAGAGAAGGTAGAGAGTGAACGGCCGCAGTGCCCTTCGCATATCCGAACGTCCGCCGCCACTTCCGGTCGTCACCGGAAGGAAATGAAAAACCTTAATTTTTCAAATTTTTAGATTTGAATTTTATTCATGTTTTTATTCGATAGAGACGCTTAAAACACTTCAGAATATGAAATTCGTATTAAAATCGATCCAGGCATTCCCGAGATTTTGAGTTCAAAAGTTCTGAAGCGAGAGTCCGCGTAGCGCAGTCGTTAGAGTGTTGGACTTGTGCCCAGGCGACCCGGGTTCCATCCCCGAGTGCCGATTATTTTTTCTTCCCTAATTTTGTTTTGTTTAACGATTTTACCTTTAAAATGATGGTTTTTATTGTTTTCCGTTTTATTTTTATCATAAATAAAAATAATAACAGCTTTTTTAGTACAAATATAGAGCTCGTTTTGTCAGCAGTTCGCATCGCCGCCATCAAAGACATGCCACCGAAGCGCCCCTGCAGTACGACCGCATTAGAGTTCACTGGGTCGCTTTGCCGGCATCAAAGATATGCCGCAATCTCCATGATTGTAGGCACACAACATTTAGCAATACACCAACGATATTCTACATGGCTTTAAAAGGAGGACTGATTAGTATTTATTCACATAACTATATAGATACACGCATGCATGTATACATGCGTTTATTGACATATGTTGCTTATATATTGATTTCCTGAACACTATAAAACACTATGAAATCTCTCTCTCTCTCTCTCTCTCTCTCTCTCTCTCTCTCTCTCACCCTGACAACCGGGTGACTGCGATACGGTGTGAAAACTGACCACCCTTGTATCTGTGTTTGGGGCTATGTAATAACAGATGTAAACACTGATCGTTGATATACACTGTTGAAACAAAGAGTCTGATTATTCACTTTTGATTTATAAAAATCATTACGGCAGGGTGGATTGGGATTATAATCATTTACAATCAGTCTTATAAAGTTTAGATTTATTTACAAAAGTCTATAAACATGTACATGTTCGCCCAAAAGCGGGATTAGTGATTAGGCAGCGGGGTCAATAATTCTCTCTCTCTCATTATAGCTAAATAAACAATGAATGTGCATATCCGTATAAATTAGCCTAGCGAACATTTTTATATGGGTATAATATATGTATTAATTTATTAAATCGGAATTTGAATTAATTATTCTCTCCTGGGAATAAACCCCGTTTCAAAATCGCCCTCACTTGGTTTCAGACTTTTGACGAGTCATCGGACAATATGTTTTGCCCTGCGTATAATCTCTCTCGGATGGGGATCCGATTACTATTGATAAAATAAAATCACTATTATTGATGAAATAAAATGTTTTTCTATTAACTTATATAGCAAATTAAAAATGCTGAGGTGGATTGAAAATACGCTTCATATATCAGACGTCCGCTTCAATTTGTTCCCGCCCATTTCAAACGTTTTGACCTGTTGCATTCATCTCCATGTACCTAATGTTAATGCTATACATATATTAGAATAAAAGTAAATATCAAAGAAAAAATCATTATTAAGATTTTGAGATTTTTAAATTTCAAATCAATGGTACAGTGGCTTATACAGCGCTTATACATTGTTCTAACATATGTATTTTGGTTAGAAATTGTGTAATATGTGATATTTAGAATTTAATATTCTACGTTTAATATAAAAGTCACCGACCCCCCCCCCCCCCCAATTCATAAAATCATTTAGTTTTTCTGGTCCGATTTTACTTGATCTTTGATCTTGGGCCTTTAATTTCAACTAAGTACCATTCTAGATTACTGTACTAAGTATAATTAATTTAGTACAAATTAAACTAATTATAGTACAAGTTGAAAAACACTCTTCAGTTAAGATTTAGACAAAAACAGTCTTTTATTATTAGGGTCTTCCGTCTTCAGCGGAAGACCCTTCTATTCTTATTGTTATTAGGGTCTTCCGTTTACAAAGGAAGACGCTCTTTTTTTCTTTGGTTTCTTTTTATTACAGGTCATTAGACCTGTTATTAAGTCAAAAGACCTCTTATTTAATATGAAATAAGATGGGACTGGTCCTTAAAATTAAGGATCCTACAGGGTGGATAATCCTTCATCCATCGCTCTTTTAGATCGCATCTGCATTTCCTGATATGTTTCGTTGATGAAAATAAAAGGCAAGGTCATTTCCTGTTCTAAAAATCGGACGGAAGACCTCCTCGTTGCTCGCAACGAGATCGTGTCTAGTTCTTCTTCTTTTTTCTATTTAGTTATATAGCTATATAAAGAGTTATTCAAAAAATTTAAACTTTAGGTAATTGCTCATTAAAAGTCATGGTACTAGTTGACCCTGTGTCAAATAACTCCCAGAACGTACATAGTTATTGCCCTTTGAGAAGGAAATGTTTGTTATCGCCACTCCTCTGAAACCATAAGATATAGAGATTTGGAACTTTTACTAATATCTTCATTACATTTAGAGGGCTCTTCAATTTTTTCATACCGAAAGGATTTGATGCCCCCTTGTAGTTATTGCTCCTGAAAGTATTTAATTTTCCATAAAATCACTTCCAACTTTTTATTATTTATCATAGAGACTTCGGACCACTTGGGATGGAAGCGTCTACCTTGGCCGAACAAAATGCATAAAGGTCAAAGTCATTTGAGAAGCTGTTAATTAATGAGTTTTAATATCTGCTTTGTTTAGGGTGGTAGAGAAAAACTTGTTTATGGATGTAGTAGGACATCTTAAGACATTTTAAAATATAGCCCCTTGGCTCATACCTTTGAATAATTACAGAGTTATAGCCCCTATTGTACGAAATGCTTGTTATCGCTACTCCTCTGAAACTGTTTGAGATAGATTCTTGAAAATTTTACCAATGTATTCAGTACACTTGGAGGGTTCTTCAATCTATCATACCGAAGGGATCTGAGGCCCTCTTCTAGTAGTTATTCCCCCTGAAAGTTTTTAATTTTCTATAAAATCATTTCCAACTTTTTAATTATTTGTTGTACAGACTTCGGACCACTTGGAATAGAAGCGTCTACCTTGACCAAACAACATGACATAAAGGTCAAAGGTCAACGTCATTTGGAAGTCGGTTAATTAATGAATTTTCATATCATTTGAAATACAGAATTATAGTAAGTGTTTCCAAAGCTTGCTGGATTGCGCAATAAGGTATTCAATTGGGTCAGCCAGGTATCACATCAAGTCCTGTGGTTACTCAAGTTGGACTTGTTTTTACAGTTAACCCATTCATTTTGTACAGACAGCTAGCGTCTAGAGCACTCTCTTCTATTATTAGGTTAACTGTTTATATGATTGTGTAAAGAATATTCACTTGGCTCAGTTTTGTTCATAGTAAGTGAAAAAAAAATCAGAAAAGTAATTTAATAAATCTTTACGATATATACAACATGAAATTCTTAAAGAAATGGCTTGATAATAATAAAAAATCTCTTTTCAAAAACCATTTATCAATTAAGGGCTTCGTGGTTTTCCCATTTTATAGTACAACATGTATAATAGGTATAATAAATTTTTGTATACCTTATTGAGCAATCTAGCAGTTTATTAAAAATATTAGGTGGAAAGGCCTCTAATTGTTCGAGAACAATTAGCCTACTAGTTCTTTTTTTTCTTCTCTTTTTTTCCCAGCGACAGCTTTTTTATTTCAAGAGATATTGAAACAATTTTGTCTTTATGTTATTGGCCATTAAAAGTTATGGTACCAAATGACCCTTTGCTCGATAACTCCAAGAACTAACAAAGTTATTGCCCTTGTGTACGAATAGCTTGTTATCGCTACTTCTCTGAAACTATAAGAGATAGAAACTTGAAACTTTTACCAATGTCTATAGTACACTTAGAAGGTTCTTCAATCTATTCATACCGAAAGGATCTGAGCCCCCCTTCTAGTAGTTATTGCCCCTGAAAGTATTTACATTTCTATAAAATCACTTCCAACTTTTTTTTATTATTTGTCATAGAAACTTTTGACCACTTATGATTGAAGCATCTACCTTGGCCGAACAAACTGACATAAAGGTCAAAGGTCAAGGTTATCTGAAAATACGTTAATTAATGAGTTTTTAGATCTCTTTTGTTTAGTGAAGTAAAGAGCAACGTTTTCATGGATGAAATAGGACATATTAATACATTTTAAAATATAGCCGCTTGGCTACTTCCTTTAAATAGTTACAGAGGCATTGCCCCTATTTACGAAAAGCTTGTTATCACAACTCCTCTGAAACCATAAAAGATAGAGACTTGGAACTTTTACTAGTGTCTTCAGTACACTTAGAGGGTTTTTCAATCTACTCATACCGAAAGGATCTGAGCCCCCATTCTAGTAGTTATTGTCCCTGAAAGTATTTACATTTCCATAAAATCACTTCCAACGGTTTTATTACTTGTCATAGAGACTTTGGATCATTTTGGAATGAAAGCGTCTACCTTGGCCGAACAAAATGACATAAAGGTCGAAGCTCAAGGTCATTTGAAAATCATTTAACTAATGGGTTTTTAGATTTCTTTTGTTTAGGATGGTAGAGAAAAACTTTGTCATGGATGTAGTAGGACATCTTAAGACATTTCAAAATATAACCCTTTGACCCTAACTATGTAACAATTATAGAATTATTGCCCCTATTGTACAAAATACTTGTTATCGCTACTCCGCATTAACCGTTAGAGATAGATTCTTGAAATTTTTACTAATGTATTCAGTACACTTAGACGCTCCTTCAATCTATTCATACCGACAGGGTCCAAAATCCCTTTCTAGCAATTATTGCCCCTGAACATTTCAAACATTCAATAAAAAAACACAAATAACTTTTGAATCAATAATCATAGAAACATCGGACCACTTGGTATTGAAGCGTCTACCTGGTCAGATCAAAATGACATAAAGTTCAAAGGTCAAGCAATAAAGAATTGCAAACCTAATCGTTTGACACTTTTTTATGCAGTAACGCAGCAAAAATACTTTATACTAGTGAAGCAAATTTTATTTCAAACATAAAACACAATGAGATGGAAAAACCTCTAATTGTTCGAGAACAATTAGTCTACTAGTTTTTATTTATTTATTGTTTTCCAGGAACAGCTTTTATGTTTCAAGAGATATTGAAATAATTTTTCTTTATGTTATTGACCATAAAAAGTTATGGCACCTTAACCCTTTGCTTGATAACTCCCAGAACTTACAAAGGTATTGCCCATGTGTAAAAAAACTTGTTATCGTTACTCCTCTGAAACGATAAGAGATTGAGACTTGAAACTTGAATCTATTCATACCGAAAGGATATGAGCCCCCCCCCCCCCCTTCTAGTAGTTTTTGACCAAGCGTCTATCTATGCCAAACTGACATAAAGGTCAGAGATCAAGGTCATTTGGAAATCCGTAAATTAATGAGTTTTTAGATCTATTTTGTTTAGGGTGGAAGAGAAAAACTTGTTCATGGATGTGGTAGGACATCTTAAGAAATGTTAAAATGTAGCCCCTTGGCTACTACCTATAAATAATTACAGAGTTATTGCCCCTATTGTACGAAAAGCTTGTTATTGCTACTCCTCTGAAACCATGAGATATAGAGACCTGAAACTTTTACCAATGTTTTCAGTACACTGAGAGGATTTTTCAGTCTATTCATACAGAAAAAATTCGAGCCCCCTTTTAGTAGTTATTGCCCCTGAAAGTATTAAAGTTTCTATAAAATCACTTCCAACTTTTTTTATTATTTGTCATAAGAACTTTGGACCATTTGGGATGGAAGCGTCTACCTTGGCCAAACAAAATGACATAAAGGTCAAAGGTCAAGGCCATTTGGAAATCCGTTAATTATTGAGTTATTAGATCTATTTTGTTTAGGGTGGCAGAGAAAAACTGTTTTATGGATGTAGTAGGACGTCTTCAGACATTTTAAAATATAGCCCTTCAGTCCCTATTTTGAAACAATTATAAAGTTTTTGCCCCATTAGTACAAAATTCTTGTAATCGCTACTTCTCATAAACTGTTGGAGATGGAGACTTTAAACCTTTACCAATATTGTAAGTAAACTTAGAGAGTTCTTAAATTTATTCAAACCGAAAGGGTTCGAGGCCCCCTTATACCAGTAATCGCTCCTGAAAGCTTCTTAAGTTTGTTGAAACCACCTACAACTTTTGAACCTTACTAAGTAGGGCCGTCAAACCACTTTAAATTTAAATGTTGACCTTTAACAGTCAATATGACATTAGAGTCAAAAGTCAAAGTCACACAAAATAAAAATGCATATTTAAGATTTTGACTTTTTTATGAGGTAACGCAAAGAAAATGTTTTATTAATTATATTGAAACGAAACATAAAAAATCAGGTGGAAAGACCTCTAATTGTTCGGGAACACTTAGTCTAATAGTTTATTAATGTATCTATTCTCACCTAAACTTTGCAATAACAAGGTTTACCAGCAACAGATTAGAAAGCAACATGTAGATTGCAGCGATGAAAGGAACCGTCACGTCTTTTCTTGGACATCGCTCTATCGATGTATCAGTCTCCCATTCCAATGTATCATTGCTGCAGTCTGATGGTTCTCTACCTGAATATATGGTTAAAAACAGGCATGGTAGAGTAATGACCTCAACACAAAAGTATTAATATATCAGGCTACATGATTAAGCCTACTGACAAACCTGTGAAAAAATTTCAACCGGTTTAAGATATCTCCATTTAACAAAGTACGCGAGGAAAGTGGTCAGCAGTAGTTAGAGTGGGTCTTTTCGTGCTACTTTGAGGTCCCAGCAAATTTAGGCAACGACGATAAATATGAGGCAACGACGATAGATCATGGACGTGTACCATAAAAACAAAACGGAAATTCCCTAGTTGGTTTTATTGGCTAATTGAATTCAGCGCGTCGGCGCGCCCGCGCGTCCATCTCATCTCTTTTATTCAAAGAACAATTTCCCGTTGTAATACACTCAAATGATGTCGAATGTTCTTTATTTTAAAGCATTATCGCTTACATTCATGTCAAGAAATTTTGACCCCGATAGTAATCACTTTGACAAATACATGTAGTTTTGATTCACTTTTATAACGGTAGGCGGTAGACCTTTAAATTATAAATCGCACGCCTGGCAATTGAGGTTCACGCCTTTTTCACGAGGTAGCCTGTATAATTAAACACTGTGACTTCCTAAATCACTTTAAAATTTAACGACAGCTAACCAGACGGGATGAGTAACGCCTCACTGTATGTAGTTTGGGTACTTTACTGATGTTCTTTACTGTTTGAATAAGTGAATGCTTCTTATAATATAAAAATTATGATATTTTACATGGTTTAGTAGAGTATATGATGTTCCATTTGACAAAGTGTACTGCAGTTGAGTAGTGACAAAATCTTTAAAAATATGGCTTAATTTTATAGGAAGAACATTTAAAAAGTCTAAAACAAAAAAAAAAGGAAGTTATGCATAGCTTTGTGGTTTACATGGTTCTTATAGAAAAAAAGTTATTAAAAACAAAATTGATTTTTAAATGTCTTATTAGATTTAGTCAAAACCGGAAGAACAAGAAGAAAACAAAAGGAAAACATGTCAACCTTTCAGAAGCATATTGGTGATTCTTGCAATTTTCCAATCGTGTAATAGTTAGCTTTATCCATGAAATTAGCTTTTTTCAGGCATTAAAATTAAAGTTGTAAAAAAATCATCAATTATTGCAAAAACTACATTTTCTAAATACAGACATTGGCATTAGTCGGCAATTTCTCCAACAAAAAGGAAAATAAATGATAGGCACGATCTGCTTTTCAATTACCGTCAAGATGGTCAAGATTGAGTTCCCCGTAAAGTTGCCAATAAGGATAGTATATGATGGTCCAAATCCTCCAATTTTTCCAATTGCCTTTTAATATTGTCTGGTGGTCGGGCCATAAATTAGCATGATAATAAATTCCAACTCCTATTACCACAAAGAGGGCTATTATAAAGACGTTTTTCAAATCTTTTAGCTGCAAACATAGAAATTAACTATTAAATTAATGAAATATTGAAATTTTAATTATTTATATTATTATTGCTTTAAAACCCTATGCCAAACAAAGTCAGTACCATCTCTTTCATCATAATGAGTGTGGGTCCTATCATTTCGTTAATTAGAAATACTTCTAAGAATCTGAAATACATAAGAAGTAGAGAGACAGCAAACATATTTCTAGCAAAAGAATGCGTCTCGTCCCCATAAAAATGTCGAAAACAAAGCGCCATTGCAAGAAAGACATATGACAGCAGATCCACCACATTCCAAAAATCCAAATATCTGCAGATACGGGATGATAAGGATCTTTTAGACCTTCCTTTTGTCTCCAGGCAGCGCTATAAATAAAAGGAGTTGAGGTTTAACGTATTGCGTTTTAATGATTTAACTCACGTCTTTTAAATAAACTTATTAGAAATGATATGTTACTATGAATGTATATAAAGAATATCACACTGTCTGTTGTTTTAGAGTCAAGATCTAGTAAATGATTCCAGACTGCCTTTTAAGGTGCTATAACCATTATGACGTCATAATTGGTTTGATGAATCTGTTCCCGTATTTTACGGCTTTAAAGGAATTTTATACAAAATAAAACAATATTTTGACATTATATATTTAATCACGGGAAAAGTAATCCCGGTACTTATATTCAGTTTGACATCATATTAAAGAGGAGACCAAGAGCTTGTTTAATGCTGTTTTTGGAGAGACTGTAGGCATTTTAGATATATTTCATTAGTCAAAAGTTGACAAAACTCAGATATTTATTACTTTTATCCTTCATATTTCATTGCAAATGGTTGCCTTAAAGATGATTTTTCGTTGTGTTTACCAAAATAATAAGCCCCGATACACCCTATGAAACAAAGATATTGTTATAAAGCATCATTAAAAGAATTTATATCATGAATTGCATAAACCGGTAGACACGTTTCATTTACTAGATATTGACCTTAATCTCGGTCCTAGTATCAGCCCGAGCGAATTGTATCGGCCAAAGCCCGAATAGCGGCTGATACAGAATCTATTTCATAATGTTATCAGCTCAACGACCATTTTACAAGTTGAGTTGTACTTATGGTATGCCTGCCTAAGGATTTGAATTCTCAACATCACTTATAATAGTTCTGTGATTCGTTGCTTAATGAAATTAAATATGTAAGTTTAAAGGAAATAAAGACAACTATTTGTCCATACATATGACCTCCTTAAAAAACCTTCATCTCGTCCAGCATCCAAAATATTGGATCTGATCTAAAATAAAAGCTTGTCAAGTTTATCAATGTGAGAAGATACATCAACCATCAAAGTTTGGTAAAATAGAACTAACAAGGGCACCATTAAGCGGAGCATCCCCTCGCGACATGAGTTATTGTGTGTAGGAATATATTATTTAGGAATATATAGTTATACTTTGGTTTCAAAGATCTGAAGCGGAAGATTGATAACTCTTACACAGAAAGTTCGATCGATAACTCTTTTACAAAGTTGATTATGACATTGATTTAATGAAATAATAATTTGTAATAGTATTAATGGTTTGGAAATGCACATGCATTTTTTATTGTACAGAAGTGTGCAATCTATGATAAATATTTTTAGTTTTGAACGAATTTTGTCATAATGTATGCCCCCCCCCCCTCTTTACAATGGTGCAATTTTATCTAAGTTTTTGCATAAAAAATTGACCAAATATGACATTGCATTTGTTTTTATCTTTTACAATGAGGCATACTTGTGCAAAGTTTAAGGACATTCCATTGAATTTTTTTTTTAATTTACTAGAAAATTGAGATGGAGTGCACACACACACACACACACACACACACACACACACACACACACACACACACACACACACACACACACACACACATACGAACACACACACGCACGGTAGCGATGCTATATCCCCTTTGCAACAAGTTGCGCGAGGGGATTATAACTAAATACAATCTCTTAACGAATTGGTCTTCGGTCCGTTTTTGTTTTTTGGTGGGTTTTTTTTTGAAAAGATATGTAAAATATCGAAAATTTCAGAACGCTTCCCCTCATTCTTTCTTTAAATAAGGTACGCATAGGACTGCCAATTTTTTTAAATGCACACACACAATGTGTTTTTGTAACATACGGCACATTAATGATTTAAGATTTTAGTCCTCTAAATTATGCTAAAAATGGTGGCAAAATGTTTTTGAAACAGATATTGTTACGAAGCACAACTTTCCATTACATGTATAACGCAACACAAAATGTAAATGGATTTTAAGTTATTCGTAATAGAATTTACGAATGCCTTGCTTCCTAATTAAATGGACAAGCCCCTTTCAATCTTCATATTATAGGAAAGGTCTTAAGAATACTAATTTTTTTTCTTTTACCTATCTAAAATCGGTGTTCATGTCTGAGATACACGTGATTGTATTTTAAAATAGCCAGTCCTGCAGATGGGGACAGACATTGGTCTTTAATTAGTGTATTCAATTGGACTCATTAATACAATGTAAAATAAAAAAACGTCTTGTTCTCTAGATATTTCAAGTCAAATTTTTTAGACTTTCGCTTTCTAAAAATCTCAAATTAGTAATCATTCGGTGTTGCATTCATTTTTGTCAAACAAACATGATGTTAAGATCAACATGTTTGTTTCTACAATGTATTACAGAATCTTGATTATTTTTAAGTTATTTGTAGTAGACATTACTTGACTCTTGGCCCCCAATTAAAAGGACAGTTCCCTTTTCTAGATTTAATAGGCAATAAATTTTATTTCTGTGCGACTTTTGTTAAATATGTTGTAAACAAAATTTATTCAAAACTGGTACCCAATTTTGTGCCTAGGCGAGCTTAAAGAAATGGGAACACCGGCGTAAAACAAAGTGCACAACTTCAAACTATAGTCTTCCTATCCTTAACAAAATAATAAGCATATTTCTTAGACTCTGAGATCAGCTCTGCATAAAAAGGGACGTAAAAATACAAACTCAGCAATAAATCAGTTCCGGAAGTTTAAGCTAAAGAACAATGGGCAGTACGTAAATATTATTTGCAATTTTTATGCCCCCCTTCGAAGAAGGGAGGGCATATTGCTTTGTTGCTGTCTGTCGGTCTGTCGGTCGGTCTGTCTGTCGGTCCACCAACAGTTTCCGTTCATTTTCTTCGCAGAGGATGAACATATCGATCGAGCAATTTTCGACAGAGTTATGGCCCTCGGACAATTCCAGTTATTTGCAGTTTCTGCTTATTTTCTACCCAGAGGGTGCATATATGGATATGAAATTTTATATACAGATTTATCTAAATAATATGTAGGTCAAGTTTGATTTTGGGTATGATAGAGCAATTTTCGACAGATTTATGGCCCTTGAACTTAGAAAAATACTACTTATTTGCAGTTTACGTTCATTTTCTTTGTGGATGTTTCCAAGGGAGGGAGGCATAAATGTTTCACAAACATCTCTTGTTTTTCCTCATTTTCAAACAAGTGAAATCATTGACATGATTTATTTCTTTTATTGATGGAATGTCAATTTTGCAATTTATAGCCACAACTTTTTTTAATTAGTACTTTCTTTAGTAAAGTTATCCCTTCCTCGATCGGTGTAATTTTCCAGATATCACGTTTTCCTTATGAAATGCTCATATTCTCGACAAGAGTTAAACGAACAACATGGTAATAATTTAAGAGAACAATTGTAATACCAAACTAAATCAAAGTACTGAAGTAATGACGGGAGTTGATTATATCGATTATTATTCATTTTAAAATCAACGATATGTTACTTTGCTTGGCAAGTAGTTTATAACTTGTGTTGTGTTTGCATATTTTTATAATATGAATTGTTGGACCTTTCCGACAAGAATTTCGAGAAAGCTCCGTATGAATTGTGTTGTGTAATAGTTAAAGATAGAATTGATTTCATCAATCTATGTAAAAGTAATCGAAATATTTCCAAAAATTGTATGGATCCAAGCAATAATGAAATCTAGTCTCGTTCAAACAGATGCTCGGGTCTCCCACAAGCAAGAGAATGTTGTACACCAGGTGACGTGAGAGCTTGATGACCCGACCTCTAAATGTAGTATGATTCTCTGTTTGTCGGAGATTTACGGAGATATCCGATGGTTGAACGATACTATATTGAACTCTGGCGTATGAATACATACGACTTCAAAAAATATCTAAATTGTTCGTACTATTCAACATCTGACTATTTTCAAGGTGTTCATAAATAAATTTCTTAAAACACAATGCTTCAAGATACATTACATCGAATTTATGGATTATTTTCAAAAACTAAATCTTGTCAGCGGTGATGATTTGTACTAAGGTCCAAACACTGTTTCAGTTTCGGTTTGCCATAGTGACTGCATAGGAGAGTTGATTAAAAATCAACTCCCAAAAATAATGGCACAAAATATTGTGTTTATCACAAAACGTTGTGTTGTTTGCATGCAGCCGCCATTAAAATATAAAATTTTGTTGTTAAACGATGCACAAATTGATCGCTTCCGGTTTCGGTTTTTATATGCATCACAAAATCATCTCCTTAGCAGGTAAGGGTGTGTCAAAAAGAAAATAACACTTAGATACATGACAATGTATCAATATTGTAACGCTACGTTGCCAATAATTTGTTTCTTTAGTTACAGAACGACATGACAGCTAATAGCGATCGACGACTTGCAGACATGATTGAGTATGATCGCAAACTGGTCCATATAGACAAAACTGAGGTATCTTAACTCTGATAACAAAGTAAACTTTGAGATGAACGAACTTTTGTATTTCTTATGTTTTTTTCTTCTTCTCTCTTTCCGAGGGACAGCTTTTGAATCTCTAGATATATTGAAACATTTTTTCTCTATGTTATTGAAAATTAAAAGGGACCAAATGACCCTTTTCTTGAAAAATTCTAGAACTTACAAAGTTATTACCCTTGTGTACGCAAAGCTTGTTATCGTTACTCCTCTAAAATCATAAGAGATAGAGACTTGACACGTTGACCAATGTCTTTATTATTAAGGTTCTTCAATCTAGTATACCGAAAGGATCTGAGCCAATTTTTTCTAGTAGTTATTGCCCCTGAAAGTATTAAGATTTCCATAAAATTACTTCCAACTTTTTTATTATTTACCAAAGAGACTTTGGTTTACTTGGAATAGAAGCGTCTACCTTGACCAAACAAAATGACATAGAGATCAAAGGTCAATGCCATTTGAAAATAAGTAAATAATTGAGTTTTATGATCTTTTGTTTAGGGTGGTAGAGAAAAAAAATATTTATGGATTTAGTAGGACTTCTCTAAGCATTTAAAAAATAACTCTTTAGCCTCTTCTTTGAAACAATTTTAGAGTTATTGCACCTATTGTACTTAATTCGTTTTATCGCCATTTCTCATTAACTGTTAGAGGAAAAGACCTGAAACTTTTACTAATATATTCAGTACATTTAGGGACTTCTTCAATCTATTCATACCGACAGGGCCCGAGGCCCTCTTTCAGCAGTTATCGTTCCTTAATGTTTCTTAATTTTATTTAAAAAACACGTATACATTTTGAATCTTACATTGAAAGGCTATCAGACTACTCACTTCAAATTGAAATGTTGACGTTTACTAGTCAATATGACATCTAGGTCAAAGGTTAAGGTATTTTATAAGAATTTTAAAACTTAGAAATATTTTAATTCTATCTATCTCCGTCTGTTCTCTTCTTTCCGTCTGCTCTCTCTCTCTTTCTCTCTCTCTCAATTTTGTTGATTTTAGTTGATAGCTAAATAACACTAAGTGGACAATGATGCAATGTGTCTCTACTTTTTGCTGCGCTCGCCCAAACGGTAGCACTGTATAACATAGCTTTTTTATACAATGCCAAATAAACCATATTGAATTAATTTGTTTAAAGAAAGTTATAAATTTAAAGAGTTTGGTAAGGAACTATATTTTGTGGCGGTAGGATTTCAAGAAGAAAATGAACAGTTTTCATATCTCAGTAGCTTTAGAGTACTCTTACTTTAGCCTAATAGTTTGCAGCGCAAACTAAACTTTCAGATTGTTTGCATATTACAATGATGGTCTGAAAAACATTTTTTAACAATATTTTCATATTTCCGTCAATATATTTTGGCTTATTTAGCTTATATTTCATAGAAGTAAAATAAAAATACACCGATTTTGCCTAAATTAGCTTATCTCATGTTATACCTCAGTTTTTTACTATTATATGAGGCACCAAATGTATGTCTATATGTGTGCTAAGTTTTAGAAAGTTGAACTACTATTAGTTATGTGATTTGCGTTAAAACTTGATTACTCCACAATTTTGTAACAATCTTAATATTTGCTGTTGTATTCAGTATATTCTGGCTTTTGAAGCCACCAGTAAAGCAAAGTTTTTAAAACTTTGACTTGGATATTACTGTTATAGTCACTACATGTGTTTAACTTCATACTGTATTGAAATCATATAAGGAATCATTCTTTGAGTATTATGAGGTGATAATTTCGGTCGGGCGAAACTTAAATAATCAATTTCATGCCAAATTTAAGCAACTGTTTCCGGAAAATAATCAGTTCTGTTTGGGACACAATTTTTCAAAAAATGGCATGTGACAAATAAAAGGTAACAAATAAAATAAAAAAACATTTAAGGTCCCAATCTTTCTTTCAAAGATTCTGTTGGATGATTGACATTACTAGTATTTCAGGTGCCAACCTTTTTAAGCATAAATTAACAGTTCCTCACGTTAAACATATCATTTCAGGTCTAAAAATGGAACTTTTATTTCAACATTTAAAATGTAAACAAAATCTTTGTTTTCATAGCAAAAATTGTAAGCCCGTAACTCGCTAATAATTCAACGAATAACACTAAATTTTTGGTTGCATTTTAGAAATTCCATACTAAAGCAGTGTAAGCATTAAATTCGGGGAAAAACTCAGCAAAATCTTCAAAGGGACTTCTATACGATTTTAGCTCATTTTCTTTTATTTTTAATGTCTAGAATTGTCAAAATGAATAATTTGAATGCTTTATCAAAATTTGAAAGTCAGATTATGAGTTACAAGCGATTTACAGACGTTTGAATTCTTTATTTTGTAAACAAAGCTCGAGTACTGTTATCTTT
This sequence comes from Magallana angulata, assembly GCF_025612915.1. Classification (NCBI taxonomy): domain Eukaryota; kingdom Metazoa; phylum Mollusca; class Bivalvia; order Ostreida; family Ostreidae; genus Magallana; species Magallana angulata. Next base: position 7,402,510 of record NC_069112.1, on the reverse strand, counting down.
TTTTATATGTGTTGTATTAGTATACGGTTCAATCTAATGCTGCTTTTTGTTGTTGATAAAATTATCCATGTACACATTGAATCAGTTTATCTTTTTTTTCACAAGTGATTTTGTCAAAGAAATGGTAATTTCTTTACTTTATATTAAATGTGAACAAATATAAGACTCGAGCTTTGTTTACAAAACAACGACTTCTTTCCCCTGTATCTCAGTTATATCATGATTTTCACGTTCACATTTTGGTGAATCATTCAAAATACACAAGTAAAATACTTTGTACATAAAATTAAAAAAAACAATCATCTGAAATCGTGTCTAGTTCCTTTTAAATACCAAACAATTTAAAACGGTTAATACACTAATTTCGAATTATGTGTGTCTGTGAATTTCGATTTAAAATCAATAATAATAACAATTTAACTTACAAAGCAGCCAAAACAAACAACGAATTCTTCAATTAGATCTCCAGCGCCCCATATGTACACGCAATATTCAAACACTTGAGAACAAGTCCTGGTATAGTATTTGTTGCCTACACTCGTCAGTACAAAGATGCTATACATGACCAAGACTACGAAGAACATCATCTAAATGAAGAAAAAAAATTTTTGGTTTTTTTTGTTCTATAAAATACAGCAAATTATGTTTCTTTTATGTTATCGAAATTTCAAACTTCTAGCACAGATTTACGATAGTGTTTACTTACTGCTACATGGTATTTATTTCAAACTTTGAATGTATATTAACGTACGTAGTTGATTGCGAATTTTGTACTTGGTGCTTTGAGAACCTTTGTCGGTTTCGATAATGAAATCTAAAAAAAAAAAGAAAATGATTAGTGAATGTTTAATGTAGTGAAGCTCCACATTCAAATGTTTCCTATAAAATATTTTCTCACATCTAACATTGATAAAGTATACAAACTTTTTTAGAAAGGAAGAAATAGAATGATGAAAAGGTATGTTCTATATCAGCTATATTTTAACGTAAAAAATGCGATGCAGCTTTTGTAATCATCAATTTATATACACATAGGAATACCTTGAGAACATTATTAAGGTCAGGCGGCACGATGTACCATTTGCTACTCATATATTTTTGGGAACATGTGTGAGCTACTACATCATACATGAAATGTTCGTAGGCAAATGTCAATGGGCTCGAATCGATGCCCCATATGTTAGCTTCGGTGTCCATCAAACCGATGGCTAGATTTGTATTTTCCTCGTACATGCTGTCCATCATGTTAATGCATCGTTGTTCAAAAATTCTGAAATAATTGTATTTTAAAAATAAGAAAGATATAACAGTCGTTAGTCTGCAAAAAAAAAAAATGGAGATTATCATACTTTTAAACCAAATTTTTTTTTAATTCAGAAGAAACAACAAAAATTGTTATTGTTAACGATTAATATTATTTTTCACTTTACCTTGAATGCTCCTTAAGCTCGTTTGAAAAGGTCTGTTCTCTTAAGGAGGATGCTTTCTTTGAAAGTTCATCGAGAATAACCGAGCATACTAAGCCAGTCACTAAAATGCACTGATGTATATAAGTATTTTAAAAAATCTTATTTGCAAATCAACTATTTTTTTAAGCAATGTGAAAACAAATAATTTATCTAATAAACTATATAAACTTACAGTGTAGTTGTTCTAAGCTGTTTTACATTGCATTATAAAACTGGGTTTTGTGTAATAGATGTAATGATCAAAAAACTAGATCCGAGCTCGTTGCAAAGCAACAAAAAAGTCTTCCGTTGCAACTTCGTGTCGAAAAAGATTTTCAATATGATAATATTCATAACATTATATGGTAGTGCTTATGAAAGAATAAATGGATGGCATGTATCTGCCTGTTAACCGCGGATCAGAAAACATACACACACATCAAAGTAATTTGGTGAAAAAATTATCTACCATTCGAGTACGCGTGAACCGCATACAAGTTTGATTTGTAAAGTTCGCCCAAATAAAAATCTACAGATTTGAATAGCATTTTCAATCATATGACGCTAATCCATCTTCTACTGCTCGAATCTAAACAATTGTTTATGACAGATCTTTACTTTTCGAATATCAACACAACTTGTAAAGAATTTACACATGTTCCCATGAAAATAAAAGATAAAAACAGAAATAGCAATGACTTTGCTTCTACAATAAATCGAATGACAATATAGAAAAAAAACTACAAAAGCAATCATGTTACCCTTTCTCTTTTTCGGCCTGAACCTAAACATAGCGAGGGTTTTTTTTATCAAGCGAGCCCCTCTCGTATACATTTTACATTTCAACATGAAATTTGGTTTTAAACTTTCTGACAGTAAACGCTTGGAATGATTTTTTTTTTAAATTCCCATTTTGGATCCTGTTCAACCAATGCATTCAATATCTATTTTGCTCTTTCTCTCCCTCTCTCTCTCTCACTCTCTCTCTCTCTCTCTCTCTCTCTTTCTCTCTCTCTCAAAATTTTAGCGTTGTATTGCATTTAATCAATAAACATCCCCATGTGTGATAAGGTAGAAATAAATGAAGCTTGACGTGTGTATGAGACTATAGCAGATCGCTTGTCCACTCGCGCGAAGTTAACAAGGGGTGTATTATGTAAATGTATTATAAAACACAAATCCCAGTAGCCGTGTTGGGTTAAAATGGTTGCGGTTTTATTAAATGTTTCATTTTAAAGCAATATGAGCTACAATTCTTATTTTTTTTAACGAAACTTCCACTGATATATGATAATGCTTTTACTAATTCCTAATTTACTTTATATCGTTTAAATCAATTTAAGGATGAATAAACTTCTATATGTAATCGACATTCAAAAAAATCTGAAATTCTTAATCATAGAAATCATTTGGAAACGTAAGTGTTATGAAATGAAATATCTACTAAAGTAATTTTCAAAATTTAGGTTTTTGGTAAATGATTAAGAATTTCAGACCATTCATTTATTAGGTACAAGTTGTGGTCAAAATGCACGAATACCTGACATCAAATAATAAATTTACTGGCGTAAATAATCAATGAAATTATGTACTCTCCTACTGCTGTTGACATATAAGTGACTAAAATATTGTGTATGTTCTTCGATTTTACTCATATGAAAGGATTTTTATTTCAATTCTTATACAATTGTGTTCTTTATGAAAGGAGTATCATTCAAAATCAACCGGATTCCCCGGTGCATTTATCAGTGTTACATTGAGACATACAAATGCGTTAAAATGAAACTGCATGACATGCTTCTTAGTGTAAAAGCATTTATTGAAACGTTAAACAAATAATTCATATTTTTTTTGCTCAATGAAAACTTACATAGATGGTCCTTGCTTCTCAGCCAACAGATTTCGGCCAATTCTTTTCTATTGACAAAGATAGCCCACAGAAGAACATTGGCTGTACTTTCATCTTTCCTTGATTTCGTACAATCTGAATGAAAGAAAAGGGCGGTTGTGGTTTTTTTTTTTTTTTTTTTTATAAAATTACTTTTCTAGACTGGGGACAATATGGAATTATATAAAAGAACAGTGCAATGTAGTACACATATGATCTGGTGTGTAATGCACAGAAAAAATTCAATTGATTCCTTTTTATAAATAGAGAATAATAAATATGCATTATTATATTTCTAACAAACTTATAGTAATGATTTATCTAAGACATTTTATGCCTTAATTCAATGAGGACACAGAAACAACTGAATTTCTTCAGACGTTGTTTTGTGGCCTTACATTTCAACCTAACTCTGAAGTGAAAAAATATTGAGTTTTTTCCGAGAGGGGTGCGCTACAGATCCGAATCAGCCATGTACATCAATATCAGCCCTACAGAATCCGTGTCAGTCCTTGAGACTAGCAGATAAGTTAAGGCAACTCCTAGTTTATTGGTCGTCGATATTTTAAAAATTGTTTATATTGATTGTTTATATAGATTATAAGCGACTAAGGAATTATATTTCTACTTCGGAATCTAGTCGCTTTTTGAAGCTATCGTGACATGGTGTCACATGAGAGTTAAAATAAGATCACTTTTTTACCTTAACGAATATAAACAAGAGGCCGAAGTGGCACATCGCTCACCTGAGCAGCAAATGGCATGATAAAATCAGCTTCATAGAGTCATAATACAAAATAGATCATGTATAAAAAAAAATCCTGAATATTCTTATATTTATAATCAATTCCCTTTTCTAACGGGATGATTTTATAGTCACGTCACATTTAGCATTGCCTTTCTCAAAAAGACCCTTAACAGTTGTCTATATACAGGATATAAACCTACATCGAACTCTGAACCCCTTGTGAGGCCTAATAGTCGTCCAGGGGCCAAAGTTTAAAAAAAATTAAAGAATCAGCAATATGTAAAAATGCTTGCATATATGTAAAGCATATATAATACCATTTCAGTTTTTGTGATAATTAAAATGTTTTTCTTTGTGCAACTTGGTCCCCAAAACGACCCATCCCTTCTCATAAAGATTTTAATTGACCAAATTTGAATCTACACTATCTGAAGTTGCTTTCACTCAAGTTATAACTATTCTAGGCAAATTTATATATTTTTTTTAAAAGATTTAAAAATATTTTTATATATATTACTAAGTAAAAATGTGCCCCCGTCCCCCCAGTTGTAATCCCATCCTGCCTTTGGAGATCATTATCTGAATAATCTTAAATTTGATAGTGCTTCCACACAAGTTTCAGCTTTCCGGGCCAAATGGTTTTGAGAAAAAGATTTGTAAAGGTTTACTCTATAAATGTATATCCCTATCTAAAAAAAATTGACACACCCATTGTGACTCCATTCGGGAGTCATAATTTTCACAACTTTGAATCTTCATTACCATAGGATGCTTCAACATTAATTTCAGTTTTCCTGGGCAAATGGTTCTTGAGAAGATTTTTAAAAAAATTTACTCTATATATTCCTATGTAAAAATGTGAACCTCTTTGCGGCCTGACCCTACCCCCGAGGGTTATGATTTTCACAACCTTGAATTTACACTACCCGAGGATGCTATTTCACAAGTTTCAGCTTTCTTGGCTTTATGGTTCTTGAAAAGAATATTGTTTTGAAAATGTCATGAAAATATTCAATAATTCCTATTATCTCCCCTTGTATAAGGGCGTGATCCTTCATTTTGACAACTTTGAATTCCCTTAGTCATAGGATGCTTTGTGCCAAATTTGGTTGAATTTGGGCCAGTGTTTCTTAAGAAAATGTTGAAAATGTGAAAGACTACAGACAGGCAAACAAACAGACAGACGGACAGACAAACGGAGGACAAAATGTGATCAGAATAGCTCACTTGAGCATTCAGCTCAGGTGGGCTAAAAAGTATAACACTACCCCGAAGTTCATTTATATGAATAATACAATAATTCGATCAGCAATTAGTTCATGTTTATTAGTATTGCTGCTATAATTCTTTTGATCTATTCATAAATAAGTATGTAATAAATACATACACCTGTCATCAGGCTTTATAAAATTGTTAATCGCCGAAATCACACAATATGGATCTTGTTTAAGGATCTATTTATATTTCGATTATTTAGTTTTTATAATTTTGAGTACTTTATATGACGCGGTAAAAATGCATTTGCAAATGTAAAAAATCATTGTTTTTGTTTGAGTAGTTTATTTGATAACATTTCTCAAAATGATATCTTGTTTAGGAATATCAGAGCATTTATTTATAAGGTATACAATGTGGTTCTCAAACATTGAATACCTTTAACATTTAAATTTATATCTTATATTATGCTTCCTTAATCCTATCCTATTTCATCCTTGTTAACTCTCAAGATGGTTGTACTGCGTGAACACGAGCATAGACATGTTGGTAGAATCTGAAGACTAAGCTAGCAAAATAATCAGCACTAAATGACACAAAGCCGAATGAACGGCAAGACCAACATTACTATACATAACCTTGTATCTAAAAAAAATCAAATATGAGAAAAATATCGATCAGAGGTCAGATATATTAAACCGGTCACTTAGTGTCTCATTAAGTCTCTTTGAACAAGACACTGAATCTACATTGCTGAAGTACTTTCACACACAATTTAGTACCGGTTGGACTATGCAACTCGGAGACGTATACAATTTTCTAATATCTAATATCAAAGAACAAACTCGGCTTAAAGATGGTTTAAACGTCAATGAAAGTTACAGGATTCCTTTCCCTCTGAACTGTTTCAGAAACAACGATAATGAATAAAGCTAAAGCAGGCCTCGTAGCAAAGCCACGATTTAGTTTTCCGTTGTTGCTGTGAGTTAAAAATGTATATGATTTGGTGTCAAACAATTATAATGACAGAACTTTTAGTTATGCTTACGTTATGAAAACTTGTTTTTTGATGTTTCGGAAAACTATTTGTCGAACAAAGTTTGTGTAATCGTTTCAGAAACTCTTCAAACAATATGAATTTGAAGGCGAGTGAATTTTTAAGGGGTAGCAAGCATTGTTATATACGCATGATTCATGTGAACGATTGTATTTTTGAAGAAAGAAAAACCCCGAAACCCTTGCCAATGTTCGAAGGTAGAGTTAAGTAATTGTTAAAACAAAAAGTTTGGGGTCTTTAGGTCCATTGTAACAAAATATATGTTTGATAGTCTTTTTATATATATATATATATATATATATATATATATATATATATATATATATATATATATATATATATATATATAGTCTAAATTGATATATTGTGCGACTTCTCCAACATGTGGAGAAAATTTTTTTGGCCAGACTTACCAGCTCAACGCCCACGTGAGAGTCCACAAACAACATATAAAGGACGAAACAGTGAGAAACACTCCATGTTCGGAACTTTTTGCGAAGTGTGACAAGGTAACATTTTAAGTTTTTTCCGTTTTGCAAAATGTGGACTTCAAATGAAATCCCCCGAACTATAAAAGATTTTATATATATATATATATATAAGATCCTTATTATTATCAAATCATATGATACAAAAATATATTAATAAGCCAACTGTTTCTACATACATCACAAATTTTTAAGGACACAAAGTGTGTTTAAGAATGCAACGAATTAATTACATCAATATTGCATATATAGTGAACGTTTACTAAGAGAAAAAAACCCCAAACATATTAAGCACAGTTTTTATTGAGAGAGAGGGGGAAGAGAGAGAGAGCACTCTAGAGTGAGTTAATTACAGGGGTCTCAATTTCCCAGTCTGTATTAAACTTATCCATTTCATTTCTTTCTTTTGCACAGAATTGGAATACTTTATATAACTGTTTTAAATCATTCATAAGGGCATTTACTGTTAATTGGTTTTTCTGGCATCTACTTCTGTATATGTGTTTCTTTATCATGATGAGTACAATATTGAACACTTTTGACTTCACACCATCTACGACACCAAAAAAAAGGTTTATTATCAATGACTATTCGTATTCCTTTAGAGTTGCAAACTCTAGCAAATTCTGCTCATAAATGTTGTATCCTTGGACATTCCCATAATAAGTGATATATTGTTTCCTCAGCATCTTCACAAAAGGTACATATATATATATATATATATATATATATATATATATATATATATATATATATATATATATATATATATATATATATATATATATGTATGTATTTTATTAAATGCCTATGCATTGCTACCATTTTATGTTTAACTGCATTGATAGAGTTCACGTAATCGCTACCTTGATGTACAATGTGACGTCATAATGAACTTTAAAAACACAAGGTCATTGACAACGTTACAAACAACGTTTTTAATTTTGTTTAACTGTCTAAAGAGCCGACATGTCTGAAAGCGCTAACAGTAAACAGTTTATTTAATTTGGATTGTCGCATTATGTTTTATTTATTTAAGTATTTTTTGTGTACTAAGGCTTTAGAGAGGTGTGTGTGTATATATATATATATATATATATATATATATATATATATATATATATATATATATATATATATATATATATATGCATTAACAAAGATCATGTTAATGCATGTAATTGCAAGTATGAGCATCGCAGGTACCTGTAAAATATTAACTAAGTGAAAGTACAGAAATATAAACAAAACCTTAATAAAACAAAGAAGGTGAATTATATACCGTATAAATTCGTATACATGCTTAATCATTGACGTCTGACGGCGACTTACAAAAACTTTGCGCTTCTACCTTAAGCGTGCGAAGATTCTGTACAAAATAACCACAATTTGTTCAAGGCGCGATAACTCTCTACAGCCAAGTGCGAGGAATGAGTTACGTAAATATATTATACACAGCTTACGTTCTAAAGGATTGCAGTTTTTGTATGTTTATAATCATATGCTCAATCGTTTTAATTTCTTGTGGTAAATTATTAAAAGAAAACCCAACAAATATCAACTTTATTAAATTAACCGCTCACTAATTTTTTTTATAAGAATATGATATATTCAAAATCAAGTTGGGGTAAAAGCACGGAATACTAAAAAGGTATTTCGATAGATTTGTAGATTCCAATGAAAACAAGAAAAATATTGATTGCGGCTTTAAAACACTAGAATGCACAGGGGGTTATTGTCTATTACCTAAATGAAAACGAGTATACATGTTTTCAGGTGAAGCGTTATCTTTCATATTACTCAATATCTAAACGATACTAAATTACAATTAAATTGAAAGATAATGAGGAACAACTTCTCCAGCGACAGCATTATCAACATATTCACCGTTTTTTAAGTTATAAAACACAAACTTTCCAGCCACGTAGATCCCTAATTTTAGGGGCCAGCCCCTTTTGTATTGGCTCAAATGAAAACCCTGAAAATTATGCACAACTTTTGTTATATATATGTTTAGGAAATATTTGAATTTAGGAATAAACAAAAACCGTACGAAGCGAGTTGCTTAAGGAAGGAGTCTTTCTGGTTTTCGACTTGTCAAACGTAAAATTGATTAATTGTTCATTAAATCATGATGAAAGGAAATTAAAATAGAATATTTTTCATTCTTTTTTATCATCATACAACTTGGCATAGAAAAAGTAATCAAAGTTTACAATCTAACAGGGACTATATTTTTGGCGTAATATTGGCGTAGGAAAATATCACATGTTGCGCAATTCAGAATTGCTGCAGATCAATGAGTCTGATTTAGCATTTTAAAAACAATAACATTAATGTTGGATTTTATTCACTAATGTAAACTAATGATATGATACTTGGGTTTCAGAATATGTTTTTAAAATATGATTTGTCTATCAAACTACATTTTTATAGGCTTTTTAAAACGCCCATTCTATACACTGATTTTTGTGAAAAAATCACTAAAATCAGTTTTTCTCTCTTATAAAATGGTCAATATATTAGCTTTTCTGTCAATTTATATCTTTATATAAAGTCTTCATTTTACATAAAAATCATAAATATTTTATTATTTGAAGCATAAAAAAATAATAAAAATGTCTTCAAAATTTAAGAAAATTAGAGGAAATGCGGGCTAAGCAATATCAATTTTAGTATAAATATTTATTCTGATTTAGTAGTATAAGCTGATAGACATTCTGATATTCTATCATTTCATTGAAGAATAGAATATTCAAATCTTAAACAAATGTCTACAGAACTACAAAGATCCACACTTATTTTTATCATCCTTTACGTTGAGGAAAAGGGTGTGACCTTGACCTGACCTTTATGCAAAAACGAAAAGGTCAAATTTGATAAAACTGATAGAATCATTTGGTAATATGATCCGTTTGACTGTGTCAAAATTTCATGAATTTCTTATTATAAGAAATATGTTTGATAACGAGAGGACTCCTTCCTTAATGAGAGTTAACAATGAAAACAAACATTTTGTTTTCCTTTAATTTATGCTGGTAAAGCATATTTAGATAATATAAATGATGTTTTTTGCTATCAATTGAATCAAATGTCAAAAATTTTACTGCATGTAAATGTCACCTAGAATACAATAAACAAAAGGTACAGAAATAAATTATAAATTAAATTTATAATTACGATAATGTATAGACAACTATTTTATTGTTTTAAGTAATAAATTATACAGATCTGTGGTTTTACCTTGATATTGTAAAATTTTACGACAAACAGCTCTTGCATCAAGTTCAACGGAGTATTTTTCTCCATATTCTTTTTTTGGCTGTTGTTTATTTTTGTTCTCGTTCTGTGTCATATGTATCTTCAAATTCTGACAAAGATATTTTGCTTCTGGGATTTGCTAGACAATTTTAACAAAAGAAAATGCCAATTACTTTTCATTTAGTATTTAAAATAGTTTGTACAAACCAAAGTAAATTATTTCTATACATTACCTTTAAGGAGATAAATGTTTGCAGTGGCGTTGAGCGTGTCTGCCTTTGTGTTTTTATTGTGCATAGAATTTCTTGATACTTGACTCAAACTTACCTTTAAAATCCACTGTAGATGTAACAAGTTCTTTTTACCAAACTCACAGTCGTGCCGTTTGTAAGTCTGAAAATTTTGCATGATTAAACATACACCAAGCAATGTTTTAAGTTAATATAGTTTAAGAAAAAGCTATTTTTTATAAAAAGTTACATACCTCCAAGTACAAATCAGTTAGATAATCATTTGGTAATTCAACACCTCGGTCGAACAAAACACTCACATAATCACATCGGTTTGCTTTCAATGCCTCGAAAAGAAGGACCTATTACAATGTATTTGAAAAGGATATAATGTGATCCATGTATGAACATTATAATTCATTTAAGGCAAATATTCTTAAATTGACATCTACCAAAACATTCATCATTAAAGTGGACAATTTGTATCTAAATCCAATCCTATGAATAAACTACATGTATATATGTATGATGTTATCATCTAATAACAAAGCATTGATGTTCTAAATATTGAATTCAGAAAAGGAAAAAGATATAATGATTTGATTACATAATGCGTACCACTTCAGAACAACAGAGTTTTGTTAAGTGTAAAGTGCAGGACATGATAAATAGATATTATTTTTGTATATTTATTTGTTATCATACATCATAAAAATATTCTTATCTATTTAACAACCTCTGGATTAGAAACTACTTTCAGAAAAAAAAATGTTTAATGGTGTAGAGTAATTAATTGTTCATGTAAAATGATCACAATAAGAACCAATTTATCAACATTCTATTATGAAAAAAAAGTAAGGCGGTTTTTAACCTGTGTACTCCTTCAACAATGAGGTATTGATTATTTTTGGACATTTTTTCAAATAAATGTAAATCTTACATGGCCACACTGTTTCATCAGATGTTGTTCCTGCAGAATTTGATATCCCAAATAAAAGTATAGTGGAAGCGTTGTTGCGTTACACAATTTAGGACTAAACACATGGGGTCTCGATCGCCATTGAAATCCTTTCAAAACTTTATCAGGATCTATCACATCGTTATGAAGACGTTTTCCGGCTAATGAGTTGCCCCGAAATGTTTGATAAACTGTTTGATTAATCGGGATCTGTTCAACATCTGAAAATATAAGTAAAGATTAAAACCTTGCAAAACTTTTCATATCATTATAATGTTAACCTAAGGAGAAAAAAAGTTTTAATAAATAGGGAACGAAAACCAAATTCTTATTTTAAAAAGCTAAAAAATTGCCAAAAAGAAAACCTGTATCCTTAGAATTGATTTTTGATATGGTTGACGATTTGTTATTGTCATTTTTTATTGACAACTTCTGCTTTTTATAACGTTTACATCTGCAGAAAACAAGTATTGTACCTATCGTCTTATTCATTGTATCAATCTCAAAACAATTTAAGTCAGGTAGAAAAAAGTTAAAGATATGCCTTAATGAATTAAGGATGCATGAATAATCAAACCTAAGAAAAATAAAATTATACCTATCTTCAATACAAGATTGGTTCAATTCAATTATACCTATCTCTAAATCATCTGAAGAAAGGTAAAACTGTTTCCTTTTCATTTACGGGACATACTAAGAAAACACTGATATAGATATTATATTGGATTCCAGGCAATACAAGCTATAAGGCCAAAAAAGTCAGTTTAATTAGAGTATTTTCACACAAAAAATCATAGAATAACATAATTATTGATTTAGATAATAGCAATCCTAAAAAAAAATATTTATTCAATTGTACTCATTTAATTAAGCTTTTTACATTATGCATGATCTATGCGTTTCAATCATGAACCGCTACTCGATGATCTACGGCCCAAATCTAAACCATGAAAATTCAATATAAGCTTAGAAAGTGTTTTGTAAAGTCTATAAGATCTGAAAAAAAATATTGAGCTAAAACCGTTCAGAAATGAGCCACAAAGTGTCTTAATTTTAATCCAAACAACTAATTTTAAGACGGTCATGTTTGGAGCAAAGATCCATTCTTACAGGATACCAGAGCTCTGGATTCCATTGTGGCCAGGTCTAGTGGCTCGACAAGCGCACTAAGATCTGTTCTCATAGAACTTCTTAATTGAGAAACTGTGGCCGATCTCGAGGTAAGTTGGATTGGTTTTAACTTATTGTTACCTAGCTATGACGTTTAAATATTAACAGAAATTAAAATCCTTTGTAATGTGTATGTATGCATGTACTTTGAACCTGTTAAACTAAGTATCTTATTTAATATCTTACTTGTACTCCATCCCATTGTAATATATATTCAAAATCTAATTTGATTTGTGAACTGATGTTTTATTAGTCCTCTACCGGTTTTCATCGGAGGGGACTTAAGCTTTCCTCTGCGTCCGTCAGTCCGTCTGTCCGTCCGTCTGTCTGTCTGTCCGTCTGTCCGACTTCAGTTTTCCACACTTTTTTTCTTTATGCGTTTGAGGAATCAGATGAAATTTGCTGAACAGCTTCAAAATGTCAAACTACAGATCAAGTTTACACTTTTGTAGCGTCTGGTTGACATATTTTCGAGAAAATTAATTTTTTATATTCCAATTTTTTTTAATGTTCGGGTTCGTTATCGGGTTCGGTGTGTATTGAATAAACGAGGAAAGTATGTAGTCAGTAATAATATTGCGCATTGCTTGGACCATTCCTTGTATTGTTTCTAACAAACAAATATATGTTCTGTAAAATAGTGTTAAGCATTGTGTTGTAAACTTAATCAAGGGTTTTTGTATTATTACAATCGGGTTTGTTATCGGGTTGGTCTGTTGATTCGGGGTACAGAAGACGGTAAGAAATGATATTCTGCATAACAGTTCATTGTTTTCACCGGTAGGGGACGTGTATTGCTTATGCAATACTCTCAGAATGCTTGTTAATTTTAAATCATTTATTTGTATGTTTATAGGGGTTTGTTTGCTCACTGACTTAATTAATAAGTGTTTATCTCACCCTTTACCTTACCTGGATACTTTAATATGTACTTAAATATTATTTATATCATATTTATCTGCATTGGGTCATAAGCTCTTTACAAACAAGTATCCCTTTTAAAGGAATGTGACAATATCAATAGCCATGATTATAAAAGCTCTGTATATCAAAATAAATAGATAACAAAAATCTTTAAAATGATTCTCGGTCTGTTAATTCAGTATGTTGTTGCTTTTAGAAGCAAAAAGGAAATAATGACATTTTAATTATTATTAGTGTTTATAATAGACTATTTAGGTAATGGTCCATACCCCACTAGATATATAAAATGTGTACAGATTTTTTTCATATTTTTCAAACGTGTATCTGAGGATATGTTCTCATCAAATTTTAACCTGTTGGCTGGTCCATCGATATTCTAAAAGCTAGGGCCGTTGCCAAAAATAGAACCGATTGCGGAAAATGGCGCTTTTTCTCATACATAAAGAATATAAGCCTAAGCCTGAAATTTGACTTTCAGAACACTACTTTTTGACTTATATCCTATCTAAAATAAAGGAATTATTATTTCAAAACCAAAAAAATTTATGTTACACTTGCTTATTTATCACAAAATAGATAAATCTGTATATAAATTAGATAAAATGAATAAATTTTCAAAGAGAATTTAAGCTCTTATAATTTTATTTACGTACAGAATTATCTAAAATTTTGATATTATTTACACCTTAACACCCTTAATCAATTGAAAATAAAATTACCCAAGGGACCGGCCTTTTCAGGATCACAATTGACATATTTTTGGTAAAATCATTAAAATATATATTTTGAAAAAAGATCCGTAAAAATAAAACTGTGCTTAGGTTTATTATTTCATAACTGTAAAAAAATGTGTTTTGATTATTGTTAAATAGAAAACATGCTTTAAACAAACTGTTGATTAATGTGTATTATTTAAATCGCAAAAGATGGTTTCTTTGGATATCGGTAAGTATTATAGATCGAGATCGGTATTAAGAAATTGCAGTCACATGCGTGGATAATGCTAACTACCTGATATATGCCTTAAAGACAAAACCTCTATTCAAACTTTTTTTTACTGGTTTTAAAGACTGTTCTTATAATGAAATAACCTCTTCAGCGCATGATTTTTATTCTAAAAACATTTTTTATTCGTGGAAAATAAATATATGCTCGTTGCTAAGCGAACAGGATAAAGATGATATAGGTCAAATTATTTCCCCTTGTGTTTTTATCTCCCTTATGCACTGGAATATAGATCTCGGTCAGTATTTCATTTTGGATTTTTATGGACTTTCAGGGAATAATGTTCAAATAATTGGATTTAATTCAACCTTATAATGGATTGATGTTTATGCAGGACAAAAGTAAGCGGTCTATATTTTCAAAACGAGTACGCAATCGACACAACCCAGTCATGTTATTTCGCTGATTAATACTCCGGTAGGCCTAATTGATTGCAGTTGTCAGGATTTTTGATATATTTGTTTTGAATCAATTTCTATGTCAGATTGATTTCTTTGTTTTGAAATACACCTTTTAAAGTTAGGTCTCAAATAGATCGGGCACGGATAAGACGTAATAACGCGTGAATTACGTCAGACGTTGTTTTGTGACGTATGGATAATAACCTTAAATATCAACAAAAAATATTGTCTTTACCTTTGCTGTCTCTCTGAAGAATGTTCCTTATTGACCAACAGTTAATAATCGCTTCACCTGCAATGTTTGACAGCATTAATGGATCATCCCGTTCGAGGTCAAATACTCCGACCTAAAAAAAAACGTATATATATATATATATATATATATATATATATATATAAATATATATATATATATATATATATATATATATATATATATATATATATATCTTCCAAAATCATACTGAACTAACGTGCAAGTCCAAATGATTAAAAAAAACACATTAAAAACAATTCTCTATCGGTAAACAAGTCTTCTTTAACGAGATGCATCATCGGACATGGTTTTTAATCACTGAGAACTATACTGAATTAAAAAATCTTATGTTTATCCTTTGATAAGATAATCAACTAAAAGAAACCGAGAGCCCATTGCCAACATCACTCACCTTAAAAACTGTCTCTTTCAAAATGTTTTAATATAAAACCTAAATGTTGAGGAACTAACAAAATTTCTCATGTATTCTAAGAGTTGACAATACATAAGAATTGAAAGATTTCATATGTTGTGTATATATTTTGAACTGGGTGAATTGGTGACGCACACTTTAAGATTGGATGGCAACAGGTAGTACAGGTAACACTAGTAGTGTGAGCAAAAACTCACAAACAGACGACCGTACATTGAAACAGCTTTACCTAAAAAACTCAGATATTCAAACATCTGACGTCAAGAGGTTATCTGATTATGATCTTATAAATCCAATTATGCGTGCTATTGGTGTTGACCTACGTTGTCTACAGTTAGACCGCAATCTGTGGTGCATTTATTTGAAAACATTAGAAAGCCGAAACAAACTGTTAACACAGGGCATAGAAATCAACGACATTTCTGCTTCTTTTTACGACACAAATTCGTATTCTTCGGGAGCAACTTCAGTGTCGCTGCAAACACTTAAAATACGCATTTGTGGTCTACCATTATCAGTTGACGAATCTGCCATACATGAAATGTTACATAAACTGAAATTCAAACTCACAAGCAAAATAATATACGTAAAGATTAGTCACCAAGTTACAAATAATATGACTAGCATTCTCAATGGTACACGTTTCATTTATATTGAGCTGGGAAAAGTCTACCTAAATTTAAAACATGTTCAGGTCTTTGGCACATGGCTAGAGCACGGGTGCTGCCATGGTCAGGAAGTGTTATGTAATAGTTACACACCCGTAAACGCAGGGATGACTGATTGTCAATGTACCTATTTTCTGAATTATGCATTATTTTACTCGAAGTGAGTCCCCGGTCCATATCATCCACCCCCAATATTACCAAGTAAATCTACTCTCTTGATCTCTCAAAACCCTTGATCTATCGAAGTCAGACTGCAGTCCCGTTATTCATAATCTGTTGATCTTTTACTCTCTATACTCCGAAGTGGCCGGTATATGCAAGCGTTACCTAATTTTTACACCTACATTGTCATTTAAATGGCTCAAGGCATTAGACGCGGGACCCGTGTTACGGGATTTTCTTCAGGTGACACTTGTCATGCAAGGTGATAATTGTTCCATGATTGACCATACCGTTGCCTAGACTATAATTGACACCGATCGTCCTAAAAGTACATATGATCTGATTTATTTAAAAGGAGAGAGAGAGAGAGAGAGAGAGAGGGGGGGGGGGTCTGGAAAGTATTTAATGAGTTAAATAAGAGTAAGATTGAGGGGGAAAAATATAAGTTGAGTTGATGTCTACGGCAGCGACCTTATAATAGTACATTGCGGAATATTTGTCTTCTTTAAATCTGTGGCATATTTTCAACTCATCATATGCAAAAAATAATACTTTAAAATATTACTAATTATCAAGTACACATATATGCATGATTTGCGTAATTCATTGCTATGTTTGGGACTCTTGAACAACATAATCAAAATACATGCAGCAATAGTTTTCTAGAAGTTTTTGCTAAAACAATTCAAAGAAAATAATGAATTTTTCTTCTATTAATATTTATTTCTAAATTCGAACAATAATTAAAACAGCGCTTGTTTGCTCCATTTTGGTTTAATCTCTGATACAGATAACACGCCTGTTATGGTGTCTTACACCATCGCGGTAAAATCGTGGCCCCGCGATGACCGCGATGACAATACAGCGACGGTGTATCGCGGAAAGGATTAAAACACCATCACGGTGTCGCGGGAAAATGTGGAATCCGCGTTGGCTGTAGTGTATGTAGTTTTAGATATCCCAAATGAAGATATTCCAGTGTACAAGATACAGAGAGCAGCAGGGAAAGGCCGTACAAGGTTACTTCACAGAAATTTATTATTACCATTTATGATTATTTCAGAGACTGAACAAGTTACTGGGAAATCCCCATTGATACCAATGAAAAAGACTAGAATGAAGAGGAAAACAGAGGTTTGTGCCAGCAGCGAAGATGAGTCTAGTGAATCAGACTAGGAGCAAGAGTTAATTATACCAAAAAAGTCATTTTCATATCGGAAGAATAATGCCGTGAATACTTCAGGTGTAAATCACAATACCGGCCTCAATAGTTCAATTGAGCATATGAAATCAGGTGATTATAGCGCATTAACAACCAATTCTTTCAATGTAGGTAATGATGTTCGTAGACAAAATCAACAGTTAGAATCATTCTCTTCTGTTGAACCTGAATCATTAATTCAGATTTACTACTATAACAAAATTTCGGGTTTCGATTTGACAAATGTTAATCAAAGTGAGCCACGAAATCGTGAAACGAGTCTGTCTACTGCACAATCGAGATGCTCTACTCGAGTGCGAAAGCCACCAGATTAATATGGTGAATGGGTAGTAGGTGATTTAAATGCTCAAGATTGGTATGTTTAGGGGGAAAATGTCACAGGAATATACTTAAGATATTAGTGTATTAGAGTTTTATGATCTTGTATTTAGTATTGAACTATGTAAATCATGTATTGTTTTCATAATGGTATAAATAATATATATTTTTCCTTACTTCGATTATGCTCGCAGAATAATGATCATATAAAGCATTAAAACTCATGTTATTAATGTGTATATTATCTTCATATTTACAGGAGAAGACAATTGCCTAAAATGGCCCCCTAAAATAAATATCATTTTACTATAATTCTTTGGGGGTTTTTTGTACAGATATATATGATGTTTTTACATTATGGTCATTTTGAATCAAGTGCCTTGTATTTTTTGCATAAAACAACTTATTTATAAGAAAACATAGAGCGCATGCTTAAACAAACAAAACATTTTAATTAGAAATATATATATCCAAGACTAATAAATGACAAAAAAAATGTTCTTTGTTCAAGATCTATATTTCCCATTCGTAAAGTGATAAGAAAAATGTCAATTTTTGACTGATTTTGACTGAATTACAGAAAAAAGAAGCCACTTCGCGGGTCGTTTAAGGCAACTCCGAGTTTAATGACCGTCAAAATTATGATAAATTTATAAACTGTTTATTTTTATGAAAACAGCGTGGAATATTAATACCTAGTAAAAGTGTTCACCTAGATATTATTTTTCTTGGTATCACGTGACAGTTAAAAATAGATCACTTTTTTACCTTAACAAAAAATCAAAAAGTGTAAAACTACCCCGAAGGTCATTTGTATGTTTTCTACAATAATTCGATCTTCAATTAGTTCATGTTTATTAGTATTACTGCTAGAATCCTATTGTTAATTGCATAAAATAAATATTGTAAATATTTATCGGACACCCTCTCAAATTCTATAATTTCATTGAAAATACTACGTATTTTTCATTTAAAACAACGAAGCACAGGATTCTAGCAGCACTCTTCAAGTAGTTTAGGTCATATACTGTTGATATTTACCGAAGTCATCTTTCATAATATCCGGGGTAGTGTTACACTTTTGCCTTTTTTTGTACACACTGACAGAGGAAAGGCTGGTCAAGCCATATAAATGTCGATCTGCTTACCTTATAACACTCGCTGATTAAACAAAATATCCATGCCTGCATTATCCTGATTATATCCTAACTGACACTCATCTAAAACTTAGAAATCTGTGTTAAATAAGTCTTATTTCGGCATTGTTTGCACTGCATTTCGATGATTTGTCACGTGTTTAAATTGTTACGTCATCAATGATAATTATACGTAATAGAGAGAAATCGAAGATGAATTCAGTTAGAAGAGTTTCTAGTGATATTTTATGCCTGTAGTTTTTATAATTTAATCCAGAGATAAAGTTAAAATCGAGATGTTTCTAAGTAAAATATGACACATTGCTGCTTATTGTGACGTCATATCGATCAGAGGAATTTGATCGCTGAGAGTTGCCTTGTCATACCCGCGTTCTGACGTCATATACTGCCAATAAGTACAAATAAATCAAATAAGTAGGTGAAAAATATATTTTATATAAACTTTAACATTATTACTTATTAGGTTAGTTACTGACTCACTACGGAAATATATTAGGTTGATCAATCTTATAGATGGCGAGGCGAAGCCGAGCCGTCTATGAGATTGATCAACCCAATATATTTCCGTAGTAAGTCAGTGACTAACCTAATAAGTGTTTTGTTTTTCCGAGGACTATCAAGCGACAAATTTATTCACAAATAGCGATGATCTACGTAAAGCCATGTACAAGATGCCTAACATCTCGTCCAATTTAACTCATTTAAACTCTTCAAATTTTTCAATCTCACCTTTCAAATACTCTTTAAAAATCCTTGCTTCACCCATGTTTACTTACAATGTTTTGTTGCTATTCAATTTTAAATGTTTTCTCCCTGTCCTCTGCAGAGATTTGAGCAAATTTCGACGCTGCCATTTTGTTCTGCTCCAGCGAAAACAATGTGACGTCAATATTCTAAGGGCAACTACTCTAATTTTAAAGAATTTCAAAGGGCAACTACTCCAAATACTTTAAGAACTTACGGCATGCGGTTTATGTATTAAAGACTATGAAATGTCGAAATGAGTAAGCGAAGCGTCGACCAATGACGGCCATATTGCCTAATATTACTTCTCACAGAACAAATATAGAGATATATGAGGCAATCACGTGCTATGTTTAAACCAATGAAAATGTGACATTTCAGTTCAAGGGAAAACAAAACACTTTATTGTACTCGAAACACTTTTAAAAATGGCAAATTATGGGGACCAAATTTAACTCATATCATACATGGTTCTTTGTAATGACGACCACCTCCTTGCCTGAATTTTTTTTAAAAAGAACTGTGAAATCTATTATTTTGGCAACAAACTTAAAAAGATCTGGTCTACAAAATCATGAATTCAGTTTTCCTCTCAGGTGTATGGGAGTAAAGAAGAATATGTTTTAACATTATATGCATTAACACCTATACATCAATGTTGGCCGTGCCCTAGAGTCAAAACTCATACTACAGGGGACATGAAAAATAAAATTTCAGTAGATGACTTCCTAATAAACATAATAATATCAGTTTTTAATACAGATGTGTCAAAATAGAGAATTTTCTTTTTACGCGGCTATGTTAAGGCTGTCCGAAGCTAAATATACATCGAAAAATTATACTATTTTAATTATCGAAAAATACTTAAACCGAGCGAGTTTCTTTGAACTTTTATTACATAAATTAACAACGACTTCCAACACTATATTTGATGTATTTTTTACGTCATATATTTTTCTTAAAAACGAGACGTGTGTATTTTAAGACGGTAAATAATCTATAAAAATCTCATCGGCGCAAGTGAATAATGACATTAAATCAAAAATATTTTTTTTAAAAATCCTTCGATAAATAATGTATTTTGCAGTTCTTGCTGGGGGTTCATATGAATATTTCGTTTATTTAAAATATTGTCAAAACATTTCGCACCACCATCGAAATTAGGCACATTTTCACCGTTTAGGCTCGATTTACACAAAATCGGGTCAATCGGTAGGTTTCCTCCAACAAAATTCACATTGGTACTTATTTTCTATCCCGATTTCACGTAAAATAATCTAAAATTGTTTTCATCTTTTTCTTGCACCAAGCCGTTTTTTATATGCATATACATATCACCATTCATTAGATTACACATAGCAGGGGGAGTCTCAAAACCATTAGTTTATGAATAGTAATTTACCTATTACGAAGAATTTAGTATCACTAGTATTTACAACAATCTATGTAAAGGAATGATGCGGTTTTATAAGGCACAATGAATATCACTTATAACGTTACGATACATTCCCTAAGAACGATCGAAAGGAATGCAGATCGTGACGTCAAATTTACTATGACGTCATATCTTATGAAGTACAGACAAGTGACTTTCTACATATCGCTGTGAAATTACTCGGGCAGCCTTAACTTAGCCGCGTAAACATTATATGCATTAACACTATATTGCCATGTTCCCCCCCCCCCCCCTGAACCCCTGACCCAGGGGTCATGATTTTCACAATTTCGGTATAGGAGTTAGTGGACATCATTTCAATGTATCAGTTTTTGGCCCACATGTGTGGGAGTAGAGAAGATTTCATGAGATTTAAAACATTTTTACTGTATGGCCATATTGCCCCCCCCCCCTGAACCCCTGACCCAGGGGTCATGATTTTCACAATTTCGGTATAGGAGTTAGAGGACATCATTACCATGTATCAGTTTTTGGCCCACATGTGTGGGATTAGAGAAGATTTCATTAGATTTAAAACATTTTTACTGTATATATTTTACTGCCATATTGGCCCCACCCTATAACCTGAACCCCTGACCCAGGGGTCATGAATTTCACAATTTTGGTATAGGATCTCATGGATATCATAATTATACATTTAGTTTTTAACAAATATGTGGCAATAGAGAAGAAGATTTTTTAAGATATAACACATTTTAACTATATGGCCATGTTGGCCCCACCCCAGAGCCTGGACCCCTGACCCAGAAGTAATGAATTTCACACTTAAGGTAGAGGGCTTCATGGACATCATAATCATGCATTTAGTTTTTAACTAATATATATCTGTTAGTACAGAAGAAGATTTTCTCAGATTTCATGCATTTTTACTATATTTTTCTAAGATTTAATACATTTTTACTACATGGCCATATTGGCCCCAGCCTACAACCAGAACCCCTCACCCAGGGGCCATGAATTCCATAATTTTGGTAGACGGCTTCATGGACATGATAACTATGCAACCATGTTTTCCTCAGTTTTGTGGGAGTAGAGAAAGGGAATTTTGAAAATATGGCTTTTTTGCATATTTGTCCCCACATTTGGCGCCCCGGGGGTGGTAGAGCCATGGATTTCACAATTTCGATTCCTCTTACCATTAAAATGCTTCACACTAAAAATGGTATCAGCCTTGTAGTTTTTAAGAAGTCAAAAATGTAAAATTGTTAACACACGAAACACGACGACGAACAAATATGGATAGCAACAGGTCATCTAAGTTTACTCAGGTGACCTAAAAATCTAATTAGCAATCTCTCTGATGGTTTGATCGTTATCTAATAAAAACTTAATAATAGTATTTATCGTGTCAACCAGAAACTATAAGGAAAATCAAGCAAAGAACTATATATGATATTAGTCAAAATTGGCCCCCATAATTCGCTATTATTTAAGTGATTCAGGTACATTAATTTGTTGTGTTATTTTTATAAAAGAGTTGACATTAAATATGTTTTTCACCTATTTATTTGATTTATATGCACTCACTGGCAGTATATGACGTCAGAAGTGACGCTATTTTTATAATTCAATCAAAATCAGTCAAAAATTTACATTTCTCTTATCTTTTTTCGGATGGGAAATATAGAGCGACTCTTTGAACAAGTACGAACTTTTTGTTATTGATAAGTACTGGAGAGATACATCTGTGACGAATCAGGTCGTATCAATTAATGAAAATAGGGTAGTACAGGGTATTTCCATGGTAATAGCCTGTTCCCCCTTGGAAGTAAACATGGAATGTCTCGAGGCTATATATACAGCGGTAGTCGGCAGAAGCAGGGAGTGTGATCACTGCAGCCAGAGTGCGAACATCTATAGGAGAGTATGGTAAGTTAATAGGGTTGAATAGGCTTTATTATATTAAAGGCTACGTAGGGTTGAAGAAGCCTTATAGTATAGGTTGCGCCAGTTGATCAACCGCCGTAGCTTTGACACTTGGCAATAAAGGTTGAATAAGACTGAACACCAGTGTCAAAGGGAGCTGGGGAAATCAACTGGTTAGAGACCTCGGGTCAGTAGCCAGAACCCTTGGTAAGGCCAACTGTCTAGGGCATTGGTCAGGGGGTAGTTTGATAGCCTGGTCAAGTGGTCAGGGACATTGATCTTAGATAAACAAGGGGAAACTTGTGGTTGATTTAATTTAGGCTTAGGTAAATCCCTGTGAAATTAACATTTGATTTAAATACCAATCGTCGTAAATATCTTGATTAAGTAAATTTATTTAAAAAATCAGCGTAAATATATTGATTCACTTTGTTATTAGCCTGAAAAACAACAGGCAAATTTATAATAAAGTGTTCTGCAGAATCCAGGATGTAACCGGGTACGTGTCCAAATAATTAATAACAACCGCTCGGCTGGACACACGTTACACATCTTTGGTGAAAATATTTTGTTTGTTCAAGCAGTCGCACAATGTTTCCTTAAAGAAAAACTGATTCAAACAAGCTGTTTTATGCTAAAAAAGCGAAAATGGTGGGTAAATATTAATTTTGTGATGTCATATTTTAAATTGCGGGCACTAAAATCAAAATGAAAATTATGAAAAAAATTTCAAATCTATATTTGTAAAAGTAATAGCTTTCCAAAAAGCTTGCCTGACTAAACAAAATTATTCAATAGAAGCATGCATGTATCAATTAGGCTATCTTATCAGAAATTAATTTTAATTTTCGCTGCTGATCATAAATTTATAAACGTAACGTGCAAATTAAGGACGAAATGTCAGTCTTTTCCTCGATCTAGAACATGTAAATATATATCAATTGAAATTCATTTATTTTATTAATTCATTTTTATGTAAGCTTGAAAGCTGGAGAGTAAATAGTCGGTTCTTTTAATTGTACATGTATTTGTTATATTAATTAAGATGCGAAATCACATGAAAGGCATTTTTAAAAAATTTCAACCATATGAAATATGAAAGGGTATACAAACACTTTTTTATTTTGAATGTGCAACTTAATCAAAATCATCTTGACAAGCAATAAAAAAGGGTGAATTCTCAAATTCATGAAAAAACTGTAACTTCAATTCAATAAGAATTCCTTATTTGCAGTTTCATTTATTGCATGCTCCTACAAAAGTGGAAGGGGGGGGGGGGGGCAAATCCATGATATTTCCATTTATCCTATAAAGTAAAGAAAAGTGCCAGCTGCCAAAAAAGTGGGGAGGGGGAAGCAGCCTCCCTCACCCCAACTCCCGATGCTACGTGCCTGTGATGTAAACACATGGTGCTCTGGGGTATTCGCATGATCCCAATTAACGGACTCGTCAACTCGCGTGCAAAAACTATGAATGAGACATTATGGCGCGAAATCCTGCTATTACCGAGAGCCATGGGGAGGGGGTCAGATGATTTTTTGACATTTGTTTTGTAACAGCTATAAACATGTATATTGTACTTTGGTTCGGATGTTTTGGAAGAAATCTATCGAATTAAGAAACACATTTGATTAGTAATTGTTAATTGTAGTAATGTACGTTTAGTAAGACATGCGAGTTATGACCCCTTTTCAAGATTAATGAAATCGCCCAACTGAACGAAAATCGGGTTACACCCCGCTTTGGCGATTTAGTTCCTCCAGTTGTATAAATATATATTTGTTTTAATCCAAACTGATGACTCTTGTAATAATGATAATCCAACACAATGATTACTTACATTGTACCGTAATAGACAATATGTTACAACTCGTTGCGATGACCCCCTTCCCCTTTTTCATCGTTCAAATAAGGTGGAATGCTGATCTATTTTTAAATCAGGATTACACACGTGTACTGCATGGTGAACGTCCCTTTTGCTTGAAAACTCTTGCTCGCTGTTGTTATTACATGCCATATAACATTTTCGTCAATTGTGAATGTAAATGCTGACATCTTAAACATGCATCGGTTAATCTTTTTTGTGGAATATCATGATATTGCTTGTCCCATTGTCTGCTCTGTTTCGGAGATTGCAACTTTTAAACCTTAGATATGCCTGACGTCATGACAACAAATAAAACAAGGAATTACAGTAAAATGACAATGTTCATTTAAGGGGGCCATTTCAGGCTCAAACCATATATAGTCCTGGTTCGCGACAAATAAATCTTCGTCCTCATTCATCGAGCAATATTAGTTAATTAGTCCATATTTTGATGTTATATGATTACTGCACGACACGTACGTATCTTCGTCGTTTTCGGGCTAGTCTTGGGGCGGGTCGCATCAATTTCTTAAACCCTTTTTGCACAGTATGGTTTTTTCTGTAACGTACGTTGCTTTTCGTGCAAGGTAAAGTTCGCTTAATGAACGCTTCGGATCGTGATTCTTTTCTTGCATGAAACAGTACGGTTCGTTTTAAAAGTGTATCACATTTCAGGGTCGGTATATAAGACCAAATGCTAGTACTTCTGGTTTCATTTCAGCAAAATTCTTTAACATATATTAGAATACTTAAAAAGCACGTATTTTTTGTAAACAAACACTGGTCCACGTTCGTGCCTTTTCAACATATAAAACATGGGTCTGTTTTATAGGTAACCATTTTCCATCAATCATATTCATTTGTTATATAGATTTTTTCACACTAGAACAAATCTTACCAGTTCTCTTGTATTTTCAATTTTTTCTAAATGTTCCACTATTTTCTGATATTTTGCATCGTCAAATTCAATACCAAATGCAGAACTGGCTTTCTTACGAAGAACACTTGCACTGCAACTGAACAAACATACTGTCATTTAGTATAATTAAACTTTAATTCGTTAACCTGCAAAAAAGATTATTTTTTTAATATTCATTTTTCATATATTTCCTCTTTTTTAATTAACAATAAGTAAGATGTTAACATTTTTGTTTTTCTAAATTATTTTTTTTTATGTTTAACCATGTATATAACTGAGATACTCGTCAAGGAAGTCGAGGACCAGATCTGCTGCCTTTCCTGACCCTTTCGCTATGATCACAGGAAGTTTGCGATGTAGAGCTTTGGATATGTGGGCAATGGTTTGAATATCACCCTCACAAACGATGATCACAATCGGGACAGGTGGGTCTGAAATTATAATGCATTATTTCATATAGTTTAAATTGACAAATAATGTGCATGACAAATGTAACACTTATGACCTTTATATTTTTTAGATTTCTAAAGTTTCAATTTTAGTCTGTAGCTGTACAATTTAGGGTGTAAAAAGTGGTTTGTTCTTAAATGCGTAATTTGCATACACCTCAAATTTTCTACCTTATAGCTCACCTCAGCTGAAAACACATGTTTTCCTGATCAATTTTTGTTGATTCATTGTCAGTCTGTCCTCTGTCTGTCAGTAATATTTTTACATTTTTTACTTCGGAACAAAGGTGCCATTTTCAACCATTGTTAAACATATGTTAAACATATGTTGAACATATGTTATATAGTAGTATAGATAATTTTCATAGTAAACACACCATAAAACATTGTTTAAATAAAAGATGCATCTAAAAACTTGTTAAGTGAAAGTAACCCTCAAAACTAGACCAGAGATGACTGCAGAGAAACGAGTATGTCTTCAATCACGGTTAAGAGAATAAAGTCTTTAAAATACCATAGGGTATGAAGGATTAATGATTTACTTTCAAACCATATTTTGCAATGATAACATTTTCTCATTGATACTGTATACAGTGTTATTTTCGTTTTCGCCCCTTTACACTTGCAAACGGTGTCACCCCGTCTTGAATTCCCCCAGATGCAGTTGTGTTAAGAAAAAAATTATTTGCAACATATATTTCGACCTGTCTTAAATTCGCCTTCTGACAACGAGGGCGAAAGGGGCGAAAATACAACGGGGACGAAGATTTCCCTGTATACCGTAATATTAATATTTAATTTTCATAACTTTAAATGGGTTATTAATCATTATCAATCATTGACATAAATATTTGCTGGAATGTTAAACAATAAATTTAAGTATTTTTATTAACACATGCTAATTAAAAAGGTGATTTTAGGCATGCATTGAATGATGGAAACATCACAGATGATATATCAACTAAGACAGTCAATGACAGACATTTCTCTAAATTGTCAATATGTAAATACATAATTATATCATTGGATTTCAAATTTAAACATTGTTTACACCTTCAAAACTGTTACATGATGTCCATTTTTAAACTCATTATATTATTGCAGTAAAAAAAATTTAATGAATTTTTCTTATACATTTTATTTTATACAGAAAAATGTCGTCTTTTGATTTTGTATTTTATTATGATCGTATAAATTAATGCTTTAGAAAATATGCAAATCATTGTAATATATTGAACTGTTGTGTGACAATATGTGTATTATATTTTGTAGCAAATGGATGTAGTACATAATTTCATAGATTTTTTTTTGGTGTAGCCTGAGGACATTGTTATGAATAATCCAGGATCCAGATATATATCTTGAGCTCAAGCTACACTTTCTATAACTGTATGAATTCATGTTGTATGCTTAATACTAGCATTGCATTTTTCTTAGTTCTGATTTCTTAAAAGATTTTGAAATCTCAATTAGCAAATAAAACACAAATAATTAAACAAATTGAAAACCAAAAGCATATAATTTTAGAAAATTTTCAATATTGATTAGTTTTTGTATATTCAAAAAAGACGGTCTGATGGTTGTATTTATATTTGTAATTACAGTTATGAAAGAAGTTTCGACATGACTTGCTACTCTGTAAAATATGCAAATCAAATTAGGAAAAGTTGTCAAAAAACGGACAAATTGCATTAAAGGTAAAAATATCTTATTCTCTCTCTCTCTCTCTCTCTCTCTCTCTCTCTCTCTCTCTCTCTCTCTCTCTCTGCAAATATAGGTACATGTATTCAACATTATATGCTTTAGAAATATGGTGAAAAAAACAAAATGATGTATTTGCAAATTCATCTTGTCATCCTTTAAACATATTTTTGAATAAATGGGCTACTGAGGCATTCGTAAATTTACAAACCACCCCAAAAAGTGGTATTTTTTAGGCAGAAACAATTGAACCAGAACCACTGAAGAATAACAAATTTGTATGTAAATTGCAAGAATAAAATTCATTTTTATTATGAACTTTTTTCTCTTATTCTAAAGGTAATCAGTTAAAGATGATATTACAGCAAAAAGAGGTATATCTGCAGTAAAATGCATTGTTTGAAACTATGTTGGTCTCGACTGTTGTGATTCTAGACTTATGAAATTAATTATATACAATTGTATGTAAAAAGACACAAAAAGATAAAGACATTACATACTAAAATTCAGTTCGGAACCGAACATGCAGACGTCTTGCTTCGAAACAAATTCTTCAAAGTCAAGCAAAAACCCTTCTCCTTCGCCGCTTATTGGTCTGAAAATCGTTGGTATCTTTGATGACAATGATGAAGTGTCTGTCTAGAAAACAAATTTGTTGGGTTTTAGGGTTATAAATTCCTATATTTTTTTCTGAATCATTCAGTATAGGGATCATTCAAACGTTGCTGATACAAAATCCCTTGCTTAAACAGCAACAAGAGAAATAAATCATTTTGTTTTATTTAACAATTTCTGACAAGAAATGTCTTCCACACGAAGACGATGTTTGAGGTGTTGTTATTTATACAATTAAATAATTTTATTTATGATTTCATAAAGACTATG
This sequence comes from Magallana angulata, assembly GCF_025612915.1. Taxonomy (NCBI): domain Eukaryota; kingdom Metazoa; phylum Mollusca; class Bivalvia; order Ostreida; family Ostreidae; genus Magallana; species Magallana angulata. The sequence goes on along the minus strand of NC_069112.1, from coordinate 7,373,614 downwards.
ATTTGCATTTCCCTCTTAAGTTGGCTATATTTTCGAATGGTTTGGTTTTGTTTGTTGTTTTTTAAGTTTTTTTTGTGCTAGCTTTCTATCAGCTTAGTTTTATAAAATGTTTGCCTTTCTTAAAAGTATTTCATTCAAAATCTTGATATATGTAACTAAAAATTGCCTACAGTATAACTTCATTACAAATAATATCAGTAACATTGTAATTACAATGAATTGAAACTTAGTTTGCTTTTCAACGGACAGAAACAAAAACAGGAAAGTTTTATATTTTAAACAATGAATAGAAATGGCAATTGTTGATCTCATTTAGTTATCTATGAATTACTACTGCGGTAATCATATATGCTTTTTATTTTAATGTGCAAAGAAAAAAACTAATTTTGTTTAACCCTTGTTCTCAAAAGGACATATCCTATATATTTTTTTTTTATATGCAGTGATTTAACCCATCCTTTGGACCAATTGTTTAATGACATATTTAGCTCAATTTACGATGTATATTATTTGTGTCACAAGATAAATCTGTGCAATTCAGTCAACTGAAATATGACTGAAAGGTAACAGAAATGTGACTGAATGGCAGAAATATGCCATTTAATCAACTTTCCAGACCACTGAATGGCAGAGCTTCATCCTGTATGTAATGATATTACTACTCAACGTGAATGCATCATCAAACACTATGAAGGGATAGGCGGTTGCTTGACGTAGAATGAAAAAGTAAAAAAAAAAATGCGGTTAGAAAGTGTGGAGTTGTAAATGTGACACGTTTCATTATCTATAATTTTATATTGAAATAATAGAATCGATTTTTTTGGGTTTAATACTGAGAAATCGCAGAAGTACTGTCATTTTTGTTTTGTTTTATATATTTTCAACATTATTGGCACTTGCAAATTACCAACTTGTTTTTATTTTTTTCTCAATCAAGCTTCGCTAATAAATAATCAACGAAAATTCCTTCAACAAATCCGGAAATTAAATGGATTTTTCGGATTTTACAATCTTGCGCATGCGCATTACATTCACGCTTAATCTCGGGAGGCTCTTTAGTTTTTGTGTCCTCAATATCAGATTTGCATGGATAAACTCAGAAACGATATTACATATGCGTGGAAATTTTTATTAAAAATTTGTCATATATATATTCTGTATGAATCAAAGGAAATACGGAAGATAACTCTTATTAAATGCATTTAATATAAAAAAAATCCCGATAGTTCCGAATGTCAACTCGAAGCGAGTGAAAAAAGTTGCTGAAGAAAGTGTTGAATTCTTCATTAATATGGGTGTATTCGTTTGCTACCTCCAGAACTGGACCTGAATATCTCCTGCTGATCTCCATTGTCTACCTGCTATTTGGAAAGTAGACAGTGAAGATCTCCAAACTGCAAACGAGCAGATTATGATTACTCTTGCAGCTCTCCAATCGACCAAACGAATACACCCTGAATTAAATTTTTAGATGAAAGGTATTTCCAGGCCCAAAATGCTTTATTATGTATAATTTGACTGTTATTTTTAATGCAGCTTGATCAATTTTCTCCAAAATCGTTTCGGAACGATTCTGCAATTTTTGCTACATTATGGGTATATGGGAAGCATTTTAACTGGTATAGGCCTGTCCCGAGACCAACTAACTAAGCCGAGTGTAGTGAAATTAATAGCATTATTGTAGGCTTAAAGCTTCACTATGTAAATGGCAACAATACGGTGTGTTGCTGTATCTATTTCCTAAATGTCCAATATAATAGACATTGTCAACTCGTACACGCACGGGCCAAAGTGTAGTGTTTTTTGAATTGACAACAAAATGTTTAAAAATGAATTATTTGTTCATTTTTAAAGAATTGTTTTCCATGCGTACAGATTTTGACGTCATGTACGTTATGTGGTGTGTGGCCTACAATTGTTTACAAAGAGATTGAGGTTTAACAAAGGACGTGGCAAAACCTATGATAAAAAGAATGTCGCAAATGTTTTATTGATACTTGATTTTAATCCAAAGAGTGTGTGGGTTTTCTATCCCCTCGCCAAAGCTCGAAAAAAAAAGCACACAACTTGTTGAATAAAAATCACGAACAATCGCAAGTCATGAGAGATTCCATGTGCAAATAAGTTTTATCTTTGAAAACGTTTTGTTGTAACGGTAGGGAATAAGTCTTTGAGAGACGATCTAGTCTTAATAATAAATATTGTTATAAAGCATATTTATTTTCATCACGTTTAATGCATTCTGTATTCCACCTAGTTTTATTACTAATGACTAATAGCGAGCGAAGCGAGCTCTAAGAACCAGTGTGCGCGGGAAAAAGAACGAGCTAAACCTACAGCTCATCAAACAAAATATGTTGTCTATGTCCCATAATGCTCACTAATGTTTTCACCCGTGGTGCTATGCCAAAAATGGCCGACTTTTAACTCGTAATTTACAGTGACTTAAAGTCTGAAGACACGTTTTGAGTATCGCATATGCTTTGGCGAGACTCAAAAGATTTGTTACATGCTTCCATACCTCCGTATTGAGTCGAGAAACGTAAACAACGACGAACAAACTCATGGATGATGTCACAGTGCACTCGCGCTATATTTCCCGGGATAAATTTAGAGGTGGATCAAACTTCTGTAATGCGTGTACTAGCTATTTCAGTATAGACTGCGATACCTTCCCCATTGACGTATGATTTGCTTTTAATCTTTTTTAATATAGAGATTTTATGTATATATATTAGCAAGAGCCATACTTTACTGTCATATCGATCCATTTTTAAGCTAATTGAGCATGCATGAGTAGGAAGGAAAAAAACAATAGGACATTTTGAAATATATCAAAAGGAATAAAATGAAAAAATAAACAGTTTAAAAAAATATGTAGATATTGCATATAGTCAGCCCATTAAATTTAAAAGTGGGAAATTACACACCTACAAACAGGTACCGGGCTCTCTGTCTCTCTCTCTCTCTCTCTCTCTCTCTCTCTCTGTCTCTCTCTCTCTCTCTCTCTCTCTCTCTGGGAAGGGGTTGCGCTGTATGTATCATAACCATTAAAATTAGTACCTTTGGCATACTTATTGTAGAGCAATACTCTCTCAAAAATTCTTTGACGTTCGTTGATACCTAAAATACTACTATAAGTTGACAATGATGCAAGGTATGTGTAATTCTTGCTGCGCTCGCCAGAACGGTAGCACCGTAAAACATATTACAAAATACCTTAATTCCAGCAATGCTGATCAGTTTTATATGTCTGTCAGAGTCAGTTAGATCAACCGACTCAAAACCAAAATCCAAATCTTCGTAATTTTGATACGCATTTTGTACGACGTTTGAAACTTCGTCACCGGTTCCTCGGTGTAAGATCCAGGTTTCTATTAACAACAACAAAATGTTGAAATGATATCAAAACATACAAAACAAAAGTCAATCACTTGCTATTAATCGAAGTACTGACGGGAGTTGATTTTATCGATTATTATTCCTTTTTAAATCAACGACATGTTACTTTGCTTGACAAGTAGTTTATAATCTGTCTTTAAATTATGCACATTTTTATAATATGAATTCGCGGACTTTTCCGACAAGAAGTATGAGAAAATCACCGTATGAATCGTGTTGTGTAATGATTAAAGCTAGAATTGATTCCATCAATCTGGGTATAAGTAATCGAAATATTCAAAAAATTGTATGGATCCAAGCAATAATGAACTCGTCTCGTTCAACCAGATGCTCGGCTGTCTCCGTTAATCTCTAACAAGCAAGAGAATGTGTACACCAGGTCACGTGATGGCTTGATGACACGACCTCTAAATACAGAATGACTATCTGCTTGGAGGAGTTTTTTGGAGACAGCCGATTGTTGAACGAGACTTAATTGAACTCTTGCGTATGAATACATACGACTGCAAAAAATATCTAAATTGTTCGTACTATTTAACATCTGACTATTTTTAAGGTATTCATAAATAAGTTTCTTAAAAACCAATGCTACAAGATACATTACATCGACTTTATGGATTATTTTCAAGAACTAAATCTTGTCAGTGGTGATGAATTGTGCTTAGGTCCGAACACTGTTTCACTTTCGGTTTGCCAGAGTAACTGCATAGATGAGTTGATTAAACTCAACTCCCAAAAATCAGACAAGCTGTTTGCTGACCATATACCATACCTCCTCCATATTTTGCTGCTTCAATCAGAGCTGTTTGGAATACTGCTTTTGGCCACGGTCTGGGAACAAAGCTATCCGAGTCTCCGATCACAGAAAACACCATGGTAGGCGTTGAGTAAATATTTATATCTCCATTTTCATTTGGTTGGTTCGTTCGGTTTTCTTGATTAGTTATTTTAGCACCAGTGCACTGTTTATAAACATTTTTCTGAATATCGTGCCATGTAGCTGCCACGTTGAATGATTCCTTTGGACAAAAAATAATTATTTTGTAGCGTGATACATATCATAAACAAACAAGAAGAGAAAAATAACAAACAAATCAACCACATGCTAACATTGTAACACTGCTACCGTCTTTTATGTTTATCTTAAAATCCGCCACATATCATTATGACAGAAAATACGTTGTACGGACTGCATGTTTATTGTGTTGTGTCCCTTATGTGTATGTGTCTGTGACGTCATCCGCCTCTGTGTAGAAGACGAAGACTCCATTGTGTCCCTTATGTGTATGTGTGTGACGTCATAAGTTTCTGTGTAGAAGACGAAGACTCCATTTCTGTGCGTAGGCACTAAAACTACTTTGTTGTACTTTGACCCGCTGTGTGCTGTGTTCGTCTCACCTTGGCGAAGACTAGCTGCTGTGTGCGCCGGTTGACGTATCATTGTTTTGTGTACTTTGTTTGTGTAATTCTTGTTATAAATGTCATGACAACATATATATATATATATATATATATATATATATATATATATATATATATATATATATATATATATATATATATATATATACTTGCTATAATACTTTAACATGAGGCTTTTTTAAAACTGTTTACATGAGATACTTGCTCTTTGAAAAGGCATTTTATTGGAATCTCTAGTAATGTTACTTTGAATTCTGGGGGTGTATGCTTAATTTGCAGAACAGACAATAAGATAAGAACAGAGATTTAAGAAAAGTTTGAATCAAGATCCTGATGGTTTAGTAACCCGTTTGCTTGCTTCGTGCCCTATGTCTCGGACTCAACTTTACTTTTACATTGATAAAACATCAACTGTATTTAATACGCTGACTTTATTTAATATAAGGATAACGATACTTGAGAATTTTACATCTTCAAGTTAAACATTTGTAACGTGCGATACATTTTTCTTTTTTCTTCTGTTTTCCGTACAACAATTGTCACACAAATAGGGATGTTAGGAAAAACAAATAGGATTCACTTACTTTTTCTTTTTTGCTTTCTTGTTTACCAGCAGTACGATACCAAACCTGTTATATGATACATGTATCATAAAAAGTTGTTTGTTAATTAAAAGTTTTATTACTGAATACTGCAAAAACTGTTTTCCAACTAAAACCTTCAAAACATGTTAAATATTTTGACAATAATACCATATACTATGTTAACATCTACATTATACATACTGTATGAGATTTGCTTTCTGTCATAAAATTCAGGCAAAAATCGAAACATTCATGTAATTTAACATTTTAAATAGTAAATCCTAACAATTAGTAATGTAAGCAAATAACAAATACCCAGATAGCAAGCTTATGTTGGCCCAACGTTGGCTTATGGTTGTAAGGTTGGCTACATATCGCTGTTGGTTGAACGACGTTGGACCAACATTGGACCAACCTTGTATTTATCACTGTTGGTGCATTGGCATCGTTCCAATATTGGACCAACGTAGTTCATCCAACGTTGGAACATAAACATTGTGCCAACATTGGGCCAATATCAAATTGATCTCGGTGGGCGCGAATACACTGCACCGATGTCGGGCCGACGGACTAAAATGTGTGAAATGTGTAAAATATAACGGTTACTATAAATATAAATGTATTCAAATGAATTTCAGATTTAGAATTTTAGTTAATTTTTTAAAAATGTACATGACTATATTATGTGTGTCCATCATGAAGCATTTTACTTGTCTACACTTTGAATGAAATGCAGCATCAATGCATAGTAACTTTTCTGCACTCGTGAATGAAACATTACCGCCAAAAGAACGGTGATGTCATTTTTGACAAATCCATCAGAGTAACTTAACTTGATCTTATGCTATCATCATGGCTGCCTGTAGGAATAATGTAAGTATGCAGATGTTCTTTTACAGATTTTTATCATATATGGGTGATTATTATACAATAATGTTCTCAATACTTTTTAATGAAAATTTGAAAGCAAATTAAAGGCAATTTTTTGTACAGACATCCTCCTGCTGATGTTCAAACTCGGTGACATGGCTGTCTCCTATATTATTTGTGAAGATGAATAGAACCATGCAGTTTATCGGCTCAAGTTAAGGAACATCTAAGGTAACTGAATTTAATATTATGATAATATTCAATATTTAGGGTAGGAATTAAAGGCACAGTTTTTTATCAATGATGTGAGATGATCAGAATATGTCATGGCAAAATGATATAATTATCCTCAATGCAGCTTTATTAAATACTTCTCTCGTATGTTTGTATGATAAATCATCGGCATGATATGCTGATAATATTAGATCAGAAGCTGTGGGTCTTACACGGATCTAAAGAAGGTCGGATATATCCAGACCCCCCCCCCCCCCCCCCCCGCGCCCCTGGCCTCCTCCCCGGAAAATTCAAATTGACTTATTCACAGTAAAAAAGCAGTAATGTTGGAAAAATATTTCTGATACACATATTAAAACTGTGCACAGTAAAATAGACCCCCTTCCCGCAAACAAATTTATTTGTTTTAAATCGTTATATATTGAGGATTTTTTCTGCATTATTATTTTTATAATGTAATGCAATTCTATTTATATCAATTTATTTTTTTCCATTTTATATGATTATTTTTTAAATTTACAGCAGCATTTTGCAGAAACGGGCTTTTGAAGTTATCAACGAGGTCAGAACTAGAGAACTAAACTGGAACTGAACTAAACATAGTGACCAAACGCATTTACTGTGATTCGTTATTCATCTGATAGGGAAAGGGGATGAAAATAGGAGTAAAGAAAACAAATGAAGAAGATTGAAGGGATGTGGAAGTATATAGATCGACTATAAAAAACCATTTGAAAATTTGAATATTGATTATATTTCTGTGAGAAAACAATAAAGATTAGACTTACTGTTAATCTTTGTGAGATTGTTTTATAAGGACTAAGTTTGGGGAATATTGGTTGGATTAAATCGTTGCCCCAACATTGGGCCAACATTAAAACTGTCAATCTACTGACAATGGGCCAACGTCACGCCAGCGTGTTGGTGCAATGCTGCGCCGATGAGCAAAATTACATTGGGCCGATGTTATTTTCCAACATCGGGCCCACATAAATGATAACATCGGGCCAACGCTGGGCCAATATAAGCTTGCTATCTGGGTATTCCTATCAGGGAGACATTTAGACCTTAATCGCCACTTTCTCCTAACACCGTAATACCATTAGACGGGTGAACACAAAGAAAGCAAAATTGGACATCCAATGAAGTGATGCTTTTGTATCCTTACTGTAACAAGACAGTGGGGCCAAAAAAAATATGTTTAATATTTTCCGGAATACTTTTGTTTTAATAGTATTGATTATTGAGATAGCTGATCAGGACTTGGCTTTGACATTTATTTTAAAAGCACAGTTTTTGTCGAAATGCAAAGATTTTAGCAAGAACCCTCGTCGTTGTTTTTTTTTTCTCTCATCAAAACGAAAGTTAAAGTTTCAATCTATTTTCCAGAACTGAACAACATATAATTATTGAGAAATAGTTTTATACACAGGCCACCAACAGTATCCAGCACGTGTTGCATATCATTTTCTGTATAAATTTGTAACTTTGTCTTTCGTCTCTGACATTTTGTGTAATGTATTTAATTTCACGGCAAGGTCGTTTGTTTATAGTGAGATTAATGTTTGGGATTAAGTGTCTTCTTCCAAAACTCCAACATTGCATCAATACCTGACGATATACTTGTCACTGTGCTGAACTTTTAACGCTACAGAATGTGATGAATATTAAGTTACTATTCTAAATTCTAGTGTTCAAGGTAAAAAGATATAATCGACGACATATTATTAGTTAACAACTGTTACTTCCATACTTGTGTCGACTAGATATATCCAAGTAAACTTGAAATAAACAATACTATGGATTATTTTCTTCTCAGTTGATTCGATACGCAAGGGTATGCTTTAGATAATGAACAGTTTCTAAGGCGTTCATTTATACGTTCATAAAACGATGCATCTATTTATACCAAATATTTATGGAAAATTATTTTATCATGGTATAAATGTGATAATAAATAAAACAGTACAGTAAATGATACTTTGTATGATACTTAGTATGGTTTCCTGAATTGATAGTCACGTGATATGTGTTGATTAATCTCCCGCATGGAAGTCATAAACAAATGTTAATATAACAAAGACATAACCTTATTTGAATTAAAATTTTAAACGATAATTTATTATGCTTTTCTGATAGATTCTAAAAAGTGCTGCCACTTTGTTTAGAGTTCATCTTTTATTAGAATAAATATCAAAGAAATGAGCTCTGGTTGGAATTTATTTGACCTTCGCTGAATACTTTTAATTTATAAATTTATTCTGTGGATTTCAACGAGGCAGCAGCACTTTAATATAAATATATCATTCCCTTAATATCCAAAAGATCGATACGATATGTAAAGTGTATGTGATTTATTATAAACGCTGTAAAAAATAATTACACGCCGAAATTAAATTAAGCATAGTTAATAGGATTCATGGTATAATAAGTGTTTCATATTATGCTCCGTTCATTTATAAAATGCATTCTCTTATCTTCAAAACTTGATTGATCCGCCTCGTTCGACACATAGTATGCGTCAAAATTTACAACATGAAGTCACATTGACAAGTGCACAGCGATTTATTTGTTGTCTATACTTGTCGTTGTTAGACTTAACGCATACTTAATTTTTACTGTAGTTAAATGTTTTTGTACCCATAACAATCGGAAGTTACTTTATTTCTTAGCTTTTTTGACAACTTGTTTTGTATAATATCATAGTTAACATGCCCCGTACTTCCTGGTCGGAGCGATCACAAAAAAATCACAAAAAAACAAAACTGTAATGCGTAAAAAAGTTGATAACAAAAGACTATCAACAGTATCGATTTCAGGTTTTTTTCATAAGTTTAATAGTCGATACAACGACCTTCTTAGCAAGTACAATCGTATGCTGACTGAAGGTTTCATACCAATTGTTAGACCATAATTAATTATCTAATTGTCGTGGTAAAATTGGTCTAAATGCCATGCTCTTAGTGAATATCATCATTGAAAATTTGAGTTTAAATTACTCGTCGGTAGGCCCAAAGTGGGAATTCGTTTGAAATTTTACAAGCGTTTAAGCGTGCATTTCGATAAGATGGTCCGCGTGTAACATACTGCGGCAATATAGATTTAAATGTATTTGAATTTCCCGATTTCTCTGTTTCTCTAGAACAATACTTTTATTTTTCAGTTAATGATGAAAATGCCATTTTTTTAAAAAAAACCTGTTTTTCAAATTAGATAATTGAGACAAGCGACTACATTGATGTTGTATGCTGCTTTCATAGTTTACGAAAGGACTTGCTACGAAATGTCAGTTTGCATGGTCTTGATTTTTTTCGTCATGCTTGACACTTATTTCTAATCTTCTCTAGTTTACTTTCCACCATTGACTAGATTAATTGCTGGCTCAATTGAAGTTTATATGCAGACTTTGCGGTGACTGTCCATCTGCTAATCATACCTTCACAAATGAATCTTCTTGCAGTAAATTCGCCATGTTGTTCAATATTATTCCGGTGCGTGTTTTATTTAACGCTTAGACGACAAAAATCATTTTCGATCGATTTGACAAACATTATTTTCGATCGATTTTCGTTCTCATTTAGATGTATTAAATACAACAACACCGGGTATTAAAGCTTTGACAAAACGTTACTGGTACAGTGCCAGTATAGAAGTTTAAATTGAAGGTATATGTTTATAACACCTACAACAATACATAGAAATGCACAACCTCGCCAATTAGATGTAAGATAATTTCAAAAAGTTCTAGAGAAAATCATTTTTATGTCCATACTTGCAAATAACTTATACAAAGATATACAACCCGCAAAATATCCACCTTTATCGATTTGTATCGAACTTGTTATTATAAGCAAACTAGTTAGAGAGGAAAATTATGAATTACCTGAGTGCATAGTAAATGCTTAAATTGACTGATAAAATAGTTAGAATTTTAAATGAGTTTTTTTTCTTTCTCAAACTTATTTACATTTATTTATGAAACATAAACTATGGATGTATATATTAACCAGTTAATGAATCATACATGTACATTGGAAGTGCTTGAATTGGATCATAACGAAGTGGGGCCCTTTCGCTTGAAAACTTGGCATGTAATTGCCGTTAAATGTAGACGGTAAATTAGTTAACACATTAAAAAAATGTTTCACTTAAAAAAAAATTGGGTTAAAAGTGGGGTAAAGGCGAGTCTTTTATTGACAAAATAAAACAATGAATTAAATTGTTGTCAAACACCAATCTGTAATGAAGATGAAATATGATAAATATGGATTTATTTGCATTACCTGTGTGCCTTTGTTTTTCGTTGATGAAGACTTGGCTTTAAATATCACCTTTCTCTGTTATTACAAAACAGAAACATTAGCATATCTTGTGAACTTACTCGTTAGTGAAGAAAATTCATTTAATAAAAGCAATACAAGGAGCAGTGCAGTAAATATTGCATTGGACAAACTAGCATGTTTTTAAATCAAACACCTCGCTTTTAAATAAGGAATGATAAAGCATTCCTACTAGATGATGAATGATTTTTATATTTTTTTATTTCCAATTTCTTCACTTTAGAACAACATTTAAAATCCCCTTTTTTCATGCATCACATGCTATGTATTACCACGCGGCGCAGGCAAAACTATTTTTCGTTATGCAATTAGACACGCCCATTTGGTGTCGCTTATCTTTTTTGAATCATTAGGCTATACGCTTTAAATCCGATTTGTAATGTTTGTTACCACAGTTGAATCAAAGTACTGAAGAACTAACGGGAGTTGATTTTGTCGATGTTTATTTATTTTAAAATCAATGATATGTCATTTTGCATGACAAGTACATTGTAGTTTCTAATTTATAAAGTTGAATTACGCACATTTTTTATAATATGAATTTTTGGACTTTTTCGACAAGAATGTCGAGAACCCCCCATATGAATCATGTTAAATAATATTTAAAGATAAAATTAATTCAATCAAACTATGTATCAGTAATAGAAAAAATTCTTTAAAAAATTGTATGGATCCAAGCAATATTGAACTCTTGTCTCGTTCAAACAAACGCTCTGCTGACACCGTAAATCTCCGACTAGGATTTACGGAGACAGCCGAGCGTCGATTTGAACGAGACTATATTGAACTCTGGCGTAGGAATACATGCGACTACAAAAAATATTAAAATTGTTCGTACTATTTAAAATCTGACTATTTTCAAGGTATTTATAAATAAGTTTTCTTGAAAAACAATTCTTTAGAATACATTACACCGAATTTATCAATTAATTTCAAGAACTAAGTCTTGTCAGCAGCAATGATTTGTGCTAGGGTTCAAATAATGTTTTTTCACTCTCGGTTTGTCTGAGTAATTGCATAGAAGAGTTGATGAAAATCAACTCCCAAAATATCAATATGTAATCATATTGATTTAGGGGTTATTCTAAGCATAAGTTTTCTAACCACGAGTTCTAAGGTAATAGTTTATGCGGAGATATGTCTTATAAATTGGTTTTCATTTATTGCATTTTTAAAATAATTCTACAAAAAATAATAAATCAGCTAGAACAAAAACATAAAAATCGTTATATATAAAATCAAGTTTACTATTTTATCGGCAGAGATTTATAATATGATCGTGTATTCGACTATTCTTTTTAATAAAATTTTGTTCAAACAGCTAATAATATGTGTCTGGATTTTGTCAATAATAAAAATGCCTCAATCAACCACTATTCAAAATATTCAAATGGTTGGAATTTTTTTACAGAAATAAAACTGAAATCGTTGACAAAAAAAAATCAAAAATATATTGTGTCTTACAAAAACGTATTTTAAAGAGATCACATAAAACCTTAACAAATATCAATTCAATGCAGTGTAGGACCATTTGTTTTCGACCTATTGTATACTTAAGCCAGAATTATCTAGCACTAAATCTGATGTTAAACAACTAAACTTACGAGGGTTGTCCCAAAATAGTTATACAACATGACATTTGTTGTTTCTTAACAATTGAGTGAAATTTTCGACGTGGTTTCTCTAAATAGTAATGAAAAAATATGTATCGGGGGTTTAAACTGAACTATACTGACTAATTATATCGTATTGATCGAGACGTTTGACAATTCACAGTTAATTAACCTTTTTGAGCTTTAAAGATTACTATCCTTTGCTTCTTATTTCACAAAGAGGTCAAGTGCGAAAGGCGTTAAACTTTGCAGTATTATCAATGGTTCAATATTGCATTATGTCCAAACAGGCATTCATGTGAATTGCATTCCTTGAGAACTATTTAGTAAATAATCTTTAGGGGATCTATCTTAACTAGAATTTGAAGGGAAACCAAGGCTACTACTAGGCTTTCCATAAAAACATTTTTTCAACTTATGTGATAATAGTTTTTTTAGATCGTGAATTGTATTTAGATTATTTTTAAAAGTGATAATTTTTTTCTTTTATGTTTGACATTCAGTTTACAACCTTATTTACTTCATAGTTTTAGCAATGTATTTAATAGTTTAAATTTTACATTTTTCAAAATAGCTTTTATAGTCAGAGAAACTATTTTATAAGTCCTTCATTATGAGAAAACTAATGTTTACAGTATTTGTATAAAGTATTTAGTACAGTGTAGGGCGAGTGGCCGATCGCTCTGGAGCAATCAATCGACTGTCAACTTCACACCTAAATGGGTTAATTAAGCTAATTAAAAATCGACGTCGGAGTTAAAAAACAATAATTTAAAAACCTTCATTGTTCGTACAGAAAAAATTGTTCGAGCGCTTATTTCAATGATTCAGTCTGCAAAGAACGAACTGGATCTGAAATATTCGTTTTAATATATCTCAATATGATGATACCCTGCAATCAATCGACTGTCAACTTCACGCCTAAATGGGTTAATTAAGCTAATTAAAAATCGACGTCGGAGTTAAAAATCAATAATTTAAAAACCTTAATTGATTGTACAGAAAAAACTGTTCGAGCGTTTATTTCAATGATACAGTCTGCAAAGAACGGATTGGATCTGAAATATTCGTTTTAATTTATCTATTCTCAATATGATTATACCCTGCATATCTCTTGAAGTATTGTAATCACACAGGAGTTCTAACCTGAACCTTCTTTTAAACAATTTTTTTAAAATTTTACAAAGAGACGACGACGGTATTTCTTCATTGATATTCGTTCTCATTGACACAATGCGTTAAAAGCTTTGACTTTAAGTTTTACAAATTAAGATCGAGGTTAAATGTATATAATTTCTACAACAATGTAACTTTGATAATGAGAATGTTGGCATCTTGTCATTTTTAATAGAAAAGCACAACCCCAACATCTAGAAAAACATAAAAACAATTTCTACACACTCTAAAGGATATCCCTTATAAAAAGTGTGTATGGTGTCCATACATGCTGATGACATTTTACATGGATTTTAACACAGTGAACGTAAATTATAGCTACATGTTTAAGATGCATTGTCTTATTTGGTAAAATCAGTTATAGTCATATGTAAAGTAAAAAAATAATAAGTGGGTTGTTTACAAAGACATGCTTGGTCAAAGGTGAGGTGAAGGTGAGTCTTGATTTTAACATTAGAAAACCCATATAAATTACATTTTGTCAAAAACAAAATCGACAATGCAGATGAAAAATATGATAAATATTCATTTTTCATTACCTGTCTGCTTTGACTCTGCCTTGATGACGACATGGTCTTAGATATCACCTTTATCTGTCGTTTGGTAACCTACCTGCTAAGGGAAAATATAAACATTTCATTCCAAGAAAACTTTTTTATGTGAAGACATCAAAATGCAGCAGTTCAATAAACAGTGCATTGGAAAACAATCAATGTTTTTGAATTAAACTACTCGTTTGATAAATCAACTAACCACTGTTTGTTCTGTGATACAATATATAATACATTATATATTAAACCTGACACTGGTGCAATGCTATCGACTTAGTCGTTTGCTGTCAAAAATATTATAGTTTAAGTTGACATTTTGCTGATACATATAATTGGTCTAGTGTAAAACTATTTGAAATAAATCTACAAAAAAATAATAAAATAAAAAGAGCTTCGTTTTAAAATGCATTAAGATTAAGATCTATATACTTAAAATCAAATATACTTTTTTTTATCCAAACATGATTTACAACAAGTGATATTCTGTTCATTGTTTTTGTCAATACGTATAATCTTAAACCACAATGAACCACTATCATAAAGGTTCAATTTGTTTTTACGAAAATTAAACTGAAATCGTTTAGAAGAAATTTTAGTCCATAGTGTGTCAGGCAAAAACGTTTTTGTAATGATATTACCTAAAACATAAAAAAATAAAAAATTCCATGCAGTGCAAGACCTTTTGTTGTTGCCTATGTATTTAATTCTATATCTCCAAATATACGGATTCCAAGTATGATGTCTCAGTAAACGGTAATCAAAAGAAGTGAATTATAATTTGACAGGATCTGATTGTTTAATTTTACGACTATAATTATAAATTGATACAGAAATTAAAAAATTGTCATTTTGCTTCGTACTGTGGTATATATTAGAAGAAATCGATTTGTTTTGCAGATATTAATGGAGCATAACATAGTATCAGAATTTATTTTCTAAATGGTACTTGCCATAGCAGAGCTACAAATTTTGAAATCTTAAAATTTCAACAGCATTTGTTTTCGAAGATTACTACTGCCAAATAACAAAAAAGTGTTTTACAACCTGACATTTGTAGTCCTTAACTTTTCCATGGAATGTTCGACTTGGTTCCTCTAAAAAGTCATGAACAAATGTGATTTGGGGGTTTAACCTGAACTATACCGACTAATTACATCGTATTATTAGAGACCTTTAACAAAGTCAGTTTATTGATCTTCTTTGAGCTTTAAAGATTACTATCTTTTGCTTCTTATTCAACAAAAAAGCCAGGTGCAGAAGGCGATACATCTTTGCAGTGTTATCAATGATCAAATATCGCATTATATCCAAACAGGCATTCAATTAACATAGCACTAGACTTTGACCCGTGCGTGCACGGATTGACATTGCATATCGGACATTTTACTAATTTCATTAAAATGAGTTTCCAATAGCCGTATTATCTTCTACCCAACCAATTGTGACAACTCCGCTTGCTTCGAGTTTTTGTTTCTAAAACACATTTCTTTTTTAATAAACATTACATATTTATCCCTTTTCCTATACATCGAACAGAGATTATTTGTAAAATTAATTTTTAAGAAAAATCAGATACCCAAGATTAAAACTGAATTTCTCTTTTTAGCTTACCTGAGCTGAATTTTGACATTCTTCTGTAAAACCACCCGGCCAATTTCAACAAAATTTTCCGCAAAGCATCCTTATTGGAAGGCGAATGTAAATTGCAGAAATGAAAGACCGATCATTATTCTTAGAGGAAAAACCTCGAAACTGTAAAAAAGGGGTGCATTTTTAAAAATCTTCTTCTTAAGAACTACTGAGTAAAATTCAACGTATTTTAGCATAAATTATCCTTATGGGAAGGAACATATAAATTGCAAAAACTAAGGGCTAATTCTGTTTCAAATTTGAGTATTTTACGTAAATAATAATAAGATAGAGAGAATGGGGGGGGGTCAACCAGTTTAACTTGGGGCTCTATATTTCATATATCGAAACCAGTTAAGAGGACCTGTCTATGTTAGAAGCAGCCATCTTGAACGGAGATGAATTTGGTTGTTGTGCAACAGTTTACGTGCGAAGGAAATATTTGAAACATCCAAAACATATTTGTGCCGTTCTTGTGAAGTTAATTGAGGTTAAATATTTCAATGCGTTGACATTTTCATTTGTGACGGTGGTTTAAACTTGTTTTGATTGTCGTTTAGTATGTTTAGCATTGTCAACGGATTAAAAGTAGTGACATGTTTAAAGCTGACATGAATTCATAAAAGCATTTTGTCGCCATATTCATTTTTATCGCTCCTCTACTGTCATGGGGAATATATACCGGTTGAGAAAGTTACGATCGGTTGTTTTCGGATCGAGGCATTCAGGTTGCACGGACTTCTAAATGCACGATCTACACAATGTTATAAAATGTTTGTAATAAATAATAAAGGAAACACTAATCAATAAAATACAAAATATATTTATTCTTTGAAAGAATGTCCAAGGTATCCGTAATATTTTGCACAGATAGTGCTGCCTTACCTTGCATGCACATCGAACACGTGTGTCGTTAATTCAGAAAGCATAACGTCTGCATCATTTTTAAAACTCCGGCGGCACTACATCCAACACAGTAGCTAAATGATAGTCAATCCAAGAAAGTAACAACGTAACATCGTTTCCATCCGTTCCTACAAAAACTCCCCGTTTCTAAAATCCATGCGATCATTGAAATTGCTCGATCTGCCACAGTGTGTAGTTTGCGCATGTGCGATGTTATAATATACACAGGAAAACGGTCTACACTTATCGAGGATTTTTGAAGTATCTGTGGCTGGATTTCAGTCTGTCTTGTTTCGTCATTCTTTGGATATGCCTTGCCAGTGAAGTGGTGGTTGTCATATAATTTTTCTTCCAAACGTATTTCTACACGTCTTTTCGTCAAAGGTAACGTGTTCGGGTGAATGAAATACCTGAATGCGGTGAAGCATGAATAGTGCTCTCGGCCTTATATAAGGGGTGTGTAGCGATGAGCAATACAATAATATATGGCGGTAGTCGGAGATAAAAGGGAATAATGCGTATTTATGAATTCATGTCAGCTTTAATGTATAAATAAATATTTTCTGAAAGGTGTATACCTAAGGATAAAAAGAATCTTGACCGAATGGAAATTTAAGCAATGGTTTTTATGATACAGGTGATTTTTTAGAGATGATTGCACGATAAAAGCATCCTTTTTAACGTAAATTTTCCATTCCGGTCAAGGTTTTGGATACTTAATCTAAAGATATCGATTTGATTTTACACATTGTATAGGTCTGGTTGTTGTGATCATAAAACCTTTTTGAGATATTACGTGTTTTATGAAGTCTACTTCGTCATTCCTGCAGCTGATTTTTGCGACCATATCTCATTCCGTATATATTAAACATGTCACTATCAAATAAGATTTTACATACATCGAAAATTTTTAATTTATAAAAAAATCTTTAATTTATAAAACAGAAAACCAAACACAAGTTATCGATCTTTTTTTACACGTCAGTACGTCCATACCGTTGCCATTGCGTCGAATAGACCTGCCCAGAGGAACCATTGTCTTTATTTTAGAATTAAAAATTTTACGTGTACACTGGTAAATCAGACAGCTAATTGTTTACATGTACATGTACCTGCGTAAATCTGATTCACAAACAGCATATTATGAAATAATATTCATTTTCTTGCTACATGTAATTCGGTATGATCTTTACGTAGTGGTTGATTAATGCAACATGTTTTATTAAGATGCTCATCATTTGCAATCAAGACGGAGATTATTCTTGCTGGATAATTTTTTTTTCAGTACATTTTTCTCTTGTTTTAATTGTTTACAAATTTCTATTTCCTGAACTGAGAGTCAGGCTTCGAGTTATAAGCAAGATACAGAGCTTTGCGCTAAATGCTACGGTATGTTTGCACTCAAGGCTGGGGTGATGCTTTAATTCGTTTATATTTTAAATGCAGCTATGCTGAATTGGAAATAATAAGTTTTAAAATCCTTATTTGAATGTGATAAACTCATGTGTTTAAAAAATGACTCAAATCAAGTTATGTATCTTGCTTATAATTCTACGATTGACGCTGACAGTTTGGTTGATCAATAGAAATGCCTTGCTAAAATGATGATATGTGCCCCTTCTTAAACGATGAATTGCATAAAAATTACACAAATTTAAGATAGTTTTTTCGATCACAAGGAAATAAAAAAAGTCTTTTAAACAGTTTCCAAAGTCCCGAAATATTATGAAGATAAAAGCATTATCGTTGTTCTTAAAAAAAATTGTAACGGAAAATCTTTTTTGTTTGTAGACATTTGTTGTTTTTTAATAAAAAGGAAAATAATGGGCTGGCCTTAGTACAATAGAGTACCATGCCTGTCAGTGCATTGATTTGAATTATACATAGCTCTTTAACAAATGTGACAACATTTTTCAGTTAAGTTTATTCATCAGTCAAGTGAGTAAGGATATGAAACGTCATACGAAATAAATTTATATCTGGTAAACGACAATCGTTTATTATGGAAAAGGCCAATTAAATTTTTCAATGTGTTTAATATGAGGAACTGAGCGCATTCATTCTGGTGCATTGAGGTTCAATTTTCTTCTTTCACTGTTCTGTCTCCGTTACAGAAAGTTTTCAACCAGTTTATTCGTTTCATGATTTATTGAATAAAGCAGGTAAAAAGCTACAAAAGAACAAAACTCACATTTAAACAATTGTCTTATTAATTCACACATGTACTGTTGATGACGAGAATGGCGTTCCATACATACAAAAATGGAAAAAATACTTGAACTAGTGAAACTGACAAATACTACAATTACTTTGACATATATGCAATTCTTAACATTCTGCCAGTCTAATATAGTGAAATATATGGGAACAATACTCAAAACTGCAAAAGGAAAGACTATATTCAAATAATATATTGACATCATTGTGGACCCCGTTAATTTGTTGATAAGTAAAGTTTACAAAGAAAAAACTATCATGTAAGGAATTCTTAAGCTTAAAGCTGCTTGGTCCGATTTATATCAAATTTTATGCATGCTTTTAAACAATGGTTATGGTAAGTTTATGTATAACAATACACATTGCAGTAGTTGACCAGTCAATTGAGCCGAATTCAATGACGAAAAATACGTACAAAATTTGCTAACAAACAAGAGGCTCATGGGCCACATCGCTCACCTGAGGAACAATAGGTATGATAAAATCAGCTCAATGGAGTCATAATACAAACTATCTGGACAATGTACAATAATACATGTAGATCCTGTATAAATAAAATCCATTTTCCCCTGGATATTCTTATGTTAATAATCATAAGTCCCTTTTCTAACAGGATGATTTTATAGTCATATCATATGTTGGGTATTGCAGTTCTCAAAAAGATCCCTAACAATAGTTTATATATGGGATATAAACGTACATCAAACTCTGAACCTTCTCGTGAGGCCAAAGAATTTTCCTTGGGCCAAAGTCTTAACAATTATAAAGAATCATCTAGCTGATTAGTTTCTGAGAAGATTTTTAAAGATTTACCCTATATATTCCTTTGTTAAACTTTGACCCCCCCCCCCCATTGTGGCCCCATCCTACCCCCAGGGGTTATTATTTTCACAACTTTGAATCTACACTACCTGAGGATGCTTCCACACAAGTTCCAGCTTTGCCGGCAGATAAGTTTCGGAGAAGAAGATTTTTAAAGATTTACTCTGTTTATTCCTATGTAAAACATCGACTTCCAATTGTGGCCCAAACCTACCCCCAGGGGTCATGATGTTCACAAATTTGAATCTCAATACCTGAGGATGCTTCCACACAAGTTCAGCTTTCCTGGCTAAAGGGTTCTGAGAAGAAGATTTTTAATGATTTACTCTATATAATCATATGTTAAATTTCGACCCCCCATTGTGGCCCCAACCTACCCCCAGGGGTTATTATTTTCACCACTTTAAATCTACACTACCTGAGGATGCTTCCACACAAGTGTCAGCTTTCCTGCCCGATTAGTTTCTGAGAAGAAGATTTTTAAAGATTTACTTTTTATATTCATATGTTAAACTTCGACCCCACCATTGTGGCCCCACCCTACCCCCAGGGGTCATGATTTTCACCACTTTAAATCTACACTACCTGAGGATGCTTACACACAAGTGTCAGCTTTCCTGGCCGATTAGTTTCTGAGAAGAAGATTTTTAAAGATTTACTCTATATATTCATTTGTTAAACTTCGACCCCCCATTGTGACCTAAAAAAGTTAAGTTTACAATTCAATAAGTTGGTTTCTGGGAGAACAGATTTTGAAAATTTTCGTAATAAATATTGACAAATTTTTTACTTTTTTATTCTTTAGCTTTTAAGATCTGTGTACAAACATAGAATTGTTGGCAAATCTCTGTATCTTGCTTATAATTCGAAGCTTAACACTCAAATATGGTTAGTAAAAAGAAATTGTAAACAATTAAACACAAGAAACATGCACTTCTTGTATAACAAATAAAGAACACTATTTTTTCGAAATGAATCATATATATACATGTACATGTATATACCTACATATTTCTGTCAGCGATATCAAACTCTATTTAAACTGATTAAACTCGAGAAAATGCCGAGCATCTCAACAAAACTTATTGCATTAATCTACCATTACGCAAATGATAATGCCGAATTACCGATAGAATGAATTGTATTTCAGTACCCTTACATCAGATTTTGCTTAATTTGCGCAGGTAAACAGTTAACGTAACTGTTTGATTTACCGAAGTCTCTGTTTGATTTGATACGTAAAAATCACGAAATACAGACGATAGTTTCCAGGTTACAAAGCATAAATAATGAAAACGAAACGAAAATCAGAACAAGCTAACACCAACGTCATGTGTGAAAACTGTCAACGCATTGAAATATTTAGACTCAATTTACTTCACAAAATCGGTTTAATATATTTTTCATGTTTAAAAATTTCCGTTCATCGCGAACTGTTGCACAACAAGCAAATTCATCATAGTCAGATCGACCCTTTTGCGTATAATGTCATGGCTGCTTTAAACAAAGAACCTCGTTTTAGAAGTATGGAATACGATTCTTGGTAAAATGGGTATGCAAACCCGGGCCGTGGCAAAATAAAAGCCGGGGCAGATCGGCAAACGCATTATTTTGCAGCAATATTTACAGCGAATACAAATATACTAGTCCATCAAATATCCTGAAATTTTAATGAGATTGGCAGATTAAAAACTGCCAATCTTTTGTTTTGCCCAGGCCAAGTCTTGCCTACCCATTTTTCCCGATGCCGAACCCGAAGCTATTAAATTGATTGAAACACGCCTTTCCTTTATTATTATTTTCGTAATAACTCAGAATTGAAACAGAATTACTCTTTAATTTTTGCAATTTATATTTTCCTTCCCATAAGGATAATTTATGCTAAACTACGTTGCATTTGCCTCGGTGGTTCTTGAGAAGAAGATTTTTAAAAATGCACCCCCCTTTTTATACAGTTTCAAGGTTTTCTCCGCTTTGAATACAGATCGGACTTTTATTTTTGCAATTTATATTCGCCCTCCCATAAGGATGCTTTGTGCCAAATTTGGTTGAAATTGGATAAGCAGTTTTAGAGAAGAAGTTCAAATGTAAAAAGTTTACAGACGGACGACGAAAATGTGATCAGAATAGCTCACTTGAGCTTTCAGCTCAGGTGAGCTAAAAACCGGGAAAACGACATAAAAAGGGTACCGCGTTATTTCGCCTCATGTTAAAGTTCACCCCTGACGACGAGACGGGTATGGTTGTATTACGACTTTGACATCGCTTTAAATAAAGGTCGAAATGATCAGCCAAATTACAAATTTGTACGTTTTGTTCGCTAATATTTCTGATGTTTGCTTTCTTATAATTTACAATCGATGCATAGCATGCGCGTTGAATAACCCCAATTATTCGGGGGACGAAACCAAACGGTTTCCTTCTCTAAACATTCCCGTGATGCATTTTGGTATGTTTTTTCGTAAAATAATAATTTTATTTACTTTAAATATTTCTAACTTTGAAAGGAGACTGATTCTGCTCGTGTAAATAGGAGAAAGTCCATAACTTTAAAGATAAATGGTGTGTTTTGGAAAAAAAAAATGATACTGTAATAACAAAAAAATCGGACCAAGCAGATTTAAACAACTGAGTAGCACACATAAAACAACAAATACATACATTGTAGTGGTCCACAATTTTCAACATGGAACGTTTCTTGTTCAGTTTGCTGGCACGTGGTACATCACAAAAAAGGGAGATAATTCTAGCTCGCATGTATGGAGAGCAATTAGTGTAATAAATGATAAATGAATTACAGTGAAATGCAGTACAACATGAGAATGTCACTCGTCATGTATTAATAGAATAATGTCTGATATGGGCCTCGTGTATACAATTGGTTTCCCATCTCTTGATACCTTGACTTGGACTTTGCGCACCCGGCCATCGACACTCTTTATAGGATTGGTAATGATTCCGATCGGCCACTCGATCCGAGCAGTTGTCAGGTCTTTAAGAACTACAATGTCTCCAACACATAGATCTGGAACCACAGACTGCCATTTGGTTCTTCGATTGGAGCGTTTGTAATTATACCTTCTTCCAACGGTCCCAGAAAATATTTGGCAAGTGCTGAACGCACCGCCATTGTGCTTTGTACAAATCCTTGATATCTTGACGTACAAAGTTTGTTGAAATTTCTCCCGACTTTTGTGAAAGTAACATGTTTGGGCTGAGGATCACTGGAGATTCAGGGTCAGAACACACAGGTGCAATTGGCCTAGAATTCACGATGGCACATACTTCAGCCATTAGAGTAATCAATACCTCATGAGTGAGATGTCTTGAATGTAAGTCCAAAAAGTCCATAAGCATAGAGTCGAGTATTGTCCTCGCAATGCCAATCATCCGCTCCCACACTCCACCCATGTGGGGGTTGTGGGGGGGGTGAAAATCCACGCCACCTTCTGGTCGGACAGAAATTCTCGAACAGGATTGTCTTTCACGTTAAAGCTGACATGAATTCATAAAAGCATTTGATCGCCATATTAGTTTCAATCGCTCCTCTACTGCCACTGGGGTATCTTATATATACCGGTTGAGAAAGCTACGGTCGGTTGCTTTTCGATCGAAGCATTCACGTTGCACGGACTTACAAATGCATGAACTACACATTGTAGTAAAATGTTGTAATAAATAATAAAGAAAACAACAATCAATGAAATACAAAATATATTTATTCTTTGAAAGGATGTCCAAGGTATCCGTATTATTTTGCACAGACAGTGCTGCCTTACTTCGCATGCACATCGAACACTTGTGTCGTTCATACAGGGTGCATAACGTCTGCAACTTCTTGAAAACCTCGGCGACACTACATCCAACACAGTAGCTAATTGATAGTGAATCCAAAAAAGTAACAACGTTTCCATCTGTTCCTACAAAAACTCCCCGGTTATAAAATCCATGCGATAATTGACATTGCTCGATCTGCTACAGTATGTGGTTTGCGCATGTGCGATGTTATTACATACACAAGAAAACGGTCTACAACTATCGAGGAATTTTTGAAGTGTCTGCGCCTGGATTTCAGTCTGTCTTGTTTCGTCGGTTATTTGATATACAGTAAAACACGGTTAAACCGAAGCGCCAGGGACGGGCGATTTTGCTTCGTTATAAGCGTAATTCGTTATATCCGTCAAGTTTACAACATGTAATATAGTCACGGGGAATGAAAGTCACTTCGCTGTAAGCGTCAATTCATTATAAGCGTGTTCGCTATAACCGTGTTTTACTTGTATCTTGCCAGTGAAGTTGTTTTTTGTTAAAAGCGCGTTTTTACAAGTCTTTTCGTTCAAGGTAACGTGTTCGGGTGTATGAAATTCCTGAATGGGGTGAAGCATGACGAGGGCTCTCGGCCTTATATAGGGGGTGTGTAGCGATGAGCAGAACAATAGAAATCGACAACTAATTTGGCGGTAGTCGGATATAAAAGGGAAATACAGTAAAACACGGTTATAACGAAGCGCCAGGGACGGGCGATTTTGCTTCGTTATAAGCGTAATTCGTTATATCCGTCAAGTTTACAACATGTAATATAGTCACGGGGAATGAAAGTCACTTCGCTGTAAGCGTCAATTCATTATAAGCGTGTTCGCTATAGCCGTGTTTTACTGTAATGCGTATTTATGAATTCATGTCAGCTTTAATGACGTTGACATTAAGTTCTTCAGTTGCTCCAACAAAATTAGATCCCCGGTCAAAGCGAATTTTCTTCACATTGCCCCTGAGAGAGATAAATCTTCGCAAACAGTTGATGAAAGAGGATGATGATAATTCCTTGATCACCTCTATGTGAATAGCTCTAGTGTAAAGGCAAGTAAAAAAAACGGCCCAACGCTTGCTGTTGGAGGCTCCTCCTCCCACAATGCTCCATGGTGTGTCTAGCCCGATGAAGGTGAAAGAAGGACTTGGCTGTAGCCGGTCTACAGGTAAGTCGGACATCAGTTGACATTGGTATTTGCCGCGTAGACGCCGACACTTAATGCATTTGTATAGCAGAGATGATATCAAGCGCGTTTCTCCAATAATCCAATACCCTGCAGATTGCAGGGCTCCGGCTGTGAAATGTCTACCTTGGTGTTTAACTGTTTCATGGAAATGTCGTACGAGCAGTATAGCCACATGATGAGTCTTTAGGGTGATAAGTGGGTGCCTCTCATCGATACCCAGGTATCCTCTTTTCAGACGACCTCCTACCCGTAGTAAACCTTTTATCGATTATTGGATTTAATGCGATGAGACTGCTATTTCTTGGCAATGACTTCCGTGATTGCAAACATATTATCTCCTGTGCAAATTTCATGTTGAACCATACGTATGATCAGTTCTTCTGATGTTGGTGAGGCTGGAGTGATGGAACTTCCTAGATATAGACCTCAAACAGGGTATAGATTTCACAAAAACCTTCCACCTGGAGAACCTCCCTGATCTGTGAGTTATGCGAAAAGTCGCAGACTGGTCCTTTTTTCCGTCAACTGCTGTTATCAGGGTTTTAACCTCTTCTTCCTTACGAATCTCAGGGTCATTTTCTGGTTCAAAAAGACTGTAATCAGTGTTCGGATCCTCCTCCAAAGGTTCCTTGAGTTGAGGTGGTACTCGAATCCATATTTGTCATTAATGACTTCCGCAGTAAGGTTTCTCGTGCCCGCATCTGATGGGTTGGATTTCGTTGGGACATAATTCCACTGCTTGGGTGTTGTTGATTTCCTGAATCTTTCCACTTGGTTTTCAACATACTTAAAAAAATCTTTTGCCTTTGTTATTGATATAACCAAACAACACCATACTGTCTGTGTAAAACCTAACGGAGTTAAACTTCATGTCCAATTCTTCACTGATGATGTCATATAACTGGACGGACAGTACTGTTGCACAGAGCTCCAAGCGCGGTACAGAATGGCCATTTGTTAGCGCAAGTTTACATTTTCTTAAAATGAATCCCACGTGGATGTTGTTCGTGTCGTCGACTGTGCGCAAATATGCTACTGAGGCAATGGCAGCCTCCAAAGCATCTGAGAAAATATGGAGCTCTTTGCAGAGGGTTTTTGATAGAGAAGAGGTTGTGTATGTCCTTTGTATATGTACATCTTCAAGGAATCTCAGAGAGTTCTTCCAGTTCGACCACTTGTCCAAGAGATGAACAGGACGGGGATCATCCCAGTTGTACAAAACTTTCAAAGTCTCTCTCATCAACATTTTCCCAAAGACTACTACAGGTGCAACAAATCAAATGGGATCGGAGATGCCATTAGTAGTCGACAATAGTCCCCGCTTACTGAAAGGTCTTTCTTCCTTTGACAAACGATATGTGAATGAGTCAAACTCAAGCTCCCAGTTCAACCCTAAGCTTCTCTGCATAGGAAGTTTGTCAACGCTAAGATCGATATCTTTGTAGTTCTCTGCTCTATCTTCAAACGGAAAAGCATCCATCACATGTTTGTCGTTAGATGCAACTTTATGCAAACGTAGATTACCACCCTCTCTAAGAGCAGCTTGAGTTCTTTTGAGCAAACTGACCGCTTCGTCAGAAGTTGATAGAGAAATTAATCCGTCGTCCACATAGAAGTTTCGTCTGACGAAATCTACGACATCACATCCATAGTCGTCTTCCTTGGCAAAAGCGGCCTTGCAAAGACAGTAAACAGCTACAGCCGGTGAAGGTGAGTTCCCAAAAACATGTACATGTACTCGCATGCGGTACTCTATCAACTCATTGTTAATGTCATTGTCTTTGTACCAGAAGAAGCGAAGGAAGTTCCTGTGCTCAGGGTTGGAAATAAGAGCCCGCCCGACCGCCCGAGACGGTCTGTTTCTTAGGGGGGCGGGGGCGAAACTTCAAAAGACAGCCCGGCGGTCGCGCTAATTTTAATAGCCAGTTCCTAGTTTAAAACCGACAATTTCTATTTTTAAGTTATTTACCTCATTCACAAAAAGTACAGACAATGTCGGTTGTTAGGTTTTGTTGAAAATTAGGTAAGCTCTATAAGTTGTAATCTATTCGCTCATTGGTCTGAATGATTGTTATAGCCAACCAGTATTCGCAATACAATTTTGTTCGGCACTATTGCAATAGAAGCAACATGCTAGATGATGCGCAAGTTTTTGAGTTTGTTGATTCCCAAAAAGCGTTCCTTGATTGACGCTAGGGGAAAAAAAAGTATACAACCAAAACAAAAGACGCCGATGTACAGTTGAAACACATGGGAAGCTCTATTGTAAACAATGTCGAGGGTGGATAGGTTGTACGCCACTATTATTTTTTACGATATATTCTGACCAAAATTACGCATATTTAGATGTGGGAAGTTGATTTCAAACAATCTTCTGGCGAAATCTCCCTTTACAACTTTTAAAACAATAATTCATAAACGATTTAGTAGCAAATAAACACAAAGACACAAGTTTACTCGGAGACATCGAAGTTACTCATGTGGTTGAAAATCAAGTACAAGCATTTTCATCCCCTGTGCAAGTAATTGTCATAAGAATATCAAGTTACCTCGTATTTTTACAAAAGTGGAAAAATATGCGTTTTAACCGTTTTTATCTCATTGAAAATAGAGCCTTGTCACTGGCAGAAAACACCTCAAAACAAACGAGAAATCTGGAATTATTTTGCTTTGACCATGATATTTTGAACCTACAGAAAAATAGTGTTGTGAGACCAAAACACAATTAGAAGTTAAAAGGAGTGCATCTGACCGAATAAATGAATTTTTATCACATTTATTTACAGTTGTTTTAATTTAATCCCTTTCAATATTTGATATCATATTATTGTCAATCTTTGAAAATGTTTAGAAAATTCATGATCATGACATTGTTAGCTGGCTTCTAAAAGAGGGTTTATAATTATATAGTACATGTAGAATCAGTAGATAAATAGTTTAATTTTTTTAAGCATGTTAAACTTAATAATAAGCATTATTTGGGTTATGTTTAGATATGGTTTCAAATACTTGTAAAAGTTAAAGATATCGAGGGGCCTGTGTTACAGATGTAAATATTAAGCTTTATGTATAGTTCATTCATTATAATGAACTTTTTTATCAGGACTGGCAGATTTGGGCAGGGCTGGTAACTTTTTAAAGTAGCCAGCCCTGTGGCTGGCTGCTATTTTTGGTGAATTTCCAACCCTGATATTTACATCCATGTGATTATATTCACATAAAATAAATAAAACTATCTTGCACAATTTTTAAAGAATTCAAAGTTTTACAAAAAAGTGTGACATCACAGAACACTGGATCTACTTTAAATGGAGCAAATGATCCGCTAAATTAGAAAACACCGCTCAATGAAATACATATATATATATATATATATATATATATATATATATATATATATATATATATATATATATATATATATATATATATATATATATCCAAATCACAAAAGAATTTTCTCAGTGTCCGGTAAAAATATAATAAAAGAAAAAAAGCAACACTAACTGCAAAACATAAGCGCTTTCATTGTTAAAAATCTTCAGACGTTTTACAGTCGTTAAAACTATGACGTAATTACGTTACCTAGTGATAACGTCAACAATAATACTATGACGTCATAATGCTTATTGAAGGAAACAATCATAGAATAAAGTTATATAGCCTTATATACAGTAAAACAAAATCACAGACGATGAAACAGTCTATATCAAACTATTTAACGAAGGTTTTAGTGACTTTATAAAATGTTTTTCTTTTTCCCTTCGTTCAATTGCATTGTCAGTATACAGTTTATAAAACGGAAAAACTGAAAATTGTCCGTGGCCACAAATATCAAGATGTTCACTAAGTTTAATTTTTCTGTACTCGGGTTGATTGACGTGTTGTTTGTGTATACGAATACGGGTGCGTAGGGTTGTTCCAGTTTCTCCTATATAGAATTCGTTGCATCCGCTACACGTAATGTTGTATATAACATTTTTAGAGGCACAAGACATGTTCGCATTAACAATAAAGTCCTTGTCCCCGAACTTGAACGATTTCCCGACTTTAATGTATTGGCAAGTTCCACAGCGGGGATCGTTACACTTGCTGACAGAATAAGATTGACGTTGAAAAGAAGACTTGCAAAGTATCCTTCGGAGATTCCTGGGTTGTCTTTTACTGTTGATGAAGTTATATTTTTTCAGCACTTCGGACATTTTTTCATCAGTTTGTAGAATGTTGTTAAGTTGACGTACGACTGGAATAATATTAATATCATTCGGATTATGCGTAGTTACGAGTGGTAATATCTTTAAATCAGAGGTGTTATTTTCAGGAGGATTAATAAGATTTTCCCTGTTCAGTGCTAATGCCTGTTTGATACCATCGTCTATGATTCCTACTGGATAACATTGTTTTATCAGGCTTGCTTTCAATTCATGTAAACGCTCATTTCTTTTTTCGTTGTCGCTAACTATGGTACATACTCGCCTTGCTAAGTTGTAAGGAATTGCGCGTTTAGTATGGCCCGGATGGCAAGAGCTGAAATGAAGGTACTGATGGGTATCTGTTGGTTTGTAATACATGTCGGTGGTTATATTTTCTCCGCATTTAGAAATGAGCACATCCAAAAATGGAACACAGATCGCACTTTCATCTAGCGTAAAGTTAATGTTTGGATCCAGATTATTTACAATGTCTAAAAAGACTGTTAAATTGGCGTCGCTCTCGTTCCAGATGATAAAACAGTCATCAAGATATCTTTTCCATCCATTTTTTATATTTTGTGCGGTTTGATGGTTAAATTGCCGTCTAGCTTTTTCATACATTTTCTCTTCTAAGTATCCTAAAGTGAGGGTGGCATAAGTAGGGGCCATTTTAGTCCCCATAGCCGTTCCTTTAAGCTGCAAATAATGTTTGCCGTTAAAAGAGAATGTGTTGTTTTTAAGGACTAAACTGCTTGCCTCTAGGATAAACTCTCTGCTGAAACGGCTGTTGATATTTTGTGGATATTTATTGATCCAGTATTTGAGGGCATTGATACCGAGATCTGTGGTTATGTTTGTATACAAATTTGTTACATCCATAGTGACCAACTTTGCATCTTGGTTAACTTTATCTGGTAAATATCTCAGGAAATCAAGATCATCTCGAACATAACTTTTTACTTCTGAGCATAAGGGTTTTAGTAATATATCCATAAGATGACTCAGTCGTTGTGTTGGAGCGTTAGGTCCTCCCACTATAGGTCTAAATTTGAGATCGTCCGGTTTGATACAAGTAATATATGCATTATTTTGCATTTTGATGGCATTAGTAATTGTTTTAGACTTATGTATCTTAGGAAGTCCATAAAAGACACTTTCCCGGAAATCAAAATCCGTTAAAAAATCCGCTTCTTTGGTTGTTATATCGGAGGAAGTCTGGTGGTCTTTAAGTAATCGTTTCACTTTTTGAATGTTTTTTTTATCATTGTTCTCAGCTATTTCGCAATAAAACTCGTTGTTGTTAAGCATCTCCAGTATTTTATTTTTGTAGAACTCTGCGTCCATAACTACTACTGCTCCTCCTTTGTCCGCCTCTTTGATTACGATAGAATCATCATTGAGCAACGATTTGATAGCATTTTCTTCTGATTTAAATAAATTATGTTGTCTTTTATTTTTAGGGGTGTTATCTTCAGTTGATAGACTTTCAAGAGTATCACAAACTGTATCTAGGAGAGCATTTCTTCCCTTTTTAGGATTAAAGTTAGATTTGTTTTTGACAAGACTTGTTTCAGTTATATTTTCTTCGTCGTCGTCACTATGGAAATATTCGGCTAGTCTTAATTTTCTAGTATATTCCTTAATGTCTGTAGTTAAATCCTGAGGATTACTTTCATATGGCGTTGGTGTAAATTTTAATCCTTTTGAAAGTAAGTTTATTTCAGCTTCGTTCAATGGTCTATTTGACAGGTTAATAACTTTGGGGTCTACTATTTCCGCCCTGTCCTCTGTCCTTGTAGATATCGGTTGTTCGGATACCTTTGGCCTTGGCTTGGTTTGCCTCCTCCTAAAAAATAATGATTAGCCTTTCTGCCGATGTAGGTCGTTCCATTCCTCCTTAATAAATTCCCGGATGAATGATAAGAATTCCCATTGTTTTGGCCATTATATCTGTTTTGCGGAAGTTGTCTTTTTCCTACTGGTTTTCTTATCAGTGGTTGATAAAATGTGTTTCTGTTGGCATTCGAATTCCTTTCAAACGGAGATTTTCGCCCATGGTGTTGGTTATTTTTTGTATTCCTCCAGTTATTAGGATCGGCAATTTGCGGTGGAAACAAGCTAGTTTGCGCATTATTTTCCAACACTTCAGGAGCATCTTGAGATTTAGACGTGATTTCAGCATAGCTTAGTTTGCTGGGTTTTGATTGATATGTTGGTTTTGGTTTATTTGTGTTTTCATTTCTCTTGACTTGTTTCGGCGCGTTTTCTTTTATGCAACTATTGCCATATTTCCTTACGTAATCTAATAACCAAATTTCTTTGTACCGCCAACGGTCCATTGACTTCTTTTCTTCTTTCTCACAGTCTAATTTCCACATACTCAGAAGAATTTCTAAGACTCTGCCTGTTGCTTTTGTCTTTAAATCTACTATCATTTGCTCGTCAATGTTTGCGACCTTTTGTTTAGAAATACCTGACCTCATACGCAGTAAATCTATTTCCCCTTTGAATAGATTTACTGCGTATGAGGTCAGGTATTTCTAAACAAAAGGTCGCAAACATTGACGAGCAAATGATAGTAGATTTAAAGACAAAAGCAACAGGCAGAGTCTTAGAAATTCTTCTGAGTATGTGGAAATTAGACTGTGAGAAAGAAGAAAAGAAGTCAATGGACCGTTGGCGGTACAAAGAAATTTGGTTATTAGATTACGTAAGGAAATATGGCAATAGTTGCATAAAAGAAAACGCGCCGAAACAAGTCAAGAGAAATGAAAACACAAATAAACCAAAACCAACATATCAATCAAAACCCAGCAAACTAAGCTATGCTGAAATCACGTCTAAATCTCAAGATGCTCCTGAAGTGTTGGAAAATAATGCGCAAACTAGCTTGTTTCCACCGCAAATTGCCGATCCTAATAACTGGAGGAATACAAAAAATAACCAACACCATGGGCGAAAATCTCCGTTTGAAAGGAATTCGAATGCCAACAGAAACACATTTTATCAACCACTGATAAGAAAACCAGTAGGAAAAAGACAACTTCCGCAAAACAGATATAATGGCCAAAACAATGGGAATTCTTATCATTCATCCGGGAATTTATTAAGGAGGAATGGAACGACCTACATCGGCAGAAAGGCTAATCATTATTTTTTAGGAGGAGGCAAACCAAGCCAAGGCCAAAGGTATCCGAACAACCGATATCTACAAGGACAGAGGACAGGGCGGAAATAGTAGACCCCAAAGTTATTAACCTGTCAAATAGACCATTGAACGAAGCTGAAATAAACTTACTTTCAAAAGGATTAAAATTTACACCAACGCCATATGAAAGTAATCCTCAGGATTTAACTACAGACATTAAGGAATATACTAGAAAATTAAGACTAGCCGAATATTTCCATAGTGACGACGACGAAGAAAATATAACTGAAACAAGTCTTGTCAAAAACAAATCTAACTTTAATCCTAAAAAGGGAAGAAATGCTCTCCTAGATACAGTTTGTGATACTCTTGAAAGTCTATCAACTGAAGATAACACCCCTAAAAATAAAAGACAACATAATTTATTTAAATCAGAAGAAAATGCTATCAAATCGTTGCTCAATGATGATTCTATCGTAATCAAAGAGGCGGACAAAGGAGGAGCAGTAGTAGTTATGGACGCAGAGTTCTACAAAAATAAAATACTGGAGATGCTTAACAACAACGAGTTTTATTGCGAAATAGCTGAGAACAATGATAAAAAAACCATTCAAAAAGTGAAACGATTACTTAAAGACCACCAGACTTCCTCCGATATAACAACCAAAGAAGCGGATTTTTTAACGGATTTTGATTTCCGGGAAAGTGTCTTTTATGGACTTCCTAAGATACATAAGTCTAAAACAATTACTAATGCCATCAAAATGCAAAATAATGCATATATTACTTGTATCAAACCGGACGATCTCAAATTTAGACCTATAGTGGGAGGACCTAACGCTCCAACACAACGACTGAGTCATCTTATGGATATATTACTAAAACCCTTATGCTCAGAAGTAAAAAGTTATGTTCGAGATGATCTTGATTTCCTGAGATATTTACCAGATAAAGTTAACCAAGATGCAAAGTTGGTCACTATGGATGTAACAAATTTGTATACAAACATAACCACAGATCTCGGTATCAATGCCCTCAAATACTGGATCAATAAATATCCACAAAATATCAACAGCCGTTTCAGCAGAGAGTTTATCCTAGAGGCAAGCAGTTTAGTCCTTAAAAACAACACATTCTCTTTTAACGGCAAACATTATTTGCAGCTTAAAGGAACGGCTATGGGGACTAAAATGGCCCCTACTTATGCCACCCTCACTTTAGGATACTTAGAAGAGAAAATGTATGAAAAAGCTAGACGGCAATTTAACCATCAAACCGCACAAAATATAAAAAATGGGTGGAAAAGATATCTTGATGACTGTTTTATCATCTGGAACGAGAGCGACGCCAATTTAACAGTCTTTTTAGACATTGTAAATAATCTGGATCCAAACATTAACTTTACGCTAGATGAAAGTGCGATCTGTGTTCCATTTTTGGATGTGCTCATTTCTAAATGCGGAGAAAATATAACCACCGACATGTATTACAAACCAACAGATACCCATCAGTACCTTCATTTCAGCTCTTGCCATCCGGGCCATACTAAACGCGCAATTCCTTACAACTTAGCAAGGCGAGTATGTACCATAGTTAGCGACAACGAAAAAAGAAATGAGCGTTTACATGAATTGAAAGCAAGCCTGATAAAACAATGTTATCCAGTAGGAATCATAGACGATGGTATCAAACAGGCATTAGCACTGAACAGGGAAAATCTTATTAATCCTCCTGAAAATAACACCTCTGATTTAAAGATATTACCACTCGTAACTACGCATAATCCGAATGATATTAATATTATTCCAGTCGTACGTCAACTTAACAACATTCTACAAACTGATGAAAAAATGTCCGAAGTGCTGAAAAAATATAACTTCATCAACAGTAAAAGACAACCCAGGAATCTCCGAAGGATACTTTGCAAGTCTTCTTTTCAACGTCAATCTTATTCTGTCAGCAAGTGTAACGATCCCCGCTGTGGAACTTGCCAATACATTAAAGTCGGGAAATCGTTCAAGTTCGGGGACAAGGACTTTATTGTTAATGCGAACATGTCTTGTGCCTCTAAAAATGTTATATACAACATTACGTGTAGCGGATGCAACGAATTCTATATAGGAGAAACTGGAACAACCCTACGCACCCGTATTCGTATACACAAACAACACGTCAATCAACCCGAGTACAGAAAAATTAAACTTAGTGAACATCTTGATATTTGTGGCCACGGACAATTTTCAGTTTTTCCGTTTTATAAACTGTATACTGACAATGCAATTGAACGAAGGGAAAAAGAAAAACATTTTATAAAGTCACTAAAACCTTCGTTAAATAGTTTGATATAGACTGTTTCATCGTCTGTGATTTTGTTTTACTGTATATAAGGCTATATAACTTTATTCTATGATTGTTTCCTTCAATAAGCATTATGACGTCATAGTATTATTGTTGACGTTATCACTAGGTAACGTAATTACGTCATAGTTTTAACGACTGTAAAACGTCTGAAGATTTTTAACAATGAAAGCGCTTATGTTTTGCAGTTAGTGTTGCTTTTTTTCTTTTATTATATATATATATATAAGAAATAAAGTACGAGTTTTCTTGAATGTTGCAGAATATAACCTCCGAGGATGGGAAATGTTGTTTTAAAATATACAAGCCGAGGAAGTATTGGTATTGCTTTCATTTTTATGGCGTCGAGCGAAGCTCGAAAGCCATCTAGGGATCGTACGTCCGGAAGTTACATTTTTAGGAGCCAAACAACTCAAATGAGTGCAAAGTTTTCGTATGTGTTTGAAGAAAAATAGATGACATACTTCAATTTCGAGCAGAACTGTACGTCAACAAAACAAGTTTGCAGATTCGAAATGGTTGCCGTCTTTAAAAATGTTCACATTTTATTGAAAACAATATGTCTTGGTTTCAGCGGATAAATACACTAGCACCGAGAAACATGCGATAGCTGGGCTTACATACTCAATTTTGTTATGAAATGTACTAGCCTGCAAAAAAGATTATTTTGTATCCATATCGAAAATTGACAATGCACAAATATTTGATCTTGTAGACACAAAACTTCCTAATCGATCGATAAGTACATCTACAACCAAAAGTTATTTTAAACCTACTATTGAACTACTTTCACTTTGTAAACAACGTGAATGGGTGCTTTCTTTTATCTACCCCTGATCTTTTCGGCCCGTGTCATTTGAACCCTCGTGAATTTTAGATGAAATTGATAATAAGAGACAGAGTGGTTATCAGCAGCATACAATATATAGAATTAAACACAATAATAATTTTAATATTTATTTCCATATAAATAGAGAAAAAAAATCTAAAAAGTTTTTAATTCCTAAGATATATCTATAAACTTAAATTTTCAATTGAAATTCAAAACTTTTTAAGAATTAAGTGAGCAAATTTGTAATGAATTGTAATTTTATTAGTTATGCGATAAATAACATTTTCTAATTTTTTTTTTAAAGTTGACTAATGTATTTTTTTTTTTATTTTTTTTTTTTTAATTACGATAATTTATGAAAAAAAAACAGCTTTTGAACTTGGTCATTTGTTGGCAAAATATTGCATATAGGGTACCCTCATTGTACGGATAACTCCTCCTACACTTCTTAAGATAGGAAATTTTTCTTTTGCAGATCAGTTATACATATATCAGAGGTGTGCTTATTGCAGGTTGTAGGATTTTGGTTACTGATAATTTATGAAAAATATACCAGCTTTTGAATTTATCATTTTTTGGCAAAATATTGCATATAGGGTACCCTCATTGTACGGATAACTCCTCTTACAGTTTTCAAGATAAGAAGTTGTTCTTTTGTAGATCAATTATACATATATCAGAGGTGTGCATATTGCTAGGATTTTGATTACTGATAATTTGTGAAAAAAATACCAGCTTTTGAAGTTAGTCAATTTTTAGCAAAATATTGCATATAGGGTAACCTCATTGTACCGATAACTTTCTTACAGTTTTATAGATAAAAAGTTGTCCTTTTGCAGATTAATTGTACATATATCAGAGGTGTGCATATTTCTAGGATTTTTATTTCTGATTATTTATGAACAAAATACCAGCTTTTAACTAAGTCTTGTTTAGCAAAATATTGCATATGGGGTACTTTATTTCACTGGATACGGGTTGACATGGATTATGGATACAGTTCGCATAAAAGAAAACCCGGTTAGTTGTCAAATTGACAGCTTTTCACTTGTTTAAAAAAATATTTAGGTTTTTACTCTTCAAATTAACTTTAACTCGACGCCATTGTGGCCCTTCAGGCCTTTGATTCTTATATAGGAATATGTTATGTGTAAATACTCCCGCCAAATTGCTAGGTCAGAGAAGCGACATACGGGGCACGGCAGCCAGTCCTCCCAATTCAGTAATTGCAGGGTGCTCTCTCTGCATGCTGGATGCTGTCTGTACTAGATTAAGCCTCTAAACACACGGGACATCTATTTAAAAGTGGGCTTCTTGTCCAGATACCCTAACTTGGAAAGATCTCTGGTCCAGGTGGGCGATTTAGAACACCGTTACGTGATTATAAAATTTCCTGATGTACCTGGACAGGCGGGAATTGGTACACAAACACTCTCTCTCCATA
The DNA here is from genome assembly GCF_025612915.1 of Magallana angulata. NCBI lineage: Eukaryota > Metazoa > Mollusca > Bivalvia > Ostreida > Ostreidae > Magallana > Magallana angulata. The sequence continues at coordinate 7,336,879 of NC_069112.1, read as the reverse complement.
AAGTGGTTCAGGCGTTTCTGTCGTCAATCTTGCTGACGACAACGAGACTCTGTCGCCAAAACGAGCTAGTTCCGCGGTTTCTGAAAACCGCCTCCAATTTCTCATCGTTTTCCCTAAGCCATGATGTAAAGATATGTACTCATAGTCTTGTTTAGTTGACAATAGCATTTGAAAGTGTGCGGTTGTTTTCGAACATCACATTTGGTAGCATATGCAGCAAGTAATTTCGAACCAAATCTTCTCTTAAACTTCATCATAGAGAGGTACCTCAGGTACGTGAAAAATGAGAAAGTTTTCAATGTCATATTTTGTCTTTCAGAAGTGAATAAGGTGCCATACCAGCTTGTTATGTCTTAAAAGAGGCAATAAGTTATTAAGTTATTATGCATACAAAGGTTCACCAGTATTTTGTGCATTTTTAGATAATGAAAAAACGTTTGACAGAATTTGGCATAATGGCCTCCTATATAAATTATAGAATCCTAATATTCGCCCAGGGATATGGCAAATTATAAAATACTGGTGTAATGCCAGCAAATGTTTTGTCATTTTGTTGTGCAAACTCAAACTTATTTAAAACTTTACAAGGTGTAGAACAACGAAGATTCCTAAGTGCTTTTAACGGTCCTGTTTTGGGTGATATACACATATCAGGTATTTTACTTGCGGATGACACTGCTTTAATGACCAACTCGCCAAGATCTTAACAATATTTACTTAATCAAGTAGAAAAATATGCATATACTTGGGGACTTCTTTACAATCCAAGTAAAAGTGTCTTTATTGTTTTTAACAAAACACAAATATGTTCTGTTTCCTATAGTATTACATTACTTGGTAGTAAAATTCCTCAGTCTAATAACACTGTTTTATTGTGGCTGCCTTCTACAAGCAAATGTGAAAACTGACACGCTTACCGAACGAGTGTGCAAAGCTGCAAGATCAAACATCAACTCATTATACTCTATTAGTGTTAATAACTCCGACATCCATCCAGTTGTGTCTGCCCAAATATGGAAACGGGGTGTGCTACCCTCCGCCCTCTATTCTTGTGAAATATGGTCGTCACTGACACTCACTGAGATGCAACTCCTAGAGTATGTACAAAGTCACTTCTTCAGAATCATTCAAGGATTTTCCAAATTTCCTCTGTCGCTCTCTAGCATCTCAAAGAATAAGTGCACTTAAGCTATAGAGAATGGGCCCTTTTTCAGTGCCGTTTATATTTAGAAAAAATATCAACACATTGCTTTTTTCGGTAATATTTCAGCACTCATGGATACTTCTGATTTATATGCACGCTTAAATTTACCAAAATTAGAATACAATTTAAAAAATTGAGGATTTTTATATGCCTATAAATAATCTAAATCCGGAAAAATCGAACCGAACCTACTTGAATTGTGTCTATTTAAATCAGAGGGAGGAGACATTTAAATCAACATTGCTCTGTTGGTGGATCGATTGGCGCGTTTGCTGAATTATACTTTATGCATTATTTTACGTCTGAAAAAAAATCGAATGAAGCTTTGAAGTTGCATATTACCATAGTGACAAACAAACATTCCTGACCATACAAAGATGATGGAAAGCGATCTAAAACGTGTCAATGTTTTACAGTGAGCACATTTGACGGTAAACGTTAGAAGTAATCCGGCAGACCGACCACGTCACGCCTCATAAATATGCATGTATTTCCGAGTTATTATACCCCCGCTCCGAAGGAGAGGGGGTATACTGTTTTACCCTTGTGTGTCTGTCTGTCCGTCTGTCCGTCCGTAACAAAATTTTCTGTCGCATTTATCTCAGCAACTATTTATCGCAGATGCTTGAAATTTTTACACAGTGTTTGTTAAGGCATGCCATATCGTGGGATATATTTTTGTACCAATCAGACGTCAACTTCCTGTTAAATGACGACTTTGTTTATTTTTTAACCAAAATTTTCAAACAAATTTTCGTCAAAGAATTCTCAGCAACTGTTTATCGCAGATGCTTGAAATTTTTACACAGTGTTTGTTAAGGTATGCCATATCGTGGGATATATTTTTGTACCAATCAGACGTCAACTTCCTGTTAAATGACGACTTTGTTTATTTTTAGCAAAAATTTTCAAACAAATTTTTGTCAAAGAATTCTCAGCAACTGTTTATCGCAGATGCTTGAAATTTTTACACAGTGTTTGTTAAGGCATGTCATATTGTGGGATATATTTTTGTACCAATCAGACGTCAACTTCCTGTTAAATGACGACTTTGTTTATTTTTACCCAAAATTTTCAAACAAATTTTCGTCAAAGAATTCTCAGCAACTGTTTATCGCAGATGCTTGAAATTTTTACACAGTATTTGTATAGGCATGCCATATCGTTGGATATATTTTTGTACCAATCAGACGTCAACTTCCTGTTAAATGACGACTTTGTTTATTTTTAGCAAAACTTTTCAAACAAATTTTTGTCAAAGAATTCTCAGCAACTGTTTATCGCAGATGCTTGAAATTTTTACACAGTATTTGTATAGGCATGCCATATCGTGGGATATATTTTTGTATCAATCAGACGTCAACTTCCTGTTAAATGACGACTTTGCTTATTTTGCATATTCACATCAGACCGGGGATATCAATAGTGAGCATTGGCTCACAGATATCTTGTATGTGATTGTGTCATACATTAATTCATCAATATAAATATGTAAGTGAGAATGACAGTGCACATGGGACTTAAACTCATTAAAAATTTAAATCTTAGGAATGAGTTAGCCAAAAATGAACGCACCGGAAATAAACCTTAAGTTCGTGATTACGTGATTTGAATCTGCCTCTGAGAATTTAGTGTGTAAAGTAAGTAAGCAAGTATATATATATATATATATATATATATATATATATATATATATTTATATGAGTGTGTCAGAATTTTTTTCATAAATTATTTTATCAAGTATTTGATTTAAGTTGCTAAACAATAAACAATACACAAGGACCAAATCGCGATGTTTGGTAAGGCCAAACTGAATTTTACTTTAAAAAAGAACGGTTGGAAATTGGCCTTTGAACGCAAAATCGACCTGGAAAATTAATGAATATATCACGCTTGTATAGTAAAGTTATAGTCACAATGTATAAGTGATAATAACTGTACATTTAAATTAAACTCATTTAAAAATCGAAATCGCTGAAGAATGAGTTGGCCAAAATTGAACGCACCGGAAATAAACCTTCGTAATTTGAATCAGCCTGGCCTGAGTATTTATTGAGTAAAGTAAGCGAACAAATTTATATATATATGAATATATGATTGTGTCAGACATTTCATTAAAGATTATTTCAACAAGTATTTGATTAAAGTTGTATAAACAATGCACAAGGACCAAATCAAAATGATAGGTATGGCAAAATTGAAAAAAAGAACGGATTGGAAATAGCCCTTGAAAGTAAAATCGGCCAGGAAAATTAATTGATATATAACGCTCGTATAGTAAAGTTATATAGTCATAATATATACTGTCTTAATAGCATTCAAGCCATTCATCAAATGATACTTACTTTCAACCTGAATTTCCTCCATCTTTTTTTAAATAATGAACATATCGCGCCATCATATTCAGGTTTCAGTTATTATCCACTCGTGCAGCTAGTTATAGAAGGTATATGTAGCAATGAGATCTGTGTGTGGCGTTGATAAACCTATATCTTTCATTTTAGTGGTAAATTACAATGAAAAAAAAAACCTGACATTAAAAATGGAACTTCTATTAAAATAAATGCGTTGTGTCTTGAACTGTACTATATGTTTGTTTTACTTAAGTGTGTTTAAAAAGCTTTTATTTTTTCACAATTTCCATGACAGGTGAGGTTTTCAAGGAAATTGTTACGTCTTAATTACATAATATAGAAGTGGCATCCCCTAGCTCTTTTAAAATGGCAACCCCTAGCCCTGCTAAAATGACCTCTCCTACATGTACTCCTGCTAAGAAGCGTCGCGTGGATAGTTTGACTGATTTAATAACATCCACAGGAGATGACCTTGACATGCAGATCACTTCATGTCTCTATCATTTGGGGAAAAAGGATGTGGCTCAAGCCACACGGATACTTGAAAAAGTGAGGAGGTTGATGAAAGCTAGTAACTCAAAATATGTGATAAAACTGAACGAAATTAACTTGGAAATTTCTGCTCTCAACCAGAAAATTAACGGGTTAGAGAAAAGAGAAGCCTACCAGTCGAGACACATTGCAAATCTTCAGAGCAAAATTGAGAACTATAATAAAGCTTTCCTCTCTTTTGATGATGATTTTGCAACTGATGAACCATCAGATTCATCCATCTCCTCACATATACCTATCGTAGGATTCCAAGACTCTGAAGACTCCCCAGCCAAACCCCAAATGTCGAAGAGTGCAGCAGAAACTCAAGGAACCTTTACCCAGGAGAACCCTTCCTCTCAGAACTCAATTACTGACATTTAATTCCCTGAACATAAGATTAACACTTGAAATTCCATTTAAAATTCTTCTTTGCTAAAAAAAACATTTCTTTCTATCAGAAAGGAGAAATAACTGACAACACATATATGTCTTTGTGGTTTTCATAGTTTACAAAATATATTGACAAGACATAAACATTTCATTGCACTTGCAAGAAGCTTGTTCTGCCATTTTAGAATCTTTGTGTTGATGATTTTTTTTTACAGACAGACATTTTATCTGAAAGCTAGACAGGAAGCTGGCTTAATAAAAAAATTAACTGTTATAAAGTTAACATACATGTTGTGCTATGATTTTAATATCAATATTTTTGAAGTAAAATTGCAGCAATAGACTTGTCGTTCCAGCTTTGTTTTCAGTGTCTGTCCGTAACAAATGATGCTTAACCTTTTTATGAATAATTTTTGTACAATAGTTAATTTCCATTTTTTCATACAGTTACTGTATATCTTCATTAACAATGTATTAGGCTTGAGTATCACCAGCTACCTCACGATACGATACATATCACGATACATTAATGCAATACATCATGTATCACGATATAGTTGTCAAATACAAATAAACTGGTATCTATGTTGCATACCTCTATAAGAAATAGTAATGAATGAAGAAATATATCAACTATTTACAAAATCAATCAACAAACTGTAGAGATATAAAATTCAATTGATTAGAATAAAATAAACAATTTATTTCTAACTTTAATGACATTTCTTAATGTCCTCATGTTATGTATACTATGTAACTATTCTAGAAAGTCAATGAAAATTAATTCATACAGTGTATCACAATACACATGTGACGATATGATACACATATCGTGGGCCCTCGCGATCAATATGATCGATATATCGCCGTATCATTACACCTTTACCATGTATCATATTAATTGAATAAGTCCAAATGAAATTCCTCTTTTATTTTACATGTTTTATTCTATACTGAAACAATTTTCAAATATAACGGTGTTCAGGTTGTCTGATCAACATTTCATGTGGTATATATATATTAAAAGTTACTACCTATTTTCAGACTAACCTTTTAGAATGCCAAGAAAAAAAAAGTCTACAGATCAAAAAATAAGGGAAAGGAGAAAGCTTGCAAAGGAGGAAAAAAATGATCCAAAACCTTCCACAAATAATCAGTTGAGATCAACAGATTGTGATAAAACTTTCGAGTTATCCAAACCTGGTGTGCCTTCAAAAACTAAAGATGCACCAGAACTTTCTGCTAATGTTGAAGATGATCTGAAGTGTGAACATGGTGAAAAATGGAAGAACGATACTTCAAAACCATCTACTAGTCAATCAACAGATAATGCAAAAACATTATATTCAGTACCCCCTGCCAGTTTTAAAACAAAAAATCAAAACAAAATTAAAGAAGAACAATATGCTTTTATTGAAAGAGAAATAATGAAACAGAGTTAATGGAAACTTCAAATGATGAAAAATGACAATGATATGGGTAATTTACATGAAATGCCATCAAGGAAAGGAGTTAAAAGGAAGTTATCTGATAAAAATAATGATTCACAGCAAGGTTCTGACATCCCGATCTGTAATGTGAAGAAGGGTTCATCTTCTAATCCTTGTAATGTGAGAGTAGCCAATTGGAGAAAAACTTTCCCTGAAGCTAAAAAAACTGCTTTAAAATTAAAAGAAAAGGAACGAAAAGCAAACAAAAGGAAATATCTTGATGAAAATCAAAAAGCTGAAATGATTGACAAAGACAAAAAACGAAAGCAAGAGAAAAGGAAACTGCTTGATGAAGAGGCCAAAATGAAAATTAAACAAAGACAAAGAACAAAAGCAAGAGAAAAGGAAAATGCTTGATGAAGAGGCCAAATTAAAAATTAAAGAGAAAGAGAAAAAACAAAAGCAAGAGAAAAGAAAAGTGCTTGATGAAGAGGCCAAAATAAGATTAAAACAGAAAGACAAAGAACAAAAGCAAGAGAAACGGAAAGTGCTTGATGAAGAGGCAAAAACAAAAATTAAACAGAAAGACAAAGAACAAAAGCAAGAAAAACGAAAAACACTTGATGAAGAGGCAAAATCTAACACGCGAAAGAAAACCAGAAATCAAATCAAGGAACAAAGAGCAGCAAGAACAGCTGAAGCTGACAACGCAATACAAACCTTTCTTCAGATGATCAAACAAGGACCAGCATAAATCTGCTCTGTTTGCCATAGACTAATGTACAGAGAATGTGTTGTTTTGTACAATGAAAATGTGCTTACTATGTGTGACAAAGAATTGTTAGAAACATGCAATACCAATAAAAAAAGTATTGATGGGGAACAGTACATTTGCACCACCTGCTCATGGAATTTGAAACGTAATATGATGCCAGTGCAGGCTGTGACAAATTCATTATCTCTTGATGATATACCAGAAACCTTAAAAGATTTGTCAACATTAGAATCAACCTTAATAAGCAAAAGGATTCCTTTTATGAAAATCCTTGCTCTGCACCGTGGTAAGCAGAAGGCAGTACATGGATGCGTTGTAAATGTGCCAGTAAATCCAGAGGAAACCTGTTCCATATTGCCTCGTCTTCCATCATCTTCCTCATGTATAACAGTTAAACTGAAACGTAAGATAGAGTATAGAGGTCATGTTATTGTTCAGTCAATAAGACCATTGAAAATTATGGAATCCTTACAACATCTTAAGAATGAACAAAAGAATCCTCATTATCATTTGTTATGAAATGTACTAGCCTGCAAAAAAGATTATTTTGTATCCATATCGAAAATTGACAATGCACAAATATTTGATCTTGTAGACACAAAACTTCCTAATCGATCGATAAGTACATCTACAACCAAAAGTTATTTTAAACCTACTATTGAACTACTTTCACTTTGTAAACAACGTGAATGGGTGCTTTCTTTTATCTACCCCTGATCTTTTCGGCCCGTGTCATTTGAACCCTCGTGAATTTTAGATGAAATTGATAATAAGAGACAGAGTGGTTATCAGCAGCATACAATATATAGAATTAAACACAATAATAATTTTAATATTTATTTCCATATAAATAGAGAAAAAAAATCTAAAAAGTTTTTAATTCCTAAGATATATCTATAAACTTAAATTTTCAATTGAAATTCAAAACTTTTTAAGAATTAAGTGAGCAAATTTGTAATGAATTGTAATTTTATTAGTTATGCGATAAATAACATTTTCTAATTTTTTTTTTAAAGTTGACTAATGTATTTTTTTTTTTATTTTTTTTTTTTTAATTACGATAATTTATGAAAAAAAAACAGCTTTTGAACTTGGTCATTTGTTGGCAAAATATTGCATATAGGGTACCCTCATTGTACGGATAACTCCTCCTACACTTCTTAAGATAGGAAATTTTTCTTTTGCAGATCAGTTATACATATATCAGAGGTGTGCTTATTGCAGGTTGTAGGATTTTGGTTACTGATAATTTATGAAAAATATACCAGCTTTTGAATTTATCATTTTTTGGCAAAATATTGCATATAGGGTACCCTCATTGTACGGATAACTCCTCTTACAGTTTTCAAGATAAGAAGTTGTTCTTTTGTAGATCAATTATACATATATCAGAGGTGTGCATATTGCTAGGATTTTGATTACTGATAATTTGTGAAAAAAATACCAGCTTTTGAAGTTAGTCAATTTTTAGCAAAATATTGCATATAGGGTAACCTCATTGTACCGATAACTTTCTTACAGTTTTATAGATAAAAAGTTGTCCTTTTGCAGATTAATTGTACATATATCAGAGGTGTGCATATTTCTAGGATTTTTATTTCTGATTATTTATGAACAAAATACCAGCTTTTAACTAAGTCTTGTTTAGCAAAATATTGCATATGGGGTACTTTATTTCACTGGATACGGGTTGACATGGATTATGGATACAGTTCGCATAAAAGAAAACCCGGTTAGTTGTCAAATTGACAGCTTTTCACTTGTTTAAAAAAATATTTAGGTTTTTACTCTTCAAATTAACTTTAACTCGACGCCATTGTGGCCCTTCAGGCCTTTGATTCTTATATAGGAATATGTTATGTGTAAATACTCCCGCCAAATTGCTAGGTCAGAGAAGCGACATACGGGGCACGGCAGCCAGTCCTCCCAATTCAGTAATTGCAGGGTGCTCTCTCTGCATGCTGGATGCTGTCTGTACTAGATTAAGCCTCTAAACACACGGGACATCTATTTAAAAGTGGGCTTCTTGTCCAGATACCCTAACTTGGAAAGATCTCTGGTCCAGGTGGGCGATTTAGAACACCGTTACGTGATTATAAAATTTCCTGATGTACCTGGACAGGCGGGAATTGGTACACAAACACTCTCTCTCCATAAAGTGGTTCAGGCGTTTTTGTCGTCAATCTTGCTGACGACAACGAGACTCTGTCGCCAAAACGAGCTAGTTCCGCGGTTTCTGAAAACCGCCTCCAATTTCTCATCGTTTTCCCTAAGCCATGATGTAAAGATATGTACTCATAGTCTTGTTTAGTTGACAATAGCATTTGAAAGTGTGCGGTTGTTTTCGAACATCACATTTGGTAGCATATGCAGCAAGTAATTTCGAACCAAATCTTCTCTTAAACTTCATCATAGAGAGGTACCTCAGGTACGTGAAAAATGAGAAAGTTTTCAATGTCATATTTTGTCTTTCAGAAGTGAATAAGGTGCCATACCAGCTTGTTATGTCTTAAAAGAGGCAATAAGTTATTAAGTTATTATGCATACAAAGGTTCACCAGTATTTTGTGCATTTTTAGATAATGAAAAAACGTTTGACAGAATTTGGCATAATGGCCTCCTATATAAATTATAGAATCCTAATATTCGCCCAGGGATATGGCAAATTATAAAATACTGGTGTAATGCCAGCAAATGTTTTGTCATTTTGTTGTGCAAACTCAAACTTATTTAAAACTTTACAAGGTGTAGAACAACGAAGATTCCTAAGTGCTTTTAACGGTCCTGTTTTGGGTGATATACACATATCAGGTATTTTACTTGCGGATGACACTGCTTTAATGACCAACTCGCCAAGATTTTAACAATATTTACTTAATCAAGTAGAAAAATATGCATATACTTGGGGACTTCTTTACAATCCAAGTAAAAGTGTCTTTATTGTTTTTAACAAAACACAAATATGTTCTGTTTCCTATAGTATTACATTACTTGGTAGTAAAATTCCTCAGTCTAATAACACTGTTTTATTGTGGCTGCCTTCTACAAGCAAATGTGAAAACTGACACGCTTACCGAACGAGTGTGCAAAGCTGCAAGATCAAACATCAACTCATTATACTCTATTAGTGTTAATAACTCCGACATCCATCCAGTTGTGTCTGCCCAAATATGGAAACGGGGTGTGCTACCCTCCGCCCTCTATTCTTGTGAAATATGGTCGTCACTGACACTCACTGAGATGCAACTCCTAGAGTATGTACAAAGTCACTTCTTCAGAATCATTCAAGGATTTTCCAAATTTCCTCTGTCGCTCTCTAGCATCTCAAAGAATAAGTGCACTTAAGCTATAGAGAATGGGCCCTTTTTCAGTGCCGTTTATATTTAGAAAAAATATCAACACATTGCTTTTTTCGGTAATATTTCAGCACTCATGGATACTTCTGATTTATATGCACGCTTAAATTTACCAAAATTAGAATACAATTTAAAAAATTGAGGATTTTTATATGCCTATAAATAATCTAAATCCGGAAAAATCGAACCGAACCTACTTGAATTGTGTCTATTTAAATCAGAGGGAGGAGACATTTAAATCAACATTGCTCTGTTGGTGGATCGATTGGCGCGTTTGCTGAATTATACTTTATGCATTATTTTACGTCTGAAAAAAAATCGAATGAAGCTTTGAAGTTGCATATTACCATAGTGACAAACAAACATTCCTGACCATACAAAGATGATGGAAAGCGATCTAAAACGTGTCAATGTTTTACAGTGAGCACATTTGACGGTAAACGTTAGAAGTAATCCGGCAGACCGACCACGTCACGCCTCATAAATATGCATGTATTTCCGAGTTATTATACCCCCGCTCCGAAGGAGAGGGGGTATACTGTTTTACCCTTGTGTGTCTGTCTGTCCGTCTGTCCGTCCGTAACAAAATTTTCTGTCGCATTTATCTCAGCAACTATTTATCGCAGATGCTTGAAATTTTTACACAGTGTTTGTTAAGGCATGCCATATCGTGGGATATATTTTTGTACCAATCAGACGTCAACTTCCTGTTAAATGACGACTTTGTTTATTTTTTAACCAAAATTTTCAAACAAATTTTCGTCAAAGAATTCTCAGCAACTGTTTATCGCAGATGCTTGAAATTTTTACACAGTGTTTGTTAAGGTATGCCATATCGTGGGATATATTTTTGTACCAATCAGACGTCAACTTCCTGTTAAATGACGACTTTGTTTATTTTTAGCAAAAATTTTCAAACAAATTTTTGTCAAAGAATTCTCAGCAACTGTTTATCGCAGATGCTTGAAATTTTTACACAGTGTTTGTTAAGGCATGTCATATTGTGGGATATATTTTTGTACCAATCAGACGTCAACTTCCTGTTAAATGACGACTTTGTTTATTTTTACCCAAAATTTTCAAACAAATTTTCGTCAAAGAATTCTCAGCAACTGTTTATCGCAGATGCTTGAAATTTTTACACAGTATTTGTATAGGCATGCCATATCGTTGGATATATTTTTGTACCAATCAGACGTCAACTTCCTGTTAAATGACGACTTTGTTTATTTTTAGCAAAACTTTTCAAACAAATTTTTGTCAAAGAATTCTCAGCAACTGTTTATCGCAGATGCTTGAAATTTTTACACAGTATTTGTATAGGCATGCCATATCGTGGGATATATTTTTGTATCAATCAGACGTCAACTTCCTGTTAAATGACGACTTTGCTTATTTTGCATATTCACATCAGACCGGGGATATCAATAGTGAGCATTGGCTCACAGATATCTTGTATGTGATTGTGTCATACATTAATTCATCAATATAAATATGTAAGTGAGAATGACAGTGCACATGGGACTTAAACTCATTAAAAATTTAAATCTTAGGAATGAGTTAGCCAAAAATGAACGCACCGGAAATAAACCTTAAGTTCGTGATTACGTGATTTGAATCTGCCTCTGAGAATTTAGTGTGTAAAGTAAGTAAGCAAGTATATATATATATATATATATATATATATATATATATATATATATATTTATATGAGTGTGTCAGAATTTTTTTCATAAATTATTTTATCAAGTATTTGATTTAAGTTGCTAAACAATAAACAATACACAAGGACCAAATCGCGATGTTTGGTAAGGCCAAACTGAATTTTACTTTAAAAAAGAACGGTTGGAAATTGGCCTTTGAACGCAAAATCGACCTGGAAAATTAATGAATATATCACGCTTGTATAGTAAAGTTATAGTCACAATGTATAAGTGATAATAACTGTACATTTAAATTAAACTCATTTAAAAATCGAAATCGCTGAAGAATGAGTTGGCCAAAATTGAACGCACCGGAAATAAACCTTCGTAATTTGAATCAGCCTGGCCTGAGTATTTATTGAGTAAAGTAAGCGAACAAATTTATATATATATGAATATATGATTGTGTCAGACATTTCATTAAAGATTATTTCAACAAGTATTTGATTAAAGTTGTATAAACAATGCACAAGGACCAAATCAAAATGATAGGTATGGCAAAATTGAAAAAAAGAACGGATTGGAAATAGCCCTTGAAAGTAAAATCGGCCAGGAAAATTAATTGATATATAACGCTCGTATAGTAAAGTTATATAGTCATAATATATACTGTCTTAATAGCATTCAAGCCATTCATCAAATGATACTTACTTTCAACCTGAATTTCCTCCATCTTTTTTTAAATAATGAACATATCGCGCCATCATATTCAGGTTTCAGTTATTATCCACTCGTGCAGCTAGTTATAGAAGGTATATGTAGCAATGAGATCTGTGTGTGGCGTTGATAAACCTATATCTTTCATTTTAGTGGTAAATTACAATGAAAAAAAAAACCTGACATTAAAAATGGAACTTCTATTAAAATAAATGCGTTGTGTCTTGAACTGTACTATATGTTTGTTTTACTTAAGTGTGTTTAAAAAGCTTTTATTTTTTCACAATTTCCATGACAGGTGAGGTTTTCAAGGAAATTGTTACGTCTTAATTACATAATATAGAAGTGGCATCCCCTAGCTCTTTTAAAATGGCAACCCCTAGCCCTGCTAAAATGACCTCTCCTACATGTACTCCTGCTAAGAAGCGTCGCGTGGATAGTTTGACTGATTTAATAACATCCACAGGAGATGACCTTGACATGCAGATCACTTCATGTCTCTATCATTTGGGGAAAAAGGATGTGGCTCAAGCCACACGGATACTTGAAAAAGTGAGGAGGTTGATGAAAGCTAGTAACTCAAAATATGTGATAAAACTGAACGAAATTAACTTGGAAATTTCTGCTCTCAACCAGAAAATTAACGGGTTAGAGAAAAGAGAAGCCTACCAGTCGAGACACATTGCAAATCTTCAGAGCAAAATTGAGAACTATAATAAAGCTTTCCTCTCTTTTGATGATGATTTTGCAACTGATGAACCATCAGATTCATCCATCTCCTCACATATACCTATCGTAGGATTCCAAGACTCTGAAGACTCCCCAGCCAAACCCCAAATGTCGAAGAGTGCAGCAGAAACTCAAGGAACCTTTACCCAGGAGAACCCTTCCTCTCAGAACTCAATTACTGACATTTAATTCCCTGAACATAAGATTAACACTTGAAATTCCATTTAAAATTCTTCTTTGCTAAAAAAAACATTTCTTTCTATCAGAAAGGAGAAATAACTGACAACACATATATGTCTTTGTGGTTTTCATAGTTTACAAAATATATTGACAAGACATAAACATTTCATTGCACTTGCAAGAAGCTTGTTCTGCCATTTTAGAATCTTTGTGTTGATGATTTTTTTTTACAGACAGACATTTTATCTGAAAGCTAGACAGGAAGCTGGCTTAATAAAAAAATTAACTGTTATAAAGTTAACATACATGTTGTGCTATGATTTTAATATCAATATTTTTGAAGTAAAATTGCAGCAATAGACTTGTCGTTCCAGCTTTGTTTTCAGTGTCTGTCCGTAACAAATGATGCTTAACCTTTTTATGAATAATTTTTGTACAATAGTTAATTTCCATTTTTTCATACAGTTACTGTATATCTTCATTAACAATGTATTAGGCTTGAGTATCACCAGCTACCTCACGATACGATACATATCACGATACATTAATGCAATACATCATGTATCACGATATAGTTGTCAAATACAAATAAACTGGTATCTATGTTGCATACCTCTATAAGAAATAGTAATGAATGAAGAAATATATCAACTATTTACAAAATCAATCAACAAACTGTAGAGATATAAAATTCAATTGATTAGAATAAAATAAACAATTTATTTCTAACTTTAATGACATTTCTTAATGTCCTCATGTTATGTATACTATGTAACTATTCTAGAAAGTCAATGAAAATTAATTCATACAGTGTATCACAATACACATGTGACGATATGATACACATATCGTGGGCCCTCGCGATCAATATGATCGATATATCGCCGTATCATTACACCTTTACCATGTATCATATTAATTGAATAAGTCCAAATGAAATTCCTCTTTTATTTTACATGTTTTATTCTATACTGAAACAATTTTCAAATATAACGGTGTTCAGGTTGTCTGATCAACATTTCATGTGGTATATATATATTAAAAGTTACTACCTATTTTCAGACTAACCTTTTAGAATGCCAAGAAAAAAAAAGTCTACAGATCAAAAAATAAGGGAAAGGAGAAAGCTTGCAAAGGAGGAAAAAAATGATCCAAAACCTTCCACAAATAATCAGTTGAGATCAACAGATTGTGATAAAACTTTCGAGTTATCCAAACCTGGTGTGCCTTCAAAAACTAAAGATGCACCAGAACTTTCTGCTAATGTTGAAGATGATCTGAAGTGTGAACATGGTGAAAAATGGAAGAACGATACTTCAAAACCATCTACTAGTCAATCAACAGATAATGCAAAAACATTATATTCAGTACCCCCTGCCAGTTTTAAAACAAAAAATCAAAACAAAATTAAAGAAGAACAATATGCTTTTATTGAAAGAGAAATAATGAAACAGAGTTAATGGAAACTTCAAATGATGAAAAATGACAATGATATGGGTAATTTACATGAAATGCCATCAAGGAAAGGAGTTAAAAGGAAGTTATCTGATAAAAATAATGATTCACAGCAAGGTTCTGACATCCCGATCTGTAATGTGAAGAAGGGTTCATCTTCTAATCCTTGTAATGTGAGAGTAGCCAATTGGAGAAAAACTTTCCCTGAAGCTAAAAAAACTGCTTTAAAATTAAAAGAAAAGGAACGAAAAGCAAACAAAAGGAAATATCTTGATGAAAATCAAAAAGCTGAAATGATTGACAAAGACAAAAAACGAAAGCAAGAGAAAAGGAAACTGCTTGATGAAGAGGCCAAAATGAAAATTAAACAAAGACAAAGAACAAAAGCAAGAGAAAAGGAAAATGCTTGATGAAGAGGCCAAATTAAAAATTAAAGAGAAAGAGAAAAAACAAAAGCAAGAGAAAAGAAAAGTGCTTGATGAAGAGGCCAAAATAAGATTAAAACAGAAAGACAAAGAACAAAAGCAAGAGAAACGGAAAGTGCTTGATGAAGAGGCAAAAACAAAAATTAAACAGAAAGACAAAGAACAAAAGCAAGAAAAACGAAAAACACTTGATGAAGAGGCAAAATCTAACACGCGAAAGAAAACCAGAAATCAAATCAAGGAACAAAGAGCAGCAAGAACAGCTGAAGCTGACAACGCAATACAAACCTTTCTTCAGATGATCAAACAAGGACCAGCATAAATCTGCTCTGTTTGCCATAGACTAATGTACAGAGAATGTGTTGTTTTGTACAATGAAAATGTGCTTACTATGTGTGACAAAGAATTGTTAGAAACATGCAATACCAATAAAAAAAGTATTGATGGGGAACAGTACATTTGCACCACCTGCTCATGGAATTTGAAACGTAATATGATGCCAGTGCAGGCTGTGACAAATTCATTATCTCTTGATGATATACCAGAAACCTTAAAAGATTTGTCAACATTAGAATCAACCTTAATAAGCAAAAGGATTCCTTTTATGAAAATCCTTGCTCTGCACCGTGGTAAGCAGAAGGCAGTACATGGATGCGTTGTAAATGTGCCAGTAAATCCAGAGGAAACCTGTTCCATATTGCCTCGTCTTCCATCATCTTCCTCATGTATAACAGTTAAACTGAAACGTAAGATAGAGTATAGAGGTCATGTTATTGTTCAGTCAATAAGACCATTGAAAATTATGGAATCCTTACAACATCTTAAGAATGAACAAAAGAATCCTCATTATCAGGATATCATAATCAATGATAACTGGCCGGAAGACAGCAGTGAAGATAATCCACAACTATGGGAGGCTCTTACAAGCAGTAGTCTATCAAACAATGGTAGTGCACTACACGTTCTACCTACTGCATCCATTGAGACAGATCAGCCATCAGAACCAGGACAGGAATCAGACAATGAAGAAAGTGACAATGAAATAGAAGATCGATCAGAAGTTAATGGTTTACCTTTTGATTCTTGTTTGCAACCAAGAGACATTAGTGCAGACAAAGACTTTTTATTAAATTTAGCACCAGGAGAAGGTAAAAAGCCATTAGGGCTATTTTCAGATAAACATAGCGAAGAAATGGCCTTTCCTACATTATTTCCTAAGGGAAATTTTGGATTTGATAGTCAGCGTGAGAGACCAATTTCATTAGTAAAATACTTCAATCAGAGAATTCTCAATTGTGACAACCGTTTTGCAGCCTCCACAGAGTATTTGTTTTATGCTCAATATCGAACTGAAGCGAAAAAAGTTGCTGACTGTCTGAGTATTGCGATGAGAAAATGTAAAGGACAACATCAGGTGGAGAAAATAACAGCAGGCCAAATAAAGAATGCTGAAGAAATGAGACGGTTAACCCGATCTGACCTTAGCTACCATTTCCTCCAAAATGTTCGTGGATCACCAGCCTTCTTTAACAAATTACTGTATGATCTTTTAGGAATGATAAGACAACTTGGAAGCTGTACATGGTTCCTGACATTGTCCTCTGCTGACATGAAGTGGAAAGACACAATTCAAGTAATAGCTGCACAACATAATCAGAAACTATCAGATGAACAAGTAGAAAACATGACTTGGGAACAAAAAAGCACTTGGTTACGTACTAATCCTGTTACAGCTGCTAGGCATTTCGATCATAGGCTTCAGCTCTTTATGTCAACACTAGTTCTTGGAAAGTCAAAACCCATAGGAGAAATACAAGATTTTAAATACAGAATAGAATTCCAGCAAAGGGGTTCGCCCCACTGCCATATGCTGCTATGGGTTAAAAATGCACCCTCAATATCACAAAATTCACCTGAAGATGTAGCTGCCTTTATTGACCAATATGTTGGATGTACAATTCCACAAGATAATCATCTTGCATCTCTGATTCAAAGTGTTCAACGCCATATTCATTCTTTTACATGCAAAACCCATGGAACAAGATGCCGATTCAGCTTTCCAAAACCACCTGTTCATAAAACTACAGTAGTGCTTCCACCAGAGGATATACCAAACAAAGGAACACAGACAACTACACAGAGTTGTTGACAGCAGTTATGGGTAAAGTGGAAGATGTACAACATGACCCAGAAGTAACATTAGAAGCTCTGTTAGGAGAACTTGAAATCCCTGAAGCTATGTATATGAAAGCATTATCGTGGATAAAAACAAAGCAAGGCCAGCCTGCTGTACTGTACAGACGCAATCCATCTGACTGCTTTATTAACAATTACAGCCCAACCCTGATGAAAGCTTGGCAGGCGAACCTTGACCTTCAGTTTATCACTAATGTTTATGCCTGTATAATGTATGTGGCTTCATATGTTAGCAAACCAGAGAAAACATTGGGTGATGTCTTAAAGTCTGTTAGTAAGAATTCAGCACCAGCTGGTCCAAAGAAGATGATGGAGACTGTATCTAAGAAGTTCCTTTCCCATCGTGAGGTCAGCGCCCAAGAGGCAGTGTACCGATTATTGCCATTACCACTCACTAAAGGGTCACGGCAGGTCATTTTCCTCCATACAGATTTAGCTGAGAATAGGACAAAACTTTTGAAACCCATGAAAGTTATACAGGAGTTTGATGATAATGATGAAAACTTATATCAGGAAGGCATGCTAGAAAAATATCAACTTAGACCCGATTGTTTGCAACACATTTGCTTTGCAGATTTTGCAGCAAACTATTCATATGCTCGGAAAACAAATACCAACTCAGATCCCGACCTGCTAGATGAAGAATCACTTGATCCAGCCACTGTAATCAACAATCTTCCTTAAACCATAAAGTTGAAAAATAAATCTACAATTATGACTATTCGTTCAAGACCAGTCATTATCAGATCTCATCAGTTCTCTATCTTGAAACAGCCCGAGCAGTACTATCACTCCAAACTGTTACTTTATAAACCATGGAGAGATGAAAGCATTGACCTGTTGGATGGAGATGGTACATATAAAACAAAATACTTCAATTGTAGACCAACCTTCTCTGACAGAATGAACTATTATGAACCAA
Organism: Magallana angulata; assembly: GCF_025612915.1. Taxonomy (NCBI): domain Eukaryota; kingdom Metazoa; phylum Mollusca; class Bivalvia; order Ostreida; family Ostreidae; genus Magallana; species Magallana angulata. The sequence goes on along the minus strand of NC_069112.1, from coordinate 7,318,570 downwards.
ACAATGAAGAGTACACACAAGCTGTTGAAGAACTACAAGAAAATGGGCCTCCTGAGGATGCCTGGGCATTACTAGTTCCACAATCAGAACAACAGGAGAGAGCTGATAGATATTTGGGAGCACAACAAGATCCAGAGTTTGAATTCATTGTTCCTGTACATGGAAATGAAACATCAGATCTTGGGTTGACTAATTATCAGTATGAACTGGACAGTAGGAAGATATCAACTCAGCAGTGGCTTAGTATGACAGTGTCTCTCAATACTGAACAGCAAGAAATCCACCAGTTCATTGTTGAATGGTGCATAGAAATGTCAATGACTTATAAAACAGGGAAACGTCCAAAGCCATTTTATGTCTTCATTTCTGGAGGGGCAGGTACTGGCAAATCGCATTTAATCAGAACCATAGTGCAGACTGCAAACAAATTGTTACGTGTTGGGCAAGGAGAAGATGATATTGTTGTTATTGTTAGTGCTTTCACTGGTGTGGCTGCTTTCAACATAGAAGGCCATACTCTGCATTCTGCCTTCAGTTTACCAGTTAATCAGTCCAAGCATGATGACTATATCAGACTATCGGGAGAACAACTGTCTAGTATGCGAGCAAAACTAGGAAATCTTAGCCTTTTGATAATTGATGAGATTTCCATGGTTGGAGCTGATCACCTGTACACTGTTCACAGACGTCTTTCAGAGATTATGACATCTGATGAGCCTTTTGGTGGGATATCAGTTTTAGCAGTAGGTGACCTCTCCCAGCTGCCACCAGTTGCCCAAAGACCAGTGTTTGATACAGTTTCTGATTCTATTGCATCAATGTATGGTTCATTATGGAAGAAGAATTTTAGAGTACTTGAACTTCACCAAATAATGCGGCAGAAAGATGATGTTGAATTTGCTAATGCTCTCAACAGAATCAGGTTGTCGAAGCATACTGATGATGATATACAACTCATTAAAACTAGAGAAACTTGTGTATCCTCACCAATGTATCCTAAACAAGCACTGCATATATTTGCTTTCAATAAAGACGTTGATGATCATAACAACCAAATGTTAGAGAGCATACAATCACCAGTAATAAAGGTGTCAGCTATTGACTCCAATACAGATCAACAAACTGGTCGTATAGAAAACATTACGTTTGATGAAAAGAAGAAACCAGGTGGTATGTTGCAAACACTGAAAATAGCTATAGGGGCCAGAGTTATGATGACCACAAATGTAGATACCTGTGATGGATTAACCAACTCGGCCACAGGAACAGTGACTGGTTTTCTACCTCAGCATCCAGATCCATTCAACCCTCAGTTTAATAACTACAGACCTAAATATGTGTTAGTCCACTTTGATGAACATCGAGTTGGTGAAAAACTAAGATCCAAACTTCACCGAATTCTATCTGATGAAATATCCACACCTATCTCAGTTCATGAGGTAACTGTTAAACATAGAAAAATAACTGCAAAAAGAACACAGTTTCCTCTAACCCTTGCATGGGGTGTTACCATTCATAAAGCCCAGGGTAGAACTGTTGATAATCTAGTGATATCGATGAAAGGAAAATTCAAAGCTGGGCAAATGTATACTGCATTAAGCAGAGTCAAAACTAAAGAAGGTCTTTATATTCTTGGTGAATTTCAATCATCCAAAATCATCTCTGCTACAAAGACAGTCAAAGAAATGGAGAGAATTCGAAAAGATAGCAAGTTTAAACTGAGTATTCCATACTCTGTAACAACACCATCAGACAGTTTCTTTAAACTCAGTGTACTCAACATTAATTCACTTTGTCCTCACTTCCAGTGCCTTTTAGTGGACCAGTACATCACCACTAGTGACATTATTGCATTGTCTGAAACCTGGCTTTACTCAAGTGTATTAACTGAAAGTATTGAACTGAGTCCAGAGTACCATCTGTATCGTCAAGATTATTCTGTTCAAAACAGAAGACCACAAGGTGGAGTGGCAACCTATGTGAAGAAATCATTTCGTGTCATAACGGAATTGCATTGTAAAGGTGTAAATTTGCAGTACCAGTGCCTTGTGTTGTCCTGTAGGATGAATCCAAGTAAACGTCTGTTAATTATTCTGCTGTATGTTCCACCAAATACACAAACTGTGTTGTTTTTCCAGCAACTGGACAGATTATTTAGTCATACTCCTACAGATGCTGCCCCTACTATAATATGTGGTGACTTCAACATGAAGCCGACAGATCCCAAATCCAAATCATTGAATGAATTAATTCGACACCACGGATTTATTGATTATAGTCAGTCACCAACTCACAGAAAAGGAGGCTCACTTGACCGTATTTTCATCAATAAATATTTTGATGAATCAGAAATCACGAGTATAATTCCTGTTTATTATTCAGACCATTTCCATATTCATATGGCTGTCCCTTGGATGAAACTTTTTTCATAAATATGATGTCATTGGCCCAAGGAAAAACTGTCAGGTAGAACCTTTTCAATAATTGAATGATTTTACTTTTAATGGATTTATATTGTTTGTACTTGCATGTATCATATGATGATGTAAAAACAAACTCAGTATCTTTCTAACACGATGCTTTAGTTCTTAAGTTTTGTTACTTTGGACATTGACTGTCTAGAAAAAATCAAGTAATGGTTAAAAAATTTGTGTTTATTCACATGAGAGTGAATATTCACATTAGAGCGGGGGTATTACTAGTGAGCATTGGCTCACAGATTTCTTGTTTATAAACGCCTTCCAAGTTATTTATAAACGCCTTCCGGGTTATTTATATACGTCTTCAGAGAGACATGCCTACGTCACAATGCTGTTTGACACCAACTACCCAAAAGTCCAAGCTCTTGTTAAAATTAATTAATGTAGGGTTGGTGATTTTTTTTTCGGATTTAAAACGGTTAACGTTATTTATGTACGAGGGTCAATCAAGAAATACGAAGACTTTTGTCATAGCTGTGTTACTTAACGTCATATCATTACTTAATTTGGTAAACATAATTTAGCAATAGTTTCAAACAATTTGCAAGAAAAAAAGTTAATAAATTCCTTTATTTCTAAGAATTATTTAGAATCTAATCCTGCAAAAATGAGGTCACGGCGCACGGTCAAAATTTGTGTTATGTCAACAATAAACCATATAATGTTGAAAGTAATATCTCTTTAAATTGGGCTAAAAACCAAATAATATTGAAAACTCAAATTAAGTATAGTCATGGTATTCTATGTTCCAAATAATGATGGGATATATTGTTTTGTCGAACAAATATTAGTAACTAAAGACAGATAGTCCTCTTTAGAATTGACTAAAAACATCGACGTCGCCGGACGTCACGGCGCAACGAGAGGTACAAACAAAATGGATTTAACCCAGAAAAAAGCCGACACAAGCTGTAAAATGCTCAATGGTGCAAAACATAAGTCAACAATTATTTGCAAGTTTGTGTTTAACTGTAATAAATTTTGTGGGGGTAGTGGTAATTGCATTTTGAATATAAAACAGTCCGAAACAGAGTAGAATATCTGTAAATATTTGGTCAAAAAAATGTTACGTCAACCGACTTCAGGGTTATCCTTACTGTAAACTAAGAGATACACGGTTAGAAAATGAAAACTTTGAAGAACTTACTTATGATTCTCGAACAAATGTGTGCAAATAAGATGTTATGTGGTTCAGTGCAATTTTAAATTGTGAGGAGAAAGGCACAAGAGACTAAGCGTGATATAAAGATGGGGTATATCTATAAACTGTGCGTGTTTAATGTTGACGCCATGTTTTGAACGTTACCGTGCGCCGTGGTGACAAAACATGTTGTTTTTAAAAAGGGGTAACAAAAATACCGTTTCATCAAATGGACTAACACTTCGCATATCAATAACATAAGTGTTGGTGCACAGATTAATCTGTTAAGTATTACTTTCATGAAAAATATATGATAGACAGCCACATTGTCTTCGTATTTTTTGATTGACCCTCGTACATTACAAGATTAATTACCGGTACTAAATGATTTATACCATTTTATAGAATCAATTTATTATTATGCCTATCCATGTTTTTTTAAACAACACACGGACCACTGTTCATAAATAAATATTATTATTTAATCAAACAACTTAATATCATCACAGAGAACTTAGTTATGTTAACATGCAAAATAAATAAGTTGACATGCAACACTTTTATGTCCATATGCAACTTAAAAATGTTGACATTACCACTGTTTACAGGCATGATATATAGTATAAGAAAAAGAATAACTGGGTTTATGAGTAATTTTCAGACAATTTCCTAAGTCTATCAATTTTGACATTTTACAATTTTGTCATGAAGAATGTTTGACGTAAAGACTGCGAAGGAATACGGGTAACGTTATATTGCTGCATCATATATAGTCAGGTACCTTTTAATTATCCCGGAATTCTAAAACAAATATTCCATATGAAACCGAGTGGAATAATGACAGGAACTCCATTCGTCGTGTTATTGTGGGTTTATTTGTGCATGACATCAAAATAACTTTAATATTTTTTTCAAGTTATGCTTTTATTTACCATTAATATACTTGGCTTATCCAAACAGGTTGTCATAGCACCGTATCTGTCATATAGATTGTGTTATATAACATAGGTCAGTTTAACATATCTCAATGCCAGATCCCAATTGGAAAGTTCACATATATGCTGTGTCATTTTACAATACTCACATATATGTCACTATACAACAACATATAACAATTTACAACTTCTATATGAGGTCCCTTACCCCTATAACATATATTAGAACATAGGTCAGTCTAGCAGATTCCAAGGTCAGTAAGTCAGATCCCATTACAAAAGGTCACATATATGTCACCATATAACAACATATGACAATTTACAACTTCTATATGAGTTCTCTTACACCTATAATATATATTAGAACATAGATCAGTCTAGCAGATTCCAAGGTCAGTCTGTCAGATCCCATTACAAAAGGTCACATACATGTCACTATACAACTACATATAACAATTTACAACTTCTATATGAGGTCCCGTACACTTATAATATATATTAGAACATAGGTCAGTCTAGCAGATTCCAAAGTCAGTCTGTCAGATCCCATTACAAAAGGTCACATATATGTCACCATATAACAACATATGACAAATTACAACTTCTATATGAGTTCTCTTACACCTATAATATATATTAGAACATAGGTCAGTCTAGCAGATTCCAAGGTCAGTCTGTCAGATCCCATTACAAAAGGTAACATGTATGTCACTATATAACAACATATGACAATTTACAACTTCTATATGAGGTCCCTTACACCCATAATATATATTAGAACATTGGTCAGTCTAGCAGATTACAAGGTCAGTATACCAGATCCCAATATGAACAATAACATATATGTCACTATATGACAATTTACAACTTCTATATGAGGTCCCTTACACCTATAATATATATTAGAACATAGGTCAGTCTAGCAGATTCCAAGGTCAGTCTGTCAGATCCCATTACAAAAGGTCACATACATGTCACTATACAACAACATATACCAATTTACAACTTCTATATGAGGTCCCTTACACCTATAATATATGTAAGAACAAAGGTCAGTCTTGCAGATTCCAAGGTCAGTCTGCCAGATCCCATTACAAAAGGTCACATACATGTCACTATACAACTACATATAACAATTTACAACTTCTATATGAGTTCTCTTACACCTATAGTATATATTAGAACATAGATCAGTCTAGCAGATTCCAAAGTCAGTCTACCAGATCCCAATATGAACGATAACATATATGTCACTATATGACAATTTACAACTTCTATATGAGGTCCCTTACACCTATAATATATATTAGAACATAGGTCAGTCTAGCAGATTCCAAGGTCAGTCTGCCACCCCTGCGATATGATCATGAACAATTCATGATTTTCCCTTGAACGATTCATGAATTATATTCATGAAATGTTCATGAAAAGTTCATGAGGATCCCATGAACTTATTATTGGACATTTTAAAGTCATGAATTTTTGTTCATGAGAAAATGTTGATGAATATTCATGAACATACTTTTTCATGAATAATTTATGAACAGTTATATTCATGAAGCTTCATCATTTGATGAATGTCCAATAATAAGTTCATCGGATCTTCATGAACTGTTTATGAATAAGTTTAATGAATCTTCATGAACTGTTCATGAATATCATTATGAATTTTATTCATGAATAATTCATAAATAAAATTCATGAACTATTCATGAAAATTCTTACCTTTATATAAAAAGGTAAAATCTCTTAAAAAATCAAATATAAAATACTTTATTATAATAAATTGAAGAATATTGAGACAATATCATTAGTATCACATAATTCTTACGTACTGACTATCACTTTAAATAATCAGCAAGTTTAATAAAGTTTGCAAAACAACAGGTAATGATATCAATACTAACTCATTAACTTTAAAGGAATGTTACAATATTAGAATTGACATACCAATATGCAATGATTTGAAATATAAGCGACATCAGAATATGATAACTAGTTGATAACTATCAATATGTTCTTTATGAAATCTTCCTTTGTTGCATCATCCTTGCCTTTGCTCATGTTGATTTCACTTGTATTCCATATATTGCAATGTGCATTTACTGCATGGTAGGTAAAATGATCCATCCTTTAAATGGTTATTTTCTACAAACCCAGAGTGTCTTCAACTCTTGGTGACAATACTTCTTGGTGGCAATTCTTCAGGCTTCACATATAGCCCATTCGGTGGCAGAAGAGTTGTACCTCTGTACTGTACAAAAATAATATGACAAATAGCAGTATAATTATGACATGTCGTTTAAAGCATTTGGAACATCAACTAATCATTCCATCATCTCATTTAATTTTGATTTCAAATATATTTATCAAGTACGATAATGCTGAAATTGCACTAGAGCTTAAGAATGAGAGTGCTTACTCTAGAAAAAGTGATATTGCAGAAAAATAAAACAAGATGAAACAAGATGAAAAATTCAGGATAAAACATAAATAGGCATTATGCCTGCTGTTCAATCTATTTCAATGTATCTATATACTTGAATAAAATACTTATTAAATTAATAGGCCAATCCACACTTTACAAAAGCTATGTCCCTTGGTCGCCATCTTTGGGGAAAAACCAATATATTTCTCACAGTAGCCTTTATAGTTTAGAGGGTTGTAACTTCGCCATTTGATATTAGAAATCTGTTTCCGCTATGAATTTTTATTGCCCCAATCTTGGGCAACCTACACATTGAATGAATAAATTAAATTCAAAGAGGTTTCTTCACAGGACGTCTAAATAGTTGGTTGCATTAAGAAGGGAAAAGTTGTTTTTTTCCCTTTTGACCTTTGGGTTGACCCCGCAAAGGGGAGCAACTTTTGCAAAGTGTGGATTGGACTATTACGATGAAACTATAACTGTTTTCAAATTTGTAAATTATGCTGGCCATTCTATTAGAAATTTTCAATTACTTGCAATAGCATTTATTTATTACTTACTGAAATTTATTTTCCATGATCACTATCTTTAGGGCTGTCCAATATTCTGGTTTCAGTGCATAAGTCTAGAGTAAAAAAAAATTGTATTAACTCAAATGACATCAGCATATAACTTTACCTTGTAATTGCACCGATTTAGGTATATTAAATGTGTAATTTATTATCAATTTTGTAGTTAAAACTTATAAGTTAGTCCACAGGCACCTGAATTTTTATCAATCAGTCGCATAATAAGTCATATATCGAAAAATTCTACCCGTACTATGTGTATTTATATATAGTATGGGTAGAATTTTTCGATATATGACTTATTAAGCGACTGATTGATAAAAATGCAGGTGCCTGTGGTTAGTCAAAAAAGAATTTCACTACAAATTAAAAATTTTGAAATGTTTGACAAAAAAAATGAATCTTACGACTCCCTTATTACATAAAAGTTATATCAATCTACATACTATATCACCTTTAATACCATTACTTTGAACTACATCTGCTGCATTATCTTCTTGCATGTTCCATGCTTAACTAATCCATCGCTCATGTTGAAGATCCGTCTGCTTTCATTCAAAATTCGTAATCACTGGGCGGAAGTGACGTAATAAAATCAAAACAACTTGCTGACAGTGTATTCTGAGACTCTCTCATTTGATTAAATAATTTTTTTTAACATAAGTTAATAATAATCAAAAAATATCTTTAAATGAAACTAATTATAAAATGTTTAAGTTTTTTTTATTATATTTTCAGAGATTGAAGAAATGCGGTTTAATATCGTTCAGTTTATACAAGTTGTGTCTGTTAAATTTCAACCCCCTCCGTTTTTGAACCCTCAAGGTTTTGGAACTTAAAAAATAATTTACACTCAATTAAATATTGTTTCATACTTTATTTCTTTAGTTTTGCATTAATGTTTTAAAGTAATATTTTCATTATTGCTTAAAATTAAGTTAATTAACAAATTGAAGTTCAGTGTGTTTTTGTAACGGATGCGAATCGATATGACACCTCATAAACAATGGCGGACTCCGCGAAACTCGGAGTGTATTAACGGCAGTTGTCTGAGTTTAAACAGCTAATCATAAATGCATTGTTGGAAGTTCTCAACGGAATATTTACGAAACGGATTTGTACTTTCTTACAATGAATCGCTTTTAGATATGTGCAACAGTAATGCCTTTTACAAAGAAACCGCAAAGGTTCTAAACTCGACGGGGTCCAAATTTCAACCGAATGTGCTCGGAAAATTTTCTCTGTCGTTCTCCCAGGAACAGACGCACTTCGTCTTGTGTGTATATATGCTTCTATGATAGACTGACAACCGACCACGTCTTTAATAAACTTGAAATACTTCAAACAAGTTGGAAATCAACGTATACTATATCATTGTTCCAAAGAAATATGCAAATTTTTAAATTATTTCACTTTTTCAGTTTAGTTACAAGATTTTTAACAACATAAAACAGCCATAATGTATCATCTGCAAAGACTGATTATTCACTGATAAATTATGTCATTTTTTTTAAATATAAATTGAACAATGAAGAAATTAAGTGTCAAATTAAGGATCTAGTAATGACCATTTGATCATGATGTCTGAGACCTTCGTTGTTGTCAATGATTTTACATGTTTCTTAGAATTGAATAAATAATGAAACTATAATATATCAATCTTTCTTTTTCAAAATTAAAGATGCCACATCTATATAGGTGTTTGCACGAATATTCATGAATGTTCATGAAGACTGTTTAATAATATTAATATTTTAAGATGTATAATTTTTTTTTAAAAAGATAATGTTCTGAATACTAGAGTAAACTATGTTATTTATAAAAGTATTCGTAAATTAGAACTTCATGAAAATTCATGAATGTTCAATACCTAGAACTATTGAATACCAGGTATTTCCTGTATTCTTGTATATTCATAATTTGTTCATGAATTACATTTTAAGAATATGTTCATGAATAAAATTCATGAACCACCTTTATGAACCAGTCATGAATACATCATGAAACTTCATGAACGGTTCATTAAAGTTCTTAAAATCATGAATTTCATCTCGCAGGGACAGATCCCAATATGAAAGGTCACATAAATGTCACTATACAACAACATATGACAATTTACAACTTCTATATGAGGTCCCTTACACCCATAATATATAGTAGAACATATGTCAGTCTAGCAGATTCCAAGGTCAGTTTACCAGATCCCAATATGAACGATAACATATATGTCACTATATGACTATTTACAACTTCTATATGTGGTCTCTTACACCTATAATATATATTAAAACATTGGTCAGTCTTGCAGATTCCAAGGTCAGTCTGCCAGATCCCATTACAAAAGGTCACATATATGTCACTATACAACTACATATAACAATTTACAACTTTTATATGAGGTCAATTACACCTATAATATATATAAGAACATAGGTCAGTCTAGCAGATTCCAAGGTCAGTCTGCCAGATCCCAATATAAAAGGTCACACATATGTCACCATATAACAACATATACCAATTTACAACTTCTATGTGAGGTCCCTTACACCTATAATATATATTAGAACATTGGTCTGTCTAGCAGATTCCAAGGTCAGTCTACCAGATCCCAATATGAACGATAAAATATATGTCACTATATGACAATTTACAACTTCTATATGTGGTCTCTTACACCTATAATATATATAAGAACATTGGTCAGTCTTGCAGATTCCAAGGTCAGTCTGTCAGATCCCATTACAAAAGGTCACATATATGTCACTATACAACTACATATAACAATTTACAACTTCTATATGAGTTCTCTTACACCTATAATATATTAGAACATAGGTCAGTCTAGCAGATTCCAAGGTCAGTCTGTCAGATCCCATTACAAAAGGTCACATGTATGTCACTATACAACTACATATAACAATTCACAACTTCTATATGAGGTCCCTTACACCCATAATATATATTAGAACATTGGTCTGTCTAGCAGATTCCAAGGTCAGTCTACCAGATCCCAATATGAACGATAACATATATGTCACTATATGACAATTTACAACTTCTATATGAGGTCCCTTACACCTATAATATATATTAGAACATAGGTCAGTCTTGCATATTCCAAGGTCAGTCTGCCAGATCCCAATATGAAAGGTCACATAAATGTCACTATACAACTACATATAACAATTTACAATTTCTATATGTGGTCTCTTTCACCTATAATATATATTAGAACATAGGTCAGTCTAGCAGATTCCAAGGTCAGTCTGCCAGATCCCAATATGAAAGGTCACACATATGTCACCATATAACAACATATGACAATTTACAACTTCTATGTGAGGTCCCTTACACCTATAATATATATTAGAACATTGGTCTGTCTAGCAGATTCCAAGGTCAGTCTACCAGATCCCAATATGAACGATAAAATATATGTCACTATATGACAATTTACAACTTCTATATGTGGTCTCTTACACCTATAATATATATAAGAACATTGGTCAGTCTTGCAGATTCCAAGGTCAGTCTGTCAGATCCCATTACAAAAGGTCACATATATGTCACTATACAACTACATATAACAATTTACAACTTCTATATGAGTTCTCTTACACCTATAATATATTAGAACATAGGTCAGTCTAGCAGATTCCAAGGTCAGTCTGTCAGATCCCATTACAAAAGGTCACATGTATGTCACTATACAACTACATATAACAATTCACAACTTCTATATGAGGTCCCTTACACCCATAATATATATTAGAACATTGGTCTGTCTAGCAGATTCCAAGGTCAGTCTACCAGATCCCAATATAAACGATAACATATATGTCACTATATGACAATTTACAACTTCTATATGAGGTCCCTTACACCTATAATATATATTAGAACATAGGTCAGTCTTGCATATTCCAAGGTCAGTCTGCCAGATCCCAATATGAAAGGTCACATAAATGTCACTATACAACTACATATAACAATTTACAATTTCTATATGTGGTCTCTTTCACCTATAATATATATTAGAACATAGATCAGTCTAGCAGATTCCAAGGTCAGTCTGCCAGATCTCAATATGATCGATAACATATATGTCACTATATAACACTGATACTTTATGATATCAATTTACAATTCCTGTACTTTTTGTTTGTCACCTGTAATATAATTACTATATAGGTCAGTTTATATTTGTATTTGTATTTATTGATGAAGTGTTACACTTTCAGTCTTTTTATTATACCATACAGAATGTAATTCATATTTTACAATATTTCAGGTATCAAAATCTATGAAATATGACAAAGAGAATTTTAAAACATATTCAAGAACTTTTACTGCTGAAAACTTTTATTAAATATGTGATTGATGTCAATATCATAATAAAGTTTAAAAGTTTTGAACATCATTGAATACTGATTGACTACAATACTGATACTGCATGATAACAATTTACATTTTCTGCTCTTTGTCTGTCACCTATAATATAATTATGATATGGGTCAGTCTAGCAGATTCCAAGGATAATCTGCCATATTTATTGATGAAGTGTTACATTCACAGTCTCTATAATTTTACTTTTAATTATTATTATTTATTATCTACTAGTTGATTACTAGTATGTAATATATAGTAATGATTATATTCAAACATTCAAACATTACAATGGAGTATTGCCTAATATCAACAGTTAATGTGATCCTTCATCATGTGGCATGTTTTCCTAGCTGGTGGTCCCTTAAAAGTGATCTTCGTTTTAAAGATTTCTTCTCCCTGATGGAATCTTTTGTCTAATTTAAAAAAGAAAAGGTTGGTAAATTCACATCAATATTCTTTATAACAGTGCTGTAAAAATCTTACACAAATTAGCAAAAAAACAACTAACCTTTTTTACAGAAATCTTTTCCGAAGATGTTCTATCATTTCCCCCCTTAAAAGAAGATACACAAGGTTAATAATCATACAAAAGCATATGTCATGTTGATGTGAAGAATATTAGAACCATTTTAACAAGAGCTTGGACTTTGGGTAGTTGAGTCCAACAGTAATGTTGTCTATTTTATTGTTGGCCACTCAGCCATGGCTCTTTGAAATGAACATTTTTAATTTGTTTAACTTGTTTTTGATTCAAGAAATCAATACATCCTTTTGAAAGTCAAAGGTTCTATTTCAGGTTAAATTAGTCCATTATAACATCAATTTGCTTTACGTTATTTCACATACCCAAAACTTAATAGAACACATCCTGCAAATAAAGCTATATTTGCACATGTTTTCCTCCCCAACACAGTGGGGTTTTTTATGGAACTCTCTGTTGCATTTTTCACAATGAATCTAGATAAATGAAAAGCATAAAGATAAGCAGTATCTATTACATGGTTGTTTCAACATAGAACATGTACACGTATTACATGTACATAAATAAATGAAACAAAGTTATTTTTAAATGAAATCAAAATGTAATTTGAACTACTTTAGTATATATGCCATTTTGTGATTAAAAGAGTTTGTGTAAATAAGGCAAACTGCATATTTACATGTATATTTATACATAAAGGATACAAAAAATGAACTAAGTATTTTTAGAAATAAATCAATTTAATATGTGTACTAATATCTCACCTCCCTTACATCTCTCCTTGTCACAAATCCACATGTAGGACAATGTTCCGTTAGGTACACTAAATTATTAAAAAGCATGTAGGAATTAGATTACAATGTTGAAGATGCCAAGAAATATTGCATATCTCTATTGAAAAAACAAACATACAAACCTTCAAACATCATTAAATTTGTGGCAATTTGGATTCTCATATTGTCCAGGTCCATTTTTGTGATGTTTGTGATGGACTGCCCACTGAAATGCCTTTCGGCAAACTGTTAATCAATTCAGAATATTAATTGTTTTTTATACCTTCATAATTAATTATTAAGTATACCTTTCAACTGATTTAGGATCTGAAATTTGCTCAATTAAATCCAAAATTACTTTTTAGAATTCGAGAAAAATAGACATACCAAAAGGCAATAGACTCCACAATTGAAAGAATCAGTTTGCTTTGAATGCTCTTTTGTTTCCACTTTCCACTGCATGGTGTCTGGCTCATTGAAAGCAATCATTCTTGCACCCATGTATGAACTGAAATATATATAGATATATTTATATGTGTAACTTTATCTTATCAAGATAAATTGTTTAAAGCTAATCTTAAAAAGTTACTGTGTTTAACATACATTACATTTTAACCTTTTTTAATTCACTGAATATTTTCTCCTTTACTTATGAAATTCCATTATTGTTACTAATCCCTTCATATACTAGTTAAAAGGTTTCTTAAACAATCTGTTTGAAATGGCTCTTCCATCATGTACCATATGAACCAAAAATACAATATTATTCACTTTTGTCAAATTTATATAAATATAAACAATAAAATGTGTTTCTTTTAAATTTTTTGACAACATAGAAAAATTGGTTGCAATCATTGCAAAAGACACCCATACATAACAATTTGTTGATTTTGTTTATAAGTATTTTTATGCATTGTTATTCCTGGATTAACAAACACAGATGCACTTTGTTGATTCCAACAACTAAAAAGTAGTTTCTAGAATAAGGTAAGCATACAAATATTGATATCTTTGCATTCTGAGATTAACATACCACCAGTTTCTTTGAACTTCCCTTATTTGGATCCTCCTCTCAGTCAAGGGATTGTAGAAATAAATCAAACCCTTCTTTGGTTCAACTATCTATGAACAAGGAGGAAAACACACAATATTACATCAAAATGCACGTTTAACTCACAATGATCCCCAGATGAAGGGTGCACGAGAAGAAAAAAAAAAGAAACAAATAAATAAGCAAGCAAACGAAAAACATTACATACCACCAATGTCCAATGTTGATGTTTAATAACAGCTCCCACAATGGTTTCGCATTCAAATACTTTTAACTAAAATTAAAAGAAGAAGAACTAAAAAAATTAAGAATTTGTAGGCTGGATAATATCAGGAAAATATTAAAGTTGTTAATTTATAGGATTATTTATAAATTTAGACAGCAATATTTAGAAATTTCAAATTTGAAGAGGTTCGTGTTTAAAGCACTCTTAACATATAATGATGTACATTGTTTATAGATTTCTTGTGATAGATCTGCACCTGTTTCATGTACATGTACTTACTAGTTTAAAACACTATATGGCAAATATAATTTTAAATCTACAGATACATCTAATTGATAATGAATAATGAAATATTTAGTAAAGCTACCTTCTTTCTACATTTTTCCACTGAATAAGTGCCACTCATAATACCAGTCATTGTTTGTGATGGGTACATAGTTATATGGTTACCCTTTTCAATTTCAGCTTGAACTATAAATGCAATATATGCATCAATAACCTGTAAAGATAAATAATGCAATGAATTCTTTGAAGTCCATACAACAAACCTAACTTAATATACAATAGCAATTGTTTTATTTTCAGTCTGTAGCTCCCGGTCTGAAAAAATTAGAATGAACAACCTGGGAGCTACAGAGCCTCCCATAGTCCAAAATTGAGGAGCCATTATTCATATTCAAAATATACATACCAAGTGTCCATAGAAGCAGTAATGCAAACCGAAAAGTGTGTTATTCCTCCAGGCAAGGACACAGTTTTTTGGCATCATTAATGATTGCTTCAATAATAGCATCATAATCACTGTTATCAATGTCTTCAGATGGGAAAAGCTGCTCTAATAAAGCGAGACCCGTACGAGCAACTTTATCTGTGGAAATACTGCTTGATAACCTGGCATTATCAATCAATTTATCAACCTCATTTTGTGACATCTTTTTCACCATCTCTACAATGTATCATACACCCTTTTTAATTTTGCATTCTCAAAATTTAATATAAAAAATGAATTTTTAAATTTCAAAAATTTAAATCTTCTTTACCAAAAGAACCTTTAGTGAGTCTGGTTGACTTATCCTCCGAATGAATTTAAAATTTTTTCTTCTATTCATATAGGTAAAAAGTATCCTACTTATTTTTAGCTTTACAAGTTTTAGCAGTTTATTGATGAACATTATCAGAAAAAGAAACGAAAAGTAAGGCACCTGCAATATCTTCCTGTATTGTATTGGGAACTGCTTCATGTCCCTCTATGATGACTCTTTCACTACATATTGGTTCTGTCTTTTGTAACTTCAGTGGAAGCCTTTTCTTTCCTCTTTTTGACTTCTTTTTTCTTTCTTTCATATTCTCTTTCATATTCTCTTCAATTTTGATTTTTTTACTTTCCACGTCTTTTTGTGTTGCTGGTCGTTTTACAGCGTTCTTTTTCTTTATATGTTCAGCTTCTGTACAGAGTCCACCGTCTCTGTACAGACTACTGTTAAAGACACTCAAAGCTTCCTTAAGGTTGGAATCCAGTACTATAAAAGCATCTTCACTCTGGCAGAGATAAGTGGCATTCTGCAAAAGTAAAAGTTTTTCTCTACATTGGACTGCCAATGCTTTTACAGACTTTGGACCTCTCTTAGCTGAAGGAAGGTCAATGAGTTGTGAGGCATCATCTCCATCGGAATCACCAAAGTGTGTTGCGCCATCAAAGCTCTCATTTTCCACTTCCTCTTCCTCAAGTGCCTCGGATGGAATAGGTACCGGAATGCCAATCACATGGGAGTCAATGTTAAAATATGGGGTGAGAGGTACTCAGGTGGTAAATCTTCCCATGAAAATTCTGTGTGCTGTATGACAGCAAAGACGTGCTTGCAGGGGAGTAATGTCCACATCCATGCATGGCAACCACAGCTTGGCATCCCATTTCCATTGTCCATTGTGACCTGGTAACCTGTTCTTTGTCCAGGGTCAGATTGACTTTTCACCTTTCATAATTAAATTGTTTTTATATTAAACTGGAAAGTACAATTTTCCTTCTTCAATATTTATGTTAAAACCTGATATTTTAAAGTTTTGCACGGAACTGAACACATGAGGGTTATACATGGTAAGAAATCTTTCATTTACATATGTATATATATATTCCACAAATACAAACGTGCTATACCTGGAAAATCTATAAATTTATATTACCTCTAAATTAGCAATAAATTCTATTTTGCTAGCAAAATTGCTTTAACCACACATGGTTTATAATTTCTGCTACTAATTTCAGTAATTAACAACATGCTTGAATGTCTACATATAGTTTACACTGCAATGCACATTTCTGTAAATATGGGTTTACTGGAGTTACCTTGTATGTTCTGTTGCCCAGAGATAAAACTTCATTTGCACTGATGGTGTCTGCTAATTCCATTTTTGACATGCAGTGCTTTATGAAGCTTTGAGGTCTGTTCTTCAAAAACTCTGGTACATCTGTTACGTAGGATCGTCCGAACTTATCTGTAGCTGTGGCATTATCCCTTATATACCTAAATAAAATATATTCACAACACATTTTTATAAAAGAATAAGACATTTCAATTAAGTTAGCATTGTGTAACAATTTGAGCTATAAGTGCAAACATCTGAAAGAATTCCTTTCTTTACACAAATCAACATGGCTTAAGCAGTTTATAAAAATGAAATAAAAAAATTAACCAAGAAGTGTTTTCTTATTATTAAGCATTTAGCATTATATCATTAAGAAAATTATGAACAATAATATATAATATTATTAGCATTATATCATTAAGAAAATTAGAAGATTGTAAAATTACTATTAGCAACATCTAAAAAAAAACTATCACAAAACCAAGCTATCAGACAATACTGTTACAGTCGGTTCAAGCATATCTTTTACAACAGACACCAAAGCATAGCATAGCATTGAAATCTCATAGCATAGCATTGAAATCTCATAGCATTGCATTAGAATCTCATACCATAGCATACAACCTCATAGAATCGCATTCGTCATATCATACCATAGCATAACATACAACATTCTTATAACTCGATTTTAAATGTTTTTATTTGAAAAAAATAAATGTTTACATAATAGATTTGTGGTAAACTTTGGCTTCTTATTATTTTACTTCGAAATGTGTGGAACTCTTCTGTGTATGGAGGCGATTTTGTTCAAATCCCATAGCATACCATAGCATAGCATAGCATACCATATCATTAAGCCCTAATTTCTCATGGCATAGCATACAAATCTCATAGCATATAGCATACAAATCTCATAGCATATCATTAAAATCACATACCATAGCATAGCATAAAGGACTATCTGCGGTATGGTCAAATATCTGCCCCCGATTTCAACCAATTTTTAAATAGTATCGTATAAAAATAAAATCTTCACAAATCATTGTATAGAGGATGCCTATAACTTTAATAATGATTTTAGTCATCATTCCTCATTCGCTGTGTATCTATGACGTCAGCTAAATGGCCCAAATCCCGCAAATTTGCAGAAAAATGAAAATATTCTCATTTTTGCTATATAGTTTGCATTCGGAAGTATAGAGCGCAGGTCTGCTCACGTGCAATTTTCACATATGTTTTTCTTCAGATAGTTATACACATTATACTAAAATTAGGTACTTGAGCAAGCATGCGCTCGATGTTTCCCAGTCGAAAAACCATCGGAAAACGCCCATATTTCGCTACAAAACATCAATTTATCAAAATATTGCTATCTTCATGACGTCATTTCTACATTATGACGTCACTGTGGTGATAACCTTTTACACCTTTATTTCCAATATGATTTAACTATATCTTTCACCTTATTTTTAAAGCTCTTTATAAAACTTTGATTTTGGGGGCAAAAAATGCACAAAACCGCACATAGTCCTTTGTAAAAGATATGCATGAAATGACTGTACCTGGTATTTCTAACTGGTATTTCATGTGTATTTCATGTGTACAATAAAAGTCACATTGCAAGACATATATTTCAATTACAAGTTTATGAACATGAGGCAGTGAGGAACGTATTTGACATTTCATGCTTAATAATATGAAGAAAAGGGGATATAAAGTGACTATTTGTGTACAGATTTGATGTCACATGTACATATTGTTACAAAACTAAGAAATCATCATCAGAGGGCACCTGCTCCAAAAACTTTAACCAGCTCTTAAAACCTTAACCTCCTCCAGCATTCAAAACCTATGGCTAAGATTCAGCATTCAAGTCTGTCTGGCACATCAGTATTATAAGTATTATCCATGCAAGTTTGGTGAAGTTAGGACCAGTAGTAACTTAGATATATTCATCAGAGGGCACCTGCACCAAAAACTTTAACCGGCTCCAAAAACCTTAACCTCTTCCAGCATCCAAAATTCAGGATTCAGATTCAGCATCCAAGTCTTTTAAATTCATAAGTAGGTCTAGATGCATCATCCATGCAAGTTTGGTGAAGATAGGAAAAGTAATAACTTAGATACAGTACCAACAACAAAAATTAAATCAGGTACGGAAGCCAATGCCGACGGTGTGGCATATGCTCCCCCTGACTTCGTCTTGGTGAGCTAATTATGTTGTTCAAATGACAGAAACAAAACTGAACATATTAAAATTCAGACAAACAAAGACACATGCAACTTGTAAAAGGAAGTTATTGGTGTACTTAATATGTAAATGACTGCAGTGATATTTAAAGCGAATAAAGGTTTTAAGCACTATAGCTATGAATTTTGACATAAAATTTCATACATATAGCAATAAATATCAACCTTAATGTACTTTTATGGAATACTTACTTGTGTCTCCCTTTTTTTCTCAACTGTCTGAATAATCATCAACTCATCAAAAAAACTTGCATGCAAAATTTAAGTAACCATTCCTGAAAACAAATATTTAAATTTCTCTGATTTACATGTACATGTATTTCATTTAATTTTGTTTGTAACTTGGCTTCTGATTCAAAACATTAAACATAGCATGCAAAAGTTAAACATTAACTAATAAATCTACAATGGACAAAACATTGGGTGAACAAAACTAGGTTTGTGTGAAGACTATTATTGGTATTCATAAAATTGTATAATATAAAATGAGTTGGAACAGTTTACATGTTTTTGTATACTGCTTCGCTGTTAATAAAGGATAAACTGCCCTAACCCATTTTATAGTTGTATAAATTAAGTAGCTAGCTATCGGATTCAGTCCTTAATTAAGTTTAAATGAAACAAACAAATTCATGTGCATGCATTTAACAAATTCAAAAAACAAAAAAATGTTCAATTAATATTTAAACTAAGACCTACTTGAGCATCATTGCTGGTAAATACTGATGTACCAGGCTTGATATCATTCCTGATACATTGTTGTTTTTTCGCTGCTCTAAAAACTGATATTTGAATACTTTGTTCTGTCTCTCCAGACCATTATTTGTATTCACCAAGAGCCCTGATCCATATCTTTCTGACCAGACCCAGCGCTATATATGCAAAAGACAACCCAGTGGTCAATATTGCACAATATATAGTAAAAATCAACAGAATTAACTCTTTACCACGAATTTTGAAACATAAACAGATCGGGGAAACTATTTTCTGTGACATCGGAATAAATTTACATACTAAATGAAGCACAGATGTAATCCACAAACTGACCAATCAGCTGAGTGACATTCCTGGGCTGAAATGCATCATAGGTTACTACAAAAAATACTACGTTTAAAAAATGCTACTTTTTCTAATTGCTTTTGGAAAAGCATATTTAATTTTTTCGATCATTTTGTACACTTAAAACAATATTTACATCATCATCTACTATTTCCATGTTCACATTTACAAACACTCATTTTATAATGGTAAAAAAAGTCTATTTGTTGAAAAAAGCCTTAATAACTGCCAGCGCTTATTTTTAATGAAGACAGATTTCACATGATTTCATGGTCCTAAGCATTCGACTAGGAGGTGTTCGTTCATTGTCAGGCATTCAAATGTGGCCATTTAAAGCCTATGTGTAAATTGTTACGAGAAGTGTGTTTGGTGCGTACTCTTGGTATTAATCCATGTATTCTAATTCTAGTCAACAAATAGCACTACAACAGCGAAAAACACAAAATCAAATACTGGAATGTAATGACTTGTGAAGACTTTATGAGAGGTATTTCAACGTACTATCTAACATGGCAAATCGGCAATGTCTGTTAATGTGAGCATAACAATCTTAATTAGTACCTAATCTTGCATTTTTTATAAAATTGAATGTTTTATAAATTGACGTTCCCACAGTCATTTGAAATCAAGTCGTAAATTAGTCTTAACCACGTGTTTATTGTAAAATCATTGTTTTTAATTCACTGATTGGACAGTTGCATGTTCGTGGTACATGTACGCATCGCTCTGAGCAATGACAACAATATCCATATAAGGTACCGGTAGTTTCCCCGACCTGATAAAACTAATATAAGTAGTGAACATTTATTTTATAATTAAAATATTTCAGGAAACACCTTTTTTTCTGTCATCCATGTTTTTGTAAACCAGTTTCTAAGACGACTGTTTCTGGCCCAGATATCTGAATTTTGCAATTTTGTGATGGCTTCTGTGTACTCTTTTTCTGAGGATGCATGAGCACATCTCCTCAACATTCCCAGCACCTGGTCTTTGCAGTCAGTAAGACCATTGTCAGTCTTACTGACCCATCTGGTCCAACTTTGTTCTCTGTGAAAATCACAGATAAAAACAAAGCTTTCTAGAAGAAGAAAAAACAACAAAATATTGGAATATCAGTTAGAAGGATTAACATTATGTACATCAATTACTTAAAATAATTTTCTGTCAAATTTCCCCACTGTTAGAAGTTTTACCATAGTAAAAAAGTAATCAAAACATTATCATAACCTCTAAATAACTTAAAATTATGTTATAAAATAACTGAAAGATAAAAAATAATCATTTTACCCGGGAAAACTTCCTCAATTGCAACAATTTCCCTTTCGCAAAAATCTGTCATAAAAAACTTTGGTTCCCATGACCATTCAGCGGGCCTGTCTTGCGCATTATGAAGCCAACCTTTAATGGTTCGTAGACCTTGCATGATGGATTTTTTGGTCTCATGCTGCAGTATAAATTCCGCAACTACGCTATACCCTACATTGGTCTTCACAGCAAGAAAGAGGGGCTATGCGTATTTCGTAGTTCGGTACGTTGCGTCAAGCAAACAAAGGGAATTTCCATACCTGTAATAAATTACATTCTGAAATAGGGATAAAAAAAAGGAGAAAGAAAAAAGAACACTTGATACAAATCGAATCAAATCACTTCTCTTTTATAAATTTACAATATTAAAGCTAATCAGTATTTTAAATAAATTGAAATTTTGCATGTATACTTCTTCTAAATATCTGAACAAAATGTGAATCATAAATCAAAAAATTCTTCAATTCTAAAATAAAATCAAACCTGTACAAGAGATGACGTTGAAATTCACTTTGGTGACAGAAGAAAAATTCTGTTGTCTCAGCTGCCTGTATTTGCGGATATACCTCATCATCATCATCCTGCTCCACACAGTCTATATCCTTCAAAATTTCATTGTCGCTCGGTGGAGAGTTAGAGGCAGGCATAAAGACGAAATTGTCCCTTGGATAATTCTCTTGCCATTCTGCTACCTTATGTAGAAGGTTTTCTTGATCTATCCTTGAATATCTACATTAAAAAATAACATTTAAAGTTATCATTTTAGTTGCCTAGTGTATTCTCAAATATTTCTCATCATACAAACTAGTTACCAGGTAGTTATATACTTTGACAGAGTAGAATTAGATAAAATCATATTTTTGAACAAGTCATTGTACCTTAACCGCAACTGGGCAAGATATATATGTGTCCTAATTGTTTCATCTGTTGGATAGTAGGCAGCATCAGACAATGCAGGACGCTTCATGTCTTTAAATAGCAGGGTATCAACATACACATGCAGATGTCTACGCATCTCTGAGACACTTGTAACCCCGTGTCCAACAAGTTCCCCTAGTTTATCCCGTACTTCCTTGGATAAAGGATTCATGAAGCCGGCAAGCTGAAAATTGTAACAAATTTGATACATAACAATTATATTAATTTACATATCAGAATTAAAATCAATTGTAACAAAAACTTTTTTCATTGTCAATACTATACAATTATTGCTGTTTTTGCGGTTAATATGATGATTTAGCTACCTAGAAGTACAATATTGACCATGCCTTCGGCTAGCTCAGTTAATATATTGTACTTCTTGGCTAATTGGTGAATATTGTACTTCTCAGGTAGCTAAATCATCATATTGACCGAAAAACAGCAATAATTGTTTAATTATGTGATTCAGTGACAAATAGACTAGACATATCAAACTGGGTGTTATCAAGACATTTTTTTTTTAGAAAGTTGAATATTAGACAATCAGAGATCAAGGAATTAACCAATCATATAACAATAAAAATTAAATGACTGCGTATGTAAATATATTTTAAGGGAGAACTTAATTATGATAATGTTGACTGTGTCTCTACATATATGGAAACTTTGATAGAGACTTTCCTTTACTAAATTATATAACAATATCTGATATTAACTTGTCCAGTAAGATGTGTTGACCCATGATCCTCCCTCTTTGGAAGCAAAATATAAATCCGCCTCTGTTTATTGACATTATCAGGTACATCAGAAAGGTCATCCCTCAGATGTTCACTTGCATTTCTTTTTATTTTTTCCGTGTTTTCTTCACCTACAGAAAAATTACCAAATAATATAATTAATCAGCTTAAATATATCAATTGAATTCATCCATTACAGTATTTTTAAAATGATTTTAATTGTTTAAAAAAACTAAATGAAACTAATAACAAGATTTTACCTGATAATCAGGGAAGAGGACAACATCCTTCATTACAATCTTGGCCTGGCAACCCTTCTTTTTAGAAGCTTGAAGTAATTGTTTTCGTTTTCTTGGGACTGGATGATCACCCTGATTTATGCATTTATACATTAGGGACAAACATTTCAAAATTAATTTTAAACAAGCGACCCACAGGCCTTAATGGTCACCTTAGTTACAGGCTGCAAGAAAAAAGGTGTGCTTGTATCACATTATAGTGCATAAGACAGACCACAAGAGCTGACTCGAGTAAAGCTATAGCACTCTCCGAGCAGATGGCAGACCTCAAGCAGACCTGGGGTAAACTTTTTGGGTCTGCTTTAGAGTAAGGTTGTGTCTGGTTGGTACTGTAAGCATGGAGACCTCATATAGATATTGTAAATTGTTATATGTTGTTGTATAGTGACATTTATGTGACCTTTCATATTGGGATCTGGCAGACTGACCTTGGAATCTGCTAGACTGACCTATGTTCTAAAATATATTATAGGTGTAAGGGACCTCATATAGAAGTTGTAAATTGTCATATGTTGTTATATAGTGACATACATGTGACCTTTTGTAATGGGATCTGACAGACTGACCTTGGAATCTGCTAGACTGACCTATGTTCTAATATATATTATAGGTGTTACCGTGTAAGAGAACTCATATAGAAGTTGTAAATTGTCATATGTAGTTGTATAGTGACATGTATGTGACCTTTTGTAATGGGATCTGGCAGACTGACCTTGGAATCTGCAAGACTGACCAATGTTCTAATATTTATTATAGGTGTTACTGTGTAAGAGAACTCATATAGAAGTTGTAAATTGTTATATGTAGTTGTATAGTGACATACATGTGACCTTTTGTAATGGGATCTGACAGACTGACCTTGGAATCTGCTAGACTGATCTATGTTCTAATATATATTATAGGTGTAAGAGAACTCATATAGAAGTTGTAAATTGTTATATGTAGTTGTATAGTGACATGTATGTGACCTTTTGTAATGGGATCTGGCAGACTGACCTTGGAATCTGCTAGACTGACCTTTGTTGTTACAAATCATTTAGTGTAGTGTAGCATCTATTTTAAATATTAAAATAGCTATATACATGTACATTTACCTTAAGGCAAGAGTCCCTCCCTTCTTTGAGCTCATTCTTTTTAGGGTCTTCCGTTTCCGACGGAAGACCCTCTTGTTATTCTATTGTTTCTTTTCCTTATTATTATTTTATTTTTTATTTTTTTTCTGACTTTTTTCGAACGCTATTTCTCGTGAACTACTTGACCGATTTGCATGAAATTTTCAGGACGTATTGAGCATCTAAAGTACTTAATATTATAAAATTTCTAGCTGATGACGTCACTTCCGGTTTGAGATTTTGAGGATTTAGTGAATTTTTAAGGACCATTTTGTCCACGTAACTTCTCAAAAACTAATTGCGATAGAAACGCGAAACTTTCAGGGATAGTAGATGAATGTCTGTAGATGATCCTATTTATTTGATTTTTTGAAAAATGCGTAAGGCGGCGAAACTCGCCTTAGCTAAAAAATTGGCACCAATTTTTTTCACGAATTTTTCGCACATTTTCAGCCCTAGCTTTTAATGTGTAAATATTTTGTTAAGACATGTAAAGCAAAAGTTGTTTAAATTAACTAGGACTTTCGTTTGATTTCAAGAAAAAGGGGCTAGCCCCTCAAATTAGGGGCCAAGAGGGCTCTTAAGTATTTTTGCAATAACTATTTACTGAAAAATAATTTGTTATAAATTATAGAAGCAAATATGTTCATTGTACAGCTGTTAATGTATACAAAAGTATACCTAAGTCATATGTTACGTAATTAGGGGTTTCAAGGGGCTAGAAGTCCAAAACTTTGATCTTTAATATCTAGAAAAGGAGAAATATTTTGATAAAAATTATAGAACAAGAACTGCTTAGAATAATGTTCTTAACAATATGCTACCTAAATGATCTGTGTTGGTGGCCCCAGTAAGGATTTTAAGGGTCGGCCCCTAAAACACATTTGTTCAGATATCTTTGGAGCGGTCAACAATTTCTGAACACTTGATGAACAAAATGTGTTTTTATTTACAAGACCTTTCTTTTTTATATCAAGAAATAAGGGCTGACCTCTTAAAAAAGGGGCCAAGAGGGCTCTAAAGTCTTTTAAAAATAACTCTTAACTGAAAAATAATTTGTTATCAATTATGGAAGCAAAAATGTTCATTGTACAGTTGTTTATCTATACGGTACCATATGTAAATCATATGTTACGTAATTAGGGGTTTCAAGGGGCCAGATTTCCAAAAATTTGATAATTAATATCTTAAAAAGGAGAAATATTTTGAAAAGCATTGTAGAAGAAAAGTTGCTCAAAATAATGTTCTTAACGATATGGGATCTAAAAAAGTTTTGCTGGAGGCCCTGGTAAGGAGTTTAAGGGTCGGCCCCTAAAACACAGTTGTTCGGATATCTCTAGAACAGTTAATAATTCGTGAGTACTTGTTGAACAAAATATGTTTATATTTACAAGACCTTTCATTTGATATCAAGAAAAAGGGGCCAGCCCCTCAAATAAGGGGTCAAAAGTGCTACAAAGTCTTTTCATAATAACTTATTTTTAGCGACAGTCTGATATTAATCATAAAGCAGAAAATAAGAGCTTATTATTTATAATTTAAAACTTAAACCAGGTCTAAAATCAGACGATATATAAAAGAGATATAGGTGGTTTAAAAACTGATTTTTTCCGGAAGTTTTGATTCCACTTTATGGTTAAGAAAACAGTTTTCTGTTAAGAGTTAAATTAACTCGTATTAAAAATTATTCGATAATTGTTGAATCGTACTTTTACATATTCGGATTTGTATTTGCTAAGTCGTGCTTGAAATCGATAAGGTTTGTTAATTCGTGCTTATAATCATTTGGATTTTGTTAACTCATACCAAGAATAATTCGATTGTTTTTCTTTTTGTCGTAATTACTAATGTTTATTGGTTTAAGAACTCTGCTTCATACAGGAACTTCTAGCTTTAATTTCAACATTATCGGAAGACCCACTCGTTGCTTTGCAACGAGCTTTGCTCTAGTTCTTTTTGTGTTTGTCTTTTCCGAATATGCAGTGTCTTTCACACCTAGCCAAAATGATGAAGGGTGTTCCGTCATAAGGAACAATACAAGGATCTCCAACATCATTAAATCGTACTCGAGACTTCTCATTAACAACTGCAAAGAACAATATGTCAGTTTTCCCATAGATCGTATTTATGAAGTACAACTGAATCATAGGGTATTGCTTGTTCATATGCAAAATATATTGTTTTTAAAAAATGATATTTTACATCAATTAATAATTGATGTAAGATAATATTTAAAACAATCAATACAGGGGGTTTCCTAATGTTTTTAAACTGGGTCAAGGGTCCATATAATGGGAAAATTGATGTTCAAACTGTTGATATTGGGGAAAATAATAAATTTTCCAAAAGTACTATTACTTTCATTATTAAGTATGTAATGATTTATTATTTAAATGTCGCATCCCTGAATTACAAAAAAATATGAAATTGCATATAAAATATTGGCCTCAGAGACTTATGAGACACTGTGGATGTATACATGTGATGTACATCATATCTTTTCCACATTTAAAACCCATTACATGTAGTATGAAAATAAGGGGGGGGGGATAAGTAGTAAGTTGTATATTAAGTAACAATGATGTGTGGTATTAAGTTAAGTACTGTAATTCTGGTAATTAAATACCGCAATCAAATAAGTCAGATAATCTTTTGATGCAGGATTTGCATGCTGTGTCCTACCTAATTGATAGGTGGATACGGAGGGGTATTTCAATGATCATCACAATATACAAGTATATATACATATTACTAGGTTATACATATAATTTACACTACTGTAGATGGGGTCTAAATTAGTTAATACTATAATATATTTTTCATTGACCATAATATTCCTTCAATAACTCAAAACTCAATAGATAATGAAAAATGCTATTTATAATATGAGCATACACATTGATACAAGAGTACGTATAGGTAACATTACCGATTTCTGGCCTTCCAAAGTTAGCATCCTTCTTCCCCGAAACAAATGTTATGGATGAGTCAACTTCGTATGCTTTTCTGATTTTTTCTGCATCCTCAAAAGTACCCACCCACCCACACAATCCGTCCTCTGTCACCGGTGTCCATAACGTTTTCCACATGATCGCACCATGTGCAATGTCACCCGCGCTGGCCTATTTTTACTTTCTCGTCAATGATCGGTATTTTCCGTAACCTTATGAATATTAATCAGTTATGACGCGGTCGGTCTACCGGATTACTTCTAACGTCTACCACATTTGACAAACGTTTACCTGGATAGAAACCACGTGATTGTTAGAAATAATTTATTCCATGCATGAGTTCAAACATGGGTCACGCAGGTAATAGCTTTCGCTTGCTATAGGAAAAACCTTGAAATTTTCATACGTTTTTCATTTTTTAGGTACCAGCCTAACCGAGTACAAACTTCTTACTTTCACAGGAGTTTACTAGATGTATAATGCGTATTTTGTCTTTTCCACAAGTTTGTACTCGGTTAGGCTGACAGTAAACAAAGGCTTTAAAATGAATGTCTGTCCTCGATTTACTATACAAAACCACGAAAGGCTGCTGACCCCTACTATGTTTTAAAACTTTGTGCTTTTTATAAACAATAATTTCAGCGCTAAAACTTGTTAATTCTTATGGAATAGATATCAATAGATAATGTTAGGGGAAAAAATATGCTTAATTTTCACTTTTCACCGGGGCCCATAAGTGCACTCGTCCTTTTGGACTGTGGACCATGCAAGGCTACATTGATAAATGCCGCTTATTGTTTTCAGGCAGACTAGACCGATCAGACCAAACTCTTTACAAAATCGGATTTATAGGTTTATTTCTGATGGTCATGTAACTGAAAAAACATTTTGCAACTAAGAACCTGTTACGAACAGCTAAGAAATATAAGCTCTTCGATGTGATTTTTAATGACTGTTATATTGTTTTTAGCAAAAAAGAATATTCAAAATTGGTTATCAAAACAATTACGGCAGAGGAAGAAAAACAATGACATGGCTCTCTCTGTGTTAACCCTGAACTCTCTTTTTTAGTAGAATATAAATTTGAGCCCTAATCAGCTTTGTCAGATGACTATAGAGGATGCTTCAAAACGATTGTTGATCAACTTTTTAGTACAAATTTTATCAATGAAAACTATATGTAAAACTTGTCCTTTATGTTATAAGGATACAAATAGCAATAATATGCACCTTATTGTTAGCTGTTATTACCTTTTAGAAGACAGAAAAATTATGTTTAAACATATTTTAGAATTTCTTGATGTCAACGACTATTTATTGTTTGAAAATCAAGATCCAGAATTACAGTTTTTATTTCAATGTGTCAATGGTACAAGTTTTGAGAATATATCGTATACAAAATGGAAACATATTATGTTAATCGTTGCATTTATGATGTATAAAAACAGAGAGTTTTTTTGCAATAGATTGCCGTAGTCTATAAATGTCTATAGATATGTTCTGTTTCTGTTCTATTTTCACATGAGCTTATAATTTGATTATGTAATACTCTTCATTAATTTCGAGTAAATAAAGAATATCTTATCTTATGTAAAATTTAAGCTGCAAATAATAAAAACTTAAATTCATATTTCATACAGATTTACTTTTTAAATAGAAAATGTCTGAAGTAAATGACTTAAAAATTACGATAGCTTGAAGTATTGTCAGCTGATTTACTTATAACAATTTGATATACGGTTTCTTACCAATTCGCTATAAACCGTTAAAAGTGAAAGGAATCATGCCTACAACTTGCTGTAAACATGTTGGGAAAAATAAGATAAGGATTGCAAACACAAGCTCTCAATCTATACCATTTAAAAATGAAATAATATCATAAATCCCAATTATATCTAATACCCTTACTTTTATACACATTACAGTAATACATTTGTATTCATGTATCGATAATGTATTATGCTTTTAAGTGTATTGGCAGTTCGACAATGTGATAGTATAAGGCAAGCATATCTCTTTCATTTTATTATAGGTACAATTATTTCGAATATGAATTTCAACACAGAGTTCATACATGTACATATTAAAAAACTAAATACAAAAGTAAGGACGTAATTAGGGGTTTTTTTAGTGTAAAAAAGCACATTATTTGAATAAAACACACATAATACTGAACTTACTACAATCATTTAGGTCTAGTAAAAGATTTAATCATTTTATAACTATCACAATAAATCGAATATTTTAAAACTTTTTTTTTATACTACAATCAAATAGCGTTTAAAGTTTCCTCAAAATGTGTTTGTTTTCAGGGTAGATAAGAAATGTGTACAACTTAAGTTATAAATATTTTTTGGAGCATATATCTTAGTAATCATATAATAACACAAATCGGCAAGCCAAACAATGACTAAACTAAAAAAACAAATAAAGAAAAATGTACAGAATCGCTCTTTTGTGTCATTAACCAACCCGACAGGAAGTATTTAAATGTTTCAACGACTAATTAATAAAACACTTTAGATCTATTGATTTCATTTGGCAGATTAAAAAAGAAGATTTGCAAAATGTGTGTATCTGTTTGAACAATTTCCTCATGTAAAAGGACGTAAATGCTGAGTGGATACAACCACCAAAACAAAAATTGTTGTGATATTTAGTCCCGCTGAATTAAAAAAAAATTTCCTTCTCTCATTGTTAATGGTTGCTTCTTTTTGTTTCTTGTGTATCACAGTTGATTTTATAAACAGATGGATGATTTCTGCTCTTCCTTTTGTGATAATCATAGTCAAAGCTATTTTCAGATAAACATAATTTGGCGTATTAGTAAGGTAAAAACGACGATAATTTAAAAACAAATTATTGGACTTTCATTTATAACGTTTTTATAAGTAAAAATCAATTAAAACGACATCAGCTTTAATAGAAAAACGAACAATGTTTCAAAACAAAACTGCATGGACTACATTATGAAAAGTTGGTTTTCGTTTGCTATTGGGTTTTTATCTTTTTGAAATATACTTTTTGTCCTTTACTAGTATAATTCTAAACCGATTTTTAAATTTCGCATCTTTGACTGCTTAAAAACGGATGCAACTTTGTTTATTGCTCATGGAATGCACTCAAATCTTAACTTTACAGAAATAGTATGCTATTAAGCCATTGTATAAAGATAAGAAAAACATTCTCGAAAAACATAACCCCAAACAAAACGTACATTCTTAGTCGGCCTTCCTTGAATGAAATGAATTTCCATGCACATAATTTTTCATTTTTTAAGCAAAATTACAACCTTTTTTCAATTACCTTCACAGATTTTAAATACCAAGACACAACCAAAATTACGTAACTGTCAGAGTTTGGTACGTTTTGTCCCCTTTAGATACACTGAGTTCTTGGTAATGAGAAACGCCATCATTGGTATCACTCTGATTTTGAGGGCATTTACTTCTTTTTCTCCTATTTGAAAATCAACATTATAAATTACCATAAAAATTAAGTTGAAAAAGTTATTAAATATAAAGTACAATTTCTAAAACAAAAAACGAAATGATAAACATAATGTACAATGACATGTTTTGCAATATAAAAAGGCTGCATATAAGTGAAATAAAACATATTTTACCATAGCCTAATCAAAATGGCACCTATGACGAAAACGTTGATGGCAAGTGATATTGAGAAACCAACAATCCATGCCATGGAAGGTGGCACTGTCAGCTTTGGGTCAACTTTCTGTAGATTAGCTATGTCTTGAAAAAGAATTACAAATATGTAATTAAAGTTTTAATCGATATCGACTAAACTGTTGCATGAATGTCATACCTTCATAACATTTTTTGTCATCCATACAACCATACAAACAACTTCCATTGAATCTGTCACATGTTCGGTTTATACAGAATTCGCTGCATTGATATTGACAGTTCACTCCAAAAGACTGAACACATTCTGAAATTAGATGTCATTAGATTTATAATCGTTTCTCAAATAGATACAATGCAATTTTTATTTTTAAAAAAATGTAACTGTCTATGGTGTTTGAAAAATGTCGTTGATATATAAAAATCAAAGTACTGAAGAACTTGATTTTATCGATTATTATTTATTTTAGAATCAACGATATATTATTTTGCATGGCAAGTAGTTTCCTATATGTATTTGAATTATGCACTTTTTTTAAATAAGTGAATTATTCTCCTACAAGAATTTCGAATAAAACCCATATGAATCATGTTGTGTAATATTCAAAGAATTAATTCCATCAAACTACGTATCAGTAATCGATATTTCAAAGAAATAGTATAGATCCAAGCAATATTGAACTCTAGTCTCGTTCAACCAGACGCTCAGCTGTCTCCGTTAATCTACGATAAGCAAGAGAGACTCTGCTTGTCGGAGATTTACGGATGTATTGAACTCTGGCCTAGGAATACATACAATGAACGAATACAAAAAATATCTAAATTGGTCGTACCATTTAATATTTGACTATTTACAAGGTATTTATAAATAAGTTTCCTTGATAAAACAATGTTTTAGAATACATTACATCGAATTTATTGATTATTTTCAAGGACTAAATGTTATCAGCAGTGTTAGTTCGTGCTTCAGTCCAAACACTGTTTCACTTTCGGTTTGCCTGAGTAACAGCATAGGGGAGTTGATTTAAAATCAACTCCCCAAAGACCTTACTTCAAATCAATCGCTTAAATGTGAAAAATTTTAACAGCTATTATTTACTACGTAACTTATCTTTGTAGAACATTTACATTTCAACTAATATATAAAACATCAATGACTGTACATGTAGCCTAAAAAAAAATAACTGTGTCATGTAGTCAGCTACATTTAAAGACCATACATTATAGGTTGTCACCAACATATGTTAAACCATTATATAATTAAATTAAAACGTGCCCTGTTTCGTCTTATATGCAGTTTTCAATCAATTAAACTTCACCGACATAGAAACATACCAAAGATATTTTTATTCTTAAAATCTAACCGGGACAGAAAATAAACCGCCATAAAATTTGGGGAATTTGAAAAGAAACATCTTGGACCTGTCCATCCCGCCTTACAAGTACACAGTCCGTCTGTGTGTCGACATGTCTGACAGGTAAAGGGACAAAAATAGGTACAGTGTCTGCCGTAATACCTGACTATGCAAGCTGTAAGATGAGGCTATCTTAATTCAACTTAATTAATTCCTTTTTTTAATCAATGCAAAATGATTTGAAAATTGAAAAAACATGGCAAATCATGTTCATATCTTACATATGTTACAGCGTACTCCAGTATACCCGTCCTGACAACCATTAGAACACTCTCCACTGACATGATCACATGGTTCTTCTCTCATACAATGTCCACTACATATGCCTCTGCATCCCACTCCATAATATCCATGTGGACAATCTAAAAACATTTTTCTGTCAGTGAATGTAGTATACGTCAATATTTTTTATGTTATATTTTAATTTGTACAAATTGCAATGTATTAAATAGTGAGTAATACAAGAAGTAATTAGTATGGTAAAATTTAGGGATCTCATCAAGTACTCGAAAACTCGACTATCGCTCGGTAAAACCGACCATCGACTAAAATTTTCATTAGAATTTAAAAATATCATTTATTTTGTCTTAGGGTATACGTTTACTCAGAATGGAAAAAAAATCCACTGATGATAATGAAAAACCATCTATTGTGTGTTAAAGACCAATCTTGGTAGTGCTATTTTTCAGTTTAAAAAAAGTAGGTCAATGACCTACTTTTTGAGATAAAAGCCATTGAATATTTTTTGAAAATTTAAGAAAAGTCCCTAAAAATTTTACAGTATGATTGAAGTTTTCTTAATTGTGAAAATACTACAAATTGCTAAACTCTTTTAAAAATGAAATACAGTTTATGAATGGCAATGACACTAAACAGACACAAAGCATTAAGTTTTCATTCACAATTTTTATGAGTATTCCAGTCCGAATTTCCTCTATCAATTTTCAAATCCCTACCCTTTTTGATTCAATTTTACAAAAAAACTGAGTGATGATAATACTAAAGCATTTATAGCATTAAACTAGGTATATTGACCTTACTCTGCAGGCATAAAAGTTATATGAGGTCAATGATCAAAATTTTGAGATACGGTGTCTTTTATCGTTTTTAAGCATTTTTCAATATTTTTGTAGCGTGTGCCATTCGAATATCTAAACGAAAAAGTGAGATAAAACCAACAGAAAGTATGCAAAATTATGTTGACTAACAGATAAAATTTTAACTTTGAATATTACAGTACTACCAAAAATATTTCAGTGAAAAACAAAATTTGACAATTTTAGTTAGAATTTCCTCTGTTTTGCTAAAAGTCCAACTTTGTTTGAGCCTAATTCCATAATATAGTAAAATTATCGAATGGTTTGTCAATAATAATTCATTTCATGAATACTTTTAGTGTTTAAAACAAATTTTACTCATGACATTGAAGTTAATAATAATCCGGATTTGAGAACTCAAACCCTGAGTAAACAACGTCCTTAACGCGACAGTTTTTGTTCTACGAATGTTGATAACATTTTTTTTCTTTTATCGACATGTTTAATCCGTACATTACGCTTTTTTCCATCGATATCGCTTGTGGGGTTTTTTTTTTTGGAAGCGGCTAATAATTAATGTCTTTTGATTTACTTGGACAGACATATACCGTTACTTGAGAACAATTTGAGTTCCTTTCAAGTTATTAATAGAATTAGATGTTTGTATGATCAAAACTTGAATCATATCAACAATTATCTTAAGGCGTTTGTTTTTATAATCGTTAAACTTTGATTGTTGATTAAGCAATGACAATGACTAAGTACCGTCAAACAGGTCAAATTTGATATGCCTAAGATAATATGGAACTCAATTATAAGTAAGAGACAGGAGAAAAAAGGAAAAGCCGCGAATATTTAAATAAAATTAGTTCCAATTTATTTTAAATCAAAAACATTTAGTATATGTTATCATAAGTTTTTAAATGTTCTTTGATTTGAGATAAGATCAATGTGGAATAATATTATTTAATTTAAAAAAGACTTATAGTTTAAAATACGCTTAAATCATCGAGTAGTCGACTATCGCTTGACTAAGGCTTCCGATTAATCGAGTAAGCCAACCGAGTAAAATTGACATCCCTAGTAAAAATGTATACTTAAATAACTGTATAAATGCCTAGCAGACAATAACGTAAGCGGTCTTTAAAGCTATACATGCCGATTTTAAAGCTGTATTTAATATGTTGTAAACCCGACCAGATCCTTGTGAGTGTGATAATCTATCTTTCTGTAATTTATACAATTTTGATCAAAAGCATTTTGAGGTATTGAATATAATTTCCAATTAATCGATTCACTGACCGACTCGGTCCGTAAATGCCCCAGCTTTTAACAAATATTATCACCTGATGTCGTAAGCCTATTGATTATATAAACAAGAAGTCGACGCGAAAGGGCGGTACAATGTAACAGGCTAATGCATTCGTAGACAATAGAACGAAAATCTGAGACACTAATGTATTGAGTCGAGGGGCCCCAAAAAGTAGTAATATTGACAATCTGTTTTATATATTTTCTGATCAGGCAAGAATGTAAAAGATGGTCTATATGTTTATTGATACTTTTTGTTCTTTCGTTACGAAAGTTTTAAAGAAATATTTTTTTTAACGTATTTCATTTTTTTTTCTTTAAACAAACTTGCTGTCGTTCCTCTTCCCTCGACTACTTTTTTTCTCGGTCATGTGCAGATATAATATACTTGAATCGTTTTTAGATATTCATATGTACATTTTTTTATTTTTTCTTACATAAAATAACTGGAATATTCGATTAATACCAATGAATAACCTAGCACATTTATCACATTTGTTTAATAAAGAACATCACACTGACATACATGTAGTTTAGGCCGGATTTCCAACATATCAAAAACAACATTCAAAAGGCAAATATCGCTTTAACAAAAGACCTTTTAATTTCTTGCTAAACAGTATATCCCAACGACTTCCATCAATTAGGGTGATCTGTTGTGTGTTGTTATATTAAATATATGATTACTGTATACACGTCTAGCTTACAGGAACCTAAATATAAGTACCTTTGCTACAATAACTGTTGGTGTATCCAGGGTTACATCCCCTGTCACAATAACCAGTCTGTTTGTTACAGGGAGAATTATTCAGACAGTGGCCACTACAGTTGTTGAAACAGTCATATCCATAGGTCCTGTCGTCACATTCTGGAAAAACATACACAAATGAAGAAATAACTGAAGACATCAGCAACATTTACACGTAACAATAAAAAAAGAATTCTCTCGTTAATTACTATATATTAATTACTACATCCCGCTCTACTTGATTTTTGTTACCATTGTCGTGCACTAAACAGCAGGTTTTTTTATGTTTGCACTAATAATTAGCAGCTGGAATATAGAGTGTAAAAACAAAATTATCCACGTACGTGATAAAAGACGTGATACAGATAAAACAATATGCTGATAAATACAAGCAATGTATTTTTCGATGGCATCAGTCTTATTGCTAACCATTCTGTGCAGACTTTTGCATTATTCAAAATTGATAGTTTAATATTAAGTTTAATATTAAAATATATAGACCAATTATCCTTACGTTTTTTAACAAAATTTACGAAGGTATTTGAATTATTTCAAACAATTTTAAAAGCCTAGTATTTTATTAAATATTTCACATAAGGTAATAATCATGTTTGACCCATACTATTATAATACATGCATGCGATTAAACGTTTTTGAGACTGCCTTCCTTAAGTATATCTTTGTTTCTTTTATATTAGTGTTTGTAAAAACAAAATGTAACCTTGTAGCAGTTCATTACTTGATTTTATACTAACAATGATATTGAAACGTGATAACTATATACCTTTATCTATATATTTATAGTTACCTTTATCACAAAAAGATCCTGTCCATCCAACATCACATCCTCTGTCACACTGACCAGTCACGTGATTACAGACAAAACTGTCTCTACAATGCTCTGTACATTGTTGGCTGCAGTTGTTACCGTACCATCTATCTCTACATGTTTCTAACAAAACAATATATGAGAGCTGTACGTGGCCGTTCAAATTTTTGTGTTGACAAAGTCTTTAAAAATCAACTAATCTCCACGCATATGACTGATTTAAAATCTGTCGACGGCATCTAATAAAAACATCTATTCTTTTTAAAATTTGATTATTATCCTTTTAAACTATAATGAACTTCTAAAAGTTCGACAATCAAGAATATTAATAATTTGAATTTGAAAGTATGTTAATGAAGGACTATTTGAATTTGAATTAACTTAAAAAAAATTAAAACGATATAATAACTCATTTTTGGCAAAAATCGTAGGTCAGTTTTTGAAATATAAAGTTTGGAAACAAATAATAAACCAACAATGTAAATACTCATAATTAAAAAGTCTTACTTGTATAACATGTAGTTCCTATCCATCCAGGTTGACATGCATAACAAGTCCCCTTCTGTATGTGACACACGTTGTCCTTACAGTTTGTTGGGCAAGGTGTGTCACACTTAACGCCATACACTCCAGATTTGTTACAACCTTTTACCATAAGAAAATAACACTGATTGTAATCAAAATTAATTAAGATTAGTTTTCTTTAACTACATTATACAGTTTCATACAGTTTAATAATTCCAGTTTCTTATGTCTTCCTGTTTTGATATTTCATTAAAAAAAGATTGTGTTTAAAACGGGACGTCGACTACTTTTTAAGTAACAATGGTAACAATTTTAATGTCTTCTTTCATTAGAAATGGCTATTGACGCAAATGCGGGGAAGGAAGTATTACTGTAAAAATTGACATACTCGAACAACATTTTAGAACACTCCTACCATGCACAAGTACTTCACAAAGCTCGGTAAAAACATAACGAGTTTCATAGTCTTCTGGGTAGACATTTCCATCCAGTCGTTCATTGTAAAAGATGACGTAGCGTCCGTACTCTGTACACAAGGATGTAAAATTCAGGGGCGGTAACTGGGGTCCGTCCTTGTAACAAAGAATGGAATCTTTTATTTCGTTGTTTGATACATACAGGGAAAATCCGGCGAATCGACTCCGCTGTCGGTATTCTAGAAATAAAGTTTATATTTGCACAATAGAAAATCACAAAACATTACCTTATTGAAAGCAAATTATATATTTCATTAGTTTTATAACCATGACCAATGTAAGAATTTTGTTGAGTTTTAGTCTACTATATTATATATTATATTATATATTATATAAAAAAAAATATCTTTAACGGATTGTTGGAGTGAACTATTTTGTTTTAGTTGTAAACTTGTCATGTTTAAACAATTAATGTATTGAGAAGTTAGTCAAAACAGTGCCTCATAAACAATTTCATTTATAAATTTTTTTGAACGTCCCAAAGCGTTCCCTGTGTCTCCATCCATGTACAGTTCTTAAAAAATGACCAAAAGGGAAAAGTAACCCATATTTTATTATTATCTTTTCAACAAATTGATATACATGTATGCCCAGTTCCTTTGTGTTAGACCAAGCGATGAGCGTTCATTAGATGTATATGGCGATAAATCTCCGCCTACCAGATTTCAGTTTAACGCATAACTTAGGTAATCTCTTCTGACAATCACACATTTTCCGCTAACAAACTGCATTTTTTAAAGAATTTATGGTGAAACGTGTCACACCTTAAAGTAAGGTATTGCATGACAAATTCATTTACTAAGGCTATGGCAGTCAAGCGCAGTCCCGAATTATATCACAACAAATATATTGTACGCGTTATTTTTCTAGTTATTTATTAATTCCTGAGAGCATTTTTTCAGGATCGTGCGAACTCCAATTATTTACCGGGCTCGTAGATAGCCAGCTGCGAATTTGACTACAAACGTACGTTTGAATAATGTATGCATTCAGGTAACTTGGATTGGCCAACGGGAAATGAGAAAGGAAGAGAGTATCACTTGTACTGAGAAAAAAATAGCGAAATATCCATCTTCCGCATGTTAGATTATCCATTAAAGGGGATATAATGTCTATAAAAAAAAGACTTCGTTTTAGAACAACAGTTCGTATTTGTTAAAAAAAACTTTCACCTAATATGAACTGTACTGGCACTGTACCAGTTATCGGCTAAAATTTAACGTTTTCTTTTCGTAATTCCTTATTTCTTGATTAAACTTGACATACTTTAAAAAGTGAAATCCTTATTTATCAATCTGTTAGTTTATATCATTGTTTAGAACCCAAAACATCTTTTTTGTGCTTTTAAGCACGCCCCGAATATGCCGAGTTTTTACGATTTACTGTACCAGTTATCGGCTTCGTGATAATAACATAGTAAAAATCCGTGTTCATGTTGATTTTATACTCTGCTAAATGTAGTTTGAACTATGCCCCTTGTGAGGTCAGATTAAAGACTAGTATTCGGGGTCATGATACATTATAAACAAAACTCGTAAAATAATTCGTTTATTATGATACAGTAATACACCAAATCGTATACTATTCAATACATAAATGTGCAATCAGGCGTTCAATTGCGCTACGATTCTCTCGGAAATTCGTGAATTCCTTTTGTTTATACATGTTAAATGTATTGATTTTATATGTCAAATCAAGGAAGGGATATAATAACGTATCACAAAGAGGTAATATTCTATTTTTAACTTATTACGTCACTTCCCCCACTGCTGAAAGTGCAAAGATGTAAAATCAGCGGTAAACAATGATCGTTTAGGCTCATGTATAAAACATATTCAAGAAAGTTTTCAAGCAAACTTACTTTTCTTTATTCGAAAAAGACGACTGAATTAAAAAAACCTTGGATTGTCGCGTGCTATAAACCCAAACTCTCAGTTTAGCCGATAACTGGTCTTAGCCGATAACTGGTTGTATTGTATAATTAATTCGCAAAAATTCAAAGACACTGCAATGTACCAATGCATCAATCAGTTATATTGTGTCATATGTGTACATATGTTGTGAAAATTAAACAGTCAATTAAAAAAAGAAACCTTAAAAAGTTATTTACCGTAACTGTCGTAGGTTTTAAACAGGATGTCAATGCTATAAATGTTGTGAATTCCACCAAGATCCACCTTCCACCACATCTTCTTGTAACGAGAGTAACGTCCAATTACTCCAGTCCTCATACACGTTGATGGATTTCTATCGACGGCATTGCTTGCGCTATATAACGTACTAACACTAGGGTATATCGGTGATTGGGTAGCGGGTTTATTATAAGATAAATCATCTGTAATTTAATGTATATACAGAAACAGTTTTAGATTTCCAGAAAATCGATAACAAAATTTACGTACGTAATAAATTTTTGATGGTACATAAACTTATTTGTCTACCCACATTGATAACGGAATCTATTATCTACTCCAATATGCGAACTTGTTGGTGTAATATAACAAAACAGAATCACACAAACAACTTGTGAATACTATGATACTGAACATATGCTGCTGCCGGAGGGAAATAGCTAAACATGTTTAAAAGCAAGATTATTCATGAAAAGATTTATAGGAAACACAGTGACATAACGGTTTACAGATAAATTAATATAAAATATTAATTCCCTTACACTATCCACGCCTATATGTCATGCGATGTTTAGAACATTTAATACATCAGACATACCTAACAGAAGAGTTCAATAATAAACGTCCATTTTTCTAATTGTTCTAATAAACAACTACAGATTGTAAATATATATATATATATATATATATATATATATATATATATATATATATATATATATATATATATATATATATACATATATATATATATATATATATATATATATATATATATATATATATATATATATATATATATGTTGTGTCTATAGATGTCAATATTTTTTGTTTACAATTCGAAGCTCTATAATTAAGCTGACTATAAATCAACCCAAAGAAATTGAACCCTTTGTAAGTAATTGCCATTTTGAAAATCAAACTAACATAATTGATACCATTTACAAAAGTAATCGTTATATAAGTTTCTTTTTGGTAAGGTTTGTATTAATAGAAATACATTGAAATACTTATGAATTTGTAATTGTTTACAAATATAAAGTTACATACCATGTGCGAGTATAACAGGTAACCCTGCAATATATATAAGTAAGCAAGTGTTGTAGTCCATATTCAAAAAATCAATAAAACAAGGTTTGGTTACTCTATGTATAATGTAGAAGGAAGATATAAATGTATTTTTATACATAAATATGGAGGACCAAACATTAAAACATGGACGATATCTTTTAAGTTTACTTTAAACACTATTTAAAAAGCTCATGAACGCATTGTTTTTCATAAACGAATGTCCATTTATAGCAAATTAGTGAATAAATTCATATTTCACTATCACAATCAGTATATCTTTAATTGTAGAATGTGTGTCTGATTAAAAATTTGTTTCAAAGAACTTCCTTTTTTAAAAAAAACCTGTTAATGTCAGTTAATGTTTAAAGAAATGAGGTTGAGAGTAAAACTCCAACATGAAAAGAAAACGTGTTAAAAGGTTAAAAGAAATGCATAAAACGGTTCGTGGTTTGTTTATATAATGATTAGGTGTGTTTTGTATATTTAAAGTGGTAATCAGGGTTTTAACAAAGATCATTAATCCCAATCACAATGTGTTATGATTATAATTTTGATATATCTATAATTATAGTACTGTTCAACAAGATGCTCTCTCTCTCTCTCTCTCTGTAAATTTTCAAGTTTGCCTTCAGATATAGCTCGGTTAATATGTTAATTGAATAGTAAATAAAAGGTCTAGAAAGAGGTGTGCCGTTCACTCACCTTTATTTTACCTTTTAGTCAAACTTCAGTCTAACAAATGACAGCCCTTAATGGTACAGTAAAACTCATTTATTATGAACACAGATTTTAAAGTCCCTGGTAGATTTCTTAACAAATCTTTGAAAATTTTACGGTTATAACGAATTCGGATATAACTAATTAACGGATATAGCGAACCGATTTTTTGTCCCGAAGAGGTGAATAGTAACGAGATTTAACACTTATGTAACGAATTTCTTTACAGACTAAAAAAAAAAAACACTTGCTTTCAACATAATAGTTTGAATAAATTTATTTTCATTTAAATTTTTTCAATTCAAAATCTGATCTTTAAAGGTATGGAAGTAATATATTTTTATTTAAAGCCTCAGTTAGCAAACATTTTAGTCTGGTGAAAGAAAAAATGTATATAATGAATTCGCTATAGTTATTAATACGAATTCGTTATACGGATATAACGAATTACGGATATAACGAAGTCAATGCATTGGTCCCTATAAATTCGCTATAACTGTTTTACTGCACAGTAAGTAAATGGTTAAAACCTTTATGGTATTTGCAGTTAAAATCATTACTTAAAATCATTTTACATCGATTGATTTTACGAAACATGAAGACAAAAGCACTTGTATGAAAGCATAAATATCTGTGGGTATACTTTCTGTGTGTAATGGGAAGTTTTATGTTTAGTAGATAAAATTATCAAAACGAAATCAACGTGACAATTACTATCAATACTAAAGATTAAATATCATTTTATTTCCCCTTTCTTTGATAAGATCTGTTTTCATTTGTGTCTAAAAACAAAAATATTAATAGGTTGTTGCTTTGTATTTGTACAATTGTTTCCGTATGGAAACCCCCTCACATTTCAAATGGTCTGTTTGCAGGACAAGGTAAAGGGCAAACTAGTGGATATCGGATCAATTATCTTTTATTACTACTTTATTTATAAATGTTATGCGGTTTATTTTATTTTGGTTCCTAACGCAAGAAATCTAATTAGTCGATGACTTTGTTTCATCTGTTGGGTTTAAATTAACACAACAGGAAAATTCATCAAAACAAGAAATATTTGTAAAACAAATATGCCCCCTCCCCCCCCCCCCCCCCCCTCTCTCTTGGAAACATCTGCGAAGAAAATGAACGGAAACTACAAATAATTAAAAAAAATTTAAGGCCAAGGCACATAACTCTGTCAGAAAATGTCAAAAAATGATCGAACATACCCAAAATTATACTTGACCTAGACTTTTTCATGATAAACCTGTATACCAAATTTCATTTCAATATGAGTATCCTCTGCGAAGAAATTGAACGGAAACTGTTGGCACCGACCGACACACAGCAGCATTGCAATATGCTCTCCCTTCTTCGGAAGGGGTCATAAAAATGGCTAATAAAACCATTTATTGGTGTAGATGTAGTATCCTTAAGCACTGGATTACTATAGATTAATACCGATTGTCAATGACCCATCACATGGAACACACTATGCATTTCAGACTCTTTTAATCAAGGGCAATAATCCAAAGATACATTACATACAGAGTTATTGTTCTTACATATAATCATTACATTCCTCCTTTTCTTAAATTTAAACATAATTCAAATTTATTTGAAATTTAAACTGAAATGAGTTTTAACTTTAAAGTCC
Organism: Magallana angulata; assembly: GCF_025612915.1. Classification (NCBI taxonomy): domain Eukaryota; kingdom Metazoa; phylum Mollusca; class Bivalvia; order Ostreida; family Ostreidae; genus Magallana; species Magallana angulata. The sequence goes on along the minus strand of NC_069112.1, from coordinate 7,275,552 downwards.
AAAATCAAGATAAAATTCACTGAAATGAGTTGCGTCAAAACTTTTTAAACAGTCCATAAAATTTTCACTTTATGTCAAAACAAAGTCTTTGAACCGATCCGGTAACTTGTGTTGCCGAACTGGTCTTGTACGCACAGAGTCTCCACGGTCTGTCTCAATCTTCTGGTCATCGTCCATGTCAGTGATCTCCAGGTCGTCCCCATCATCTGGTAGTTCACTTTGTGGAAGATCTAGGTCAGTCACATCGTCTGCATCATCAAGTGGAACGCTACCGTCAATCTCCAGATTTTTCACTTGCTTTACGTTCCTGCGATATGTACCTCCATGTGGTGCCTTCAGCAAAACTTCATTTCCTGTACGTCCAACGACCTCATATGGTTTTGTCTCAAAGGCAGGTGAAAGTTTATTTTCTTTTGGCTGCTGAACCAACACTCTGTCTCCAACTTGTACTTGGCTGTATTTTGCGTTTCTACTCTTGTCTGCATATTCTTTCTCTTTCTTCTTTTTTATCCAGTCTTTAACTCGGATATCTTCCTCATCTCTCTCTGGAAAACTGGGAATCTTGGTCTTCACTGGATATCGGAAAATGAGTTTGTTTGGTGCAACTCCAGTTACTGTATGTGGTGTGTTTCTATAAGCTGATAGAAATTTTGGTAACTCCTTTCTCCAATCCTTTCCCTCAACATGAGCTGTCCTGATAGCCTTGAGTAAGGTCTTGTTCTGTCGCTCGACTTCTCCATTAGCTTGTGGCCAATAAGGTGTGGATGTTTCATGGTTGATGCCGTATTCCTCTAAAAACTTTTCAAATTCTGCTGAACGAAATTGGGCTCCATTGTCACTCCTCAGGGTGTCAGGAATACCATATCGAGCAAAAATCTCCTCCAAACATTCAATGATCTTGGTTGATCCTGTGTTCTTCAAAATAAAAGTTTCAAAGAAACGGCTGTAATAGTCCACATACACCAATACTGATTCTCCTGTTGGAAACGGTCCCATTAGATCAATTGCTGTTGCTTGCCATGGATAATCTGGAAGCACTTTACGGCGTAACGGTTCAGGTGACGATGGACCTCCTACTACTTGACATGCGTAACATTTCTTGCAAACACGTTCAGCATCACTGTCAATCTTTGGCCACCATACTTTCTCTCTCAGTCGTTGTTTGGTTTTAGTGATTCCTTGGTGTCCCTCATGAGCAGCGCTTAAAACTCTCTCCCTCAAACTGGTTGGAATCACAATACGTGTACCTCTGAGGATCACCTTTCCTATGCTGCACAGTTCAGTTTTAACGGATACGTAGCTTTCCTCACAATCTGTCCAATTTCCAGTTAGTAAGGCTTCCTTCACTCGGTGTAACTCAAGATCTCCAGCGGACTCTTTCTCCACCTCCTGAATCGTCAAGGTTCTTGGTACGGCTTGCAGAGCCACGAATCTCACAAAATCCTCTGATATTTCACTTGGTGAGGGTGCATCAGATTTATATATACACAGTCGAGAAAGTACATCAGCAACATTTTTGTGTCCGGGAATATACTTTACTGTGAACTGAAAGGGTTGGAGTCTCAATACCCATCGCTGAATGTGTGCACACGGGTTTGATTTCTTGCTGTAAATGAACTGTAAAGGCTTATGGTCTGTCAGCAAATCAAACTCGATGCCATACAAATACATGTAAAAGCGTTCACACGCCCACACCAGTGCTAGGGCTTCTTTCTCGGTCTGCGAGTATCTTCTTTCAACATCTGTCAAACTTTTGCTTGCAAAGCAAATAATACGGGGCTCTCCCTGTTGTATCTGTACTAACACTGCACCAAGCCCCACAGGACTGGCATCCGCTATCACTTGAGTTCTCGCTTTTGGATCAAAATATCCTAAAGTCTCAGCTTTCGATAAACTTGTCTTCAGCTTTCGGAATGCTTTGTCTTGTTCAGGACCCCAAGTAAATGGTTGGTTTTTCCTCGTCAAAAGTCTCAACGGTTCTGACAGTGATGCTAGGTTTGGAATGAACTTTCCACAATATGTAACCAATCCAAGGAAACTTCTGACTTCTGATGCGTTTGTTGGTGGTCTAGCTTCTACTATAGCTTTCACCTTCTCTCGGGTCGGGTCGATTCCTTTGTCTGATAAGACGTGTCCCATGAACTCTAGTTTTCGGAGACGAAGTTGACATTTTTCCTTATTAAATGTCAATCCCTTGCTGCCTAATTTCTCAATCACAGCTAGCAATCTGCGGTCGTGCTCTTCCATTGTTTTGGCATGTACAATAATGTCGTCCGACATATTTCTCACTCCGTCACATCCATGAAGTGCCTGCTGAATGGTGTGCTGATAAATCTCAGGTGCAGACGTGACACCAAAACTAAGTCTCTTGTAGCGAAACAGTCCAATATGAGTAACAAAAGTGGTAATGTCACGAGATTCATCAGCTAGCTCCAATTGATGAAAACCCCACTTAAGGTCTAACTTGCTGAAAATACAACTCCCATTTAGCTCATGCAGGATCTCATCAATGGTAGGTATTGGATGTCTCTCTCTAATAATGGCCTCATTAGCTTGCCTCATGTCCACGCACAGACGAATATCTCCAGACTGCTTCGGTGTGACAACAATAGGGCTGACCCAAGATGATGGTCCCTCAACTGGCTCAATGATATCCATGTCCTGTAACTCCTTGAGTTTTGCCTCAACCTTCTCCCTCATAGCGAACGGAATCCTCCTGACTTGCTGTGCTACAGGGGTAACATTCTCATCTATATGTAACATCAACTTAAAGTTCTTTAACTTTCCCACACCATTAAAGTACTTTTCATATTTGGTAAATATACTGGCTTCTGACAGGAAATTTGCATGTGCCACCTTCAGAATTCCGAGCTCTGTTGCTGTTTTATGTCCTAACAGGGCCTGTCCTTTACCTTGAATCACAATGAACTCTGCTTTCACTGAAGAATTTCCCACTGAAATGTCTGCCATAAAGCTTCCTAGGGTGTCCAGTGGTTTTGAACTTCCATACGGATAAAGTTTTTTACTAGATCGCTGTGACGTACATCTTACTCTTTTCTTCTTTAACTCCTCCCATAAGGAGTGATCCAGTACGTTACAACTAGCACCAGAATCGACAATCATCACAATATCTTCTACTCCACCAATATTTGTGGTAACGGTTGGGTGATACGGTCCATTGACTGTAAGTGTTTCAAGTGTTTCTTGTGGGTTATCCATAGACAATGTAAATGCATAAGCTTCATCAGAATCCTCCTGATCTGTTGTGTCCACCAGTCTAACTCGTGGCTTCGGTTTGCTGCGTCCGGAATATTTGTGACTATAATTGTGAGTCTTTGGTGTAAACGATTTACAGCACTTAGCAAAGTGATCAGGCTTGTTGCATTTAAGACATTTTTGACCGATGGCTGGACATGCTGGATCTGACTTAATGTGTCCTCTTTGACCACACCTATAACAAGTTATACTGGAGTTCGGTTTGTGTTTTCGTACACTTACTTTATTCACAAAAGCTTCTGAATTCCTTCCTCCTTCAATTCCGGTAGCTTGTTGTTGACTTTGTTCAAAAGCCCTTGCTGTAGTTAACGTTTGCTCGAGTGTCAAATCACCCCCTCTTTCCAGTAATTTCCTACGTAAGTGAGATGATTTGCATTTTTCGATGACTTGATCCCTAATATGTTCGTCTGCATTGTCAAAATTACAATGTTGCGCTTTCTGTTTCAATCGAGTCACAAACTGATCCACACTCTCTGTCGGTTCTTGTGTCATCAAACGAAATCCATGCCTTTCGAATGGTGTGTTTACTCTAGGCCGGAAGTAGTTGTCAAGTTGTTCCATAGCTATGTCGTACACCGTCTCATCTCCATCAGGTTCGCGAGCCGCGGGAAATGTGAAATATATATCTTGCATCTTCATACCTCCGCAATGCAATAATAATGCTCTCTTCTGTGCCGCATTTTCTATCCCTTTACCGATAACAAATAACTCAAAAGCTCTGCGCCATTTTTGCCATCTGACCCCTACCGTAGTCGGTTCTCCATCACAATCAAATGTAGGAATTCCCCCTAAATCAGTCGTGATTAACTGCGCCATTCTAAATCATAGAGTCTATTCACAATCCTCGTCGCCAATGTAGTATCCTTAAGCACTGGATTACTATAGATTAATACCGATTGTCAATGACCCATCACATGGAACACACTATGCATTTCAGACTCTTTTAATCAAGGGCAATAATCCAAAGATACATTACATACAGAGTTATTGTTCTTACATATAATCATTACAGTAGAAACAAGTGCAGTGTTTTAATGTATTATTATCAGACTATTTCTGGAAACCAGGGTGAGAGCACTGGTCCCATTAATGTAGGGTCTGCTTGTGGTGGTGTATAGATAGACACGAACGACAGATTATGCAAACCGAAATGAGCCAAAAAGACTACTGAAATAAGTCATCAATACGTGATAGCAACACCGGATAGGACTAAGGTCCACTAAGACTAAATTAGATCACAATACTCAACAAATACATGTACTACTAGTACTATATGGTCACGTGTTGTCTTTTAAAAGGTTATTTTACATTGGCACTTGGTCAGAGAGGACCAGTTGAAATATTAAAAGCACCGAAGCAAATACGTCTGTCATTCAGGTTAGTTTGGATTTGTTGGGGTGCTTGAGATCCACGTGTAGGAGTTGGCAATGTAAGCATTGATTTTTTCAACGGTATAATTATTGCTAAAACCAGTCACAACAGCACACATAGTTTCTGACATCCGACTTCATGCAAGATATTGCAATCCAATGGACGCAATGATTAATCCATTGCATAAACGGGGCCGTGGTTCAGCATGTGTGGTTGTCATATGCCTTTAAACATTACACCTAAGCATATGGTATGTCATGACATTACTTTTTATAGTTGAGTTCCTCTTTAAGAGCAGTACTTTGTACTTTCCAGTGCCAGCAATTTCCTTTTACATATATGTTAGCAGATGTAGCAAGTTACTGAAAATATGAATTATAAGCACTGTAAAAGCTTTATTTAGGTAAATGTCTTTTTAATCAATTTCCTTTTTATGGAATCATGCATTTTCTATTTCATCAAATATCATTTTTGTCCCCCGCCGCAACGCGGAGCGGGGACATAGAAATGCCGGGCGTCCGTCCGTGCGTCTGTGAGTTCGTGTGTCCGTCCGTCACACTTTTTTGTAAGCGCACTCATGCCTACAAATTTTGACAAATTTTCATTAAATTTATACCAAATGTTTATACCACTATTACCTTGGTCAAGTTCGAAAATCAGCATTGGTCGATACTTTTTGTTGGAGTTATGGGACTTTGCAATAATGATTCTGTTTTATCCAAAAATTGACCTTGTAAGCGCTATCATGCCTACAAATTTTGACGGATTTTCGTTAAATTTATACCAAATGTTTTTATTACTAATACTTTGGTCAAGTTCGAAAATCAGCATTGGTCGATACTTTTTGTTGGAGTTATGGTACTTTCTTTACAATAATGACTCCGTTTTAACCAAAAATTGACCTTGTAAGCGCTCTCATGCCTACAAATTTTGACGGATTTTCATTAAATTTATACCAAATGTTTATACTACTATTACCTTGGTCAAGTTCGAAAATCAGCATTGGTCGATACTTTTTGTTGGAGTTATGGGACTTTGCAATAATGACTCTGTTTTATCCAAAAATTGACCTTGTAAGCGCTCTCATGCCTACAAATTTTGACGGATTTTCATTAAATTTATACCAAATGTTTATACTACTAATACCTTGGTCAAGTTCGAAAATCAGCATTGGTCGATACTTTTTGTTGGAGTTATGGGACTTTGACCACAATAATGACTCCATTTTATCCAACAATTGACCTTGTAAGCGCTCTTATGCCTACACATTTTGACGGATTTTCATTAAATTTATACCAAATGTTTATAATACTAATACCTTGGTCAAGATCGAGAATCAGCATTGGTCGATACTTTTTGTTGGAGTTATGGGACTTTGACCACAATAATGACTCCATTTATCCAAAAATTGACCTTGTAAGCGCTCTCATGCCTACAAATTGTGACGGATTTTCATTAAATTTATAGCAAATGTTTATACCACTAATACTTTGGTCAAGATCGAAAATCAGCATTGGTCGATACTTTTTGTTGGAGTTATGGGATTTTGACCACAATAATGACTCCGTTTATCCAAAAATTGACCTTGTAAGCGCTCTCATGCCTACAAATTTTGACGGATTTTCATTAAATTTATAGCAAATGTTTATACCACTAATACCTTGGTCAAGTTCCCAAAAATTGACCTTGTAAGCGCTCTCATGCCTACAAATTTTGACGGATTTTCATTAAATTTATACCAAATGTTTATACCAATAATACCTTGGTCAAGTTCCTAAATCAGCCTTGGTCGATAGACTCGATACTAGTATACTGCTTGACCGGCGGGGGACCCAGGAATTCTATTCTTGTTAATTTTTCATATTTAACGAACTGATCATTTCACTCTTTATCAAAAAAAGTAAAAATACATGTATGTATATTTGATCATATGTTGATCAAAAGATCGAATATTGTTAAATACGGGGCGAATGTCCCCCTCCTTTTATTTTTGCTAGCATTTATTTCGCTAAAACTAATAGGGGTTAAATAAGCCACTTCGAAATGCGCCCGCCTTCAGGGTTAAAACAATAAACATATGACATACATATAAAACGTAATTATAAAATTGATATCGTATTTGAAGGCGTCTAAAGAAGTAATATTCGGGGGAATTTGGAGTTGTTTGACACGGAGGAATTACGGCGCAAGTTACAACAAATATAATGAAGGTGGCAATGCCCCCATTCCCTCCAGAATTTGCAAGCTGTACATTTGATTATGCATAGAATGACAACTTATATTTCTAGACAAGAAAGTGGTTGTTCCAAAACGACATATGACAAACTAAATGTTGCAGGTCTTAAAACTGAAAATAACTACATAAACAAAAGTGTATTTTCTGATGATTAATAAAGAATCAAAGATTTTAACTATTCACGAATGATCTATTCTGAGTAGAAAAAACCATATTTAAATGAAAATAAATCAATGTTGAAAATAATAGAAAGCACCTTAATTTTTTTCAAAGTGTGTGTGTGTTGGAATATATGGCAACACATCTGTTACTGTTATCACACAAAATATTGTTAATTAACATTAACATATTAAACACTTAAATGTACACAAAAACCTTGGAAAAAATATCACTATTTCATAACATTATAAAATCCAAATAGCTGTATAATACAAATTATGCATGATTTATTTTACGAATAGTGTTGTTTTTACATTCTCAAGAAGTTCGACAATTATGAAAATGTGTTTAATTTCAAAGATGTATAAAATATGTTTTCTAGTTCGTGTATGTGTTTTTAAAGTGTTAAAGACAAGCATTGTTTATTTTAACAAAGGTCTAGCACATGGAATGGCTTTTAGAAATATGAAACACTTAAGTACACACAATTGTAACAAGAGGCCCATGGGGCCACATCGCTCACCTGAGCAACAATGGGCGTTCAAAAGATATTGTGCCATATGGCCCTCGGTAGAATAAAAAAAAAATATTGTAAAGTATTCGAATTTTACACTTATTTTTGCATACACGTAATCTTTGACATTGCACCTTCATGAAATACTGTTTTTACACAGAATAAGAATATTTGGTAGCGGTACACTGTTATATAACTTCTGTATTTTCGTTCTGCCCCCTCCCCCACTTAATAAAGCGATCAAAATATATGAGAGCATATATGTACATTTTCTTCCTCAACTACTTACTAGTTAATGTATTTTTTAAAAAATATAATAGTTATTGTATTTTATCAAAAAAATCCTACATGTATATATGTGAAGAAGAAAATTGCACATCAATGCGCTCAATTTCTCAAATTAAAATATTCAACAATTTATTTGTCTTCTCCAATAAAATTAAATGACTGTTGTTCACTTCGCGTAAACTCGTAACTTTTATAACTTTACTCACACTTGATTGATGAATACACTGAAATGAAAAATGTTGTTACGTGACATGTTAAAAGAGCTATAAAAATCAATGTTACCGTATTGACAGGCACATCATCCTAATTTACTATGGCCAACCCATTTTTTTCATTTTTATTCAAAAATAACAAATGGTTACAAACCAGGATAATTTTCCGCTGTAATATTTCTTTAGGAATCTAAGGAATAGCGATAATTCTTTTATCCCCGCAACAGAAATGTGTCAGAACTATGGAAACTGTTTTCACGATGTCGTTTTTATTTACTCACATTTCACATTATTCATTGTATAAAGAGGGGGCCCCAGAGAGTAGTTATATAAAGCATATCATTCTTTAATTTTTTGTGTACAAGTATTTAACACATTCTAATTCATATAGAACTTCTAATGATCAACCAAAATTTCAGCGTCAATGGTACAATTATAAGCAAGATGAGCTCAAATTTTGCTAGGTTTGAGTCATATGTTGTTCACATGAATTTATTACATTCAGCTTAAGATTTTTAACTTGGTATTTCCTATTCGGCATTTAAAATGGAAAAAAATGAATAGCCTCAGATCTGTGTACAAACATAGAATTGTGAGCAAATCTCTGTATCTTGCTTTTAATTTGAAGCTTAACACTCAAATATGGTAAGTAAATAGAAATTGTAAACAATTAAACGCAAGAAACATGCACTATAACAAATAAAGAACACAATTCATTTTTCAAAATGAATCATATACATGTATATACCTACATATTTCCGTCAGCGATATTAAACTCTATTTAAACTGAATAAACTCGAGAAAATGTCGACCATCTCAACAAAACATATTGCATTATTCTACCATTACGCAAAAGATGATACCGAATTACCGATAGCCTGAATGAATTGCATTTTAGTTCTTTCTTAATACATCAGATGTTGCTTAACTTGCGCAGGTAAACAGTAAACTGTTTGATTTACCGATGTCTGTTTGATTTGATTCGTAAAAATCAGGAAATACAAGCGACAGTTCCCAGGTTAACGCAAAGGATAAATGAAAACGAAACGAAAATCACAACAAGCTAACACCACCGTCATATGTGAAAACTGTCAACGCATTGAAATATTTAGCCTCAATTTACACAAAACGGCACCAATATGTTTTGCATGTTTCAAAGATTCCCTTCGTACATGAACTGTTGCACAACAAACAAATTCATCATTGTCATATCGACCCGTTTTTCATATAGTGTCATGGCTGCTTTAAACAAAGAACCTCGTTTTAAAATTATGGAATACGAGTCATGGTAAAATGGGTAAGCAATTTTAAGCAAACGGGCCGGGGCAAAATAAAAGCCGGGTCAGATCGGCAATCGTCAATTCCATTTACGCATTATTTTGCAGCAATATTTATAGCGAATACAAATATACTGGTCAGTAAATATCTTGATATTTTAATGAGATTGGCAGATTAATAACTGTCAATCTTTTGTTTTGCCCTGGCCCGGTCATGCCTACCCATTTTACCACGACTCATGGATGATATAAATTGCTTGAAACACGCCTTTCCTTTATTATTATTTTCGTCATAACTCAGAATTGAAACAGAGTTAGCCCATAATATTTGCAATTTATATTTTCCTTCCCATAAGGATTATTCATGCAAAATTACCTTGAATTTGCCTCAGTAGTTCTTGAGAAGATTTTTTAAATGCACCCCCCTATTTTTCTTTTTACAGTTTTAAGGTTTTCTCCGCTTTCTATGAAAAATGTTCTTTCATTTCTGCAATTAATATTCATTTTTCCATAAGAATGCTTTGAGCCAAATTTGGTTGAATTTGGTTAAGTGGTTTTAGAAAAGAAGTTCAAAATGTGAAAAGTTACAGACGGACAGACATACGGACGGACGACGGACAAAATGTGATCAGAATAGCTCACTTGAGCTTTCAGCTCAGGTGAGCTAAAAACTGAAAAAAGTCTCATGAGCACACATTAGTAACCTGAGCAACAGTAGTCAAAATCAAATAAACTTTACGGACTAAGATACGGAATATGTGAATTAAGTAGTTGAATATATATCTTGTAATAAATTTATTACTATGTGAAAACAAGAGGTCAATTGGCCTTAACGGTCACCTGAGTAGCATATAACCCATACACAAACTTGTCGAGGAGTCTCATATATGCATCTAATCAATAAGGTTTCATACTGGAGTAGAAAAATTATAAATTTAGATGGTAATGATGACCACCTCCCTGCCTGAAATATTTCAAAAAGAACTGTGAAACCTATAATGTTTGCGAAAAACTAAAAGATCTGGTCTACAAAATCATGAATTCAGTTTTCCTCTCAGGTGTTTTGGAGTAAACAAGATCATTTTTAACATTATAAGCATGCACACTTATACATCCAATTTGGCCCTGCCCTAGAGTCATTACCCATCCTTCAGAGGACATGGAAATTAAAATTTCAGTTGAGGACTTCCTGGTAAACATAATTATTAGTCAGTTTTTTATACAGATGTGTGAGAATAGAGAAGACAATTTTTACAAATTATATGCATTAACACTATATTGCCCCCCCCCCCTCTCATGTCCTGAACCCCTGACCCAGTGGCTATGAATTTCACAATTTAGGTAGAGGAGTTAGTGGACATCATAACCATCTATTCAGTTTTTTGCCCATATGTGTGGAAGTAGAGAAGAAGATTTTTTAAAGATTTCATACATTTTTAGGTCACCCGAGTCACTCAGATGTCCTATTGCAATTGGTCTTCGTCAGTCGTGCGTTAACAATTTTACATTTTTAACTTCTTCTTGAAAACTACAAGGCCAATCGTTACCATTTTTGGTGTGAAGCATCTCTATGATAAGAAGAATTTAAATTGTGAAATTTATGGCTCTACAAACCCTGGGGAACCACGGGCGGGGCCAAATATGCAAAAAAGCCAATTTTCAAAAATATTCTTCTCTACTCCCACGCATGTGAGGAAAAAATTGAATGCCTGGTTATGATGTCCATGATACACTCTACCAAAATTGGGTCAGGAGTTCAGGCTATAGGGTGGGGTCGATATGGCCATATTGTAAAAATGTATTAAATCTTAGAAAATCGTCTTCTCTACTTCCATATATATTTCTTAAAAACTGAAGGCATGGTTATGATGTCCATGAGGCCCTCTACTAAAATAGTGAAATTTATGGCCCCTTAGTCAGGGGTTCTGGCTCTAGGGTGGGGCCAATATGGCCATATAGTAAAAATGTATTAAATCTTAGAAAATCCTCTTCTCTACTACCATATATATTTTTTAAAAACTAAATGCATGATTATGATGTCCATGAAGCCCACAACCTAAATTGTAAAATCCATGACCCCTTGGTCAGGGTTCAGGCCTTAGGGTGGGGCCAATATGGCCATAAAGTAAAAATGTATTAAATCTTAGAATATCTTCTTCTCTACTCTTGTGCTGCTCTCGAAACGGAATAATATGTTCCGTCCGGTTTGGTTTTTTGTTTTATCGGTAATGGCAGCCATGAGCTTGGCCTGCTGTTTTTGTGTGCATCATTTTCTGGAATTCGGCCTATCTAAGGAGTAAGTTTTATTTTATTCATGTCAATTTATGTCCATTATGATCTTGTGTATCTAACGATGTCATGCAATATCTCTTACTTTGTTTAAATTCTGCAACTGCATTGTTTTGTGTAAGCGCGTGTTCGCAATATAGGATAGGCATAGGCCTGTTTAGCTAGCATGTTTTAGTCACACATTTATCTGTGTATATGTCGTCGGGTAAAGTTTAGTCATATAACATTCAGTATTGTCACAGCTTATAATTACTGCCATATTTTTGGAAATTGTTATATTAGACAAATTCTGACTTTTATTATTGTACTTTTCAGTTTTTCACCCTCTCACGAGGTCTGGATTTTAGTAATAAATAGCCGATATACATCACAACTCTCATATATATTTGTTAAAAACTAGATGCATGATTATGATGTCCATGAGGCCCTCTATCAAAATTGTGAAATTCATGACCCCTGGGTCAGGGGTTCAAGCTCTAGGGCGGGGCCAATATGGCCAAAAAGTATTAATATATATATACTTGTTAAAAACTAAATGCATGGTTATGACGTCCATGAAGCCCTCTACCTTAATTGTGAAATTCATGACCCCTTTGTTAGGTGTTCAGGCTCTAGGGTGAGGCCAAAGTGGCCATATAGTAAAAATGTTTTAAATCTTAAAAAATCTTCCTCCGAGGAGTCCATCCCCTCCGGTGAGCCTTTCACCACCACCCTCCCCCTTCAGACTCCCAGCAGCGAGACCGGCGAGGCCCCAGGGATCTCCAGCCCCCAGGTTGAGACCAGCGAGGCCCCAGAGAGTTCCAGCCCCTAGGTTGAGACCAGCGTGGCGACCACCGGGGGCCGCCACTTCCACACCGTCCTCCAGAGGACCCCCACGGCCAGCAGAAACACGGCCACCACCACCACCCAGGGAGCTCCAGCCCCCAGGAGGAGGCCGGTGTGGAGACCACTGGGGGCCGCCACCACAATCCAGGCCGGGAGGAGGATGCCACGACACCAGTAGAGGAGGGGGCGAGGTCTACAGGTAGAATAGGCAATTCTACCCACCCCACCTCTACTGGTTCTACACCACCTGATGTTTCGCCTAGTTCTACCACACTCATATTAGGTAATTTGCAATCAAATACTTATTATATGAATTTAAATTACCTTTACTTTTTATTTTTACTTGTGTTGTTTCTTCCAATAAGCATTTATAGATTTATCATTTATTCCAAAATTATATTTTGCTAAATATTAAAGTAATACATATTTAATATGTATATTTTTTTTGTTTTGAAGAATCGACCAATAGCAGTAGTATTGCCCATGCTTCGCCAGCCAGCGAGACCAGCGCCACCGAAGGGGATGATCGTGGTCCATCTTCCTTCGAGAAGCCCACCACTCCGGTGAGCCTTTCACCACCACCCTCTTCCTTCAGACTGCCAGCAGCGAGACCGGCGAGGCCCCAGGGACCTCCAGCCTCCAGGTTGAGACCAGCGAGGCCCCAGAGAGCTCCAGCCCCAAGGTTGAGACCAGCGTGGCGGCCACCGGGGGCCGCCACTTCCACACCGGCCTCCAGAGGACCCTCACGGCCAGCAGAAGCACGGCCACCACCACCACCCCAGGGAGCTCCAGCCCCCAGGAGGAGGCCGGTGTGGAGACCACCGGGGGTCGCCACCACAACCCAGGCCGGGAGGAGGATGCCACGACACCAGTAGAGGAGGGGGCGAGGTCTACAGGTAGAATAGGCAATTCTACCCACCCCACCTCTACTGGTTCTACACCACCTGATGTTTCGCCTAGTTCTACCACACTCATATTAGGTAATTTGCAATCAAATACTTATTATATGAATTTAAATTACCTTTACTTTTTATTTTTACTTGTGTTGTTTCTTCCAATAAGCATTTATAGATTTATCATTTATTCCAAAATTATATTTTGCTAAATATTAAAGCAATACATATTTAATATGTATATTTTTTTTGTTTTGAAGAATCGATCAATAGCAGTAGTATTGCCCATGCTTCGCCAGCCAGCGAGACCAGCGCCACCGGAGGGGATGATCGTGGTCCATCTTCCTCCGAGAAGCCCACCACTCCGGTGAGCCTTTCACCACCACCCTCTTCCTTCAGACTCCCAGCAGCGAGACCGACGAGGCCCCAGGGAGCTCCAGCCCCCAGGTTGAGACCAGCGAGGCCCCAGAGAGTTCCAGCCCCAAGGTTGAGACCAGCGTGGCGGCCACCGGGGGCCGCCACTTCCACACCGTCCTCCAGAGGACCCCCACGGCCAGCAGAAGCACGGCCACCACCACCACCCCAGAGAGCTCCAGCCCCCAGGAGGAGGCCGGTGTGGAGACCACCGGGGGCCGCCACCACAATCCAGGCTTGGAGGAGGATGCGACGACACCAGTAGAGGAGGGGGCGAGGTCTACAGGTAGAATAGGCATGGCCCTCAGATACAACAAAATCATCCTAAATAAATAAGACGTGTTCAAGTTTTGAAAAATCCTTTAAAAGACTAATGATATAATTAAAATCCAAATAAACACGGCGGATGGGAAGTTAATTTTAAAATTGAAAAAAAAAATACTAGTACCTCTCCATACACATACTTCGTCCCTGATGGACCCGTGATGGCCATCTTAACAGTTGCCCGTGAGTCAGTTCTATGTCTATTTCCTAATATAAATATTTTCCTAATATTTATACATTTTATAGGTGAATGAATATATGGTAAATATACTGGGCATATCTGACTCTACAGACCCAGAGTATTCCTATATGTACGGGATCAAGAATGAAATTCTACAGTTTAGGTATGTTTCATTTTATTTTTTAATTTTTTTTTTGGGGGGGGGGGCAATAATGTTATATAACTTTATTATTATTTCTTTATTTCTCAGTACCGTTATTTTTATGTTTCAACTTCTGTTTTAAGATCCATCATCAAAGAGAGTAAACTAATGGATTCTGATTCCACAAAGGGGCTGTGTGGAGAGAAGCTTGCTGCCGAATTTTGCAACGTCCATGAAATGTGCATGAAACATTTTAAAGACGATGCAGAGGAAGTTTCCAAAACACTCTCCCTCCAAAAGAGACTGAAGCTTAAGCCAATGATCATTTCCAAGAAACAAAATATTATTTCAGAAAATTTTACAAAAGAAGAATTAAAAACAAAAATTGAGGAACCTTCAATGGGGGATACAAAGAAAAAAGAATGGCAGAAGATTAAGAAGGGAAAAAAGAGGGTATCATAAACTTCCTTAAGGATTTACAGCAGGAATGACTGCGTGTAGTTAAAACTGATTTTTTATACCTTATGTATACATGTACAATGAAAAATGACAATTACCAACTGTCATCCACCTCAAAAATCCATAGAACAAAATACAAATTCAAAGCAAAGCAAACATGGAGCCCTAGAATGATAGAGATGGGATCGGGTGACTAGTATGGGTTACTCTAAAAATTACTATGACGAATGCTTTATGGAACTTTACCTTAGTGAACATTGTCTCCTTTCTTGCGCCGAACGTTTTGGTGATATTAACGGTCTTTTCTTTCCTTGTTGAATGATGTTTTCTTTTTTTGTTGTCAATGGCAACAAAACTGGTTTTACCAGATTTTGTTATTTTTTTTCTATAAAATATATGTTGGACTTATTTATGAAGCATATTACCTATTTATAAAAATATATAACAACATTAATTTCAGTATGTGTGTGTGATTTGGTTTTAATATTTTTTTTTATTTATGATATTGTTTCATAGAAAAGTAATATGCAAATTTTATGTAAATATTTCAAACATTATTGTTCAAAAATATATTACCATGGGTTTATAATCCATACTACTATATTAAAATAACAGACTCAAATTTTTTAGCTTTAATACCGATAAATCGGAAGAATACTGTCTTTTGTTTTATATATTCTAAACATCATTGATACTTGAATTTTACATGTACCAATTTGTTTTTATTTTTTCTCAATTAAGCTTCGCTAATTAATAATCAACGAAAATTCCTTAAAAAAAATTCCGGAAATGATTTGAAATTTTTGGATTTTACAATATTGCGCATGCGCATTACATTCACGCTAAATCACGGGAGGCTTTTATTTTATGTTTCCACAATATCACGTTTGTATGGATAAACTCAGAGACGATAAAACAAATGCGTATAAATTTTCATTGGAATTTTTTTCTGTTCATCGAAGAAAATACGGGAGATAACTCTAACACGGTGCACTTATTATAAAAAATCCCGAGAGTTTCGAATGTCGACATGTGTCAACGTGTGTAAAAACATTGTTGAAGAAATGTTTAATTCGGCAATTATAGAATTAAACTTTTCGAGGAAAGGTATTTACAGCTTCAAAATTATTTGTTATGAACAATTTGACCGTTATTTTCAATGCAACTTTAATATTTTTCTCCAAAATCATTTTGGGGCGATTCTGCAATTTTCTGCTACATTACAGGTATATGGGAGGCATTTTAACTGTGGTGAAGGTCTTTCCCAAGACACAGTTAGATTATTCCAACTCAGCAGAGTGTATTGAAATTAATAGCATTATTGTAGGCTTAAAGCTTGGTTATGCAAATATCAACGATATACGGTGTGTCGATGTATCTATTTCGAAAATGTCCGATATCATATGCTATGTCAACCTGTGCATGCACGGGTCAAAATCTAGTGCTTAAAACTAATACATGTCGTAATTTAAACATCTTATTACAAATAAGAAAATTACGAATAATTTTATGTACGACTTATCAAAAACTAAAAGTATTAAATTTTAACACTTTAAAGCTTCCATAGAAAATGTGCAATCTTGCATGATCTTTTGCGCATTGTGATTGGTCGAGACACGATTTTAAATGAAAGTGCATTGAATATGGCTGCCAAAGGACTGATTTTTCTAGTATGATAGTTGGATTTGAAGTTTTTTAGTGAGCAATACCATTTTTATGTTGATTTTACCTCGAAAATGTGCACCAAATGTGCCCCCATGATATTTCAATGCTGTATTTTATGAAAACGCAGCTGTAAATTTTTTTGCCATGCAGGTACAATGTATGCATAAAATAATTACCACATGTATTGATTCTTCGTTACAAGGAAAACACGTATACAAACGGAAGAAGTGTAAAACTTCCGCGTTTATGGAATATATTTTATTACTGTAGAGAGGGATAATCCCGTTTTATCGAGACTTTTACCATTTTGGGGTATTGTGCCCAACCTGTTTAATAGAAAAAGTTATAATGACATCCTTTAGTAAATGATTTATAACTTACAATAGCTTGAAGTATTTTCAGCTGATTAACCTTTAACAAATTGATATAAGTTTTTTTTTTCCAATTCACTATAAACCGTTAAAATTGTAAAGAATCACGCCTTCAACATGCTATAAACATGTTGGGAAAAGACAAGATAAGGATCGCAAACACAAGCTCTCACACTATACCATTTAAAAATGAAATATTATCATAAATCTCCATTATATGCCTATACTTTATACACATTACAGTAATTACATTGGTACGCATGCATCGATAAAGTATTGTGCTTTTAAGGATATTGACTATTTGACAACGTGATATTTTGTTAGCAGTCGTATCTCTTTCATTTCATTAAATGTACATTTACATCGAATATGATTTTAAACACAGACTACAAACATATTCAAAAACTAAATACAAAAGCAAAGACATAATAATATTGTTTTTCGGGGGTTTTTTTTTGGGGGGGGGGGGGGTGGGGGGGGTTGTATCAAAAAGCATATTATTTGAATAAATATCGCATAAAACTACACATAGTAAAATCATTAAGGTCAATACAAAAATTAAATCGTTCATTCACAATCGCAATAAAACGATTTCTAAAAATTACTAATACCCGGGATACACATGTATCTGGCTTTTGTAAATGGGTATTGTTATTGAAGTGAAATAAAGACTTATTTAAAAAAATACTTTGTTTATAATACAATCAAGTTAAGTTTTAGATTTTTCCTCTAAATTCATTTGTGTTCCGGGTAGATGAGAAATATGTACAACTTAGATTATAAATATTTTTGTGGGTATATATCTTAGTAATTAAATAATAATACAAATCGGTAAGTCAAACAAATGCGTAAATTATAAGGTGTGGTTAATGACTAAAAAACTAAAAAAAAAATGAAAAGAAAAATGTAAAGAATCACTCTTTTGTGTCATTAAACAACTCAACAATAAATATTTGATTTTGTGTTGATCGTTCTAGATAAATTACAGGAAGTATTTAAATGTTTTAATGGCTAATTAATAAACTACTTTAGATCTACTGATTTTAAAAAGCAGATTACAAAAGAAGATTGATGAAATGTGTGCATCTGTTTGAACAATTTCCCTATGGAACAGGACGTAAATGCTGAGTGGATACAACCACCAAAACAAAAATCGTTGTGATATTTAGTCCCGCTGAATTAAAAAATTTTTCCCTCTTTCATTGTTAATGGTTGCTTCTTTTTCTTTCTATTTGTATCACACTTGATTGTATATACAGATAGATGATTTGTCTGCTCATTTTGTGATAATCATAGTCAAAGCTATTCTCAAATAAACATTATTTGGCGTATTCGTTGAATAAACATGACGATAATTTAAAAACAAACTATTATACTTTCATTTATGTCGCTTTTCTAAGTGAAAATCAGGTTCAAACGACAAAAACTTAAATCGAAAAGCGAACAAAGTTTCAAAAGAAAACTATATGGGCTACATAAATGAATAGTTGATTTTCGATTGTTATTGGGTTTAATTCTTTTTTAAATATATATTTTGTCCTTTACTAGTATATGTCTGATCCGATTTTTAAATGTCACATCTTTGACTGCTTAAAAAAGCAGATGCAAACTTGCTTATTGCTCATAGAATATACTCATGTCTTGAATTTACAGAAATAGTATGCTATTTAGCCTTTGTATGAAGATAAGAATAACATTTTCGAAAAAATAACCCTAAAGAAATAAGTACATTCTAAATTAGCCTTTCCTGAGTTAAATGAATTTTCATGCACATAATTTTCATTTAGTAAGCAAAATTACAACATTGTTTTTTTTTCAATAACCTTCACATATTTATTTTGTATTACATTTTAGTTTATGCTGCATATTGACAAATACCATGGCATAAGTTTAATCACGTAACTGTCAGAGTTTGGTACGTTTTGTCCCCTTTAGATACACTGAGTTCTTGGTAATGAGAGCCGTCATCATTGGTATCACTCTGATTTTGAGGGCGTTTACTTCTTTTTTTCCTATATTAAAAATCAACATATCAAAATACCATAATAATTAAGTTGAAAAAGTTATTCAATATAAAGTACAATTTCTACAAAAAAAATGTCATTTTTTGCATTTAAAAAAGGCTGCATATAAGTGAAATAAAACATATTTTACCATAGCCTAATCAAAATGGCACTGATAACGAAAACGTTGATGGCAAGTGATATTGAGAAACCAACCATCCATGCCATGGAAGGTGGCACTGTCAGCTTTGGATCAACTTTCTGTAGATTAGCTGTGTCTTGAAAAAGAATTACAAACATGTAATTAAAGTTTTAATCGATAGCGACTAAACTGTTGCATGAATGTCATACCTTCATAACATTTTTTGTGATCCATACAACCATACAAACAACTTCCATTGAATCTGTCACATGTTCGGTTTACACAGAATTCACTGCATTGATATTGACAGTTCACTCCAAAAGACTGAAAACATTCTGAAATTAGATGTCATTGCATTTATAATCGTTTCTCAAATAAATATAATTCAATTTTTCTTCAAAAAATGTAAATGTCTATGGTGTTAGAAAAATGTCGTTGATATATATAAAACAAGTGAAAAGCTGTCAATGTGACAGCAAACCGGGTTTTCTTTTATGTGAACTGTATCCATAATCTATGTCAACCCATATCCAGTGAAATGGAGTACCCTATATGCAACATTTTGCCAAAAAATGACTAAGTTCAAAAGCGGGTATTTTTTTCATCAATAATCAGAGATCAAAATCCTAGCAATATGCACACCTCTAATATATGTACAATTGATCTGCAACAGAACAACTTCCTATCTTGAGAACTGTAGGAGGAGTTATCCGTACAATGAGGGTACCCTATATGCAATATTTTGCCCAAAAATGACTAAGTTCAAAAGCGGGTATTTTTTTCATAAATTATCAGAAATCAAAATTCTAGCAATATGCACACCTCTAATATATTTACAATTGATTTGCAAAAGAACAACTTTCTATCTTGAGGACTTTAGGAGGAGTTATCCGTACAATGAGGGTACCCTTTATGCAATATTTTGCCAAAAAATGACTAAGTTTAAAAGCTGGTATTTTTTCGATAAATTATCAGAAATCAAAATCCTAGCAATATGCACACCTCTGATATAAGTACAATTAATCTGCAAAAGAACAACTTCCTATCTTGAGAACTGTAGGAGATGTTATCCGTACAATGAGGGTACCCTATATGCAATATTTTGCCCAAAAATGACTAAGTTCAAAAGCGGGTATTTTTTTCATAAATTATCAGAAATCAAAATCCTAGCAATATGCACACCTCTAATATATGTACAATTGATCTGCAAAAGAACAACTTTCTATCTTGAGAACTGTAGGAGGAGTTATCCGTACAATGAGGGTACCCTTTATGCAATATTTTGCCAAAAAATGACTAAGTTTAAAAGCTGGTATTTTTTCGATAAATTATCAGAAATCAAAATCCTAGCAATATGCACACCTCTGATATATATACAATTTATCTGCAAAAGAACAACTTCCTATCTTGAGAACTATAGGAGATGTTATCCGTACAATGAGGGTACCCTATATGCAATATTTTGCCAAAAAATGACTAAGTTCAAAAGCTGGAATTTTTTTCGATAAATTATCAGAAATCAAAATCCTAGCAATATGCACACCTCTAATATAAGTACAATTAATTTGCAAAAGAACAACTTCCTATCTTGAAAACTGTAGGAGGAGTTATCCGTACAATGATGGTACCCTTTATGCAATATTTTGCCAAAAAATGACTAAGTTCAAAGGCTGGTATTTTTTAGATAAATAATCAGAAATCCAAAATCCTAGCAATATGCACACCTCTAATATAAGTACAATTAATTTGCAAAAGAACAACTTCCTATCTTGAAAACTGTAGGAGGAGTTATCCGTACAATGAGGGTACCCTATATGCAATATTTTGCCAAAAAATGACTAAGTTCAAAGGCTGGTATTTTTTAGATAAATAATCAGAAATCAAAATCCTAGCAATATGCAAACCTCTGATATATGTACAATTGATCTGCAAAAGAACAACTTCCTATCTTGAAAACTGTAGGAGGAGTTATCAGTACAATGAAGGTACTCTTTTGCCAGCCGCCCGCCCGCCATTTTCAGCATTTTGATAACCGGATATTTCCGTTGGAAAACCCGGTTAAAAACCTTACTTCCAATCAATCGCTTGAATGTGAAAATGTTTAAAAGCTATCAATTACTACGTAAATTATCTTTGTAGAACATTTACATTTCAAATAATATATAAAACATCAATGACTGTACATGTAGCCGGAAGAAAATTAACTGTGTCATTTAGTCAACTACATTTGTAGACCATTTTTTTTAGTTGTCACCCACATATGTTAAACCATTATATAATTAAATTAAAACGCGCCCTGTTTCGTCTTATTTGATTCAATCAAATTGCACCGACATAAAAACATACCAGATATATTTTTATTCTTAAAATCTAACCGGGACAAAAAATATACCGCCATAAAATTTGGGGAATTTGAAAAGAAAATCACCTTCATTACATCTGGGGCCCGTCCATCCTGCCTTACAAGTACACAGTCCGTCTGTGTGTCGACATGTCAGACAGGTAAAGGGACAAACATAAGAACAGTGTCTGCCGTAATAGCCGTCTCTGCAAACTGTAAGAGGAGGTTACCTAATTTTTTTTAACTTTATTACTTTTTTTTTAAATAAATGCAAAATGATTTGAAAATTCATAAAACATAGCAAATCATGTTCACATCTTACATATGTTACAGCGTACTCCAGTATACCCGTCCTGACAACCATTAGAACACTCTCCACTGACATGGTCACATGGTTCTTCTCTCATACAATGTCCACTACATATGCCTCTGCATTCCACTCCATAATATCCATGTGGACAAGCTAAAACAAAACCATATGTTATAAAGTGAGAGTTATTTAATGCAAAATATCATTGTTAAAATGAAATATTTATCAACGTCTAGCACACATAAACGTAAAAAGTCTTATCGACAAGAGTCTAAAACTGTTTTCTTGCAAAACGGTATCATCTGTATGCTCCAAAATATTAAGCTGGTTGAAGATAACGTGCCTTTGCTACAATAGCTATTAGTGTATCCTGCGTTGCAACCTCTGTCACAGTGACCAGTCTGTTTGTTACACGAGGAATCTCCCAAACAGTGACTACTACAGTTGTTGACACAGTCGTATCCATAAGTCCTATCAATGCACTCTATACAAATGTACATATTTAATGAAATGGTTAAAGACATCAGTAACATCTAACTATTAAATATATTCTCGTTAACCATGATATATGTATATTCCCATTTTGCTTGAATTGTGAAAATCATTCATATTTAAGTAAAACAAACTGAGCCCACGCATTTACCAAGTAAAAATATCTCAAGTTTTATTTATTTATTCATTTATTTTTTATTTATTTTTGGGGTTTTAAAATAAAACTTAAACCTGATAATATATTATCCACACCCATGATATTATGATTATTATGCTCGATTATAACAGTGAGGGACATATATGATTCTGACATTATGTGAAAATTATTCAATCAAAAGTACCAACATTGTTTAAAATAATACAAAAAGTTCCCTAATGCATTTAACATATAACATGTCTATATTAAAGCTTAAAATTTCAATAATGCTCAAGCACATTGTTCAATTAGTCAAATAATATGGTTTGCTTTAAAACTGGCAGTATTTAACAAAGACAAATTAAATTACTGCTTATATTCATTAACATATTATCCGTATTTATAACGTGTAAATTGTCGTTTTTAAACTAAAAGAAGCTTCTTCTCAGGAGTGAAAAGAATTAAAAATAAACAAGCCATAAAACATGTTGTGTTGCGCACTACAATGGTAACATGATAAACATGTAGAGCGGAAACTAATGAACAAATACTTTTTAGAGGTCACAGATATATTACAATAAATAGTTTAACCCCCCCCCCCCCCACCCCCAATACATTGAAATAACACTGGCATATCATTTTTATATTTTTAAAATAACCAATAGATTGTTACACTTGCATATTCAATATTAACACTAATATAAAATAAACAAAGATACATTTAAATCTAGTGTCTCCAAAACGTTATGATATTCTAGTGTAATTAAAATGTGTTGCCTTTGTCACAAAATAACCCTGTCCACCCAGCATCACATCCTCTGTCACACCGACCAGTCACGTGATTACAAGTCGTCCCATCTCTACAATGTCCTACACAATGGTGACTACAGTTTGCACCATACCATCCTTCTCTACATTCTTATTATAAATGAAAGTTATATAAGGCAGTTTAAATTTAAGTTATGTTATGATACAATTGAGAGCACGATAAAGAACCTTAAAAATCAACGAAAATCGTGGGTCAATTTAAAAAAAAAAATTAACATTGGAAATAAAATAAAATCAAACAAAGTAACTTTTCATGATAAAAACAGCCTTACTTATAAAGCACCTAGTTCCCATCCATCCAGGTTGACAACCATAACATGTCCCATTCTGTATATGACACACGTTGTGCTTACAGTTTGTGGGGCAAGGTGTGTCACACTTAACGCCATACACTCCAGATTTGTTACAACCTTTTTACCATTAGAAAATAACACTGATTGTAGTCAAATTTAAGATTATTTTTCTTTTCTATTCATACGGTTAAGTATTTTTGGTTTCCTTTGCCTTCCTCTTTTGATATAAATTTAAATTATTTAACGGGAAGTTGACCACTTTTTAAAAAACAATGGTATCAGTTTTATCAATGTCTTCTTTCATTTGGAATGGTTACTGACACAAATGCGGGAAGATAAAAATTACTGTAACAAATGACATACTCGAACAATACTTTAGTATAATCTTACCATGTACAATGACTTCACACAGCTCTGTGAAAACAAAGCCAATTTCATAGCCTTCTGGGTAGACATTTCCATCCAGTCGTTCATTGTAAAAGATGACATAGCGTCCGTACTCTGTACACAAGGATGTAAAATTCAGGGGCGGTAACTGAGGTCCGTCCTTGTAACACAGAATGGAATCCTTTATTTCACCGTTGTTTGATACATACAGGGAAAATCCGGCGAATCGACCCCGCTGTCGCTTTTCTAGAAATACAATTTAGTTTAACACTAAATAGAAAATTACAAAACTTTACTTTATTGAAAGTAAATTATATATTTCATTAGTTTTATAACCATGACCAATGTAAGAATTTTTTGAGTTTTAGTCTACAAAAGTATATAATGTTAAAGATTTAGATAATTTTTTTTATCTCTAACGGATTGTTGGAGTGAACTATCTTGTTTTAGTTGTAAACTTGTAATGTTTCAATAATTAATTTTTTGAGAAGATAGTCAAAACAGTGCAACACTAACAATTTTTTATATAAATTATTGGAACTTCCCAAAGCGTTCCCTGTGTATCCACCCATGTACAGTTCTTAAAAAATGACCAAAAGGGAAAAGTAACCCATATTTTATTATCATCTTTTCATCAAAATAATGTATGCCCAGTTTCTAATTTAAAAATTCCTTTGTGTTAGACCAAGCGATGAGCGTTCATTAGATGTACATGGCGATACATATCCGCCTATCAGATTTCAGTTCAACGCAATCACACATTTTCCGCTAACAAACTGCATTTTTAAAAGAATTTATGGTGAAACGAGTCACACCCTAAAGTAGGTATTGCATGACAAATTCATTAACTAAGGCTATGGCAATCAAGCGCAGTCCCGAATTATATCTCAACAAATAATTTAAGTTTGATTGTAACGCCTCATTTGATTGGCTAAACAAATTCATATATATCGTATAACATAACTTGCCTACGTCACAATAAGACGTGCGTGTGAAACGTATTAATCCGCTTGGCGTTACGTTTAAATTTTGTAAAAAATTTACATATTTTAACTCAGTAATGGGCCTTATTGTCGAATTTAAATAGTAAAAAATTAAATTATAAGGAATAAATTTAATTTCTACCTATGTTATACGAGTATAACATAACTTGGAACAGTTTACGCTTTTTCGAAGCGGTTTATAAAGCGTAAACTGCCCCAAGTTATGTTATATCGTATAACATAGGTAGAAATTAAATCATTCCTTAAATATATTGTAAGCGTTATTTTTCTAGTTATTTATTAATTCCTTAGAGCATTTTTTCAAAATCGTGAGAACTCCAATTATTTACCAGGCTCGTAGATAGCCAGCTTCGAATTTGACTACAAACGTACGTTTGAATAATGTATGCTTTCATGTAACTTGGATTGGCCATCGGGAAATTAGAAAGGAAGAGGTTATCACGTGTACTGAGAAAAAAAATAGCGAAATATCCATCTTCCGCATGCTAGATTATTGTATAATTTGTATTGTATAATTAATTCGCAATAATTCAAAGACTCTGCAATGTATCAATCAGTTATATTGCGTCATATGTGTATATATGTTGTGAAAATTAAACACTCAATTAAAAAAAAAACCCTCAAAAAGTTATTTACCGTAACTGTCGTAGGTTTTAAACAGGATGTCAATGCTATAAATGTTGTGAATTCCACCAAGATCCACCTTCCACCACATCTTCTTGTAATGAGAATGGCGTCCTATTAAGTCAGTCCTCATACACGTTGATGAATTTCTATCGACGGCATTACGTGCGAAATATAACGTATTAGAACTAGGGTATATCGGTGATTGGGTAGCGAGTTTATTATAAGATAAATCATCTGTAATATAATGTATATACAGAAACAGTTGAAAATTGTCACCTATTACATTGAATATATTAACTTTTAAAACAAAAAGTTTAGATTCCCCAAAATCGATAACAAAATTTACGTACGTAATAAAGTTTTGATGGTACATAAACGTATTTGTCTACCCACATTGATAAAGGAATCTATTATCTACTCCAATATGCGAACTTGGTGGTGTAATATAACAAAACAGAATCACACAAACAAATTGTGAATACTATGATACTGAACATATGCTGCTGCCGGAGGGAAATAGCTAATCATGTTTAAAAGCAAGATTATTCATGAAAAGATTTATAGGAAACACAGTGACATTACGGTTTACAGATAAATTAATATAAAATATTAATTCCCTTACACTATCCACGCCTATATGTCACATGTATGTTTAGAACATTTAATCCAACAGACATACCTATAATAGATGAAGAGTTCACTAATAAACGTCCATTTTTCTAATTGTTTTAATAAACAACTACAGATTGTAAACATTTTAGATTAATTTGAATTTGACAACATATATATATATATATATATATATATATATATATATATATATATATATATATATATATATATATATATATATAAGTTTCTTTTTGGTAAGGTTTGTATTAATAGAAATACTCTGAAATACATAAGAATTTGTAATTGTTTACAAATATAAAGTTACATACCATATGCGAGTATTACAGGTAACCCTGCCAGATATATAAGTAGGCAAGTGTTGTAGTCCATAGTCAAAAAATCAATAAAACAAGGTTAGGTTACTATATGCATAATGTAGAAGGAAGATATAAATGTATTTTTATACATAAATATGGAGGACCAAACATTAACACATGCACGATATCTTTTAAGTTTACTTAAAACACTATTTAAAAAGCTCATGAACGCATTGTCCTTCATAAACGAATGTCCATTTATAGCAAATTAGTGAATAAATTCATATTTCACTATCACAATCAGTACATCTTTAATTGTAGAATGTGTGTCTGATTAAAAATTTGTTTCAAAGAGCTTCCTTTTAAGAAAAAAACTGTTAATGTCAGTTAATGTTTAAAGAAGTGAGATTGAGAGTAAAACTCCAACATGAAAAGAAAACGTGTTAGAAGGTTAAAGGAAATGCATAAAACGGTTTGTGGTTTGTTTATTTAATGATAAGGTTTGTTTTGTATATTTAAAGTGGTAATCAGGGTTTTAACAAATAACATCAATTACAATGTGTTATGATTATAATTTTAATATATCTATAATTATAGTACTGTTCAACAAGATGCCCTCTCTCTCTCTCTGTGAATTTTCAAAGTTGCCTTTTGGCAACCCTTCAGATATAGCTCGGTTAATTGAATAGTAAATGAAAGGTCTAGAAAGAGGTGTGCCGTTCACTCACCTTTATTTTACCTTTTAGTCAAACTTCAGTTTAACAGATGACAGCCCTTAATGGTACAGTAAAACTCATTTATTATGAACACAGATTTTAAAGTCCCTGGTAGATTTCTGAACAAATCTTTGAAAATTTTACGGTTATAACAAATTCGGATATAACTAATTAACGGATATAGCGAACCGATTTTTTGTCCCGTAGAGGTGAATAGTAACGAAATTTCACACTTAAATAACGAATTTCTTTACAGATTAAAAAGAAAATATACTTGCATTCAACATAATAGTTTGAATAAATTTATTTTCATTTAAATTCTTTCAATTCAAAATCTGATCTTTAAAGGTATGAAAGTAATGTATTTTTTTAAGCCTCAGTTAACAAACATTTTAGTCTGGTGAAAGAAAAAAAATGTATATACATGTAATGAATTCGCTATAGTTATTAATACGAATTAGTTATACGGATATAACGAATTACGGATATAACGAAGTTAATGCATTGGTCCCTATGAATTCGCTATAACTGTTTTACTGCACAGTAAGTAAATGGTTAAAACCTTTATGATATTTGCAGTTAAAATCATTACTTAAAATCATTTTACATCTATTGATTTTACGAAACATGAAGACAAAAGCACTTGTATGAAAGCATAAATATCTGTGGGTATAATTTCTTTGTGTAATAGGAAGTTTTATGTTTAGTAGATAAAATTAACAAAACGAAATCAACCTGACAATTACTAGCAATGCTAAAGATTAAATATCATTTTATTTCCCCTTTCTTTGATAAGATCTGTTTTCATTTGTGTCTAAAAACAAAAATATTAATAGGTTGTTGATTTGTATTTGTACAATTGTTTCCGTATGGAAACCCCCTCACATTTCAAATGGTCTGTTTGCAGGACAAGGTAAAGGGCAAACTAGTGGATATCGGATCAATTATCTTTTATTACTACTTTATTTATAAATGGTATGCGGTTTATTTTATTTTGGTTCCTAACGCAAGAAATCTAATTAGTCAATGACTTTGTTTCATCTGTTGAGTTTAAATTAACACAACAGGAACATTCATCAAAACAAGAGATATTTGTAAAACAAATATGCTCCCCCCCCCCCGCTCCCTTGGAAACATCTGCGAAGAAAATGAACGGACACTACAAATAATTAAGATTTTTCTAAGCCCAAGGCACATAACTCTGTCACAAAATGTCCAAAAATGTTCGAACATAACCAACATTGTACTTGACCTAGACTTTTTCATGATAAACCTGTATACCAAATTTCATTTCAATATGAGTATCCTCTGCGAAGAAATTGAACGGAAACTGTTGGCACCGACCGACACACAGCAGCAAAGCAATATGCTCTCCCTTCTTCGGAAGGGGCATGAAAATGGCTAATAAAACCATTTATTGGTGTAGAAACAAGTGCAGTGTTTTAATGTATTATTATCAGACTCTTTTTGGAAACCAGGGTGAGAGCACTGGTCCCATCAATGTAGGGTCTGCTTGTGGTGGTGTATAGATAGACACGAACGACAGATAATGCAAACCAGAATGAGCCAAAAAGACTACTGAAATAAGTCATCAACACGTGATAGCAACACCGGATAGGACTAAGGTCCACTAAGACTAAATAAGATCACGATACTCAACAAATACATGTACTACTATATGGTCACATGTTGTCTTTTAAAAGGTTATTTTACATTGGCGCTTGGTCAGAGTGGACCAGTTGAAATATTAAAAGCACCGAAGCAAATACGTCTGTCATTCAGGTTAGTATAGATTTTTTGGGGTGCTTGAGATCCACGTGTAGGAGTTGGCAATGTAAGCATTGGGTTTTTTTTCAATGGTATAATTATTGCTAAAATCAGCCACAACGGCACACACAGTTTCTGACATCCGACTTCATGCAAGATAATGCAATCCAATGGACGGAATGATTTATCCATTGCATAAATAGGGCCGTGATTCAGCGTGTTTGGTTGTCATATGCCTTTTAACATTACACCTAAGCATATGGTATGTTATGACATTACTTTTTATACTTGAGTCCTTCTTTAAGAGCAGTACTTCGTACTTTGCGGTGCCAGCAATTTCCTTTTACATATATGTGAGCAGATGTGGTAAGTTACTGAAAATATGAATTATAAGCACTGTAAAAGCTTCATTTAAGTAAATGTCTTTTTAATCAAATTCCATTTTGTGGAAACACGCATTTTTTATTTCATCAAATATCATTTTTAATTTTTCATATTTAATGAACTGATCATTTCACTCCTAAAGCTTTATGAAAGAAAGTAAAAATACATGTGTGTATATTTGATCATATATTGATCAAAAGATCGAATATTTTTAAATACGGGGCGACTGGCACCTTCCTTTTATTTTTGCTAGCGTTAATTTTGCTAAAACTAATAGGGGTTGAATAAGCCCCTTCGGAATGCGCATGCCTGCAGGATTAAAACAATCAACACTACGACATACATGTAAAACGTAATTATTAAATTAATATCGAATTTGAAGGCCAAGTAATATTCGGGGGAAATTGGAGTTGTTTGACACAGAGGAATTACGACGCAAGTTACAACAAATATAATGAAGGTGGCCATTCCCTCCAGAGTTTGTAAGCTGTACATTTGATTATGCATAAAATGACAACTTATATTTCTAGACAAGAAAGCGGTTGTTCCAAAACGAGATATGACCAACTAAATGTTGCAGGTCTTAAAACTGAAAATAACTACATAAAACAAAAGTGTATTTTCTGATGTTTAATAAAGAATCAAAGATTTTAACTATTCACAATGATCTATTCTAAGTTGATAAAACCATATTAAAATGAAAATAAATCAATGTTGAAAATAATAAAATGCACCTGAATTTTTTTCAAAGTGTGTGTGTGTTGGAATGTATGGCAACACATCTGTTACTGTTATCACACAAAATATTGTTAATTAACATTAACATATTAAACACTTAAATGTACACAAAAACCTTGGAAAAAATATCACTATTTCATAACATTATAAAATCCAAATAGCTGTATAATACAAATTATGCATGATTTATTTTACGAATAGTGTTGTTTTTACATTCTCAAGAAGTTCGACAATTATGAAAATGTGTTTAATTTCAAAGATGTATAAAATATGTTTTCTAGTTCGTGTATGTGTTTTTTAAAGTTTTAAAGACAAGCATTGTTTATTTTAACAAAGGTCTAGCACATCGAATGGCTTTTAGAAATATGAAACACTCAAATACACACAATTGTAACAAGAGGCCCATGGGGCCACATCGCTCACCTGAGCAACAATGGGCGTTCAAAAGATATTGTGCCATATGGCCCTCGGTAGAATAAAAAAAAATATTGTAAAGTATTCGAATTTTACACTTATTTTTGCATACACGTAATCTTTGACATTGTACCTTCATGAAATACTGTTTTTACACAGAATAAGAATATTTGGTAGCGGTACACTGTTATATAACTTCTAATTCCCTGTATTTTCGTTCTGCCCCCTCCCCCACTTAATAAAGCGATCAAAATATATGAGAGCATATATGTACATTTTCTTCCTCAACTACTTACTAGTTAATGTATTTTTTAAAAAATATAATAGTTATTGTATTTTATCAAAAAAATCCTACATGTATATATGTGAAGAAGAAAATTGCACCTCAATGCGCTCAATTTCTCAAATTAAAATATTCAACAATTTATTTGTCTTCTCCAATAAAATTAAATGACTGTTGTTCACTTCGCGTAAACTCGTAACTTTTATAACTTTACTTACACTTGATTGATGAATACACTGGAATGAAAAATGTTGTTACGTGACATGTTAAAAGAGCTATAAAAATCAATGTTACCGTATTGACAGGCACATCACTCTAATTTACTATGGCCAACCCATTTTTTTCATTTTTATTCAAAAATAACAAATGGTTACAAACCAGGATAATTTTCCACTGTAATATTTTTTTTAGGAATCTAAGGAATAGCGATAATTCTTTTATCCCCGCAACAGAAATGTGTCAGAACTATGGAAACTGTTTTCACGATGTCGTTTTTATTTACTCACATTTCACATTATTCATTGTATAAAGAGGGGGCCCCAGAGAGTAGTTATATAAAGCATATCATTCTTTAATTTTTTGTGTACAAGTATTTAACACATTCTAATTCATATAGAATTTCTAATGATCAACCAAAATTTCAGCGTCAATCGTACAATTATAAGCAAGATGAGCTCAAATTTTGCTAGCATAGGTTTGAGTCATATGTTGTTCACATGAGTTTATTACATTCAGCTTAAGATTTTTAACTTGGTATTTCCTATTCGGCATTTGAAATGGAAAAAAAAAATGAATAGCCTCAGATCTGTGTACAAACATAGAATTGTGAGCAAATCTCTGTATCTTGCTTATAATTTGAAGCTTAACACTCAAATATGGTAAGTAAATAGAAATTGTAAACAATTAAACGCAAGAAAAATGCACTATAACAAATAAAGAACACAATTTATTTTTCAAAATGAATCATATACATGTATATACCTACATATTTCCGTCAGCGATATTAAACTCTATTTAAACTGAATAAACTCGAGAAAATGTCGAGCATCTCAACAAAACATATTGCATTATTCTACCATTACGCAAAAGATGATACCGAATTACCGATAGCCTGAATGAATTGCATTTTAGTTCTTTCTTAATACATCAGATGTTGTTTAACTTGCGCAGGTAAACAGTAAACTGTTTGATTTACCGAAGTCTGTTTGATTTGATACGTAAAAATCAGGAAATACAAGCGACAGTTCCCAGGTTAACGCAAAGGATAAATGAAAACGAAACGAAAATCACAACAAGCTAACACCACCGTCATATGTGAAAACTGTCAACGCATTGAAATATTTAGCCTCAAGTTACACAAAATCGGCACCAATATGTTTTGCATGTTTCAAAGATTCCCTTCGTACATGAACTGTTGCACAACAAACAAATTCATCATTGTCATATCGACCCGTTTTTCATATAGTGTCATGGCTGCTTTAAACAAAGAACCTCGTTTTAGAATTATGGAATACGAGTCATGGTAAAATGGGTAAGCAATTTTAAGCAAACGGGCCGGGGCAAAATAAAAGCCGGGTCAGATCGGCAATCGTCAATTCCAATTACGCATTATTTTGCAGCAATATTTATAGCGAATACAAATATACTGGTCAGTAAATATCTTGATATTTTAATGAGATTGGCAGATTA
This sequence comes from Magallana angulata, assembly GCF_025612915.1. NCBI lineage: Eukaryota > Metazoa > Mollusca > Bivalvia > Ostreida > Ostreidae > Magallana > Magallana angulata. The sequence goes on along the minus strand of NC_069112.1, from coordinate 7,243,173 downwards.
CTAACTGTCGATCTTTCGTTTTGCCCTGGCCCGGTCATGCCTACCCATTATACCACGACTCATGGATGATATAAATTGCTTGAAACACGCCTTTCCTTTATTATTATTTTCGTCATAACTCAGAATTGAAACAGAGTTAGCCCATAATATTTGCAATTTATATTTTCCTTCCCATAAGGATTATTCATGCAAAATTACCTTGAATTTGCCTCAGTAGTTCTTGAGAAGATTTTTTAAATGCACCCCCTATTTTTCTTTTTACAGATTTGAGGTTTTCTCCGTTTTCTATGAAACATGTTCTTTCATTTCTGCAATTAATATTCATTTTTCCATAAGAATGCTTTGAGCCAAATTTGGTTGAATTTGGTTAAGTGGTTTTAGAAAAGAAGTTCAAAATGTGAAAAGTTTACAGACGGACAGACATACGGATGGACGACGGACAAAATGTGATCAGAATAGCTCACTTGAGCTTTCAGCTCAGGTGAGCTAAAAACTGAAAGAAGTCTCATGAGCACACATTAGTAACCTGAGCAACAGTAGTCAAAATCAAATAAACTTTATGGACTAAGATACGGAATATGTGAATTAAGTAGTTGAATATATATCTTGTAATAAATTTATTACTATGTGAAAACAAGAGGTCAATTGGCCTTAACGGTCACCTGAGTAGCATATAACCCATACACAAACTTGTCGAGGAGTCTCATATATGCATCTAATCAATAAGGTTTCATACTGGAGTAGAAAAATTATAAATTTAGATGGTAATGATGACCACCTCCCTGCCTGAAATATTTCAAAAAGAACTGTGAAACCTATAATGTTTGCGAAAAACTAAAAGATCTGGTCTACAAAATCATGAATTCAGTTTTCCTCTCAGGTGTGTTGGAGTAAACAAGATCATTTTTAACATTATAAGCATGCACACTTATACATCCAATTTGGCCCTGCCCTAGAGTCATTACCCATCCTTCAGAGGACATGAAAATTAAAATTTCAGTTGAGGACTTCCTGGTAAACATAATTATTAGTCAGTTTTTTATACAGATGTGTGAGAATAGAGAAGACAATTTTTACAAATTTTATGCATTAACACTATATTGCCCCCCCCCCCCTCTCATGTCCTGAACCCCTGACCCAGTGGCAATAAATTTCACAATTTAGGTAGAGGAGTTAGTGGACATCATAACCATCTATTCAGTTTTTTGCCCATATGTGTGGAAGTAGAGAAGAAGATTTTTTAAAGATTTCATACATTTTTAGGTCACCTGAGTCACTCAGATGACCTATTGCAATTGGTCTTCGTCAGTCGTGCGTTAACAATTTTACATTTTTAACTTCTTCTTTAAAACTACCAGGCCAATCGTTACCATTTTTGGTGTGAAGCATCTCTATGGTAAGAAGAATTTAAATTGTGAAATTTATGGCTCTACAACCCCTGGGGAACCACGGGCGGGGCCAAATATGCAAACAGCCAAATTTTCAAAAATATTTTTCTCTACTCCCACGCATGTGAGGAAAAAATTGAATGCCTGGTTATGATGTCCATGATACACTCTACCAAAATTGGGTCAGGAGTTCAGGCTATAGGGTGGGGTCGATATGGCCATATTGTAAAAATGTATTAAATCTTAGAAAATCGTCTTCTCTACTTCCATATATATTTCTTAACAAGAGGCCAATTGGCCTTAACGGTCACCTGAGTAGCATATATCCCATACACAAACTTGTCATGGAGTCTCATATACGCATCAAATTAATTAGGTTTCATACTGGAGTAGAAAAATTATAAATTTGTAATGACGACCACATTTCAAAAAGAACTGTAAAACCTATTATTTTGGTGAACTAAAAGATCTGGTCTACAAAATCATGAATTCAGTTTTCCTTTCAGGTGTGTGGGAGTTTTAACGTTATATGCAAACCCATCCTTGAGGGGACATGAAAATTAAAATTTCAGTAGAGGACTTCCTGGTAAACATAATTATTAGTCAGTTTTTTTTATACAGATGTGTGAGAATAGAGAAGAAAATTTTTAAACATTATATGCATTAACACTATATTGCGATATTGCGCCCCCCCCCCCCCCCCCTCTTCATGTTCTGAACCCCTGACCCAGGGACCATGAATTTCACAATTTAGGTAAAGGAGATTGTGGATATCATAACCATGTATTTATTTTTTTGCCCACATGTGTGGGAGTAGAGAAGAAGATTTTTTAAGATTTAAAACATTTTTGCTATATGGCCATATTGGCCCAACCCTAGAGCCTGAACACCTAACAAAGGGGCATGAATTTCACAATTTTAGTAGAGGCCCTCATGGACATCATAACCATGTATTCAGTTTTTTGCTCACATGTGTGGGAGTAGAGAAGAAGATTTTTTAAGATTTAAAAAAGTTTTACTATATGGCCATATTGGCCCCACCCTAGAGCCTGAACACCTAATAAAGTGGTCATGAATTTCACAATTTTGGTAGAGGGCCTCATGGACATCATAACAATGCATTTAATTTTTAACAAATATATATGGGAGTAGAGAAGAAGATTTTCTAAGATTTAATACATTTTTACGATTTGGCCATATTGGCCCCACCCTAGAGCCTGAACCCCTGACCCAGGGGTCATGAATTTCACAATTTTGGTAGAGGGCTTCATGGACATCATAATCATGCATTTAGTTTTTAACAAATATATATGGGGGTAGAGAAGAAGATTTTCTAAGATTTAATACATTTTTACAATTTGGCCATATTGGCCCCACCCTAGAGCCTGAACCCCTGACCATGGGGTCATGAATTTCACAATTTAGGTTGAGGGCTTCATGGACATCATTATCATGCATTTAGTTTTTGACAAATATATATGATAGTAGAGAAGAAGATTTTCTAAGATTTAATACATTTTTACGATTTGGCCATATTGGCCCCACCCTAGAGCCTGAACCCCTGACCCAGGGGTCATAAATTTCACAATTTAGGTTAAGGGCTTCATGGACATCATAATCATGCATTTAGTTTTTGACCAATGTATATGGTAGTAGAGAAGAAGATTTTCTAAGATTTAATACATTTTTACTATATGGCCACATTGGCCCCACCCTAGAGTCAGAACCCCTGACCCAGGGGCCATAAATTTCACAATTTTGGTAGAGGGCTTCATGGACAACATAACCATGCATTTAGTTTTTTCCTCACATGCGTGGGAGTAGAGAAGAAGATTTTTGAAAATTTGGCTTTTTTTTGCATATTTGGCCCCGCCCGTGGCACCCTAGGGGTGGTAGAGCCATGAATTTCACAATTTAGATTCTTCTTACCATAGAGATGCTTCACACCAAAAATGGTAACGATTGGCCTGGTAGTTTTCAAGAAGAAGTTAAAAATGTAAAATTGTTAACGCACGACGCACAGACGCACGACGACGGACGAAGACCAATTGCAATAGGTCACCTGAGTGACTCAGGTGACCTAAAAACTGAAGGCATGGTTATGATGTCCATGAGGCCCTCTACTAAAATAGTGAAATTTATGGCCCCTTAGTCAGGGGTTCTGGCTCTAGGGTGGGGCCAATATGGCCATATAGTAAAAATGTATTAAATCTTAGAAAATCCTCTTCTCTACTACCATATATATTTTTTAAAAACTAAATGCATGATTATGATGTCCTTGAAGCCCACAACCTAAATTGTAAAATCCATGACCCCTTGGTCAGGGTTCAGGCCTTAGGGTGGGGCCAATATGGCCATAAAGTAAAAATGTTGAAACGGTTGAAAGAGTTATCTTCCCTTGTTTGTATTTTTATTATCAGTAATTATTGTTAATAGTGTAATTAAAATGTCAAATGATTTAAAGAGTTATTCAAGTATTTTTATTGTATAAAAACAAAACAACAAAAACAGTTATTGTACTTTCTTATTAGTCAGATAGACTTATAAATCGAGAGAATATGTTTGGATGTCCTTAAACACTTGTGTTAGACATAACGCAATTGGTTTAAGAGCCAGATGGTGTCGCTAGTTGTGTTCGTTAATGTTGTATAGTCTGTACAGAAGACTCATACGTAAAGTAATCCTTGAGTGCGAATTACTGTGTTGTAGAGTTTCACAGCCGTGAATTCTGGAAGTAGGAAACTTTGGTTAATTGAAGTTGATCAAGTTAGGTTCTTTATCAAGTGACAAATTGATAGGCCAAGTGGCATAGCCAGATTGATTGACCAACTTGCATTACCAAGTGGCTGAGCGACAAGTTGCCTTGCCAGGTGGCAAGGGCAGTTGACAAACATAGAAATAGCCACAAGGCAGTGGCTTATATATATCTGTATATATTGAGAATTACCACAAGGCAGTGGTTAACCTATATCTGTATATTTTGAATTAAAGCTTTTCTGTACATCATAGAGGCACTTGGCAAGTGTCTGCATTCCCTATTAAACTCGGGTGAACCGTGTACGGACCGAGACGCCTGGTCGAGGCCGCGACACGTTACAAATTTGGTGGCAGCTGCGGGATTTTGTAGGGAATTATGACGGACAAAGAAAAGGAGTCAGGTGACATTGAGACCAGTTTGCGTGAAACACTTGACAAAATGGAAGAAAAGTTGAAGAGGTACCGCATTAATCAATCTACGCCAATTGGTAGCCAATATGACAAAGTGTCATCAAGGGACAGTGGTCTTGCCACTGGTCGATTAGATGATACATATGACTATGAAAGGGGACCAAGAGACATCACCCTGACAGATAGTAGGAGACATGGGTATTCTGACAGAGGGACAGATTTTATGTATGATCGTATCTACCAAGGCAAAGGAACCAACTCTCCCCACCAATATCAAGGTGCAAGACCGAAAGTTCGCTTTGAAACAGACCAGTTTGACAAGGAGAAGGACTATTTGCCAAGAGACAATTTGCCTTATAGATCCAATGTACACCGGCCTTCCCTTAAATCTGATGTCAACAGAACATTGAATGAAACATATAGAGACGAAAGGGACAGCAAATTGACAGTTAAGCCAGCTACATATGATGGCTCTAGTTCCTGGCTAGATTACAAGTGTCACTTTGAAGCATGTGCCAGTGTCAATGGTTGGAACGAAGAAAAGAAAGGCTTGTTTTTGGCATTATCCCTACGAGGTCAAGCTCAAGCAGTATTAGGTGACTTGCCAAAGGACAGGGGACAGCACTATGAGACACTTGTCAGGTCTTTACAAGAAAGGTTTTCACCTCCTAACCAAACCGATCTATACAGAGTGCAACTTAAAGAAAGAAGACAAAGACCATTAGAGACTCTTTCGGAATTAGGCCAGGCCATCAGGCGGTTGACTAACTTGGCATACCCAACTGCACCTGGCGAAGTTCGTGAAACATTGGCTAAGGATCAATTTATTGATGCCTTAATTGATTCAGACATTCGTATTCGAATCAAGCAATCTCGTCCTGCCAATCTGAATGAAGCCATTAGCCTTGCTGTAGAACTGGAGGCATATAACAAAGTTGAAAAACGAGATAGAGAACTCAGAGGACACTTGAGGACAGCTATTGCAGATGAACAACCCCAGCTAAATGGTATCAATTTTGATAACAAGCTGGAAACCTGGATGAAGTCAGTAGAAGAAGGAATGAAGTGCATTACAGAAGAACTGAAAGAATTAAGAAGCTCTAGGCAAAAGAATAATGATGACAGATGGTTTCGAAGTGACCGTGCAAATAACAACAATCAAGAGCGCAGGTGCTATGAATGCAAGCAGACAGGACATTTTAGACGTAATTGCCCTGAGCTACGCAGAAGACGGAAACAACATGACAGTCTTGATAAAGGCCAGAAAGATGACGCACAAGGTGATAAGAATGCAGCGAGAAGACCAAATGTGTCAGTTGGCCTTGGTTCATCAGTTGAGGAATGTGGACTGTATGTAGAAGTTCAGGTACAGGGAGAAAAGGCAAAGTTTCTTGTGGACACTGGTGCTACTGTAACACTGGTATCAGAAACTCTATACAAAAAGTTACCAGTGGCAATAAGACCTAACTTGCGAGAAGTATCTCAAACAATATGGGCAGCTAATAGTACCCCACTTTCCGTGCATGGAAAAGCAGAGTTCAACATTTGTGTTGACCAGGTGACATGCTACAATGATGCTATAATTGCAAATCTCAAGATTGACGGTATTTTAGGCCTTGATTTTATGAAGAAAAACAAGTGTTCAGTTGATGTCAACAATGAGACACTCATCATCAAGGGGCATGAGAAGCAAATGGCGATAGAAGGGTTCCTTGGCTGTTTTAGGATAACAGCTGCCAAAACAGTTAGCATTCCGCCAAGAAGTGAGGTCATAATACCCGGCAAAGTTTGTGTGCCAATAGGTTCACATATTCCATCTTGTGAAAGTATAGTGGAACCAGTTGACCACATTTTTGGAAAGCAAGTTGCTTTGACTGCAAGGTCAGTTGTTTCTCCTGGAGAAACTGTTCCCGTAAGACTCATGAATACGGAACAAGAATCAAAAATCATTTATTCAGGAACCACAGTAGGACAGCTTTCTGAAGTGAATACAGTACAGAATATGTTGTCAGATGAAGATCCCCAGAGTGCAACCATGCTGCGGAAGGATCTGGCAGAAATGTTGCAGAAGACAGTAGACACTCTAACTCCCGAACAACATAAAGAGGCAAAAGCATTTTTATTACAGTACACCTCTTTGTTCGCAGAAAACAATTTTGACTTGGGCAGAACAGGTGTTGTCAAGCATCACATCAATACTGGTGATAGTCGTCCTATCAAACAGCATCCAAGGAGGGTACCGGCTCACTTGACAGAGGAAGCAGATAAAACATTAGATGACATGCTGGAGAGAGACGTCATCAAGCCATCCAATAGCCCATGGTCCTCACCTATTGTCATGGTTAAGAAGAAAGATGGCTCATATAGGTTCTGTGTGGACTATAGACGCCTCAACAGCTGCACCGTTCAAGATGCATATCCTCTCCCGAGGATCGATGAATCCTTAGACCAGTTGTCTGGGTCAACTTGGTTTTCTACACTTGACCTTTGTTCGGGCTACTGGCAAGTAGAAATGGAGAGTGCAGACAAACCCAAAACGGCATTTGCAACGAGGCGAGGTCTCTTTGAGTTTAATGTAATGCCTTTTGGCTTGAGTTGTGCTCCAGCTACATTCGAACGCCTCATGGAAAGCGTGTTAGCGGGTTTACAATGGGACATTTGTTTAGTCTACTTAGACGATATCATTGTCACTGGTAAGACTTTCGAAAATATGTTGGAAAACCTGGGTAAAGTTTTTGAAAGGCTACAGAAAGCCAATTTGAAATTGAAGGCCAAAAAGTGTTGCCTGTTCGCCAAAGAAGTTACTTATCTTGGCCATGTCATTTCTGAAAAAGGTGTCGCCACAGATCCAAGCAAAATAGCTGCAGTGAAAGAGTGGCCCGTACCATCAAACGTCACTGAGATAAGGTCATTCTTGGGTTTGTGTGGCTATTATCGCAGGTTTATCAAAAACTTCTCTGCTGTTGCCAAATGTCTTCACTCCCTGACTGAGAAAGGAAAATCATTTGCATGGACAAAGGAATGTCAAGAAGCATTTGAAAAGTTAAAAAGCCACTTGATTAACTCCCCTATATTGGCTCACCCAGATTTCAAAGTCCCATTTATACTTGATACTGATGCAAGTGACCAAGCAATAGGAGCGGTGTTGTCACAGAACATAGATGGGAAAGAATGTGTCATAGCCTATGCAAGTAGAACGCTGACAAAATGCGAGCGTAGATACTGTGTCACACGAAAGGAACTCTTGGCAGTAGTTCATTTTATAAAACATTACAAGCACTACTTGTATGGAAAAGAGTTTTTGGTTCGTAGTGACCATGGTTCACTAAGATGGTTGTTTAACTTCAAAAACCCCGAAGGTCAGCTTGCCAGATGGCTAGAGACATTAAGTGCCTTTGATTTCAAGATACAACATAGGCCGGGGCTTCAGCACAAAAATGCAGATGCATTAAGTAGGTTACCATGTAGACAGTGTGGATATGATCCATCAAATCAATTGCAAAAGCAAAGTGTCTTAGACAAACCACAAGATAAGTCACCGAAGAGTCATGTCAATGTTGTTAAGTTAGCTTCTGAAAGCAACGATTTATGTCTCAACATCAGGGAAGTACAAAATAAAGACCATGAATTGAAGCAAGTAAAGAGCTGGTTGGAAAGTACAAGCAAACCTGCATACGAGGATATAAGTGGTCTTGGATATGTTTTAAGATCTCTTTGGTCTCAGTGGGATAGCCTTGTGGTAGAAAATGGTATCTTATACCGGAGGTATGATGCTGGAAATGGAAAAGCGTCTTGTCTACAAGCAATTATACCCCGAAGCGAACGCAGAATTGTTTTGCAATATTGCCATGATATGAAGACTGCTGCACATTTGGGTGTTACCAAGACACTAGCCCGAGTTCGACAGAAATACTATTGGCCAGGTTTACAAGCTGACACTAGAACCTACATAGCTGGCTGTGAAAAGTGCTCTAAGAGAAAGAGTCCACAAATGAGGAAGCGAGCACCAATGAAACTTGTAAAAAGTGGGATTACCATGGACAGAATTGCGACTGACATCTTGGGTGAACTTCCGTTGACTGAAAACGGCAATAAATATATTCTAGTCATTTCCGACTATTTTACTAAATGGACGGAGAGTTTTGCCATGCCAAACATGGAAGCTGCAACCGTTGCTAGAATTATAGTTGAGGAAGTTGTTGTACGATATGGAACACCCTCAATCATCCATTCTGACCAGGGTCGCCAGTACGAGAGCGAACTGTTCTCCGAGATGTGTCATGTCTTACATATAAAGAAGACACGTACCACCCCTTACCACCCACAAAGTGATGGGATGGTGGAACGTTTTAATAAGACACTTGTGACGATGCTTAGTGCCTACGTAAATGATCACCATTCTGACTGGGATAGGTTTTTACCTTATGTCATGATGGCATACAGATCATCATTACATGAGACCACAGGGTTCACACCAAACCTCATGATGCTTGGTAGAGAGGTGACTACACCGCTGGACATTATGTACGAGATGCCAACGGAAGTTAAATATATTCCAAGCAACAAGTGGGCATGGCAACTCAAAGAGACAATGGAGGAGGCTCACAAGTATGTCAGAGAGAATATAAACACAGCTATGGTGAGACAGAAAAGGTACCACGACCAGAAACTATCATGGCAAAAGTTCAAGCCAGACGATCAAGTTTATGTTTACTTTCCTATCAGAAAGGTCGGAAGATCCCCGAAGTTCACTAGTTACTGGCAAGGTCCATTTAAAGTACTCAGAAAACTGACAGACTTAACCTACAAGGTTGATTGTGGACAACGTGGCAAACCACAGGTCGTGCATGTTGACAGGTTACGACTAAAGCGTGATCAGATATTAAGAGAAGAGGTTGTTGAAGAGGCTAGTTCTCAGGTAGAAACTAACCAATCTGCTACAAGCAACGTCAAGGCGGATGTTATAAGCGATGAAGGGTCTGAAACAGATGAGGTTGACAATGATGTTAACTTGGGTGCAACGGGTGGTTCTAGAATTAGAAGACAGCCTAAATGGCTGCAAGATTATGTCCAGTGGTAAATTGTCTTTACAACAAGTTTTTTTTCTGTTGTAGAGAAATGGCGAAGACGAAGACTACCAGTGCAGAACAGCTGAAGAAATGTCCATTCTGTTCCTTTAAAAGTAGAAGTCACTCGGAATGGAAAGACCACATGGCCGAGTGTTATGAAACCAGACACTTTTGTAGACGATGTGATTATTCGACAGATAAGAAAGTCAACTACATACGGCATCTTAAGAGAAACCACCCAGACGAAGTTGAGAGAGGTCAAGGCAGCCAACAGTCTGATAATGCAGAGGGTATTAAATCCAGTGAAGATAGTTTATCTAGAGATCTCCACAAGGACGAGTCTTCAGATGAAGAGGAGTGGCTCTCACAGGAACCCGACATAACCATTGACGAAGAACCGGGTACCAGTGGACCTTCACCCTGTGAGAAAGCCGTCGACCCTACTGTTAGAAAGAGGACTCAACCCATGCCCGTGTATACATCTGACCGTTGTAAGACACCGAGGCTGGATGACAAGACAAATGACCCCCCGTGCAAAGTTGCAGATAAGGCTGTTCAGACAGACCCAGTTGTATATACCAAGTCGATCAAGACAACAACCATTGTCCGGGAGCACGGACGCAAGACAATCACTGTGAAGAGGGAAAAGATGCTGTAGATCATCGGCATATTGACTTGTTAATTTTTATTTCCTTATTGTTTGTTCTGACAGTAGAATCATGCGGGACGCATATTCTTAAGGGGAGGGAAGTGAAACGGTTGAAAGAGTTATCTTCCCTTGTTTGTATTTTTATTATCAGTAATTATTGTTAATAGTGTAATTAAAATGTCAAATGATTTAAAGAGTTATTCAAGTATTTTTATTGTATAAAAACAAAACAACAAAAACAGTTATTGTACTTTCTTATTAGTCAGATAGACTTATAAATCGAGAGAATATGTTTGGATGTCCTTAAACACTTGTGTTAGACATAACGCAATTGGTTTAAGAGCCAGATGGTGTCGCTAGTTGTGTTCGTTAATGTTGTATAGTCTGTACAGAAGACTCATACGTAAAGTAATCCTTGAGTGCGAATTACTGTGTTGTAGAGTTTCACAGCCGTGAATTCTGGAAGTAGGAAACTTTGGTTAAGGTATTCAATGTATAAGGAAGGGATATTGAACAATTTTGAATCATTTTAAACTAGTTAAATATGTATTGCTAGATAACAATGAAAGTGAAATGAACCAAATTCACATGACTGACAACACATAAGAAGCCGGTCATTTTGCACCTTAAATTTTTTAAAGAGTTATTTCCCCTTGATGAAACAAAAAAGAAAATTTTAATTTCGTCAAAATATCTGCGGTAAATGATTAATGTTATTTTATATCTTAAAAAAGAGAAAGTTTATGCATGTATTAACCAAAAGAATTTTCCGAATTTTAACTTACTATTTACAATATCTCAATGAAACATACATTGCCCATAGACTTCAAGGCAAATTTTAAGGTATAATTAGTTGGACCATAATCAAACTTTTGAAAATTCCTTTGGTGGAGTATTTTTATTCGATAGCACCTTCAAAATGATATGATGATTAAGAATATCTGACCATTCATTTATTAGGTACATAATGTGGTCGTTATACATTGAATACCTTAATTGAAGTTGATCAAGTTAGGTTCTTTATCAAGTGACAAATTGATAGGCCAAGTGGCATAGCCAGATTGATTGACCAACTTGCATTACCAAGTGGCTGAGCGACAAGTTGCCTTGCCAGGTGGCAAGGGCAGTTGACAAACATAGAAATAGCCACAAGGCAGTGGCTTATATATATCTGTATATATTGAGAATTACCACAAGGCAGTGGTTAACCTATATCTGTATATTTTGAATTAAAGCTTTTCTGTACATCATAGAGGCACTTGGCAAGTGTCTGCATTCCCTATTAAACTCGGGTGAACCGTGTACGGACCGAGACGCCTGGTCGAGGCCGCGACACGTTACAATGTATTAAATCTTAGAATATCTTCTTCTCTCCTCTCTTATATATTTGTTAAAAACTAAATGCATGATTATGATGTCCATGAGGCCCTTTATCAAAATTGTAAAATTCATGACCCCTGGGTTAGGGGTTCAAGCTCTAGGGCGGGGCCAATATGGCCAAATAGTATTAATACATATATTTGTTAAAAACTGAATGCATGGTTATGACGTCCATGAAGCCCTCTACCTTAATTGTGAAATTCATGACCCCTTTGTTAGGTGTTCAGGCTCTAGGGTGAGGCCAAAATGGCCATAAAGTAAACATGTTTTAAATCTTAAAAAATCTTCTTCTCTACTCCCACACATGTGGGCAAAAAACTGAATACATGGTTTTGATATCCACAATCTACTTTACCTAAATTGTGAAATTAATGGCCCCTGAATCAGGGGTTCAGGACATGAGGGGGAGGGGGGGCAATATAGTGTTAATGTATATAATGTTTAAAAATCTTCTTCCCTATTCTCACACATCTGTATAAAACAAAACTGACTAATAATTATGTTTACCAGGAAGTCCTCTACTGAAATTTTAATTTTCATGCCCCCTTAGGTATGGGCTTTGACTCGAGGGCAGGGCCAAAATGGATGTATAGATGTTAATGCATATAACGTTAAAAAATTATCTTCTTTACTCCCGTACACCTGAAAGGAAAACTGAATTCATGATTTTGTAGACCAGATCAATTGAACATATATCAGAGGTGTGCATATTGCTAGGATTTTGATTCCGATAATTTATAAAAAAAAAAAAAATACTAGCTTTTAAACTTAGTCATTTTTTGGCAAAATATTGCATATTGGGTACCCTCATTGTACGGAAAACTCCCCTACAGTTCTCAAGATAGGAAGTTCTACTTTTGTAGATCAATTGTACATGTATTAGAGGTGTGCATATGGCTAGGATTTTGATTTCCGATAATTTATGAAAAAAATACTAGCTTTTGAACTTAGTCATTTTTATGCAAAATGTTGCATATACATGTAGGGTATTCCATTTCACTGGATAAGGGTTAACATGGATTACGGATACAGTTTACATAAAGGAAACCCGGTTTGCTGTCACATTGACAGCTTTTCACTTGTTTTAAGTTGATGCATTGCATAAAAAAAGGGGGAAAAGGAATAAACAGAAGAAACTTAACATATAAAGAAGAGAATACCTTGTGTTTTGTCATAAAAATATCTACATATTTTTCAACTCTATTTACCATTCGAATTTCATCATCGATTTTTTGGTAACAAGATGGTGCACGTAGGGGGCCAAATGTATATAAAACACTCGCACCGTGATTTTCACGCACTGTGGCAGTAAATTTAGATTTTTATGATTACAAACACAATTTCACTTAAAAGAGCTAAACATTAAAGCAATACATATTTAATATGTATATTTTTTTTGTTTTGAAGAATCGACCAATAGCAGTAGTATTGCCCATGCTTCGCCAGCCAGCGAGACCAGCGCCACCAGAGGGAATGATCGTGGTCCATCTTCCTCCGAGGAGTCCATCCCCTCCGGTGAGCCTTTCATCACCACCCTCCCCCTTCAGCGAGACCGGCGAAGCCCCAGGGACCTCCAGCCTCCAGGTTGAGACCAGCGAGGCCCCAGAGAGCTCCAGCCCCAAGGTTGAGACCAGCGTGGCGGCCACCGGGGGCCGCCACTTCCACACCGGCCTCCAGAGGACCCTCACGGCCAACAGAAGCACGGCCACTACCACCACCCCAGGGAGCTCCAGCCCCCAGGAGGAGGCCAGTGTGGAGACCACCGGGGGCCGCCACCACAACCCAGGCCGGGAGGAGGAGGCCACGACACCAGTAGAGGAGGGGGCGAGGTCTACAGGTAGAATAGGCAATTCTACCCACCCCTCCTCTACTGGTTCAACACCACCTGATGTTTCGCCTAGTTGTACCACACTCATATAAGGTAATTTGCAATCAAATACTTATCATATGAATTTAAATTACCTTTCCTTTTTATTTTTACTTGTGTTGTTTCTTCCAATAAGCATTTATAGATTGATCATTTATTCCGAAATTATAATTTGCTAAATATTAAAGCAATACATATTTAATATGTATATTTTTTTTGTTTTGAAGAATCGACCAATAGCAGTAGTATTGCCCATGCTTCGCCAGCCAGCGAGACCAGCGCCACCGGAGGGGATGATCGTGGTCCATCTTCCTTCGAGAAGCCCACCACTCCGGTGAGCCTTTCACCACCATCCTCTTCCTTCAGACTCCCAGCAGCGAGACCGACGAGGCCCCAGGGAGCTCCAGCCCCCAGGTTGAGACCAGCGAGACCCCAGAGAGTTCCAGCCCCAAGGTTGAGACCAGCGTGGCGGCCACCGGGGGCCGCCACTTCCACACCGTCCTCCAGAGGACCCCCACGGCCAGCAGAAGCACGGCCACCACCACCACCCCAGGGAGCTCCAGCCCCCAGGAGGAGGCCGGTGTGGAGACCACCGGGGGCCGCCACCACAATCCAGGCCGGGAGGAGGATGCCACGACACCAGTAGAGGAGGGGGCGAGGTCTACAGGTAGAATAGGCAATTCTACCCACCCCACCTCTACTGGTTCAACACCACCTGATGTTTCGCCTAGTTGTACCACACTAATATTAGGTAATTTGCAATCAAATACTTATTATATGAATTTAAATTACCTTTACTTTTTATTTTTACTTGTGTTGTTTCTTCCAATAAGCATTTATAGATTGATCATTTATTCCGAAATTATATTTTGCTAAATATTAAAGCAATACATATCTAATATGTATATTATTTTTTTTGAAGAATTGACCAATAGCAGTAGTATTGGATATGCTTCGCCAGCCAGCGAGACCAGCGCCACCGGAGGGGATGATCGTGGTCCATCTTCCTCCGAGGAGTCCATCCCCTCCGGTGAGCCTTTCATCACCACCCTCCCCCTTCAGACTCCCAGCAGCGAGACCGGCGAGGCCCCAGGGACCTCCAGCCTCCAGGTTGAGACCAGAGAGCTCCAGCCCCAAGGTTGAGACCAGCGTGGTGGCCACCGGGGGCCGCCACTTCCACAACGGCCTCTAGAGGACCCCCACGGCCAGCAGTAGCACGGCCATCACCACCACCCCAGCCCCCAGGAGGAGGCCAGTGTGGAGACCACCGGGGGCCGCCACCAGAACCCAGGCCGGGAGGAGGATGCCACGACACCAGTAGAGGAGGGGGCGAGGTCTACAGGTAGAATAGGCAATTCTACCCACCCCACCTCTACTGGTTCTACACCACCTGATGTTTCGCCTAGTTCTACCACACTCATATTAGGTAATTTGCAATCAAATACTTATCATATGAATTTAAATTACCTTAACTTTTTATTTTTACTTGTGTTGTTTCTTCCAATAAGCATTTATAGATTGATCATTTATTCCGAAATTATATTTTGCTAAATATTAAAGCAATACAAATTTAATATGTATATTTTTTTTTTGGAAGAATCGACCAATAGCAGTAGTATTGGATATGCTTCGCCAGCCAGCGCCACCGGAGGGGATGATCGTGGTCCATCCCCTCCGGTGAGCCTTTCATCACCACCCTCCCCCTTCAGCGAGACCGGCGAAGCCCCAGGGACCTCCAGCCTCCAGGTTGAGACCAGCGAGGCCCCAGAGAGCTCCAGCCCCAAGGTTGAGACCAGCGTGGCGGCCACCGGGGGCCGCCACTTCCACACCGGCCTCCAGAGGACCCTCACGGCCAACAGAAGCACGGCCACTACCACCACCCCAGGGAGCTCCAGCCCCCAGGAGGAGGCAAGTGTGGAGACCACCGGGGGCCGCCACCACAACCCAGGCCGGGAGGAGGAGGCCACGACACCAGTAGAGGAGGGGGCGAGGTCTACAGGTAGAATAGGCAATTCTACCCACCCCTCCTCTACTGGTTCAACACCACCTGATGTTTCGCCTAGTTGTACCACACTCATATAAGGTAATTTGCAATCAAATACTTATCATATGAATTTAAATTACCTTTACTTTTTATTTTTACTTGTGTTGTTTCTTCCAATAAGCATTTATAGATTGATCATTTATTCCGAAATTATATTTTGCTAAATATTAAAGCAATACATATTTAATATGTATATTTTTTTTGTTTTGAAGAATCGACCAATAGCAGTAGTATTGCCCATGCTTCGCCAGCCAGCGAGACCAGCGCCACCGGAGGGGATGATCGTGGTCAATCTTCCTTCGTGCAGCCCACCACTCCGGTGAGCCTTTCACCACCATCCTCTTCCTTCAGACTCCCAGCAGCGAGACCGACGAGGCCCCAGGGAGCTCCAGCCCCCAGGTTGAGACCAGCGAGACCCCAGAGAGTTCCAGCCCCAAGGTTGAGACCAGCGTGGCGGCCACCGGGGGCCGCCACTTCCACACCGTCCTCCAGAGGACCCCCACGGCCAGCAGAAGCACGGCCACCACCACCACCCCAGGGAGCTCCAGCCCCCAGGAGGAGGCCGGTGTGGAGACCACCGGGGGCCGCCACCACAATCCAGGCCGGGAGGAGGATGCCACGACACCAGTAGAGGAGGGGGCGAGGTCTACAGGTAGAATAGGCAATTCTACCCACCCCACCTCTACTGGTTCAACACCACCTGATGTTTCGCCTAGTTGTACCACACTAATATTAGGTAATTTGCAATCAAATACTTATTATATGAATTTAAATTACCTTTACTTTTTATTTTTACTTGTGTTGTTTCTTCCAATAAGCATTTATAGATTGATCATTTATTCCGAAATTATATTTTGCTAAATATTAAAGCAATACATATCTAATATGTATATTATTTTTTTTGAAGAATTGACCAATAGCAGTAGTATTGGATATGCTTCGCCAGCCAGCGAGACCAGCGCCACCGGAGGGGATGATCGTGGTCCATCTTCCTCCGAGGAGTCCATCCCCTCCGGTGAGCCTTTCATCACCACCCTCCCCCTTCAGACTCCCAGCAGCGAGACCGGCGAGGCCCCAGGGACCTCCAGCCTCCAGGTTGAGACCAGAGAGCTCCAGCCCCAAGGTTGAGACCAGCGTGGTGGCCACCGGGGGCCGCCACTTCCACACCGGCCTCCAGAGGACCCTCACGGCCAGCAGAAGCACGGCCACCACCACCACCCCAGGGAGCTCCAGCCCCCAGGAGGAGGCCGGTGTGGAGACCACCGGGGGCCGCCACCACAATCCAGGCCGGGAGGAGGATGCCACGACACCAGTAGAGGAGGGGGCGAGGTCTACAGGTAGAATAGGCAATTCTACCCACCCCACCTCTACTGGTTCTACACCACCTGATTCGCCTAGTTCTACCACACTCATATTAGGTAATTTGCAATCAAATACTTATCATATGAATTTAAATTACCTTTACTTTTTATTTTTACTTGTGTTGTTTCTTCAAATAAGCATTTATAGATTTATCATATATTCCAAAATAATATTTTGCTAAATATTAAAGCAATACATATCTAATATGTATATTTTGTTTGTTTTGAAGAATCGACCAATAGCAGTAGTATTGCCCATGCTTCGCCAGCCAGCGAGACCAGCGCCACCGGAGGGGATGATCGTGGTCCATCTTCCTCCGAGGAGTCCATCCCCTCCGGTGAGCCTTTCACCACCACCCTCCCCCTTCATACTCCCAGCAGCGAGACCGGCGAGGTCCAACCCCCAGGTTGAGACAAGCGAGGCCCCAGAGAGCTCCAGCCCCAAGGTTGAGACCAGCGTGGCGGCCACCGGGGGCCGCCATTTTCACACCGGCCTCCAGAGGACCCCCACGGCCAGCAGTAGCACGGCCACCACCACCACCCCAGGGAGCTCCAGTCCCCAGGAGGAGGCCTGTGTGGAGACCACCGGGAGCCGCCACCACAACCCAGGCCGGGAGGAGGCCACGACACCAGTAGAGGAGGGGGCGATGTCAGCAGCTTCTTCTAAGCCTTATTATGAAGAACACTGCGGAATGTCAACCTTTGGTAATATAAATAGAAGGGTAACTAGATCAATGACACAAAAGAAAAAAGATTAAATCATTTTTATAACTCAGTTTTTTGGGAAGGGGGTGGTTTTGGGAAACTTTTTTTACAGACTTAATTTTTTCTGGGGATGGTGGGGGTATTTTTTTACAGACTCAAATTTTTTTATTTTGGAAATTTTAGGGTAATTTTATATCTAATGTTAACATTTATTCTATGAAGTATTTAAAAAGATTTGATAGTTTTACTACAATTTTTGAATTATTTTGTTTATTTTTTGTAAGCTTTACAATAAGTATATATGTATGGCTGAGTTTAACAATAAGTATACATTTGAATTATTTTGTAAACTTAACAATGAGTATATTTGTATGGTTATGTTATGTAATTACACACCAATTTTTTGTTTACTAAAGTTTAAAAATGTATATAATTATACATGGTGATGTGTTTTTTTCAAACAAAATAAATGACGTGACTAATTTGTAAAAACTAGGCGAAACATCAGGTGTCATTATGTTAAATTGATTTTTTTTAATGTTTTTTAAAATTTTGTTTACAAGTTTTACATATGCACATTGATGTGCAAAATTTTTTTTTTAATTATTACTTTAAAAATATGATATTTTACTACAGTATGTACCATTTATTAATTATAGTCTTATTTTTAGTGCTTACATGTTTTAAATAGAACACTTTATCATACAAAAGTCATTACCTTGTTCTAGTCATATTAATAGTGCTTTGTGTATACATATTTTACACTGTACAATTTTTTTTAAGTCAGGTTTTTATATTCATAATATTATCCTTTTTGCTGTACATTTTTATTAATTTTATATGAAATCAACATTTAGGCGTTTAAAAGTATATTCACAATTCTGTGTAAAAAATGTAGGTAAACTAAATTTCTGTAATATTTTTTTGTAAAGAGTGAATTTTTTTAAATTTAAAAATAACATGTAGGTCTATGGATAATTATCTATTTTAGATTTTTTTTAATTAATAATGTATAATGACTAATTTTTTATTAACCAAAAATATATAACATGTTAGGATCTTATTTTTACAATTTGTAGTTTACAAAAACAATTTTACCAAACTTTATAAAACTATTTTCAAAATATTAGGTGTAATTTTATATTATGTAATTAATTTCTTAAGACACTATTTTACTGTTATTGTAGTATACTATCATATGTATATTTTATTCATACGATGCATGGTCATCCTTAAATAAATTTCGTAAAAAAAAAACCAATCTTTTTTTTCTGTTGTTCTATGGAGAAGGGAAAGATAATATGAAAAGCCATGCTGTAGAGTTATCGTTCTTTTTGCAGTGTTAAAAAGGGAAAAAAAACCAACAGGCAACAGACAATGATAGGTTTAAGAAAAAAGAAAGAAATATTTGAAAAGCAAAAAAAAGAATCAGAATATTTTCATCTTTTTTTTAATATAGATGTCAGATTTCCTATGCAAGTACTGCGGTTTGATATATAAGAATCACCTTGAAGGTCAAATGCATGAAGATGGACATAAATGTCCAATGCTATCGAATAATGATGATGATGACTCGGTAATGATATATAATTGTTATCAGTAACTAATCTTAATTACATAATCATACATTTTTACTCAGTTTAGAATATTAATAATAAAAAATCAACGATTTCATCTTACTATGAATACACCGTTCCATAGCCGAAGCATAAGCTCCGCCCACCGTAGATACGTCATAGCAACGAGGCAGCCTCGGACAAAAGAGTAAACAATGGCGGCTACTACAAACGCTCTCAATATTATTTCACCCGATATTTCGATTGAATTCTTCAAAAATGTTACATTGTCATCTCGTGCGAAGGAAAGGGCGTACAATTTTTTCATCAACGGTTATGTTCATGCTGTAAAAATATACAGCACCACTGACAAAACCGTAGAAATTACGGCAAAATGTTACCGATCTATGAAAAAGAGCGAAGACCCACACAAAGTAAACATGACCATAGATTGTAATAAATGTGCTATTGAGGATAGCCATTGCTCTTGTCAAGCAGGGTGAGTGAAAATTGTTTTATTGGTGACAAATAATTGATTTTTGTACAGTTGATTGATTAAAAAGCGATCAGTATCACTACCATCATTTCCGTAAATCGTGGCGAACTCGAACAAAGATGTCAACTTTGTTATTCAATTAAAATGGATTAAATGTGCATAATTAAAGTGATCTAGGTTAATAAATGATCACTATTCGTATCTTTAGCTGCATCCTACTGTATATTAATCATGCTGCCATGAGAAATGGGTAGTTATTACTACATGTAGTTAAACAATATCTTTGTTCACGAGTAGACTTTCTGGGACTTGTGCTCATGCCACAGCGCTGGTGTACACTGTACAGCATTATAAACGCCTTGGATTGAATGAGGTCCCTGCTGAACTTCCATGTACAAGTTTGCCTCAACAGTGGCATAAACCAAGAGGCTAAAAAATTCAGCCTGAGCCAGTTTCAACCATGGTTTTTTCAAAGCCTAAACCTACACCAAGAAAGAAGAAACCAGTTATTGTTGACAAACCAAATCACATGTATACAACAATTTCTTTAATTATCAATTTGATTTATTAGATTCAAAATCACAAATTTACATTCGCAACAATATACAACATTTGAAAAGAAAAAACCTGGTAACAAAATTGCTCTTTAATTTACATAGAATTCCCGATGTGTACCCTGAGGATGTTAAAAGGCTTAAAGCTGATCCACAACTGCCTTTATCATATTTGCTGCAGGGGGATATATGTTTACAACAGTCTATTTGTGGAAATATTCAAGAGGGATCCATGCTTAAATACCATGTATGTCCTAAATACATATTGGATTCTTAAAAATTACTTATTCTGAAAATATACATGTATATAAATGTGCATTCAAACACAACTGAACATTTAAACAGAATGCTACATATTAAACAATTTAACATCATTCATCCATTACTAACATAACAAAAAAAATCTATTTTATTTCCCAATATTGTGTCACCAAGATGACTAATCAAAAGTTGCTATGATCAAATTAGTACACCTAAGACATTGTTCAACTTGTATAAATGACTTAATTAATCATGATAATTCTTAATGGAAAGATTTGAACTATAAAACATTCTTCAATATATAAACAGTCACGCTCAATTATGAAAAAAATACTTCTACCAGTATAATTCAGTCATTCTTATATCAAATTTAGTTTCATGCATTCACGCCCCAAAGTTTTCATAATAATTAATAACAAATCAGAATACTGTTTGACCCAGTTATATCCTATGTTTTTCAATATAGATAAAAAGCACAGTACACTGATACCCTAACAAAGCCTGATATACATCAGCCAGTTTCAAAAGCACAACTTTCAAATTAACAATACAAACAGATACTTGGTATGGTTGTTTCACAAGAGTATCTTGAAAGTTTGTAAGAAGAGAAGCACAAACCCAATATTCATTAATAGTGTGCAATAGACTGACAGGGATTTTTCTACTGAAAGATTGAAACATTCAATTTGTAA
This sequence comes from Magallana angulata, assembly GCF_025612915.1. Classification (NCBI taxonomy): domain Eukaryota; kingdom Metazoa; phylum Mollusca; class Bivalvia; order Ostreida; family Ostreidae; genus Magallana; species Magallana angulata. Next base: position 7,221,983 of record NC_069112.1, on the reverse strand, counting down.
TTGCCCTCTCCACATGTATCCTGTGAGCTGCAATATTCCTTGTTAGAGTCACATTAGCTGCACTCATCGAATGGGCACTAGTCGCAAATGGAGGAATATTTAGCTTAACTCCCATTTCAGCTAGTTTGTCCTCGATTCGGAAACCTTTGTCTGCCATTATAGAGTCTCCTGGATGTAAATATCCTCGCTGCATCAGAGATTCTAAATACTCATAAAATCCACTTTTGACACAAATATCATTGTCTGAAATAGATCCACAGTACAAATCTGACACAAATAAGATTGACCCTCTTGGATCACACACTACAAGTGATTTTAAAGTGTTTGCTGATTTATATTCACTGTAACATTGACTTTGGCATAACAATGATGATGGCTTTTGAATCTTAATTTCAGTCCAATCAATAATAGCAATACAATTAGGAAACTCTTCCCTATATACAGAAGGCATGTTTTGAATAATTACACTTCTATGTGGCCAGTAACTAAGTGATCCAAGACGTAAATACATATACTTGGAGATGCCTTTAAGAATTGTTGATACACTTTGAATCTTTATATTAAATCTACAAGCCAAATCTTTTACTTTAAGTCCATTTCTTATTCTACATAAAACCAAAAACACTTGCTGATCAACAGGCAGTCTCTTAACCTCTTCTCTATTAGAGTAATAAGTAATAGGGTTCACATTTGAGAGAGTTCCATTTGGGAACAAACATGATATCAACATCAAAAATCGCAAATATGTTATTCCTGTGTAGTACTGGAACAGGTTTTGATTTTAGAATTAGACACAGATTCAACATTGAAATGTTCAACATATACATCAGTTTGAGTACAAGTGTTACAACGCTTTTTGTTATTTGACTGCAAGGCTGCTAAAGTTTCATGGAGTTCCCGATTCTCCTGTTCTAACTGGTGTATCCTTGCAACCATAGCCAGCATATCCATTGACGAAAATACTGTAAAATAAAATATTAGCATAAACAACCTACATTGTCATTTGTTCTAAAAAATCTTAAAATATTTAGTGTTACACTTCTGAGATCTCTGACATTATTTACATTCCTTATGATATTAAAGTTATAAATTCATAGAAATTAACCAGTGAGATTATAATTTAGTTTCAGCACTTCAAGGATCATCCTAGTAAGGTCGATGCAGGGAAATGTGGGGACACAGTATTTCCAAAAATAGTAAAAAACATAGCGATAATTGAAAAGTATGGCAGCATAGTAGAGATGTTTACAACATCTCTGCAAGATGCAGAGAAAATTGAAAAGGAGACTGTAGATCAAGCTAATTGTGAATTGTGGTTCAAAGAAAGGAGAGATCGTCTAACAGCATTACAGTTCGGGAAAATTTGCAAACGAAAACAAAATGTAAATGAAATCTTTTAAGGAACATTTTCCCATCTTCTAACAATACTTTCTCTACAAGTGCAACTTCATATGGTAAAGGGAATGAAAATTCTGCCAAAAGAAAATATCTTGAATCATTCCAGGAGAGGCATATTCATGACTGTGGATTAGTTATAAACCCCGATTTCCCATTTTTACCTTAGCTGCAACACCTGATGGCAAGGTATGTTTTGAGGGCAAGACAGGTGTACTTGAAATTAAATGCACCTTCTCTGCTCGAGATTTGACAATTCCAGAGGCCGTTCAACAAGTTTCACAGTTTTGCCTTACACAAAATGCTGATGGAAATATTGAATTAAAGAGGACACATGAATATTTTTTTCAAATACAGGGACAAATGATGGTCTCCGGTGCTTCTTTTTATGAATTTGTTGTCTATACAAAAAAGGATATTTTTGTTCAGAACATTAAAGAGGATCTGATGTTCCAAAATGAAATGTTTCATAAGCTAGCCAATTTCTATTTGCAACATTGTGCTGACTATGTTAAATCGCTCAGAAAATAATAAATTAATTACCGTAGAGAGGACATTGATGATAACTTCAAAATGAATCAATCAAATTAAAACGAAGAAATATATTGTCTTTTGTCAGACTATTTTGAAGTACATGCGATTTCTGTCCATCACAAGAAACAATTAAATATATATATTTACATTTGCAAATATGTTTCCTTATATGAACTTATAGAATAACGAAAACGTTCAATTCTGTATGAACTTTTTTTTGACATCACAAACAGAATTGAACGTTTTCGTTATTCTATAAATAATAAACTAAAAATCTTTTTATTGGCGCATGCTCATTATCTTGTATAATTATCAACTCTATAATGAATATGTTTCTATGCAAAATCTATAGCAATACCTTTCTAAATATAACAATGACAAACAAGTTCTGTACAGAACCTTTTCTATAAATAGCTATATCATCATCTCTATATTCAATCCTCCAATGAGAACACGACCTCCATAAATTTACTGTTCTAAAAAGTCTCCCTCTATACGGCCTCAATAGTAACTACGTCATCATCTCTATATTCAATCCTCCAATGAAAACACGACCTCTATATTGCTACCCCTCTAAAACAACCAATGAGAAACAACCTCTATAAATGCACTGTTCTAAAAATAACCCTTAGGAGACCCTAATAATTACGTCATCACCTATACCTCCACCTCTATAAGGGTGTATATGCTGCTGCTAGAAATTCTCTCGTCTTTTAACTTTCTTTTGTAACACCTGTCATTTACGCAGCATCTAAATAGTTTAGTATATACAAGGAGTTGTTCGTATTATGTTTTTAATTTAAATTCCTTGATTTATTGGTATTTCTTGCACATAAAGTTAAAGTTCAAAATATAAAGATTTATACACGAGTACATTACTTCATGATACAAAGAAAATGTGATTGTTCTTTCCAAGGATGAACAAATGAATAATGTCATTAATAACAAATAAAGTTTTAATATACACTAATTGTTTTGACTTCTATTAAATAATGTAAATCAACAGATTTCATAATTGATTCGAATTAAATAAGTTATAGATAACACTATATATGTAAATACCGATTGCGTTTGGGGTCTGCAATGCCGATGATTATTACCCCTGTTGGTGTATTGTCTTCATCTGAAGAGTCATCCTCATCAGATTAAATGTCAACAGTATCAGATGGAAGATGATATAAGAGGTAATTTAAATAGGTTTATATATGGAACACATGTACTTTGCATTGTTTATAGAATTTCAAATGGAATTGTTTTCAGTGTATCAAACATTGAATGTCATTTTAAGTTTTAAAATATTTTTACCTGTAAGGTATTTCCTGTCTCTGTTTCGAGAAAGTGTCTGAAACCTGGAAAGTTTTGAATTGGATTATGTCTTTTAAATGTACTGGTTCTTCTGCTAAATCTCGCCATAAGATAACTGACATTTTTTATGTGTCGTCTTTGATTTTGATATGCCGACATGCAACTTCTCCTGTTGCTCTTATAGTTTTTGTTTCCAAATCGTTAACCTGTAATAGTAGCATACAGATTTTCAATAATTCCAAGAAATTGAATTTCTCATCCATATGGATGCAAAAGTAAAGAACCACATAGGGTTTGCTTGTAGAGGTTGCTAATATATATAATATATAATATGTTTATCTTTAGCAATTGACATAGTCAAGATTATTTAAATTTCAGAAGAGCAAATTTTCTTAAGTTGTAGACAACTTAATAGTAACAACAGTCTTCTTTGGACTCGTACTAGATTCAATTATTTTGGAAGGTGAGTCTGCATTTCCTTTTTAGCCCAACAGAGATTAAACTTTTTCCATTACATCATGTGGCACTTTGATTGTTTCAACGGTTCGGAATACCTTGCTTCTTACAGTTATAGCCAGCTCTCTGAAATCAAAATTAAATTTATTTTGAGTTAAGACATTGTAAATTAATTTCTTATTATCAACAAAAGTGAATACTTTAAATATAATTGAAGATAATTAAAGATACATTAAACATACCCATCTCTATTATAGATGTTTTCAATGATGAGAACTTCATCCACTATCATGCTGGTGATATTTTCTGCATCGTTGACTTTTGCAACACATCTTGTGGTGTTGTCACAAATTGCAACTGCAAACATGTTTCCTATTTCTCCATTCTGCTTTTTGTATTTAATTTATGGAAGCAAGTCAACAACTTTTATTGTGACAAAGTCTTTGACAATCTCTCCATCTGATCTTGACAACATCTCTTTAAGTGAAAGGCATCTGAAAAGTTTACATTATAGGTGCGTATGAATCATATAACAGAAATTGTCAAGGTAAATATTGTCAGGACCATCATGTTAAGTTATGGCAAATTAATATTGTGCCTTCTAAGAATTGGATAGCTCAATTACACATCGTACTACAAGTGTCACAAGTTATGTATGACAATAGAAAGTGAGGCAATATATGGATTACGTGGTATAATATTATACAATTATTTTATGATAATGTTCAAGCATTAAATACTTGTTTTATTACCTAATTCCTTTTTTAGTTTACGGGGTTTACAATTTGCATATTGTAGATGGTTTTCGTGCCATTATGCAATATACTAAGATTTTTTCCCCATCTTTTACATGCACAAAACCTGTTGCATGCATTACAACATCTCAATTTAATATTAGTTTACACAAAGAAGGGGGAGTCTTCAACCCATTAGATTTTAAATAGTCTTTTACCTTATTTGAGGCTTTAAAACTGTTGATTATTTGATACTCCATTTTGATAACATTGAATTTGGTTTCACCAAGTACTAAAAAGCGTCTATGTAAAGGAATATACATTCTCTGAGAACTATCGAAAGGAAGTAACATTAACATACCCGCGTTCTGAAATACGTTGCCGGTCAATAGATCCAATAGATCGATGTCTATTGACCGGCAGTTCTAAATAGACGCAAATATTTTAATGTGTAATAAAACAACAAAATCCCTTTGATTAGGTAATAATAAATGTTAAAAACAAATCTAAGAAAATCTCACCGAGCAATATGCAATATCAAAAACACAAGAACTTTATTAAGAAATGAAGATAATAATTTTTCTATTGATCGACGTATCAAAGAAAAAATTGACCGGAAAACTTCATCAATGCGCGTAGCGCATTGATGAAAAAGTTTTCCGGTCAATTTTTTCTTTGATACGTCGATCAATAGAAAAATTATTATCTTCATTTCTTATCATTTAATAAAACATTTTCAAATAAAAAAATGTGAAGTGTCATTGATCAAAAATGTAAATAATGTAAATGAAGCGGCGCGTATGAATACAAAACAACAACAGCAACAATATTCAAAATGGATTCGCCTTCAGCTGATGCAGAGCTACTTGCTGAATATAATGGATTAAACAAAAATAGTGAGTTAAAATCTGAACCGGCTAAATTGAAAACGAAAGGAAAATACATGCGATAGCTTGTGATATCATTCACTGTGCAGAAAAACTCGTATTAAAACTAGTTTTCATGTGAGATCGCTGGAATATGCAATTGGACATAACCATCCAAGGAAAAGCGATCGTGGACGAAAATAGCTGATATGTCGACAAAGAATAGTATGTATAAGCGACTTTTTTAAACTTTGTGGTAACTAGATAGCCAGTGATGTACTTAAATGGTATATATCTGCCGCTTGGAATTCACCGAAGGAGTTACCGTGAAAGTTTATATGCCTATATGTTTGTTATAATATTGAAATCCTTAAAAGGAACAGCCAGCCTCGCTGTAAATTTTGATTGATCTCAAGCAGACGAAATCGTTAGAAGAAGCTTAATTTTCTATTTCGTGAATCAAACAAAGTGTTTTGTTTATTTTTGAAAGTTAAACATTCAAGTTTTTATATTCACAAGTTTGCATTTTGTTTGCTGACAATAAAACAGACACAACTTTACATTTTGTTGACAGTGTTTATCTTGGAAATTCCCGTTCTATAAATAGTGTTAGATCAGTGCAGTTGAGAAAAGTAGATCCGGCGAAAATTTTATTGATGCAGGTATCAAAGAAATTTTTCAACCAATCAGAAGCGCCGATATCTCATCAAACGAATAAATATTAAATGATCAATAGATCAATGTGATTCATGAGGAGTTTGCACCAGAAAGTTGTAATCTTAAATACTCAGATATGACTTTAGGATCTGCTTGTATTTTTGAAAAACACAAGGAAAGTAGATGTGATACATTCAATGTTTTCACTCTACTCAAAGCTACATAAGCTTGACCTTTTTCAAACCCCCCCCTACTTTATAACTTTATTCGTATTTAATAGCATCGTTAATTATGTTCCGATATTCGGTAGTCAACATGTTTTCAAGTTGTATTAATGCCGTAGTGTGTATATAACCCGTTGTTTAATTCGATTAAAATGTAAATATGCAAGAGGCGCAACTCAAGTTGCTCGCTAGATTGCACCACCACATCACCGAGTTTTCGCAATGAAATCCGCCAAGGGTTTATGGGGAGAAATAGAATGTATGATATTTTTTTAAATGTAACTTATAATTGACAAATGATTCAAGGTAGATTTTAAATGCATGGAGTTAATAAATAAAATGTAATGCATAGAGTTTTTTAATTCCATATTTTGTGGTTTAATAGAAAAGAAAAAGAATGTTCTGTTTTCCAATTGCCGTTTTTAATGATTGTGCACTATAAGAACTTAACAACAATGACTTAACCAAAAACAAAAAAAAATTCTTATAAATTAATGCCTCCTGTATAAACCAGCATACTCTCTGCGGCAACTTTATGCCAGTTGTACACACACAGACTTTCGTTAATTTGTCAAATGAAAACAGGTACATGTCAACATGTAAAGCTTTTTACACTCATACTACACAAATCACTTACAAAATAATATATTGTTACGAACTTTATGAGATCCCACATGTTTTCAAGTTGTATTAATGCCGTAGTGTGTATATAACCCGTTGTTTAATTCGATTAAAATGTAAATATGCAAGAGGCGCAACTCAAGTTGCTCGCTAGATTGCACCACCACATCACCGAGTTTTCGCAATGAAATCCGCCAAGGGTTTATGGGGAGAAATAGAATGTATGATATTTTTTTAAATGTAACTTATAATTGACAAATGATTCAAGGTAGATTTTAAATGCATGGAGTTAATAAATAAAATGTAATGCATAGAGTTTTTTAATTCCATATTTTGTGGTTTAATAGAAAAGAAAAAGAATGTTCTGTTTTCCAATTGCCGTTTTTAATTATTGTGCACTATAAGAACTTAACAACAATGACTTAACCAAAAACAAAAAAATTCTTATAAATTAATGCCTCCTGTATAAACCAGCATACTCTCTGCGGCAACTTTATGCCAGTTGTACATACACAGACTTTCGTTAATTTGTCAAATGAAAACAGGTACATGTCAACATGTAAAGCTTTTTACACTCATACTACACAAATCACTTACAAAATAATATATTGTTACGAACTTTATGAGATCCCAACTTTTCCAGCGACAGCCATATCAAAATCCTAACCCTTTTTGAGTTATTAAGCAAAAACTTTTAGGAGCTATTGGCCCTTAATTTTAGGGCCCAGCCCTTTTTACTGGTGTCAAATGAAAGCCCTTGATATTCTGTACAACTTTTATTCTACATGTCTTAACAAAATATTTTTCGTTAAACAGATATAAAGGAAAATATGTCTTATTTTTTGCACTTTTTTGAATCCTGTGTTTTTAACCCCTACCTTTTCATAAATAAAAAACATAATCTAACAACAAAAACCGATGTGTGCCACTGCAATGTCTCTGCTATTCAAATTCGTTGGATTTCTCATTCCCTGCTATCATAGTCTCGGAGCCTTTGTCTGGAAACCAAAGGCCCTAAAAACGTTAACGGAAAGGGAATTCAAATTTTATGAATTGATGAAGATAGTGTTTTGTAAAGTCCATTAGCCCAGAAAATTTGAGCAAAAACCGTTCAGAAATGAGCACTATATGAAGCCTCAAAGTTAGCGTCTAGGAAGAAAAAAAGAAAAATGAGAATTAAAATCTTAACCCGCACAATAATAGAAAGGTCTTCCGTTGGAAACGGATGACCTTAATTATCATTTAAATTGACTTTGAACAAGTAATCTGTAAACCAATATACTAATTCTTGACAAGTGTTAATTTTTTTAACTTGTTTGTTAATATGCTTTTTAAGCCAATCTTTTACAGACATTACCACTGGAAGAACAATAGCTGTATAAAAAAAATTAGAATCATGTATGACATGATCTCCAATCAACCTGAAACCTCGGGTGTCTAAAAAACACCAGTCGGTTGTTCTCGTCTCAAATGGTGGGTTCCCTGTATCCATTCCTTGCAAACCTACAATGATTTTTTATATACTTACTTGTTCTTTTTTGGGTTTTTTTTTTTGCATAATAACTACAATAGCAAAACTTTTTATTTTTTTTAAACCATCTGTAATATACACCAACTCTAGTATATTTTATTGAATTTCAAGAAATTCTCACATCTGGTTCTTTTTAGGGGTCATTTCAAAATACAGGTACATTTACTGTAGAGGAAACTGTCATTTTTCGCACTTTGAAGCAGATTAAAAAATACTGCTGTAGCCAAGAGGTATAAATACACTGTTTTCAACTAAACTGTGCAAAAACATGCACAATGAAAACTAAAGTTGGTCACCTTAAGCCAATCTTTCAGAGATATTACCAAGGAAGAATATTTATATTAATGTACAGAAAATTAGAATCATGTATTATATGATCTGCAACCAACCTGAAACCGAAGGATGTTGCCTGAAATAACCTTTATCAGCTGTTCCCTGTATAGTTGTCTCTGCATAAATTAAACATCCAAATTAAATTTTCTCCCCTTTTTTCCTTACAGGATAGGTAAATGTGAATATTTGCTTTACATGCATTTTACATGCCCATATTTCTAATTTAATAAGCATTTTAACATCAGACCAAAATTGTTGCTATCTTAGCTGATTCATTATAGGTTCATTTGCAATTAGCTTACCAGTCACAGTTGACTCGATGTTAGATGCCACAGTTAACTCAATGGGAGTTGACTCAATGTAAGAAGCCACAGTTGACTCAATGGGAGTTGACTCGATAGAAGATGTTAGAGTTGGCTCAATGGTAGTTGATGCCCGAGTTGTATTTGCTGAAAGTAAATAACTCATATTCATTTTCTCTCCCTTTATTCTGGCAAAGAAAGTTAAGGTATACATTTGCTTATTTTTTAATGATTCTCCTATTAGGCCTAATACTGAACATGTTGTCAGACATACATTTTACTAGCCCATACCGCAGTCGCAACTTCTCCGGGCCATTCCGGCAAGCCAGGAAAAACACCTCGCACGTATTACTTAAGAGTCCATGACAACCCCCCTTTTTATAAACCTTGATATAAATACAACACATTTTATGATCTGTTGAGATGTGAGCTATACTTCATTAAAGTAAACGATATACACTAAAATATAACACAGAAGCGACAAACAAGACTGTCTAGACGATACTTATTGTAATGGAAGCGACCACATTTTGTATAAAATTCTAACATCCGGTGATGGCTTGCCGGAAAGGCCCGAGAAGTTGCGATTGGCCCATACCGGTATATCTCATTTACAATTTAGCTTCAGACTCTCAGCTGTTTCATAAACTTATCCTTGAAAGTTATTTAGTTTACTTTATCAATGATTCAGTCCAATTTTATTTTTTCAATTACAAATCGTATCTTCTATCATTTCTCAGTACGTATACAAAACATGCATAGACAGTGCATATACAAGCGTCTGAATGATCGAGACAATAAAGAAAGGTATCTCTAGAGGTGTCCCGATCAAGGGTAGACCCAGAGAGGGATTCCTTAACTAAAATAGACGCGCTCTTAAACTCGTTACTTTTGCTTTTTTTTTCAGGATCACTGTCTTAAAGTATAATTTTAAAAAAAATCTAATTGATGAAGCGCTTAAAAAGACTTTCTGCAGTCTAAAAATAATTATACATATATATATATATATATATATATATATATATATATATATATATATATATATATACACACGGAACTATTATATCCTGTAATATATTCCTTTTAAACAAAAAAAAAATACCATAGCGCTTCCTATTGTGACTAACCAGCATGTTCATACCAAGTGGAATGATCTGTTGCCCACACCTGGGAACAAAGATTTCGCGTGGCGGCTCGCTTGAGACAATCCGTTTGCAACTTCGGTAAAATTTCCGACAGTCTGCAACACCATTTATAGCTCGACATATGTCACATTGCATGATTGCGGCATTTGCAGTTTGTAAAACCATAGGAAACACCACTGGCGGATTTAAGGGGGGGGGGCGTGGAGGGCGCAAGCCCCCCTAATATTTTCAAAGTATGCATGGCTGTAGATGATTTGATAAATTTTACATAGAAAAGTTAGCATTTTGTGTTTCACTTTTATTATAATTATGCCTGACTCAATGTTACACCTCATTGATACATCATCTGTGCTATGCTTGCTCTATTTAAACACGTAGCAGGGAGAGTCTCAAACCATTAGTTTATGAATTACGAAGCTTTAAAACTGTTGATTTTTTTTTACTCTATATCGGTGATATTGAATATAGTATCGCTAGCATTTACAACAGTGTCTATGTAAAGGAATGAAGCGGTTTTATTATGCCCAATGAATATCACTTATTACGTTACGATACATTCCCTAAGAACGATCGAAAGGAATGCAGATCGTGACGTCAAAGTGTTATATGACGTCATATCTAGACAAGTGACTTTCTGCATATCATTTAATATTTATTCGTTTGATGGAGATATCGGCGCTTCTGATTGGTCGAAACATTTCTTTGATACCTGTATCAATAAATTTTTTGCCGGATCTACTTTTCTCAACTGTTCTAATCTAACACTATATATAGAACGGGAATTTCCAACATAAACACCGTCAACAAAATAAGTTGTGTCTGTTTTATTATCAGCAAACAAAAAACAACTTTATAAACATAAGAACTTGAAAGTTTAACCTTCAAAAATAAACAAAACACATTATCTGATTCACGAAATAGAACATTAAGCGTCATCTCACGATTTCGTCTGCTTGAGATCAATAAACATGCAGCGAGGCTGGCTGTTCCTTTTCCAGGAATATTATAACGAACATATAGGCCTATACACTTTCACGGTAACACTGCTGTTTAAATTTTAAATTCACATACGTACATGATCGGTCATCAGAGTAAGCATCGTAAAGAAAAGCTATGAGTAATGCATCACCTCCTTCGGCGCATTCCAAGCGGCAGATATACCATTTAGGTACATCAATGGCTATCTAGTTACCACAACGTTTACAAAAATCGCTTATACAAACTATTCTTTGTCAACGTATCAACTTTTTTAGTCCACGATCGCCTCTCCTTGGATGGTTATATCCAGTTGCATATTCCAGCGATCTCACATAAAAACTAGTTTTTTTACGAGTTTTTCCGCAAAATGAATAATATCACAAGCTATCGCATGTATTTTCCTTTCGTTTTCAATTCGGCCGGTTCAGATTTTAACTCAGTATTTGTGTTTAATCCATTAAATTCAGCTCAATAACTCTGCATCAGCTGAAGGCGCATCTATTTTGAATATTGTTGCTGTTGTTGTTTTTTATTCATACGCGCCGCTTCATTTACACTATTTACATTTTCGATCAATGACACTTCACATTTTTTTACTTGAAAATGTTTTATTAAATGATAAGAAATGAAGATAATAATTTTTCTATGGATCGACGTATCAAAGAAAAAATTGACCGGAAAACTTTTTCATCAATGCGCTACGCGATGCAAGCAAAAATTTCTAAATATTTAAAAGCTGGTCGAAGGTAAATATATAATGGCATTTAAAACCAGATGGTCAATGAAAATGTGCAATCATTAATTAATTACTGTTTATTTTTTGAATTTTTTTCAGCTAATAGGGGGTCGGATACCGAAACGTCATTAGACTGTTGTAACTTTGATAACCTGGTTAATTTTGGGAATTCATAAATGCCGAAATATTTTGTTTTTAATCCAATACATGTATTATAGGTATAAATAACAATATGTGTCAAATTGTAATATATATGTTATAGGCTTTTGTGTAAAGGAAGTAAACACCAAGGGGAAATAGTAGATGGCGGAAGTCAGTGCTGCTGTATTACCTTGACATATCTGTCATCGGACATGCCTAAATCATCGACCGATGTTGATCATATTTTTATAATTTTATCGCCAACGTTGTCAACATGGAGGGTATATGCTTATTCAAGAGTTGGAGGGAGAAATGGAGATCAGAGGTAGAAAGCTGCTGGTATCTGTGGGAAACCCTAAGTGTGGCACTATTATGCAGACACAAGACAACAATGATGCGCTTGCTTTCACATTGGAAACAGCCCTAGAGCATATTAAAGAGGGATCAAGCACATTCTTTTTAACCATCGGAAATGCACCAGGATCAACAATTGGGGTAAAACATCAGATGTCAAATTTTATCGTTATGGATTCACATAACAGAGATGATAGAGGAATGAGTTGCCCCAATGGAAAATCCGTCGTAATAAAGTTTGAACATATATCAAACTTCATTAAACATGTCCGTGAGATGGTGCAATCTTTGTCCTCAAATGATGTGCAATTTGAAATAACGGGTTTATCATTACACAACAGTCCTAATGACAAACGGAATCCGCCCGTTCCATCCAGTCAACAGCAGTCAAACCTACCTGTGGATGATCAGCATCAAGAATCAAACGAACCGAATCCTCCCGTTCAACCCAGTAATCAGCTTTCATCGAGTACAACAAACCTACCTGTGGATGATCAGCATCAAGAATCAAACGAACAGAATCCGCCCGTTCAACCCAGTCAACAGCATTCATCGAGTACAAACAAACCTACCTGTGGATGATCAGCATCAAGAATCAAACGAACAGAATCCGCCCATTCAACCCAGTCAACAGCATTCATCAAGTACAACAAACCTACCTGTGGATGATCAGCATCAAGAATCAAACGAACAAAATCCGCCCGTTCAAAATTGTTCTGCTACCGACATTTCAAGATATTTGAACAATTCAGATTTACTTACCGATGAAATAAAGTATTCCCTCATACACAACAGAAAACCGGTGACTGATTTCACATTTCCATATACGTAGACGCAGTGGCATCATTCACAGACAATGTACCATGCAGCTCTTTGATACGTTTGATTTCATTTCATATTCTGAATCAAAAGATGGGTTGTTTTGTCTTGGTTGCGTGCTTTTCCCAAACATGTCTCATAGACGACCAAAGAAACTGATCACAGAACCATATTTTAACTGGAAGGATGCACGTGAAGATTTAAAACAACATAATGTTTTTTAATATCATGTATCCTCCATGGCCCAATTACATGCGTTTGTGAAAACACACACTGAACCAGGGAACAGCATTGACATGACAATTCAATCTACTGGAACAGAGAGAATAGCAAAAAACAGAAAAATATTATCGTCTATCATAGAGTCACTCATATTTTGTGGCCGTCAGGGCATTTCTTTACGTGGTCACCGAGATGATGAAACTTGCAGAGAAGATAATTTAAACATGGGGAATTTCAAAGAGCTTCTCGCTTTTCGAGCATCTTGTGGTGACAACCTGTTGGACGATCATTTGAGATCCTGTAAAAAAAATGCGACATACGTATCAAAAACATCACAAAATGAATTGCTTTTATGTATTAAGAAGTTCATACAAGATACAATTGTGCAGGAGGTTCGAGATCAGCCGATAGGTCCATACTTTGGCTATCAGTGTGATGAGGTGATTGACGCCAGCTCGGCGTGGTAATTCGGTATGTTGTCAATGGGAAGCCTATTGAACGGCTTATAGAATTTATAGAGTGTGAGGAATTCACTGGAATGGCAATATGTGAATCCATTATCTCGTGTATGAATGAAGTTGGTCTGGATCCGAACTACTGTCGTTCCTAAACAATGGATGGTGCTGGAAATATGTCTGGAAAACATTCAGGGTGTGCAGCACGATTTAAAAACCAATATCCTAAAGCTGTATATCATTATTGTAGCTGTCATGATCTGAATCTTGCCATCAGTAAAAGCTGTTCATTGAAAGAAGTGCAAATATGTTTAGACACATTAAAGAAGCTGGGTATATTCTGTAAATATTCACTAAAGCGCACGCGAAGGCTGGAAAGGGCTGTTGATGAAATCAACGATGAAAGAACTGAAAACAAAATTGACAAGAAGTTTAAGGTGTTTTCAGAGACCAGATGGGTAGAGAAACACATCACCCTGCAAACATTTCAAGAGATGTAGCAGCCAATTTTGCTCTGTTTAGAAGCAATTTCGTTAAGAGAAAGAAACTGGGATTCAAAGGCGGTTGTGGAAACAAATGGTCTCTTAGCAAAATTGTCACATTCACAATTTATTGCCTCCTTTCAAACCATCCGGAATTTCTTTGGATACATGTCTGGACTTAGTAAGAAATTACAAGGAAGCAGCTTGGATGTATTGGACGGATACAGAATGGTCGCACATGTGCGCGAGGTTATATCAGGGTTGCGGTCAGATGATAATGAATATGACAGTGTCTTCCATCGCATGGAGGAGATGGCTCAATTAACAGACGGTGTCATGACTGTCCCTCGTCAATGCTCAAGGCAATCTCAAAGAAGTAATGTTCCTGCGTCATCAGCAAAAGAGTACTTCAAGCGAAATACCTATCTTCCATATTTGGATTCTTTAATACAACAACTCGACTTTCGGTTTTCAACCTTGGCTCAACAAAGTGCTCAAGCATTGTGTCTGGTGCCTTCAAATCTCTCTCGTTTGAACCAGGAAGTTACATGCTATAGAAACCAGCTTTGGGTCAGACATGCCAGACCAATCTTAATTTCTGCAAGAGTTGAACTTATGGAAGCAAATGTGGAGTCATCAAACAGATCAGCCAGACACACTTTCAAAGACACTTCTGGACGATAGAACATGCCGAACCATGTTTCCAAACATCACCAAAGTTATTCATTTACTACTTTTAACGTCAGTAACATCCAGTTCTGTGGAGCGGGCCAATTCATCTTTAAGATTTATTAAGAGTTATCTGCGCTCTACGATGGGAGGAGAGCGATTTACTGCTCTTATGCTTTTGTTTATTCATAAAGACATCAAGGTAGATGTCAGTAAAATCATTGACATATTTATTTCCAGAAATCCAAGACGGATGTTGTTTGAAAATCCAACCAGTGATTAAAAGAAATGAAAACTTTATCTTGTTTGTTTATTTTCATTGCTTATTTCATCTTTTAAAAGTGTACATAACTTAAAAAAATACCACTATTTTGAGCCTGGTTTTACCTTCAAAATACACGAAAACCCAGGAGCTTCTGGGGCCTTCGCCCCCTGGGTCTTCTCTAACTCTGACCAAACAATTCACCGAGGGTGCAAGATACATGTATGAAGTGGCGGATCCAGGATTTGTTGAAAGGGGGGGGGGGGTAAGGCCAAGGGTCTTGAAGCTTCTGAGTTTTGCGAGTTTTTAAGACACTTTTTTTTAGCTATTCTAGCTGTATTTATTTAAATTGTAGATCGCAAAAAGGTGAGCCCCCTCACCCTGTAAATCTGCCCATGTTATGTAAGGTCTCATGAAGTGTAAGAGAACACTAACATACAAATCATATATTGATCGCGCGAGATAACTTATACAAAGTATCACAATCTTTATAGGTACTGTCCTTTACAATATTTAGATTCTAAATAATTAAGTACAGGGAAATTGTCATATCATTTAGATATGATATCCAAGAATTTAGGATATATAGAAGATAGAGATAATTAGATTAGTTTATCACCATGGCTGTAAGGTTAAATAATTGTTTAAAACTTTAGATATGCACAACTTGACCTAAAAATTATCATAGTAATTGTACTTTGGAGAACACAGCAAATTATTTAATTTTGGACCAACAGCTGTATAGCATGCCCAATTACCAGACCGTGGGTAGGTGATGTGCGTAATTTTCTAACATGAGTTAATACAAGACAATTAAAGCGTTAAATTATATTTTCGTAGATCACAGATGCAAATTAAAGCGACATGATGGGAACGTTTACTACATAAACTTATGTGAATTTTTATCCGTGTGCTTATGTCACTCGAACTGATTTTTTTAAATACTGTTTTTTTAATTTTAATAAACTGAAGTACCTGTGACTGATAAAATAATTCACGATATAGTTATAGACCCTTAATTTACCTAAACTTAAGGTTTATAAACTCCTGATCGTACAAAGATCCAACACTGAACTCTATGGCGTGATTGTCAAAGAAAATATTGATTTCTTTCATGCCTATATTACAAGATACAGTGATTGGACACATTTATTTGAAATACACATATATATATTGACTATAGGTTTATATTGGGTTTCTTTCTTTCTTCTTCTTTCTTTTTATATATCATTTTCAATACATTCAAGAAGATAACATGAAGTTTTTGTTTAAAGTTTACCTTTAAAGACTTTCAGTGTCGATTATCATAATTTTACGAACATGAAGAATTTTAAAATATTATACGCCAAGATAAATGAACAAAACGTGTAGACCAAATCATGCAATAAATTGTAATGAAGCGGGACACAGTCTTATCAGGTTAGTTAACGTCTTCCGGATATACCTTATGCGCAGCTGTAAAAAAATAGAACTGTCCTAATGGGAATAATACCTCCGCAAGGCTAATTTCAAATGGGACAAATAATTGAATTGAATAATAAAGGTTTGGAACACATACACAAATTTCTAGAATTGTCAAAAAAAAAATAGTTAACAAAGAAAATTAAAATCAAAATTGTCAGAATTTCACTGTAAATACATATCTATAACAGTAATACATTTACAAATGTATGTATCTGATGATATTTTTTTAAAAATTAAATTGATTTCAAGAAAAACCAACAAAATGACAATAACCTCTCCCTTTGCGATAAATGGAAATACTGGTAGCCAAGCAATGCTCTTCTGTTGATAAAACTTTCAATATCTTTCTAATAGGAGGCTTGCCACATGCAATTAGATGTTTCCTTACTTTCTCCTATGGCACAATGGAACTCCATATCAGAAAATTGATCCCATCTTAGGACTATGATTTTCTTTGATGAGCTTGTTAAATTTAATAAACTCCCAAAAGATTACCATAATTACCATACTATGTAAAACTATGTAAAAAAGAAAATTTAATATTACAAACAATTTTAAAATTGCCAAAACACTATAATCATATCAGTAATTTTGAATTTAATTTAAATTAATGCTCAATAGGGTCACTTCATCAATGTACTTGACTAATAAATTTAAACAACTTCTAAAAATAGTTTAACTTCTTTATTAATAATGATATTATTTATTTCCTTATAATGATAGAAACTTTTGGTTTACATGAAACAGTTTTAAAATAGCCCCAAAACCATCACCCATTTTACAGATTATCAATTTCCCCTAAACACATGCTCCATCTTAACCATGGCTCAGATAATGGCTCCCTTGGAACAAATGAATTCAGCCACACTTGTCTTTGATGTTCTTATTAGCTCCTAAGAATTTATCATTGACAAACAAAAATATTGCATTGTCAGTTGATAGAATACTTATACAAAATAATTTTTTTTTATTAATTAAGACATAAAGACCAAAAACCTCTATCTGGATGTATTTATATCAATATATTTTAGAGTGTTTTAAAACTATTAATTAATCAATGAAATATGTAAGGATTACCTCCCTTACTTTACAACATTAGTGTACAATGTATAGAATAAGGGAAATGAAAACTTTCATAAAATCATTAAATCTTGTCTGATCTTAAAAAAATTGCAGATGCACAACTTCAGATGGTGTTCAACATATGTACAAATTTTTCAAACTGTTCCATGCAGTAATAAAAAATTCTATAGGGGGGACAAAGTTGCGTCTACAGACAGACGGACAGGATGAAACCAATATACCCACCTAAACTTCGTTTGCGGGGGTATAAAAAAGGTCGCGGTAGTTTTAAAAGTACAAAATGAAGACCGCTTCTAATTTGAATAAGAATAGAATTCCTGGGTCCCCCGCCGGTCAAGCAGTATACTAGTGTCGGGTTCCATCGACCAAGGCTGATTTAGGAACTTGACCAAGGTAATAGTGGTATAAACATTTGGTATAAATTTAATGAAAATCCGTCAAGATTGTAGGCATGAGAGCGCTTACAAGGTCAATTTTTGGATAAAATGGAGTCATTATTGTGGTCAAAGTCCCATAACTCCAACAAAAAGTATCGACCAATGCTGATTTTCGAAATTGACCAAGGTAATAGTGGTATAAACATTTGGTATAAATTTAATGAAAATCCGTCAAAATTTGTAGGCATGAGAGCGCTTACAAAAAAATGTGACGGACGGAAACATGTGACGGACGGAAACACGGACACACAGACGGACGCCCGGCATTTCTATGTCCCCGCTCTGCGTTGCGGCGGGGGACAACAAGATTATGCGTCACTTATAAAAATCACGTGAAACGAGATTTCAACCAAATTTTCCAATTCCCACACAATTCACATTATTTTGAATTGAATAAAAAAAATGTCCTAAAGTACATGTAACATTTTCAATCCATCCACAGAGTATAAATAGAGGGAATTTAATGTAAAATTCACCATTGACTAAAAAAATCCAGTCAATATAAAGAAGCAAGAACGGTAAGTTTTATATTATAAAGAAATATATTTTATTATTCAAATCTAGCTGTATTTTTTTGGCATTAAATAGGAATTAATTTGATTAAAGTTCTATTTTTAAAATATAGATATTTTAAGTAAACTTAAAGTGCACAATCAATGTTTTACGAAAGAACGTACGAATGCTACGAAGATTTAAAAACTTGTCGACTGAATGAATTTTATTTTAGTGAGATTATACAAACGTAATATCAAATAACTTAATATCTTGATATTTAATAACATAAAAATCACAATTCCATCAATGTAAAGAATACTGAAAAAGAATTGCAAAAGAAAATTTTGGTCTGGGTCATAAGTTTCTTTGAAAAACATGGACCAGGTATATTAAGTTTAATATGTGTTTTCAAATTTTTAAATTTAAACGATCATACAACTCAACAGCAAAGCAGTTTTACTGTTATTTTTAATCGGTTGCCAAACACAAAACAATCGCAAAGTGTGTAAACATTTTACGAAAAAACACATACAAAGGATTTGGGTTATATTTCTTTGACTTTTGATTTTCCAGGGATCAGAAACGTACCTCTTCACCCTCCCGAAATCTTCCAGATTTCGAAGAGGAATGGCTGCAGATATGTCGTGACTTTTTAGTAATTTTTGAATCACGGTAAGTTTGTCATCTTAAAATTAGTCGCTTGTTAAAAAATCAACCTTTTCGCAAATTGAAGAAATATTTTTCAAAAGAAAACTGCTTACCAAGACCGATGATAAATACATATTCATTGTTTTGTCATGTACAATCTTTAATTTTCTTTACTAAAAAGAGTATTTATAAAACATTCTCTTTCAATAGAAATTCCCTAGTTGACCAAAGTCAAGCTTTCGATGGGTCAAAAAAGAGACAATTAAGCGAGGCGGAAGACTCGCTTATTATTTCGAGGAGGTAATCGTTTCTTACATTTTAGAAAAACACCTCTCTCTCTCTTTCTTTCTCTCTTTCTCTTTTCAACTAACCTTTTTTTTTAGCCGGGCTCTGCTGAAAGCAGAGTCCTGGCTATAGGCAGGCAAATCGCCAATGTTACTATAAATAGCACAAATAAACAAAAAACCAAACAGCGTCAAGGTAAAGCTTCCGCTATACCAAATAGTTACACAAAGAGCCACGTTTTGTCAAAAGTGTTGGCATTTTGTTTCTTTTTTTTTGAATTTCGAATGAATTGTCTATCTTAGTTTTTTTTTATTAATAACGTGCTTTTAAAACATTACTATGCATTTTGAACACATACAATGCGCATGAATTTCCATGAACTACATGTACTTTGCTGCGCGATGAAGAAACGGGGATTGAATATATAATGCTTGTTGCAAAATTCAAGGCAGCAACTGTTAAACTTTTTAACTTCTACTAGACAGACATATTTGAGAGAGAGAGAAAGACAGAGAGAGAGAGACTGAGATTTTCAGTCTTTACTAGACAATATGCATAAAGACACACCAAAAGAGCCCGGCTTTCAGTACTTTGATTAATTTTAAACATGGTTTTATTAAACATCTTTCATTGTTGCATTCCAAAATGAGTTTAACATCAAATACAGAGTTTTTTAAGATGTATACTTATTAATTGAAATTAAACTTGCTGTTTTTAAAAATCTTTACTTAACTGGCGAGACAATCTGAAGAGTTTTCCCAACAGAGGAGTCAAGAACACTCCCAGATAATGACATTAAGGTTAAAATGGTCTTATTCAGTGAAATAAACAATATGATTTAAATATTACTCATTACAATTAAAATTCTAAAAATATATATAAATCTCTGCTAAACCAAAAGTAATGGGCTATTAAAATTTGTTGAAAGATTAAGTCTTAGTTTACATGTTTAGATACTTTATCTTTACTTCTATTGTTGCACACAGGAAAACCCTAACAAGTACGAGGCGCTTGAAAAACGTACAATATCAACATCTACCCTGGTGAAACCCAAATACAGTCCAGCGTCACCGGGATACAGCCCAGCGTCACCAGGGGATATCCCGTCTTTGCCTGCTCAGTTTCTTCCAACACCCGATTGTTATTTACTTCCCTTATCAACGGCAGCATCATCGACATCTAAAAGTGCGCAATTCCCTTTGAAAAAGGAGCTGCGTGCGCTTGTGGAGTAAATCAAATGCGCGTCGATCTTCTGCAGACGTCAATGCTTGTAAGTTACATTTCTGACTACATAAAAAACTGGAAGTAAAGGCAATTCCCTTGCGTGGTATATTTGATACCGAAAACTTTTCATTTTTCTGAGGGCACCCCTATATCCGTATTTAATAGGGTGTATTGGAATTGGTTGAATCAGTGCTGGTCAATTTTGTAAGGGGATTGTTGATTGCTTTGTGATCAATTTATATAACTGAAATATGTCATTTTTCTTTGCGAAAATAATTTTTTTGTACTTTCAACTTATTTATAATGTGTCCAGATTTATAATACTTATAAGATCATTTACATTTCAATTATTGATATTGAATTAAAATTTTTGATCAAGCAGGTTTTAAAATGTTCTTACTTTTGGTATCAAAAATTTATCACAATAGTGTCAATATGGTAACAAGACATACTTCAAATAACTTACTAGAACAAGGTGGTGTGTTCTTGTGAATGCCGAGATTGAACTGAGAAAATGTGAGAAAACTTGGACTTTACGTAGTTTTGGACATATAACCTTATAGTTGCAAACAAAGATAATTAGAAAAGTTTTTATATGTCTAAACTCTTTTTTGACAAGTACAATTAACCCCTTCTCCTTAAACAAAAGTGCAAGGTGACCCCAACATTTTTATAAAAGTGGGGATGACTTAAAAATGGCTTCGAACTATAGTTTGTATTTCCAGGTGGTCTGATGGGGTGAATGACCTAGATGGGTTACTCCATATATTCAGCCTGATTTTGAAGATTCAGACATTGAATTTAACGCTAACACGTATAGACCAGATTTCGTATCTGGATCGAGATCAGATTTCGCATCAGGATCAAGCCAAAACTATAAAAACATTTCGCAATCTTCTCCGCCTTTGTTTTATTCTAATGATAATTTAAATTTCAACTATTCATCTGTGATACTATATCCACACGAGGCATCTTCATCCCAGGCGGCTTCCTTCGGAAGGACTACAGTTCCGCCCTTCGATAGACACGACATCCGCAAAGTCCCGGACCCGACCGTCGGACGCACACAACGCTACGGACGGATATAACGCTCCGAACGCAAACAAAATCAGGGACGGATTCAACGCCCCGGACCCTTTGGACGCAAACAATGCCAAGAACATAACATCAGGGACGGATGCTTCTATTATGGCAAATACTATAAAAAACTTATTGATGTCAAAGTTCCCAATTTTAAACTTTATAAACACAAAATGCAAGACGTTTTGGCAAATAACAAGACCATCGATCTTAGGCTAAAACAGGTTATCAAACGAACAAAAGCAGATAATAAAATTTATTCTAATTTGGCAGAGTCTTTAATAGATGGAGAAATTCAACTAGAAAATCCCTGGCCAACTTTAATGACATTTTAACTTATATTGCGTTTGGACTTGCAATTTATATACAATATGGCTTATCTACCTCTTTTGTAAATTCAAAACATTAACAACGGCTTTGTTACTAACGAAATCCGCAAATGCATCTCCAACGTTTTAGTTCACTCAGCCTACTACAACAGTCGATCTAACATACTTTGCGATGTTTTGCTAGAAGACCAAGTTCAATTGGATCACTTTGCAATAACGTTATTACTAATCAACCTTCTGTTCCTTGCTGTTATTGTTTAACACATCTTTGGAAGACGAAATATTCATACGAATGTTTAATTAGATATTACTACTGGAAAGGCATGCGTAACTGTTAAAGCACTTAGTGTTCCTCGCTGTTTCTCTCATTGGCACGTGCAACCACCGGCTATGACTGATAACATCATCGTTCTAGGTTCATATTGTCCTAAACTTGCTGTTAATTGGCCAAAATTTGCTTGTACGAGTAAATTGACCTCCACATCTTTACAAGTACCGGGATTAATCAGTATCTCTTAATATCACGCATACATGTTGAGAAAGATTTTAAAAGAATCGTATTGTGCGTATATGGCCCTTAAAATATATATTACTCTTTGAAAACAAATAATTTACCTAAAAACCGTCTGTTCCAACTCATGATCACATGTATCCTAATGTTTTCGAGTAATATGGGTTGAGTTTCAAATTTTTAATATTTATTTAATTTTTTCGGTCACCTATTTATATTATTAAATCAAAACATTATTTAAATTAAATTGAATTAACAACATAATTTTAATTAATATTTTTTTAAAAATTAAATTCTATACATAGAATTAATTTTTTTTTATATTTTGGAACGCCCTCTTTCAGGTTTTGTTTTCTATACCAATGTACATTTTTTTCTTCCTGGGTCAAGTATGAAGTACTGATGAATCTTGATATATTTTTTAAGAATTTTGTAACACATAATACATATACACAACACCTAAGTCAATGAGAGTATGTTTAACGGTTTTCGAATTCATACTTTATAATAATAGGATATACATGTACATACCAGAGTATGTTAAACGGTTTTCGAATTCATACTTTTTAACTGTAATTTTTTTTAATTATTGATATTATATCAAAAATAATTAATTCCCATTGTAAATGTGAAAACTGTTGGCATATAGGATTCATTTTAACATGTACACATGTTTGTCTTCATCCTATTGCTTTCACACCTTGCAATCAGTTGATGGTAAAATTACAACTGTTACTTTGGGAGTAAGTAACATAATCTTTTCTTATATCGTACCGTACTACAGGGGTAGTGACGTACACTTGTATGATATTATACTTGATTTCTTGTTTGTATTTAATTTTATATCATTTTTTTTTTAATTACTGTAATAGTAATTTATGTATTATTTGTACAATTTTTTTTACATGACGTAACGTTTTGCATTTAATTTTTTTAATGCAACATCGTTGAGATTTGTTTGTAATTTTTGATTGCGGTTAAGCGGATAGTGTCAATGCAATTGTATTACGCATAAAACTCGACAGTTTATATAAAGGGAAAAAAGTTGATTGTTATTGAGAATACACTATTGTAAGGAGATTAGCCGTCTCTACCCGTTCATGCCCAGGCTATACTTTGTATATACATTTTTAAATTTCGATTGCATATTATTACGTTGTGTTGTGTAATTTATTGTTATTCTTTGTAAAAGTTTCATTGACTTAATCTTGTGAGGTATATTTTTGTCTTAACATAGTTTTTTTTTCTCTTTGTAGGTTCTACGAGCCACCTGAATCGTGAGTAATTTAAAATATCGGATAACAAAATATGTGATCCGTCAGTCCGACGTTGTTTCTGGGTATAATTTATTATCCAACCATAAATGTTTACATACATCTATACCCGATTTAATCACACACCCTGTAATAATTCAAAGACTTTTTGATTTATTCAAAAATATTACTCTAAAGAAATTAAATGTATTTATTACTGTAATTTTCATTTAGAATGCGAAACTGAATATATCTATCAACAATTGATTACATTCGCTGATTTTTTTTGTTTTGATTTACTTTTTACCTTATTAGAGGCATATACTTCAACACTTAGTCAAGGAACAACCTTTGACTTACTTTTTTTATATTATGAATAGTTTGGCCTCTCACCGATTGCAAATAATTATGTGTTAAAAGTTTCTCATTTATATCGACTACCTAATCAGTTCATGAATGACTTAATTTTAGATGATAAATATATACCTTTGCGATTTAAAAAAAAAATAAATTAAAAAAATTGGCGAGAGAACAATTAAGGTCATCTCGGTATGATCAACCTACTGATGATAGGTTTAACATTCATTGTGCTGTGTGCATGTTTGTTGTCCAGCAACACAGCTGTGTGCGACAACCGAATGCTGTTTTGCACGGGTACACCGGCAGTGTCTAGACAAAATTAACGCAAACACGCCGTCTGCATTCTGTGGAACGGTACCCTCTGGCACCTTATTTATCATGTGCCAAGGGCAATGCTCAGAACAACGATTGTTTTACACAAATCGGAGTATTTTAAATATCATCCGGTCAATGTTCAATTTCCAGACCTTGATCATTTTAATATGGAAAATCTATTCAAAGAATCTTGGGGACAAGAGTTTTTTGTTAGTAGGGGGAATTTATCATAAAATATTACAGAAATTGGTTAAAAAACATTAGCTAGATAAATAACGAATGATTGTTTATATTCATGGAAAAAAGGGTAATCAAGTCCAGTAATGAACCTGTCTGCGCCGGGTCAGAAATTATAAAAAAAATGCTACGGCTGACCACGGTGGGTCAGAACATTGGTATTGACTTGAGCTCATTTATTTATAAGCTTCGGAAATTGGAGGTACAGTGTCCGTGCGTATAAAAAAGGTGCGGGAAAAGCGGCTCTCCAGTAGTCATCTGGAAGCTGTCTTTTGCCTCCTCTTTTTCTACAGGTAAGATCATATTAAGATACTTGCGCGGTTTTAATAAAAGTTAACAAAAATGATTCAGAGGGTTCAAGTAAATATAATATTTTATTTTCAGAGTTTTTATTATCAATGTTTATTGTTATTAATTATACATTATATTATATTGTGGAATTTAATCGGAATGTTTTATTATTAAAATTGAATAAAAGAAGTCAACTGGAAGCTGTCTTTTGCCTCCTTTTTGTACAGGGAAAAGGGTTACTCCCCAGGTCGAGGAGGAGATAATTCTAGGTTATATAACGTGGTACAGACAACGCCAAGTGTCTGGTCAAGGACGAACAAGGTCCCGAGGTTCAAATTAACTGAAATATTGTATTAAGCGAAATCCTAGTACGATATAGTGGTGGAAATCCGGTCTTCGTCCAAGCCACGGTAATTGCAAATCTTCCAGTTAAAGAACTTTGTTAATGGCCAAATTAACGCCGTTTCAAAACCTTAAAAGAGCTGTGTCGAGACTTTTTGTAACATCTAACTCAAAATTTATTCAGCCTGATTTTAAAAATTCAGACATTGAATTTAACGCTAACACGTATAGACCAGATTTCGTATCAGGATCAAGCCAAAACTATAAAAACATTTCGCAAACTTCCCGCCTTTGTTTTATTCTAATGGTGATTTAAATTTCAACTATCCATCTGTGGTACTAAATATTACTACTTATATTATTAAATCAAAACATTAATTAAATTAAATTAACGACATAATTTTAATTAATAATTTTTTTAAAAATTAAATTTTTTAAATAGAATTGATTTTTTTTTTCATTCTGGAACGCCCTCTTTCAGGTTTTGTTTTCTATGTCAATGTACATTTTTTTTCTTCCTGGGTCAAGTATGAAGAACTGATGAATCTTGATATTTTTTTTTAACAATTTGTAACTCATTATACATATACACAACACCTAAGTCAATGAGAGTATGTTTAACGGTTTTCAAATTCATACTTTATAATAATAGGATATACATGTACATACCAGAGTATGTTTAACGGTTTACGAATTCATACTTTTAATTGTATTTTTTTTATAATTGATATTATATCAAGAATAATAAATTTCCATTGTAAATGTGAAAACTGTTGGCATATATGATTCTTTTTAACATGTACACATGTTTGTCTTCGTCCTATTGTTTTCACACTTTGCAATCAGTTGATGGTAAAATTACAACTGTTACTTTGGGAGTAGGTAACATAATCATTTCTTATATCGTACCGTACTACAGGGGTAGTGACGTACACTTGTATGATATTATACTTGATTTCGTGTTTGTATTTGATTTTTTTATCATTATTTTTTTTAATTACTGTAATAGTTATTTATGTATTATTTGTACAATTTTTTTTACATGACGTAACGTTTTGCATAATTTTTTTTTAATGCAACATCGTTGAGATTTGTTTGTAATTTTTGATTGCGGTTAAGCGGATAGTGTCAATGCAATTGGATTACGCATAAAGTTCGACAGTTTATTGTTGATTGTTATTGAGAATACACTATTCTAAGGAGGTTAGCCGTCTCTACCCGTATATGCCCAGACTATACTTTGTATATCCATTTTTAAATTTCGATTGCATATTTTTGCGTTGTGTTGTACCTCAGGAACAAATCAAAAATTTCAACCTAAATGGTCCTTATTACGATCATAAAATGGTCAAAATAATATGACTGACCAAGCTATTACACTTGATGTCGTGTTAGTAGTTAACTTTATAAATCATATTTTGTTTTAAATTACTATAATAAGTGATTGATATATTATAAATTTATATTATTTTTTACGTAATGTATTTGTTATGCATATAAAACAAACAAACAAATTTTCGAATGCAACCTCGTTAAACTTTTGTTGGTAATTTCCGATTGCGGTCAAGAAGATACTGTCAATGCAATTTGATTACGCCTAAAACTCAACAGTTTATATAAAAGGAAAAAAGTTGATTGTTATTGAGAAAACACTATTCTAAGAAGGTTAGCTGTCTCTACCCGTTCATGCCAAGGCTTTAATTTGTATATACATTTTTAAATTTCTATTGCATATTATTGCGTTGTTTTATGTGATTAATTGTTATTCCTTGTAAATGTTTTATTGACCACTCTTGTGTGGTATATTTTTGTCTTAACATAGTTTTTTTTCTCTTTGTAGGTTGTACGACCCACCTGAATCATGAGTAATTTAAAATATGGGATAACAAAATATATGATTCGTCAGTCCGAGGTTGTTTCTGGGTATAATTTAATATCCAACCATAAATATTTACATACATCTATACCCGATTCAATCACCCAACCTGTAATAATTCAAAGACTTTTTGATTTATTAAAAAATGTTACTATAAAGAAATTCACTCAATTTTTTTTAATGTAATGTTCACTTAGAATGCGAAACTGAATATATCTATCAACAATTGATTACCTTCGCTGACTTTTTTTGTTTTGAGACACAAGAGGCAATCCGACGATGTTTGGAGTGTCAACGATTCAATCAGCTTCAGGTAGAAACTTAAGCATGTCTCTCCTGCAAAGAAAATTCAATGTGCTGTATGTACTTTTCAGTGTCCCGCTCCACCTCTCATTCTCTGGACTCGCTGCTGTTCTGCTCGAGTTCATGAGAGATGTAGGAGGGAGATTGACGAAGACACTCCTTGTGCTGTATGTGAGGCTGAGACGTTATATAAATATCTCACCCATACGCCACGGAATTTTGAAAATACAGAACAAATAATATACGATAATCATTTTGAAGGTGTACCTTCCGATCCTGCTTCCTTTCAACCTCCACGAATTAGAAATAGTTTTGATATAAGTAAACTTTTTCCAAATTTTCCTCCTCTTTATACTTGGAAACCAGATGTTTTTTTTTCAATGAAACTTCACCGTAATATTGTTACAAAATGTTCTTGTTAAATCTTGGGGACAATATTTTTTTGGTAAAGGGGGGATTTTTCATAATATTTTACATTAAATTTGCTTAAAGTACATGTGGGTAGATATAGTCTAAATATACCGCGGCAATGATTAGAAACACGTGTACAGATTCATTCATAAGATTATTTTCCGCTGGTCAGTAAATAGAAAATTCTTAAGAGATGAACTAGGGGTTATGTTTACATCATTAGGAGAATTGGTTTGCCGATATATGATGAGAAACACGGAACCGAGTTAGTGGCTAAGTACGATATAAACTGACCACGGCGCGTCGGAGTAAGTGAACGCGTTGTGAGGTGAACATATAAGGGTACGGAGGTTAGGGCATATGGACGGCGGAGATAGGACTTTTGGATTAGTGGTAAACCGTAGTCTTGTCTGCGTTGTTCTATATTCAGGTAAGATCATATTATTATTGTTCAGAGGATTTCAATATTTTATAATTATTATGTATTATATTGATTTGTTAAATGGTTAAAATTGGAATGTTTTATAAATTATAAAAATAAAAGGTTAATAATATTTAATAAATGAGTGGTAAACCGAAGTCTTGTCTGCGTTGTTCTATATTCAGAGCTTGTGTAAAGAATTTACACCCCAGAGCGGGTAGGACGCCACTCCCCATAGCGGTGCGCAGTCCAGATTCCTTCGGTAAAACAGCGATTTCAAGATCCCGTACATTATAACAATTTTACCCCAGTAACACCAAGAATTGTCATAATAAAGACACTGTTCAATTTCCTGACCTTGATCATTTTTATTTAGAATATTTATTTAAATAATCTTGTGGGGAAGATTTTTTTATTGGGGGGAATTTATCATAACGAAAGTATTAAAGAAGTTGGTTAAAGTGCATTGGCTAAACAGATAACGAATACTTGTTTATATTCACAGAAAAATGGGGATGAGCCTGTCCATACCGGGTATAGAATTTTGAGTAAAAAATGTGCGTCAGGACATTAGTATGGACTTGAGCTCATGTACTTACAAGGTTCGGAAATATGAAGTACGGTGTCCGTGCGTATAAAAAGGGAGATGCAGGGAAAGCAGTTCTCCAGTAGTCATCTGAAACTGTCTTTTGTCTCCTTTTTTGTACAGGTAGGATCATATTATGATACTTGCGCGTTTTTAATAAAAGGTAAAATAAAATATTCAGGATGTTCAAGTTAATATAATATTTTATTTTCAGAGTTTCGTGTTATCAAAGTTTATTGTTATTTAATATACATAATATTATATTGTGGAGTTTTAATCGGAATGTCATATTAAATTGTTATATCTAAATGAAAGAGTAGTCATGTGGAAGTTGTTTTGCTCCTCTTTTTGTACGGGGAAAATGGCTTTTCTCCAGGTAGAGGAGGATATGATTCTAGGTTATATAACGTGACACAGGCAACCCAGGTGTCTGGACAAGGACGAATAGGGTCCTGAGGAACAAATTAACTGAAAAAACGTAATGGGTGAAATCTTAGTATGATCTGAAAAGGAAAAAAGGTCTTACGACTTAAACATTTTGATAGGATGCAAAAACAATTCGAAAAAAAATATCGTGTCCATCAGATGAAGGAAGGGTCCCCCATAACATGTTTAATATTTTGTAACCTTTAATGCTGATCAGTTTAAACATTCGACATTTCTATGTTCTAGCTATTCATTGAAAGGAAATTTGCCAGGGGAGAATTTAGAATACGGGCGGAAATTTGTATTAGCATGTAAAATACTCTGTAAACACACCTTGTCAAAAAATAATGTGAAGATAGCACAGTTCTTGTTAATTTCTTTTTGTAAGAAAGCAGAGCAGGCACATGGTAGTGACTGTCTTAAAAAATAGAGAAGAAATATACATACCTTTTATCAGGTTTACATATATATGAAATACTTTGTGGTGACTTAAGATCCTTTATCGGGAAGGTGTCTTTTTCCTGTGTTTACTCAGGAAAAATAAATAAATAAAATAAATGCGCATTCACTAAAGTAAATTTGATAAAATCTGGGGATGGGGGGGGGGCATCAAATATTTTGTTTTCAGTGATTTTTGTAATAAATATTTATGTTGATATACTTTATTGTATCAAATATCAATATCGTTAAAATGTCATATTAAAAGGATGTTTCTGAATACAAAGAAGTCATCTGGAAGCTGTCTATCTGCCTCTTTTTTTAAACAGACTGTGGTAGACGCTACTCCCCATGTAGCGAAGGAGACATTCCAGTGTATCACATTAGCTAGGGCACTCACAAAGTGTTGGCATGTTGGAACTAAGATCTCGAGGATCAAATACTTGGCTAGCCGTATCTACCAGTACATTCCCAGTCTATACCTTATACGTACGTTTTTAAAATTTAATTACCTATTGTTGTGTTGTGTTACTTGATTTATTATAATTCAGTGTAACAATGTTTTTATACAGTATTGTGTGGTGTACTCTTATTAAAACATTTTTTTTTCCTTTTAGGTTGCCCGAGATACCTGAACCATGGATACAATTAAAATATCGCATAACAAAATATATGATTCGTCAGTCCGAGGTTGTTTCTGGGTATAATTTATTATCCAACCATAGATATTTACAAACACTCCTACCAAATTCAATCAGACACCCTTTAATAATTGGAAAGAATTTTTGATTTATTCAGAAATATTGCTCTTGTGAAATTAATTAAGCAGCAGAGGAGTCAAGATGACACTCAGTCAATGATTAATTTAGCATTAAATACAACGTTTTATTTGATGTACAATTATCATTTGACAGTTAACTTGCTACTTTTTAATCTTTACAAAAATGTCTATAAATCTGAAGAGTTTTCGCAGCAGAGGAGCCAAGATGACCCTCAGTCAATGATTAATTTAGCATTAAATACAACGTTTTATTTGATGTATAATTATCAATTGACCGTTAACTTGCTACTTTTTAATCTTTACAAAAATGTCTATAAATCTGAAGTTTTTGCAGCAGAGGAGCCAAGATGACCCTCAGTCAATGATTAATTTAGCATTAAATACAACGTTTTATTTGATGTATAATTATCAATTGACAGTTAACTTGCTACTTTTTAATCTTTACAAAAATGTCTATAAATCTGAAGAGTTTTCGCAGCAGAGGAGCCAAGATGACCCTCAGTCAATTATTCCAAGGTAAAAGTGGTCCTAATCAGCAAAGTAAAGAGTGTAATTTCATTATAATTCATCAAGTTATAATTAGAAAAATATTTAAAAGCAGAATTAAAGTGGTTAATATCTGTTGAAGATTAAATCTAAGTTTGCAAGTTCAAATACTTTATTTTTCATTCTAATTTTGCTAGCTGGAAAACCAAAAATACAAGGCACTTGAAGAGCGTACACTATCAACATCTACCCTGGTGGTACCAAAGTACGGCCTGACGTCACCAGTATTTAGCCCCGGGTCGCCTGCATAGTTTCTTTCTGCACCTCATTATAATTTATTTCCATTATCGTCAGCA
This sequence comes from Magallana angulata, assembly GCF_025612915.1. Taxonomy (NCBI): domain Eukaryota; kingdom Metazoa; phylum Mollusca; class Bivalvia; order Ostreida; family Ostreidae; genus Magallana; species Magallana angulata. The sequence continues at coordinate 7,190,324 of NC_069112.1, read as the reverse complement.
TCAATGACGTCTCTAAGGGAACAACACGTTTGAGAGAGGAGCTGGGGCGCTTGTAGAATTCGTATATTCCGTAAGCGTCGATCTTTAGCAGACGTCGCGCTGGTAAATTACATTTTACATAATAATCAGGAAGTGGACTCATTCCCATGGGCGGTATATTTGATACATGAACATTTTCATTTTTTGAGGAAGCCCAATTATCCTCTAATAGAGGGGTATAAATCAAAACATTCGTAATGAATCCGATTACCGAAGTGAACAAGGGTAGGGTGAATAAAAAGTAACCACTGAGAAATCAATATGAAATAATTGCTTTCCTACGACAAAGAAAACAATTCACGGGAAACCAGAATTTACTATGAAGTAAAATCCGTTTCCTAGAAATAAAAGGCAAGATCTATCAATGGACCAGATATCAGCTAAAAGGCAAGATCTATCAACGGACCAGATGTCAGCTAGCCTATTCTACAATGATCACCATACTGCAGTGCTGTAATATGATCCCTTTACCGACCGTATTCCGGCCGGTGGTTTTGCAGGGTTTACTAATCTTTCTGTCTCGCATCATTTTAAATGTGCTGAAAAGACACTCTTCAAAACAAGTCAACGGCGATATTTTCACCGGAGTGGGCGAAAACATTTGGATTCTGTTACGTACATGACTACTCACTTGGACAGGGAACGTCCAGATAATAACGGCTATAATTAGTAAGTTTCTATCCGTTTTACATTTAACCCCCTACACAACTTATCATGTAGACAGTCTTCACTATTTCATGGCGGTGAAAAATAAAGATGATCGCATTTATAAGACTGACAATCTGAGCACAGACAATGCTGCTGAAATGCCCTGCTGCTTTGGTAAATGTTTAAGATGCTCTGAGTAACAGAAACTGGCACTGACCAGATGCTGACGGCCTGATTAGAAACAGATGTGTTATCTTGTTACCGCGATGCCAAGGGCGCATTAGGGGAACCGTGTACTAATTTTTCATATATCTTTAAAATACAAACAACAAATATTAACACCGTAATAACAAAATCTCACACCAACTACAGAAAAAACCATCGGTATTTTATAAATATTGAATTGTTTGTTATATTCGTTGACTGGCATTCTTTTCCGGAAATTTACGGTCCTTCCCGTAAAAGTCTAACTTTAGAATAATCACTTCGGTCAAAATAATGTGGACATCATTTAGTCGCATTTTGTATATCTTGCGGTTTTTATGTTATACTAAGAAATGATTGGGTTAAAAACAATATCGAAAACTATATGAAGCCACCCGCAGTAAACCTGCTCTATGTATTAAATGATGAATTTACTCAACCAGGAACAGTTGATTAAATCAACGAACACATTAACATTCTACCGCGTACGTAATTTTAGTTAACACGTACTTTATATTTATTAAATGATATGAATAACAGTTAATGCTATTTCATCTATTACACAAAGAATTTTGTAAAACAACTATATTTATTTGTGGTTACATTAAAAGAAAACCAATAAAAAATATAACATTACGTGAAATTAGAATTTCAATAAGAATAATACAAAGAAAGCATTACTGTTTGTAAGTGATTATGATAAGAGTTAACTCGTACGACAAAGTCACATTTAAATAACTCTTAGGTGTGCGTTCCTATACACAACATTTAATGATTGTATTATTTTGAAAAATAAGGATATCAATACGTGAATTAGTTAGTAAATTTAAATGAAACAGTTCTTCTATCTATGAGTGTCTTGACAAAACTAACATTTGTATCGGTCATACCATATGGAGAAATCACGTACATTTTATTCATGAGCTTAATGCCATGTGACACTGCTCCCATTAATATTCATGTCTTTAAATTGTCTCCCTTACGAATGAAAAGTACATACCTTTTATGTATGAAATTTGTGCGATTATGTCAAAACTTTAAAAATTTTTTAGAATGAAAACATGTGTTGGGGCATTGCATAGATTATCTGTGTATGTTTTTGTCACCAAAATCAGTGATTCACGCTTCAAATTCACTTTGAATGCCTCTCTATCCAAGCATGAAAGATAATTTAAGATATAAGACTATAACGGCTAAAATGAGTAAATAAATAAATAAACAGCTAAAAATATCAGCTTGAAACATAATAAAATTATAACCTGAAAAATTTCATTCAATTTATAACGAAAATTCTTAAATAGAAATATGAAATATGCCTAATGATTAAATATAAAGCCTAAATGACTAGTTGCAAGTCCGATAGCTTACTGAGAAAGTCTTGACAAATGCAAAATTGGAAGTAAAAATGAACCGACAAAACTTTTTAAAGTCTTTTTTGAGTCAAGATATCTGACACAACTAGTTGGCAATGTAAACTTTGTAAATATATGAGGAACTACTTTACCTCTGTATGGCAGGTATTTTAAAAATAATTCCAAAATCCCTTCATGACGTCTTTCATCACTAAAACACACTTTTTTCCTACAACGCCCCGCTTCGATTTTTCAGATTCAAAAGGAACCGCCATCTCAATATTTAATGTAAACAAAACAAGCACATTCCGATCCCGGATGTAGTAAATGAGAAAACCAAATGAGGAGAAAATATTTCCGAAATACTTATTTTTTAATATTTATGATTTTTCTCATTCCTTTCTATATATTCTATTCGGTAATACTATGTATTTTGATTGCCGCAGAATGACTTATTAAATATGTAGGTAGCCACCACATATTGAAAGAATAAATCAAATCCAAAGCCATTTCATCACAGTTCGCCCAAAAATTTGATTGTATAGAGAAGGGGGTTTTTGGATTTTTCCCTTTTGACCTTTAGGTTGACGCCGCAAAGGGGAACAACTTTTGAAAAGTGTGGATTGGACTATTATTGTGCTTTAAATATATCGTTGATTTCTCAAAGTAACGAGAAGAAATAAAGCTTTGATATGATAAAAAAAAAACTTATCAAGTTTTTACTAACTATTTGGGCATGCATGTAGTATGTCTATTGTCCCTCTCGACAGCATTTTCTCTCAATTTCTTCACGGGGAAAAAGTTGCAGTCTTGCGGACCATCACACTTGCTTTTGTCCTCATAGTCAGTTAATACCTTCAGGTGTAAAGAAAACGGAATGGGCTTACAAGAACCTGTTTGATAAAACTGGTATTGCTTTTGGAATGCACGTCATCATGAAACAGAAGGGTCAATCAATATTTTAACAAGACCTTAGGAGTTAGAAAACGTCCTTATCAACAGAATTCCATTCAAACTTCAAGCTGTCATGATGGGATCAAGAATTCTTAATCTGCAACTTGGAATTTTACCAGCACAGCAGATTCCACATCCACAATTTGAGAAAATGGAATGAACGTTGCCTTTGTATATAACATGCACTAGCAAGTACATATATAGTGACTCTTTCTAGTTTCTGGGAGGTTTGTTTTGGAGAAATTAGAATACAACTGTAAATAATAGTACACTTTCATGAATCAAAGGATATACTCATATGAGTTTGAATGTGTTTTATGCAATTGGTGCTTATTTTTGGGATCTTATTTGTATCAAAAAACAGCAAATTTTTCATATGTTTTTTGTACATGTATTTTAATAAGACAGATGTTTGTAGCAGACTACCTTTCTATTTTTTATTTGGTTTCAAAAATTGTTGATCAACTGATATTATATGAAATTCTGAGAGATTCAGGTAATAATCTAGAAGAAAGTGAAAAATTAGTCGCTATTTCCTATAACAACTGTAAAAATTAATAAATATATCACCTTATCATTCACAAAAATCCAAAATTATCATTTCTTAGCTACAAAATCTGTTATAACTTTTCATCTGCATGGCTGAAAATTAAAAGAAAACATATTTTGAACCTATACCTTTCATGTGTAGTTTTTTTAAAAATATGTTAACTGACTGTGTGTGCGTTTACTAGTAATAGTACATTTCTTAGGTAGTATCTACTCTTCACACTTACTTGTAGTACAGAGCTTTAAAGGGACTTGGACACGATTTGACTTAAAAATTTTCAAATTTTGTTTTCCCATTTTCAATGTTTATACTGATAAATATAGAAGTTTACAATGCTATGTCAAAATTTGAAAGACAAATATCAAGTTATAGGCAAGATACAGAGATTATAATTCTTTGTTTTGTAAACAAAGCTCGAAAATGTCATTTTTTACGAATGTGTTGTATTGGTGTAAGTTTCAATCAAGTGTATCTTTCTTTTGTTGAAAATAGTATTTATGAAGATATTGAATTAGTTTAAATTGTTTTTTGCATGTCATTTGTCTACAAAATGGTAATTCTCTACATTACATTTTTGTAAACAACTATGAGACTCGAGCTTTGCTTACATAACAACCAATTCTTACCTCTGTATCTCGCTTGTAACTTGACTTTAACATTCAATTTTTTGGACAATCATTTAGAATTTTATACATAAAAAATAAAAATAAAATTTTTGAACTCAAATCGTGTCCAAGTCCCTTTAAACTACTTCCTTTAATAAACATGTATCATAGATATTTTTAAAATTATTATACTTTAAACAGGGAAGCTTCTGTTTAGTTTACTCTTCATGTTAACAACCAGACAATCTGGCATGTCATTAATTGTCATTGTGATGTTTCTAAATGTAACTTGAAATTTGATTTATTTGTTATTAATTGTCAACTACTATAGATAATGGTTATACTTCTAGTTATTGTTGAGTTGATAATATGTGTATTCTTTGTACCAATATTTTGTTGAACTGTACATACCTGTAAATATAGGTTTTGTATACATTTTCGTAGATAGTATTTTGTCGTAGTAGTAGTTTTGCCCATCAATTATGCCAAATTTTAATGAAGAAAAATACGTACAAAATTTGCTAACAAAACAAACGACATTAAAAGGTACCGCGTTATTTCGCCTCATGTTAAATTTCACCCCGGACGACGAGACGGGTATGGTTGTATTACGACTTTGACATCGCTTTAAATAAAGGTCGAAATGATCAGACAAATTACAAATAAACATGTGTACGTTTTTGTTCGCTAATATTTCCAAAGTCTGCTTTCTTTACAATCGATGCATAGCATGCGGGTTGAATAACCCCAATCATTCGGGGGACGAAACCAAGCGGTTTCCTTTTCTAAACATTCCCGTGATGCATTTTGGTTTGTTTTTTTCGTTTGCCCAAAGAGAAATTATTTTTATTTACTTTGAATATTTCTAACTTTGAAAGGAGACTGATTCTGCTGTTGTAAATAGAAGAAAGTCCATAACTTTCTAAGATAAATGATTTGTATGGAAAATATTTTGATACTGTAATTACAAAAAAATGGGACCAAGCAGCTTTAACAGGATGTTGACGTCCAATTGATACAAAAATATATCCCACAATATGGCATGCCAAAACAAATAGTGTGTTAAAATTTCAAGCATCTGCGATAAACAGTTGCTGAGAAATCGTAGACGGAAATTTGTTTGAGAATTTTGGCTAAAAATAAAGTACTCATTAAACAGGAAGTTGACGTCCTATTGGTACAACAATACATCCCACGATATAGCATGCCTATACAAATATTGTGTAAAAATTTCAAGCATATGCGATAAACAGTTGCTGAGGATTCTTTGACAAAAATTTGTTGGAAAATTTTTGCTAAAAGTAAATAAAGTCGTCATTTAACAGGAAGTTGACGTCCGATTGGTACAAAAATATATCCCACAATATGGCATGCCTTAACAAACACTGTGTAAAAATTTGTGATAAATAGTTGCTGAGATAAATGCGACAGAAATTTTTGTTATGGACGGACGGACAGAGAGACAGACAGACACACACACACAAGGGTAAAACAGTATACCCCCTCTCCTTTGGAACGGGGGTATAAAAAAAGACATCATTTCCCATCATTTGCATCTTCTCATCATGCATCTCTTTACTTGTTTCCAGCTTGTTTCTCTGAAATTCAACTTGCCTTTTTTCGTATTGCTGCAGCCATTCCGTGACTCCATCTGTCTTCCTTTATTGAACATCTTTCTTATTACTAGTGTGTTTCTCTTTTGAACTGGGGAGCTGTTCTTCTCATTTGTTGAGGGGTACCTCTTTTGTGAGTAGAGTTACATTACAGTCCTCCACCTCATCGGGATCACACTCTGTCATTTGTACTGCATTCATTTTCTCTGGACAGTCATTGGCCCAATGAAAAACTTTTACATATGGCACATTTTGTCCGTTTCCGAAACTTGTTTTGTCCCTCGTTGTTTGCTGTTTATTTTCTTGTTTCGTGTGTAGAAAACAGGTTCCTGATTGACTGTAATGATTTACATCCGAATAAGAACTAGCATTTTCATCAAAAGATCGTTGTAATGCTGACTTTATAGATTTGTACTGAAGGTCAGTGCATGCTGTTAAATCTAATTGTTTCTCTTGTGAGGAAAGTCCTGCATTGTCCAGTATATTAAAGGCAGGAATGGCCCCAGGAAGTATCATTTCATACTTTGTTGTAGCGTTTATCAAATTCAAGGATGTAATCCGAGGTTTTCGTGTTTTCTGCTATTTTAAAAGCATCAAAGTTTTTGCATAGGCGTCGGAACCAGGGGGGGGGGGGGGAGGGCTTAGCCCCCCCCCCCCCCCCCCCCCACTTTTTTTGCAAAGTTAGACCTAACCATCAGGGACATAGCATCATAGAGGGTTCAGCCTCCCACTTTCTCTTGCAGCAAAGATGATTGTTCCTAAACTCGTGCATTTTAGTCAGAGACAGTGATACAGCCAGTGCTTGCTTTTCTTTCTTCAACTTTGTTACAAGCTGCCACACAGCAATTTCGTTTTTAGCTCACCTGAGCTGAAAGCTCAAGTGAGCTATTCTGATCACATTTTGTCTGTCGTCCGTCTGTCCGTCTGTCTGTCTGTCCGTCAACTTTTCACATTTTCAACATCTTCTCAAGAACTACTGGGCCAATTTCAACCAAACTTAGCACAAATCATCCTTAGGCAAAGGGGATTCAAAGTTGTGAAAATTAAGGGTCACACTCGTTTTCAAAGGGAGATAATTAGAAATTAATGAAAAATTTCGAGAAATTTTCAAAAATCTTCTTCTCAAGAACCAGAAAGCCAGGAATGCTAAAACTTGTGTGGAAGCATCCTCAGGTAGTGTAGATTTAAAGTTGTGAAATTCATGACCCCCGGGGGTAGGGTGGGGCCACAATGGGGGGTCGAAGTTTTACATAGGAATATATAGAGTAAATCTTTAAAAATCTTCTTCTCAGAAACTAATCAGCCAGGAAAGCTGAAACTTGTGTGGAAGCATCCTCAGGTAGTGTAGATTCAAAGTTGTGAAATTCATGATCCCTGGGGGTAGGGTGGGGCCACAATGGGGGGTCGAAGTTTTACATAGGAATATATAGAGTAAATCTTTAAAAATCTTCTTCTCAGAAACTAATCAGCCAGGAAAGCTGAAACTTGTGTGGAAGCATCCTCAGGTAGTGTAAATTCAAAGTTGTGAAATTCATAACCCCTGGGGGTAGGGTGGGGCCACAATGGGGGGTCGAAGTTTTACATAGGAATATATAGAGTAAATCTTTAAAAATCTTCTTCTCAGAAACTAATCAGCCAGGAAAGCTGGAACTTGTGTGGAAGCATCCTCAGGCAGTGTAGATTCAAAGTTGTGAAAATCATGACCCCCAGGGGTAGGGCGGGGCACAATGGGGGGTCGAGGTTTTACATAGGAATATATAGAGTAAATCTTTAAAAATCTTCTTCTCAGAAACTAATCAGCCAGGAAAGCTGACACTCGTGCGGAAGCATCCTCAGGCAGTGTAGATTCAAAGTTGTGAAATTCATGGCCCCCGGGGGTAGGATGGGGCCACAATGGGGGTCGAAGTATTACATAAGAATATATAGAGTAAATCTTTAAAAATCTTCTTCTCAGAAACTAATCAGCCAGGAAAGCTGACACTTGTGTGGAAGCATCCTCAGGTAGTGTAAATTCAAAGTTGTGAAATTCATGATCCCTGGGGGTAGGGTGGGGCCACAATGGGGGGTCGAAGTTTTACATAGGAATATATAGAGTAAATCTTTAAAAATCTTCTTCTCAGAAACTAATCAGCCAGGAAAGCTGAAACTTGTGTGGAAGCATCCTCAGGTAGTGTAGATTCAAAGTTGTGAAAATCATGACCCCCAGGGGTAGGGCGGGGCACAATGGGGGGTCGAAGTTTTACATAGGAATATATAGAGTAAATCTTTAAAAATCTTCTTCTCAGAAACTAATCAGCCAGGAAAGCTGACACTCGTGCGGAAGCATCCTCAGGCAGTGTAGATTCAAAGTTGTGAAATTCATGGCCCCCGGGGGTAGGATGGGGCCACAATGGGGGTCGAAGTATTACATAAGAATATATAGAGTAAATCTTTAAAAATCTTCTTCTCAGAAACTAATCAGCCAGGAAAGCTGAAACTTGTGTGGAAGCATCCTCAGGTAGTGTAAATTCAAAGTTGTGAAATTCATGATCCCTGGGGGTAGGGTGGGGCACAATGGGGGGTCGAAGTTTTACATAGGAATATATAGAGTAAATCTTTAAAAATCTTCTTCTCAGAAACTAATCAGCCAGGAAAGCTGAAACTTGTGTGGAAGCATTCTCAGGTAGTGTAGATTCAAAGTTGTGGAATTCATGACCCCTGGATGTAGGGTGGGGCCACAATGGGGGGTCGAAGTTTTACATAGGAATATATAGAGTAAATCTTTAAAAATCTTCTTCTCAGAAACTAATCAGCCAGGAAAGCTGAGACTTGCGTGGAAGCATCCTCAGGTAGTGTAGATTCAAAGTTGTGAAAATCATGACCCCCAGGGGTAGGATGGGGCCACAATGGGGGGGTCGAAGTTTTACATAGGAATATATAGAGTAAATCTTTAAAAATCTTCTTCTCAGAAACTAATCAGCCAGGAAAGCTGAAACTTGTGTGGAAGCATCCTCAGGTAGTGTAGATTCAAAGTTGTGAAAATCATGACCCCCAGGGGTAGGGTGGGGCCACAATGGGGGGGTCGAAGTTTTACATAGGAATATATAGAGTAAATCTCTGAAAATCTTTTTCTCAGAAACTAATCAGCCAGACGATTCTTTATAATTGTTAAGACTTTGGCTCCAGGACAATTCTTCGGCCTCACAAGAAGGTTCAGAGTTTGATGTAGCTTAATATCCCATATATAAACAATTGTAAAGGATCTTTTTGAGGACTGCAATACTCAACATGTGATATGACTATAAAATCATCCTGTTAGAAAAGGGACTAATGATTATAAACATAATAATATCCAGGGGGAAAAATGGATTTTATTTTTACAGGATCTACATATATTATTGTACATTGTCCAGATTGTTTGTATTATGACTTCATTAAGCTGATTTTATCATACCCATTGTTCTTCAGGTGAGCGATGTGGCCCATGGGCCTCTTGTTCCGTGTTTCATAAGTCATTGACTTTTGATCAAACATTGGGGGGTTCTTTAAGTTGCTAGCCATGGTTATCTTCTGTTTCCGCGCTCTGCTACCATGAACAGATACCTTTAATACTCTATAAAAGATAACATCTCAATAAGGCTCCTTGCCATTTTGGTTCCCGCCATTTAAAAACGCTCTCCTCTCTCCGGAGTAGGGAAAAGTCCACATGTGAACTGGCTAATTACCCAAAATGTTCAATAGTAACAGGTAGTGGTGGGGGGTTCAATATGTTGAGAGCCTCAATGTTCTTGTGATTTAAAGCATTAATTGATTTAGTCGAAACTAGTAAGTTGTTTTGAAAAATGCATCACTATATAAATAGTGCCTGTTTGGGAGGGTAACAGTTGAAATTGACACCCCGAGAAAACCATTGTCAACCGACGCGAAGCGGAGGTTGACAATGGTTTTCGAGGGGTGTCAATTTCAACTGTTATCCTCCCAAACAGGCACTATTTATTTTGTTATACTGAATGTCTTAATTTTTAAGAAAATTTTACTGCTTTTAAATAGGAATAACGTGAATTCTACAGCGAACCGTACGCGCATTATTTTCGCGCATGTAACATTTTTTAATGTTACCCGTTGCTAAGTGCGTTGCTAACGCTGAGGGTAATAGAAAATATTATTAACTGCGTCTTAACCAATCAGATTTCAGTATTTAACATGAGAGTATAACAATAGATTTTAACGCTTACTCATGCAAATTATTTACTTATTAATAGTTTACACATTATATGCTTTACCTACATGCAAGAATGTTTAAATATGAAATAATTATTTTGTTTTATGAATTGAAATTTAGGATGGCTAAGATTACCATTTTTGAGTTAGAGATAGTACGAAGCAGTATGCCAGCACCGATTTCTGTAAGCGTAATGGCCAAATTTTAAAAATTGGCCACGTTGGAAAGTTCAAATCAGTAATTGGGAAGGCGCTGATATGATAAATTTTAATTTAGTTGCCACCTGCACAGACACAAGTAAAATCGGAATGATAAACGAGGAAAAACTTCTCACATCAGAGAGAGAATTTATCCCGAAGAACGGAAAAGTGGCAAAGGTCCGTAAAATTAAAGTTTTGGCAAAAGCAAACATTGACATCCCAGTTGAAATATTAGACAATGCAGAACAGCTTCTTCTTCTATCATCCCCAACTTAAAAAGGTAAAAGAGATACTAAATAACAATAGAACACAAAATCAACTGTACAGGGGCAGCTGTCAAAGGTTAACATTATATAAATAGTGCCTGTTTGGGAGGGTAACTGTTGAAATTGACACCCCGAGAAAACCATTGTCAACCGACGCGAATCGGAGGTTGACAATGGTTTTCTCGTGGTGTCAATTTCAACAGTTACCCTCCTAAACAGGCACTATTTTTTTTTTATTGTACTGAATGTCTAAATTTTAAAGAAAATTTTAGTGCTTTTATACAGAAATAAAGTGAATTCTACGGAAAATCGTACGCGCATGTAACAATTCGTTGTGTTACCTGTTGCCAAGTGTGTTGCAAACGCTGAGGGTAGTAGAACGGATTACCAACTGCGTCTAAACCAAGCAGATTTCAGTATTTAACATGAAAGTATAATAATACAAATTACTCGTTCTGTACAATAGATCCACCTACTTTGTTTAATTTATAGGGACATGGTCCGCAGCAATGTTAAGGCGTCATGGTGCTAAAATACGACTGGAAAACGATATTATTTGAATAAGCGCGAAAATACTTTGACCGGGTGTATTTCCTGAAATATTTGTTACATTTATTGACAACGATGTTAAACAATATATTTGATGTATTTTGGTGCCGTCCATCATCGTGACAGACGAATCTTAAAATTGCAAACGATCTATTTTAATCGCATCGGCGTAGGTGATTAATGATATTAAATCATAAATATTTAAAAGAAAAATCCGTTCTTATGTCATATACTATGAAGTTTATTAACTGGTCACACCTGCCATGTGTTCTTTGTCGTAATCGGGGAAAAAAACCGGAAAAGTCCGTAGACAATTAGGTGATTAAATTATGGTCTAACAATTAGTATGAAAAACACCAGTCAGCATGCATTTGCTTGCTGACAAGGTCGTTGTATCGAACATAAAACTTACGAAAAGATGATTTCAAACGAGACTTATGATAGTCCTGTTTTATAAACTTGTCAGTAGCTTCTCTTGCCTTAGAAACTGTTCATACTAAGAGCATGCCTTTGTGTATCGAATTAAATGAGAGACGAAAAACATAGCAGGTGATGAAGGTATACCGCTACATAAGTAAGGAAAGTTGACTATGGAAAATTTTAAGTCGTCGCCTTTAACGTAAAGTTAGGTTACCAGCAATGTCCAGTAACATTTCCAATAAAATATCTTGATAATATATTACTTTCAGTATGTTATTGTGTATAAAATATGCACAATATTATTTTGATTAAATTAAAAACTTACAGGGTTCATTTTCCCCGCCTGTTTCCTTTACATAGATGCTTATAAATGTATCTTGTTTTGCAGCACTTGTAGTATTCAATTAGACATTCAGAGCGATAGAAGAGTTTTTTTCTTTTCACGTCACTCCATACATGAGCAATTTGCTTTTCTTGGATTCAGTAGGTTCAATTTTCCAACTCCTTTCGAAATTGAGCTTGAAATGGGCTCTTCTTGCATGTACACTTTGTTTCATCAGCTTGAGGAATTTGTCAATTCTCTCAATTTTCTCCTCATGCATGCGTATTGTCTTTGTCAAAAAATCTTCATGTTTTTGGATAATTGCATGCAAATCATACTTTCTTTTTTCTACATTTTGAGCTTGAAACGGGATCTTCATCTGTGTCCATTACGAATGCTTGTCTGGTGCATGCCTTTGTTCCGTACTCATCATGATTGTCAATTGTAATTATGGAAAAAATAAATAACCCATGGTGAAAGGGTATAGAAAATGTGTTACCTGCAGTTGCATGGAAGGATAACCCTTGCGGTTATAGTAATCATAGTCCCCGTCAGGTGCATTAATAGGGCGTATGTGGGTGCCATCAATAAACCCGACTGCTCCAGAGATTCCACAAGAATTTCCACTTCTTCTGCAATTTGAAGCTGTTTCACCGTCGAGGGCCAACGGATAATCTACAAAAGAAATAAAAATGTTAATAGTTGCGTTGTTTTTTTTTAATCATAAACACTCCGATCCCAAAGAAATAGCTTGAAAATGCTCACATTTTTCCATATACATGTATGTTAATTTGGTGTCATTTTTAAACGGAGGCTGTATAACAGCCTCCGTATATTGTGTTTGTCTTGCCCGTGATGTCAAATAATGAGGATTTCTTAAGCACCATCTAGCGGTGGACGAAAGCATGAATAATTATGAGATTCAATGAATAAACATTGTGTGCTTCTTTGTCTCCGTCGTATATCGTTCGGGTATTATCAATCAATCTCCCGCGGAGACGTATCTTTCTTAACAGCTGCAACCCCCCCCCCCCCCCCCCCCCCCCCCCCCCCCCCCCCGGGCAAGTGATTTGGGAAGTCACTATGTTTTTACATGCTGATAATTCTGTCGCGCGTGAAATTTTTTTTAGCTAGAATTGACAAAAGAACTGAAGCAAACAATTGCCATAATATATATCATTAACACTGGTACTATATAAGCAGCATATACCGTGATATAGAGGTGGAGGTATAGGCGATGACGTAATTATTAGGGCCACCTAGAGGGTATTTTTAGAAAAGGTAGCAATATAGAGGTCGTGTTCTCATTGGTGGACTGTATATAGAGGTGATGACGTAGTTACTATTGAGGCCCTATAGAGGGGGGACTTTTTAGAGCAGTAAATTTATAGAGGTCGTGTTCTCATTGGTTGCTTTTAGAAAGGGAGGTTGAATATACAGATTTAGTGAGCATGTGTAAAAAAAGTAGGAGGTTTTAGGTTATGACGAAACCATAAGATGATTCTATGGTTTGAGAGCATGCGCTGTAGTATCGATAACGTAAAATAGATGATATTAAGCAATACGTGAATTTTATTTAGAAAAAATAGATCGATTTGGATGACCTATTTTGAGCAAACAGTGAAAATAAGGTGTACTTACCTGTGCACAGAGAGAGAGATATTTTAATAAAAAAAATTACATGAAAAAATGAGGTGATGTAGCATGCGCACTTGAACATTAAAAAAGGGTGTATATTAAAAAAATTTAGGGTATATTTTAAAGAGTAGTTACAATTTTTTATCATTTTTAGACGGTGGCTATAAATAGCCACGGTCTATTGCTACGGTCCTGACCGGAAGAGTATTTCTCACGGGGACCCTAGCGGATAAGGAACGATAACTCTGTTCGGTATGCAGTGTTACACGCAATGTTTTATCTATATGTCGATTTCAGTATGAGAACTAATTTTAATCTTATCAGATATTTTAAGCATTAAAGCTGCTAATCATTTTGTACCTATATTTAAATAATCTCACAATAATCGCTTCTTGTTTTTTTTTTTTTAAACAGGTTTGCCATTTCATATTTCAGCAATTATGCTTCATCGATAAATTCAGTCATTTTCAACGCATTAATTTAGTTGAGGCAGAATATTTTTTTGTTGTTGTAGCTTATTCTAAAGAATTCACAACATATACTGACAATGAATATTACATAAATTACATTTTATTGAACTTAAACCGATCAATGGCACACTTTCTTCTACAAGTGTGCATGTGTTTTTAAACATACAAAAAGCTTGAAATTTACGATACAAATGTGTTTAATTTTGGTCTGACCTGTGATTTACCTAATTTTGTAACCCACTCAGTCTGTAGGAACATTAATTTTATTACAGGCACCTCAATATTCATCAGACAATATTTACTACTGATGTTGACGCTTTACTTCCTGCTGACTTTCTCTCAAACACGCTAATCGATCGGCCTCGGATTGTAAAATTCACGTGCAAATCAAGTCGCCATTTTACAATTTTACATGTATACATGAATAAACAAACCACATTTTACGATGCTTCAAAGATTTTCAGTTCAGATTTTTTTGTAAGCAAATAAGGGATTAAAGACATGCTGTAAAACGTCTTATGGATTTCTCGGCGTGTCAGCTCGTGTATCTCTAATTTGCAGCAAACGCTAGCTTCTGTGAGAAAAAACAATCGGTTCAACTCATGCAATATTCCATATTCATTTATGGTACATTGTGAACGGTAATGTAAGATATAATAATTTTGTTCACTTAACATACAGTTTCTGATGAATTGTTCACAATAAACTGAATAACGCAATTCGATGAGCGAAGCACAATTCGGACTTTAATCCATATGCGCCCATCTCTGCTATAAGAGAACTTTTTCTTTGGTTTTGGGGGATTTTGTCGCTAACAGATAACATTATTACACATGTACGTAAATATCGCCCCTTTTGTTCTCAAATAATTTTTAACTCGCGAGTACAACTCTATTATGAGCTATCTTAGATATTTGTTTTCATTTACAAATAGGCGGGCCTATATAAATGCGTCAGTTTGCAATCGAAATACACACCTGTCATCACTCAACGAAATGCTACATCGGCCGTAGCGTATACATCCATGCTATATTTGCGATAAATAATGAAACATGAAGGTAAAAAAATGTGCTTCATAGATAACTGTAGTTTTCTGCTGAGCTACAGAACTATATAGCTTTCCGAAAATATTGCCGGGATTTGCAAACCCTAGATCTATTGTATAATACATGCAAAGAATAAAATGAAATTTATATACACAGCTGTACGGTCAGAAAAAACATGCGTTCAACTTGGATTTTGTTTGTTTGGTGTTTTTAAAAACTAATTTTGAATAATTAATCAATATTTGTTATAAGTTTACTAAAAAAAGTTTAATGTAGCAAGTAAATTATGCGTGTAAAGTGTACTGAGAAGCGATAAGATATACATGTGACTTTCCCAAATTCGTTCAAATGATTTGAATAAATCTATAGCTAAATACAGTAAGACAAATGTTCTTTAAAACTTGGATTAATGAAACTGCCGCGACTGAATATTGTATGATTTTTTTTTTCAAATTTGTACTCACTTTCGTTGCGAGCAAATGGAAATAATCCACTTAAGTCGAAGATAAAATATTGATTGACTCTTCTGTTTCATGATGACGTGCATTCCAGAAGCAATACCAGTTTTCTCAAACAGGTTCTTGTAAACCATTCCGTTTTCTGTACACCTAAATTTATTAACTGACTATAAGGACAAAGCAAGTGTGATGCACATGGTCCACAAGCAAGTGTGATGATGCAACTTTTCCCCCGTGAAGAAATTGAGGGAAAATGCTGTCGAGAGGGACAATAACCGTACTACATGTATGCCCAAATAGTTAGTAAAAACCTGATAAGTATTTCATGATACCAAAGTTTTATTTGTTCTCGTTACTTTGAGAAATCTACAATATCTTTAAAGCACAATAGTCCAATCCACAATTTTCAAAAGTTGTTCCCCTTTGCGGGGTCAACCCAAAGGTCAAAAGGAAAAAAAAACAACAAAAACGGAGTTTTAATGTCAACTGATATAGATACAAACATATAGATACAAACATATAGATACAAACTTCTATACTACAAAGGCTACTATGATAAATCTATAGGATTTCCCCAAAACATGACGATAAAGAGACACAACATTTGAAAAGAGTGGATTGTGATCACAACTACGATTTCCACATAATTATCCATGTAGGTAACTCACGACCAGTTGTGCGAGTAAGCGTCAGGTATTAGTACACGTATGAGATGCTGGCTGTGGATTTTCGACAACAATAATTACCATACATGTAATATGCCACTTTCAAACGGCGCCACCGTCTAACAGTACTTTCAGTACTTTGATTTTAAAATGCCCTTAACACCAAACGATTCAACTCCTTCGGCTGCGGTAAGCGGGCTGGATACTGCTTTACCAATCCCTGAGCATGAAGACTGGGATTGGGAAATAGCAATGGATCCCTATCCTTCTGGGAGGTTAAGAGACATTGATGGTAGACTAGTGTATATGTTTGATTATAAGTACGAACAGTACTTACAAAATCTACAAGACCAAAAAGAAGAAAAAGAAGAAAAAAAAGAAGAAGAAGAAGAAGAAGTAGCAGAAGAAGAAGAAGAAGTAGAAGAGAAAGAAGAAGAAGAAGACAAGAGAAAAGAACAGTAGCTTCTTTGAAGCTCAAATATTTCAACGGTCGTTTTAACGGCCACCAAATTTTTCGAAAAGATGTCTCTAATACAATGAAACGTGTGCATTAGAGGAAAAGTATTATTCGAGTACAGTAGGTGAAAAGGTTTTTTTTCCCACCGAATGTACTGTATAATGAAAGATTTTTTCTTGACAACCTACAGTTAATTTTTTCATATGCTTAATCAGTTAAGTTTGTGATAAATAACTGTAGGAAGCAAGAAAATTGAAAAAAATAACGGAAATTATATGCTTTTTAAGAAGAAAACAAATTAAAATTATGTTCAATATTTTTTATATAACATTTTTTTTTAAAAAAAACATAATTTTTATAAGAATAGGTTTTATATATAGAACATAATTGCTATCATTTGTTATAATGTCTAAAAAAAAAAATAAGTGAACGGTATTGCATAAACGTGATGAAATAATAATGTCCTTATACGTATTTTTTACAAAGAATATTTTTAGAAATGATAAATACAGACATATATATATAAGGCAAAATTCTTTTTTGAGATATAGGTATTTTTCATTTCACATCTAGACATCAGTGGAAAAGGTAAGTTTTTAAATCATGATAAATTACTTAATGATGAGAAAAGAGAGGTAACTCTACAAACTATACAAGCACTGCGAAAATTTCCCGTTAATCCATTAAATACATGATATCCTCAAGTTCTTGTTCAATGTTATCAACTCTCGATTGTAAGTCTGTTAAGCGTCTTTCAATTTCTTCTTTCTCTTCTTTTAACTCTTCTTGTCTATGAATCATCCTCTCCAATATAACACCGTCAATGTCAATTTCCATTTGTTCTGCCGTTTGCTCTTCTTCTTCTTCTTCTTCTTCTTTTTCTTCTTCTTCTTCTGTTTCTTGATGTTGTGTTTCTTTATTTCTGAATAGCTGTAGACCTTCACAAGAAGTACCTACTTCTTTGGTTGATTTTAAGGGGAGATTGGAGTTACTGTAATTATATAAAAAAGAGGAGGGTCAATGTTACATAAGTTTATATTTTGTGCTTAAAATAAGTGAAAATTAAACAAAGAAAAACATTCGGTAGAAAAAAAATTGTTTTATATAAAGTTTTTTTTAAATATTTTTTTCTATATTAAATTATCCTTTTTTTCATTTGCTTTAAATAAAACGCATACCTGACTGTGAAATGCATGGTATTTTCTGTAAACTGTATGGTAATGCTGTTATTAGCTGTCAAGTCATTTCTAAAAAAAAATGAAGAAATGAATATTAAAAATTTAAAAGGATAAATAAAGACAAAAATAAATAAAATAAAATCTGCATAGATGTAAAAAAAAACTACTTACATAATAATTACTTCCATTTTTTTTTGGAGGGTGAATTGAATTGTTCAGATCTGGTCAGAAAAAAATGAACTTGTCCTATTGGGTTTAAGATTGCAAGGTGATTTTCTTAAAATTTAATTTGATTTTTATAAAAAAAAGAGATGCATTTTCCCTCCAATTTTTTGTACTGTTTAAGTTTTTTCTGATTGGATATTGGTTTGATTTTGTTATATATTGTGAATGTTGAATTTCCCTCCAAAAACTATTTTACTCCTACTCATTGGATACAAAAAACAAATTCTTTTCAAATGCGTAAGATTTTCTGATTGGATATTAGTGCTGTCTTGTTATACATTGTAAATGTTAAATTTCCCTCCAAAAACTATTTTACTTTTTCTGATTGGATGCAGAAAATGAGTTCTTTGCAGCTGGTACAGTGTATTGAAACAGGTTAATGATATGTATATTATCCTACGGGTGTAGATAAAATTGATACCGTAACCCTTTCAAAGTTTGATAAGATTGTACTTATAATGATGTGTAACGTGACGAGAAAGAATTTTTTTTTGTTAAGATGACATCGATTTCAAAAATTGAAAGAGAAACGCATAGTTTTCAAAAATTGAATACAATACTTGATACATTGGTAATGGGTTTTGTAACATTAGTTTAAATTTTTTTGCGTATATTTAAGAAAATGCTGAATAAGTGAAATACTTTTTAAATAGGATGACATTATTGAATGAGAAGTGCAAATCACCCCTCACCCCCCCCTTTTTTTTTGCAATTAATTGTAAGAATGAATCAACCCATGGATGTGATATGCTTTGACTCTGGTAAAAGGGCACAAAGCTGCTGACTTTGTATTTTTTCACTTCTTTTGGAAAGGTTTGACCTAATAAAAGTAATTGCATTTACAATAAAATCAGCTCGATTAGAAACTTTTTTGACCTAATGGGTCAAGTTAATTTCTACTTTTATTCAATATTTTTGTATTAGTGATTTCGGTTGACAAATAATTGTGCTAGTTCAATTTATTTTAACACAGATTTACTACACTTCACTTAATACAATGAACTGTTGCTAAAAAAAGGGCACATTTTATGTCATCATGTATAGGTCAGCTCTCTTCAAGTTTTGAAACTTTGGGGGTTCTTCAATTATAGGATCAATTACTACACCCGATTCTCCATTATCGTTTTTGACCCTCTAATGTTATGAGGGTCACAATTAAACTATATAAGTAAAGGTAAAAATTTTATCAGTACCGCACTTTGACTTCATTTCACACCGAGTATCTTTTATTACGTGTTGAATTGTAAAAATGCAATTTGCTGTTTTTCTCCTTTTCGGAATTGTTGGACTGTCGGTCCAACAATGTAATAATGTGAACCGTTGTTGTCGGGAAACCGCTCGCGGGTTTGATTGCGCCGTGAAGAGGGATCCATGTTCCTGTATTTCTCTGTGCGGGGTGGCAGACAACAAGATTGTGGACATTGGCCGCGCTACCCACAGAATATTTGCTTCAGAGAAAATAATTGTCCATCAGCAGAGCTCCACAGTCTTTACAAGGATGCCATGTCAAGGTATGTTTTTGACAATATTTATTCAAAGATATCATATTTTTTATGTAAAAAAAATATTTACAAAAAAAAGGGGGGGGGGTATGAATTTGTAACTGTTTAAAAATTTAAATAAAAATCTAAAATAAAAGAAATGTTAAAATTAAGTATAAAATAAAAAAACCTATGCTATTTTATAAGTAAAAAAAAATAATTATGGGGTGAGAAGACTATTTCGGAAAAATGTCGGGTTTTACGTCATCCCTCTTCAACTATTGAACTTTATTGAGCGCGCATTCTTCGAAGCAAAATGGTAGGTAGATGACATGTGGATTGTCATCCCGACACTTAGAATTTTATATTTTAATATTGGGGGCTTGATGGAATGAAAATACTTGTTAGATTGTGAAAGGTGTTTAATGTACTTAACTCACGACCCATTTATTTTCCCATTAAAAGATCGGATTGCAGACGACGGTTACCTGTCAAATTGTCATACCCCGCGATTTAATTTACGGAACACGAGGTCACATTTTTTTTAGTTGATGCATTGCATCATTGAAGGGTGGGGAAAAGGAATAAATTGAAGAAAGTTAACAGATAAAGAAGAGAATACCTTGTGTTTTGTCATAAAAAATACCTACATATTTTTTCTCAACTCGATTTACCATTCGAATTTCATCATCGATTTTTTTGGTAACATGATTACGCACGTGGGGGCCAAATTTCGATAAAAAAACATTCACACCATGATTTTCACACACTATGTCAGAATATTTAGATTTTTTATGATTAAAAAAAAATTTCACTTAAAAGAGCAAAAATATTAAAGCAATGCATATTTAATATGTATATATTTTTTTTGTTTTGAAGAACCGTCCAATAGCAATCGTGAGGCCGATGAGGCGACAACCAGTAAGACCAGCGCCACCGGAGGGGATGATCGTAGTTCATCTCCCTCCGAGGACCCCGTCCCCTCCGGTGAGCCTGTCTCCACCACCCTCCCCATTCAGGATACCAGTGAGCCCTCAGAGACTCAGAGGAGCGAGGCCCCAGCCACCAGCGAGGCCCCAGCCACCAGCGAGGCCTCAGCGACGAGCGTGGCGGCCACCGGGGGCCGCCACTTCCACACCGGCCTCCAGAGGACCCCCACACCCAGTAGTGGTACGCCCACCACCACCACCACCCCAGGGAGTTCCAGCCCACAGGAGGAGGCCGGTGTGGAGACCACCGGGGGCCGCCACCGCTACCCAGGCCGGGAGGAGGAGGCCACGACACCAGTAGAGGAGGGGGCGAGGTTTACAGGTAGAATAGGTAATTCTACCCACCCCTCCTCTACTGGTTCAACACCACCTGATGTTTCGCCTAGTTCTACCACACTCATATTAGGTAATTTGCAATCAAATACTTATCATATGAATTTAAATTACCTTTACTTTTTATTTTTACTTGTGTTGTTTCTTCCAATAAGTATTTATAGATTTATCATTTATTCTCAAAAAAAGCAGTTTGATACTAGACAAAAAGCCATAAATATGGCTGGTGTTTATAAAAAAACCTGTATTTTAAACTCTTATGAATCAAACAATATTGACATGGATGAATATTTTTCTGATTCATCTTTTAGTAATGATTATGCATCTATTGCATCTATTGTATCAGTATCAGAAAATGAATTATATCTGGAACCAATTACCAAGACTATAATAACCAAACTTTAATTTTTTTTTCAGTCACATCCATTTCCATTTCCATCTGCCTTATCATCACCATCATATTTATTGTCATTAGAAGAAAACGCCACACTACCATCCATAGATTACCTTCACCAATACCATTTATCCAGGAATCCCCTATCTATACTCCACCTTCACCACCTTTAAGTATTGACATGTCAACGCCATTACATACACCCTCATTGTTTTCAACCAGTACATCAAGTTCAGAGATATCATTATTTGATGTTTCAACGGTTCCTGCAGCAGCTTCTTCTAAACCATATTATGAAGAACACTGTGAAATGTCAACATTTGGTAATATAAATAGAAGGGTAACGAGATCAATGGTACAAAAGAAAAAAGATTAAATCATTTTTTATAACTCAGTTTTTTTTGGGAAGGGGGTGATTTTTGGAAAAATTTTTAATAGACTTATTTTTTTTCTGGGGATGGTAGGGGTATTTTTTAGGAAATTTTGTTTACAGACTCAAATTTTTTTTATTTTGGAAATTTTGGGGTAATTTTTTATCTAAAAGTAAAGATAAGCTACTGCAGGAACTGTCGAAACATCAAAATACAGAATGTTAACATTTATTCTATGAAGTATTTAAAAAGATTTGATAGTTTTGCTACATTATTTGAATTATTTTGTTAACTTAACAATAAGTATACATTGAATTATTTTTTTTGTAAGCTTTACAATAAGTATATATGTATGGCTGAGTTTAACAATAAGTATACATTTGAATTATTTTGTAAACTTAACAATGAGTAGATTTGTATGGTTGTGTTATGTAATTACACGCCACTTTTTGTTTTACTAAAATTTAAAAAATGTATATACTTATACATGGTGATGTATTTTTTTAAAAAATAAAATTAAGGATGTGACTAATTTGTAAAAACTAGGCGAAACATCAGGTGTCATTATGTTAAATTGATTTTTTTATGTTTTTTTAATTTTGTTTTACAAATTTTTACATGTGCACATTGATGTGCCAAATTGTTTTTTAATTTTTACTTTAAAAATATGATATTATACTACAGTAGGTGCCATTTCGTAATTCTAGTCTTTTTTTTTACCAAAACTTATAAAACTATTTTTCAAAATATTTGGTGTAATTTTATATTATGTAATTAATTTCTTAAGATACCATTTTTTGCTGTTTATTGTAGTATAATATCATGTATATATTTTATATTGTAGTTATACGATGCATGGTCATCCATTTAATAAATTTCGTAAAAAAAACTATCTTTTTTTCTGTTGTTCTATGGAGAAGGGAAAGATAATTTGAAAAGCCAGGTTGTAGAGTTATCGTTCTTTTTGCAGTGATAAAAAAGGGGAAAAAACAACAGGCAATGATGACTTTAAGAAAAAAGAAATAAATATTTGAAAAGCAAAAAAAAAAGAATCAGAATATGTTCATCTTTTTTTTTATATAGATGTCAGATTTCCTATGCAAGTACTGCGGCTTGATATTTAAGAATCACCTTGAAGGTCAAATGCATGAAGATGGACATAACCGCACAATGCTATCGAATAATGATGATGATGACCCAGTAATGATATATAATTGTTACCAGTAACTAATCTTAATTACATAATCATACATTTTTACTCCGTTTTAGAATATTAATAGTAAAAATCAACGATTTCATCTTACTATGAATTACGGAAATATCACATCCTTAAACGTTTTCAATTTTAATATTATAATTGAATTATTGTTTCCGGATTAATCAAGAAAGTAGAAGTAAGTAGTAAAATTATAAAAAAAAGACCATTACACTATTGAGATTAAATTGCATGTTCATTTTATGAGTACACATGAATATTTTTAAACTAGATGAACACCTTCTTCTTATGCGGATACTGTGGATTATTGTTTGACGATGACAACGAAGGTCAAAGACACGAGAGTGAACACGAGCTTCATCATGACGGTGAAAAGGGGGCAACATTCCATTCAAAAACAGTTATTATTTTTTTACTTGCTTTTTTTTATTGATAACCTGCAACACTGAAGAAAAATGGAATATTATTACATTGCATATTTCAAAGCAAATACACTCACCCTTGTTTATAAATGAGTCACATTATAAAAAGAATTGCAGGTGGGTTTATCAAGTAATTGGGCACAAATTAGCCATGCATTGAAGAGATTTCAGTGCATGTTTTTTTCTCTTATAGTTAACAAGGTACACATTCCATGCAATATACCTCAAAATGTGTAGCACATTGACTTTTAAAAAATAATTGATACAACCACTTTTTTTTGTTGACCAAGTTTTATATGTTTGAAGATAGAACATTTTTTAAATCCAAAATTCCTGTAGGTGTTGGCACGATAAAAGATTCCCTCATTGACAAAATATTCATTACAAAGGCACTGGTCTAAATTCCAGACTGTAAACTTAAAACAAATCAAAAACAGTAATATAATGAATTTATTTTTCTGAACTTCTACATTTTTGCATGAAAATAAGAAATTTTTTTAAGTCTCTACTGTTTAAGTTTGTGTGATGCATGGTGAACTCACCCTATATTCTTTGTAATACAGATTAATACATTACGCATAAAGGCAAGAACAATTTCACAAAAAAAACATTTTATTATAAAAATTTTAAACCGTGTTTTGTAGGATCAAGAACATCATTGCCACCACTGTGATAAAGTAATGAGCAATGAACAGGACCTGATGTTTCACGAATTAACTCATGATTTGGATCAAATGGAATACAGCGGTGAAGGTCCATGGTCCCCATTGATTCCCAATTCAACATGTGAACCTATGGAAGAGGACCATGTCGCAGATCAAGAAATGGCTCCTGAATCCATGGAATCCGATGAAGCATCAACCTCTACTAGAACCAACTCATCTCAAATTGGTTTTGGCGGTGTGAAAAAAATACCATATACCATTCAAAAAGTAGGAGAACGAACTATAATGAAAAATAATGCTATCGATGTAAACTACAATATTCGGTTTAATGCAGAAAACCCTGAACAAGGAATGAGGCTGACTGATCTGCTTCGTGAATTAGAAGATATGTTTGACAACATTCTCAATGAAACAGCTCGAGGACTTGACCCTTTTTTGGATCTTGGACGAGTCATCATTCATCACATGGGATTGTACAATCCTGTGTATGTACCACTAAGGCCCTTGAAAGATCTTACTGGGAAAAGTGTGATGGAGAACTTACAAAATGTCTTAAACAGCCATGAAAATCTTTCTCTAGATAAAAGTTTTTATTTAAATGTGGGGCTTATTAAAGTTCCAAAGGGCGGTATAGCAGGCAAAAATATTAACAAAGTTGGTGACGGCAATGATTCTCTCAGAATCAAAAGATCATGTATCAAAATTCAAAACACAGATGAATTATGCCTTGCTCGAAGCATTTGCATGGGGTTTTTCAAATTACATCAAATTCCAACATCTGAATGGCAGAAATTAGCACACCAAAGTGACAAAGGAACAATAGAAGAAAAAGTAATGGAATTGCGGAAATGTCCTATTTGGTTCTACAAAGAATTAATGAAGCACAACAAAACAAATAATGAACGTCAAAAAAAATTAGCCATTTTGTTATGCCAGAAAGCCAATGTAAGCAGTGAGAGACGTCTGTCCATTCAAGACATTTATGCTTTTGAGAACGTATTGAATGTTGATATTCTAGTTGTCAGTGCCACTATTGGTAACAAATTCATACGAACTGTTCCAAAAGATGTAAGTGAAGATGAGCAAGGGTTAGAAATTCCGAAAAAAGATCGTATTTTTTTATATCATTCTGAGCAAAATGGAAATGCACATTTTGATACTATTGTTAATGTCTGTGGGTTCTTTATTCAATCCAAATTTTGCCATGAATGTTTGAAACCCTATCAAAAACTGCATCAGTGTCAATCAAGCTGCATTGTGTGTAAAAGAAAAAAATCTTGTTTTGTAAAACACGAATTAAGTTGTCGAAATTGTCACATGGTTTGTAGATCTCTGGATTGTTTTAATTCTCATAAGATAAAAAGTGGGAAGTCAAAATCATCTCAGTGTGATCGATGGTGGAAATGTGTGGTTTGTAAAAAAACTTAAGGTAGATGCAAAAGAAAACCAGAGGATCATATTTGCGGAGAATGGCAGTGTGAAGCATGTAAACGATTTGTAACAGGGCCTCATTTGTGCTACAATAGGTCCAGAGAATGTAAAGAGAAAAAACCCAGATATATCTTTTTTGACTTTGAATGTATACAAGAAGATCTTTTGCATTGTAAAGATGGATACTCAATGAAAAGAAATGATGAATGTGTTCAATGCAGTAACAGCCCCGAACCCTGCATGGAATGCTGTAAATGTGTAAACTGTCATCAGTCTTGGTGTGGAAAATCTCAGCACAAACCCAACTTGGTAGTGGCTCAAACAGTGTGTGAGGAATGCTTCGGTCAAGAACTCACGCCAAATTCTAAATGCGATAACTGTGGAACTAGGTGCAAAAAATGTAATAAGAAAAACAAACAGACTTTTATTAACCCACCATGTAAAAATACATGCGGATTTCGAGAAATAGTATTTCGAGGAGATCAAACTGCAAATGCCTTTGGTTTGTGGTTGTTCACTGAAACTCACAAAGACTTTACAGCTATTGCTCACAACATGAAGGGATATGATGGATATTTTTTACTAGAGTATCTATTAGTCAATTCCATCATTCCAAAAATTATCTATGCTGGATCAAAAATCATGTACTTACATGTTCAAAGAGGGCTTAATATAAAAATATTAGATTCCCTCAATTTTCTTCCCATGAGATTGGCTGAACTACCCAAGGCATTCGGTTTACGAGAGCTAAAGAAAGGGTACTTCCCTCATTTCTTTAACACTAAAGAAAATGCCTACTATGTTGGATCCTACCCTGCAGCTCATTTTTACGGAAGTGACATGATGAATGCTAAAGAACGCAAAGACTTTCTAATCTGGCATCAGGAAAAACTGGAGAAAAACATGATCTTTGACTTTGATCGAGAAATTTTAGATTACTGCCGTAGTGATGTGGACATACTCAGACAAGCTTGTTTGAAATTCAGAGAAATTCTTATGAAAATCACAGGAAAAGAAGAAGTGGTATTTGAGGATGAAATGCCAGAGAAAAAATTAATGGGAGGCGTGGATCCTTTTCAATGCACGACCATTGCTGGGGTTTGCATGGAAGTGTTTAAAAGCAAATTTCTTCAAGAAGAATGGCGTGTCAAAGTTAGAGGCAATGATGGAATAAGTGATTGGCTACAGGCCCGCCGACTGCAAGGGGACTTTTCCATTTTATTCAAGGAACATTGGGTTACGGGTGAAGAGTTACAGAATCAAGAATACGTAATAGAAGAATCTGAATTTGTTAGTTCACCTATTTCACAAATCCCTTCCACGGGTTATGCCCCTTTTCTCGGACAATATAGTTGCGTATCGATACAGTGGCTCTCATGGATACAAGAAGATCATTTCAAAAAGACAGGGCACCGCCTCTACATACAGCATGCCTTAAATGAGGGTGAATTTCAACTGCCGGATACCAATTACTTATTAGATGGATACTGTCCTGAAACCAACACTGCATACGAATTTCACGGGTGTTACTGGCACGGATGTCCCATATGTTTTCCTACTCAGCGTCAGCAGCTTAAACATATAAGAACCAAACACTCCATGAACGAGTTACTGACCATGACCTTAAAAAAGAGAGACTACATTCAGTCTCTGGGTATGAAATATGTCTACATTTGGGAGCATGATTTTGAAAACTTACTGAAGCAGAACCAAGGCGCATCTGATTATGTTCATTCCCTAAACCTGCAAGAAAGGTTAGACCCTCGAAAATCTTTTTTTGGAGGAAGAACAAATGCTGTTAAAATGTACTACCAGGTCAAGGAAGGTGAAAAAATCCACTATCTTGATTTTTGTTCTCTTTACCCCTCGGTCAACAAGTATGGCAGATATCCCGTAAAAGAACCAAAAATCATTACAAGCAATTTTACGGAAATTACAGACTATTTTGGGTTGGCCAAAGTCAAAATTTTACCTCCTAGACAATTGTATCACCCCGTGTTGCCTCAAAAAATTAACGGAAAATTAACTTTTGCACTGTGTCGTACCTGCTCGGAGCAACAACAACAAAATTCATGTCAGTGCAGAGACGAAGACCGGGCAATTACAGGAGTATTTTGTACACCAGAAATTGAAAAAGCCATAGAATGCGGTTACCAAATTCTACAGATATACGAGGTCTATCATTGGGATGAAACTTCACAGTACAATGCAGAGACGGAAAGCAATGGTCTGTTTGGCGAATATATCAACCTATTTTTAAAGATCAAACAAGAAGCCAGCGGCTGGCCTGAGTGGGTGCATACCGAGGAAGACGCAGTGAAGTACATGGAAGAATACGCTCTTCGAGAAGGTATTCAACTCGAACGAGAGAACATTACCAAAAACCCTGCTCTGAGATCGATTGCTAAACTACTGCTGAATTCGTTTTGGGGAAAGTTTGGCCAACGACTCAACATGCAGCAGACGACATTTTTTCACGAAAGAGAGGCTGACAAATTTTTTCAGCTATTATCGGATCCTTCCAAAGAAGTCTCGAGTTTTCACATTGTCAGTAAAGAAATTATTCAAGTTTCGTGGCAGCAAAAAGAAAATTTTACTAAAGAAGATTACCAAACAAACGTATTTATTGCTACTTTTACAACTTGCTGGGCCCGCCTTAAACTGTATGAAGTGTTACAGATGCTGGATAGAAGAGTCTTATATTTCGATACGGATTCAGTCATTTTCGTCAGCAGACCTGGAGATCAGGAACCAAAAGTCGGGTCATTTCTTGGTCAACTTACCAGTGAGTTACAACCCAAAGAATACATTACAGAATTTGTTTCGGGAGGACCTAAAAATTACGCCTACAGGACTTCAGAAGGAAAAGAAGTATGCAAAATCAAAGGATTTACCCTAAACTATGTTAACAGTTTAAAACTTAATTTTGCTTCCATGCTGGATTTGGTACTCAGGCCGGATCAGGGTCAACATTCCGATTCAACAGGTTCATGTACAACGATTGTTAACCCACACAGAATTATGCGACATAAGCAACAGCAAATTATTTACAATCGAAATGAAGAAAAAAAATACAAAATTGTGTATGATAAAAGAGTGATTCAACGTAACACTTGGGACACCTTACCCTACGGATATTGATTGTTATTGTAGTAGTGAACAAAATCATGTGAACACTATAATTATATTGTTTAAAATTGATTTTTTTCCCATCATATTGAAAAAAAATTGTAATTTGAATGAATTGATATTATTCAATTTGTTTTTTTAAAGAAATCTCTAAAAACGATTTTTTTATAAACGTTTATTAAAAAACATACAGTTGTCTTTACAACAATATATTATCAAATGTACATTTGTAATTTTTTATTGATGCATTGTTTCATTAAAATTTTAACCACTTTATTTTTGTCTTGGCCAGTCTCTTTCTCTTTGGAGGATTGTAATTAGGAGGTGCTCCGTTCGTATGTTTTTTAACCACTAAGCCACTGCCAGTCTGTTCTCCAGAGTGCTTCATCATTTCTTTATTGTGGATGAATGAAGTAGGGGCTTGAATGTCCTTTAAGGCTTCATAAAATTGTCGATATCCGGTAGGAGTTCCTCTTGAATTATGAGTTAGTGCATGTTTGATCAAATCTGTAATATGCGAGCCTTCAATGACATTGTCTTTGTAAATCAAATTTCCATTATCTTTCCAAGAGAGTACGTCACCGCCATACTGAGATAAGAATTTAAGCAATCCTTTGGCTTTATTATGAAATTTATTTGGAATAACATGTTCCAAGATTTCGAGAACGTGCATCTGAGTAGGAATATCTTTGTCAGTGGGTGGGTCCTTCGTCGGCTCCAAGATTGTCTCCATGCTCTTCGGGGGATGATTCTCTGTTTGCGTCAGTTTTTGGTATTTTTCTTTTGGAACGAGAACTAGTTCTTGAGCCATTTTGAAAAAGATGTAGCGCAGGTTTGATCAGACGAGGTATGATGCTCTGATGCCTTAACAAAAACTTTTTACGTTGAGCCTTGTTTACTGTTCTGCTCACAAGGGTACTTATGACATTTTTGTACGGATACAGAGTTTTTATGTACTGCTTAGAGACCGGAATGGTCCCCTTGTAAACATTAAACATCACCTCACACAAAGTCTGCATTTGAGAGGGTGTCATGGTCGACAACAGTGCTCGTCGCTGTTTCATGTTCGTAGCGTTTAACAATTCTAGAAATGATAAATGCGTTTTTACTGTTCGGTTCATTGTGAAATAATGATAAAAAATCAAAAAAGACAATTCATTTATTTAGGCAGATAAACAATGGTATCTTCGTTAGGTAAGATGCGCGTGCGCAATCTGTACTTGTCCTCAGTCCTAGGACTCATGTCTACTATCAAATATCCAAAGGGTATAGATGTGGCCTTGTCGTAAGCCTCTTTAAAATATTTCAACCTTAAAGGAAAAACCTGAGATCCAAAAGTAAAGATCTGCCTAGAATCGCGTACATTACGAAAGAGAATGACATAATGACAATTTAAAGAAATAGTTCTGGCAAACTTTCCAGGCATGTATAGATTCTGAGCTAACATGAACACACTGACTCGACGATGGTGTGCCGTCACGCAAAATAAATTAAGAGATTCCTCGCTCTTGGCGACTTGCATCATCATGTCATCTAACACCAAGACAGTGTGCTGTACACCCTCGCTCCATTCATCGATCTGGTCTTTAGAGGGTAACCCTTGATGCAAAATCAATCTATCGATGTTTTTTTCCATTTCTTCGAACAAAGGTTGATATTCGGTATATGCAATTACTATTCGCTCGGGTGGCGTTTGAAACATACCATCGGCATGTTTTAATATTTCGTAAATAAGAGAAGTTTTACCACTCATGGTGGGTCCCACGATCATAGCTGTGGCGGGAGAATTAAAGGGTAAGAGTGATCTCTCTTTCCACCAAGCTTCCATGTTCATTGATTCCTCAGTTAAGACTGATTTTATTTTTACAATACATACTATTTTTATAGAATAAAAAAAATAGATTACATCATTTTTTATTCACAAAACGTATGCATATTTATGGTAAATACAAAGGTTAAATGCACTCCGTTTGTTGAGATATAGTTTGATACACAAAAACATCAGGATCATTCTGCATTTTAAGAATATGTACAATGTCATTCATTGTATAATTTTGACATTTCATCATTAAATAAAATAGTACATGATAACCACAAGTCAAGGCATTTTTTTTCTGAATTGGAATTTCATTACAATTTATTTTTTTCGAATTATGATTTAAAAAGTTTTTGATTCGTATATCGTAATGTTCAGGAAGTCGACCAAAACTGTCAAAAAATTCCGCTGTTCGGAAGCCGTCTATCCACATGACTATCCAGTGGGACCCTGGTAAATGAGAGGGATCTGTATTACAAATGTAGGCCGAAGGGTAGGCTTGGACTCTTTCTGGTAAGGTATCCGGTGAAAATACGCCTCTGAAAAATTTGCTAAGCAACTCGTGTCCTTTGGCAATGCACACAATGTCTGATGAATTCATACTTTAGTGTATTTGATGTCCCGTGATTGGTCCACTTCCAAAAGGGCCGGAAATTCTGCGTAAGCCAGACAGTTCAAGGTTTCCGTTGTATCGGCAGCAAATTTGACTTCAAGTCTAACGTTTCCTTGTCTCACCAGGTTTAAATACTCTTCACCCAGGTCACTTGGTGCCAAATTAAAGGCATATATGGCATATCCTTTGCCAAACTGGCTTCTTGTGACTTCCAAGCCGGCATCTTTGTTCCATTTCTCAGCCGCTTCAAATAAATTGACAAAAAGTGTCACGTAATTTTGATTGGTCCCTACGTCAATTTTCATGGGTCGGGCTGGCATGCTTTCCCCGTTTACGTAAAGTGCAATTTCTTCTGCCAAGTTCTGAAAGTTGAATGGGTTCTTCTCATAATTTCCATTAACGGCTTTCTGAGAAATGAAACAGAATGCAGCTTTGGCTGGTAAGGTGTTGGACCAAACGTTCTGCCAAATAAACGATCCAGAACCTTTAGGACAGGTGCTCATTTTTACTTCGGTTCTAGTCAGGGGGTATTTGGCCGTCTTCTCTTTCAAGATTTCAGCATGGTTGATCAAAATTCCACTGTCCAACTTAATCATGCATGCTTTAAAGGACACGTCTAGTAACTGCAACTTGTAGCTAGGGGAGGCTTCTTTGCTCATCAAGACAAAGGCAGCGGGGTTTCTAAACAGTTTCAAGTGTAAATCTACCCCATTGATCAAGTATTTATCAGTTCTGAATATATCCTCATACAGTGGACCTTCCATGTCAAATATTTGGCTGTTTTGAGTAAATGCATAGCGATTGTTAAGGCCCCCGTTGTTGCCTCCGTATGCGTCCGGATTGTCCATGTCGTCGTCGTCTGGATAGTACAGTTGGGATTGTAACTGGGATTGAGAGACATCACTGCCACTCGAAAGGAGAAGTTTTAGGTAGGCTTTCCAAGCATAGTAGCTAGTATTGAGGGACACAAGCTTTCCGTTCATATAAGTGTCTATCTGAGACCACATGGTTTGCAGTGGCAGATTAATGATCCCCGTTTTTTCCTGTGATGCCAAGGCTGCACCGTCGGTTTTAACAATCTTACATTTTACGTACAGGCGGCTTCTTCTTAAGTCTATGTACTCGTTACCCTGGCCAGGCACCGATATCTCGATCGGAGCGTCCTCCGTATCGAAGGAACTTACAGGTCTGCATTCACTGAAATAAATTTTATCCACCGCTACTTGATTGGGTGGAACGGTAAATAAAGCCAATTCTGCCGGAAGTCCAATGTCTGTAATTTTGTCGCTTAAAAAGGCCATTCTTATTGATGCTTGACTTTTTTCTTGGCTCCGCTAAAAATACTGTCTCCTGTGTCTCGTTTTCTCTTCAGTCCTTTCTGAGGTGTTTTCTTTTTGAGTGTTGGCTTAGGTTTGATAACAGGTTGCCTTTTTTGTGCTTTTATAGTCTTCTCCGACACGTGAGGAATCTTCTCTTTGATGGCTTCTTTCATTTCTTCTTTGGCTCTCTCTTCTACGGCTGCCATAGGCGTCACGTGTTTTCCCACAACTTGATCTGCCGGTTCCTTCCGGGATAGATGTGGGTTGACTGGAATCATGTACGGTTTCTTGGAAAACATACCCCCTATTCCACCACCTGTCTGCCGACCTCTGTATTTACTAGGTTTAAATCCTCCTTCGAACATATTTTGATAAAATGTTTTCCACACCCTAGGGTCTGACACATACGTAGAACCCATTACTGTATTTCAAATAAACGTTTTTTCAGCAGTAGTGTAATAGTGGTCGTACCTTTCAAATATGAAGCGGGTTGATTATTTGAGTCCCTTATATACACCCTCACGTCTTGAAATTCCCCCAATCGCAAAGGTATTTCGTAAGGAAAATTATAAATGATATTTTCCACTTTTTTATAATTTACCAGTCGCAAGAGAGGTAATTCTCGCTCCCCCACTACAGTATCTTGGCATAAATTGCTACAGACGTATAATTCTGGTTGAGTGGATGCCGTAGACAAATTAAACTCCAACAGAGAAACGGTCCAATGTCCTTGTAGATACAATGGCTTGGGTAGATGAACTACAAAGTCGTAAGACGTATTACCACTATAAATCTGTTGACTATCAGTAGATCTTAGAACCAATCTGATGCTCATGTTTGAAAATAATGAATATCATAAAAGTGATCAGTCCTATTTATACGTTTTGCATGTCGGATTTTTTTATCCAAGAGTTAAATTTAGCAGGCCATTGGTGCCAGGACACCAGGATCTCTATTGTTCCTTTTCTTTTTCATTCTTTTAGAATTTTATCGATCTTCCAGATAAAATTGTCACTTGTGCTTACTTTCTGAAGTTCCTGTGAATAAAAAGTTCCAGTTATAGATTCCTCAGCAAAGTCTTTTAATTTGTAGACAGGCAGACCTTGACTACGGTATCTTCGACAAACCTTAAAAATTTCTCCCGTCCATTTTTGGTCGTATTCTCTCTGAAATGTCCGCCGCAAATGAGATATTCTAACTTTATCACCTACTTTGAATTTATAAGGTTTCTTTTTTCCTGCTATTTTAGAGTTTTTACTTTTTCTGGATACAACACCTGGTCTTTTGTTCCTTTGTAAATAAGCTCTATAACGAACCTCCTCTTCGTTCTCTTTAGTCACAGATGCAGGAGTTATTCCCCCTAAAGGACGGGAAGGAGTGTTATTAATGTTATCAGTAACTGCTTGTAGCTTACTCAAAAATTCGTAAGACTGATTTTGAGTAAACATGCGTTGCAATCTGTTTTCTAAGTTTTGAATACTCCTTTCTGCAAAATTACTTTTTGTTTCATTTTCCGTAAAAGTTTGGTGTACGCCTTCTTTTTCCAAAAAAGAGGACACCCAACGATTTTTAAATTCACTTCCTTTATCGGTTCTGAATACTTTGGGTTTTCTTCCATTAGCAAAAATCCCTTTTAATGCTTCTATAACATACGACGCCGTTTTTTGTTTCAAAGGAGCTGTAAATACATATCTTGAAAATATGTCTTGCAAAACCATAATATACTGTATGCCTTCATTTTCCTTGGATATGTTTCGCACGTCTTGTAAATCACCATCCCATATGGTGTCTATAGAATCGGTTAAAATGTGACGTCTGGGAAACTTTCTCTGAACTCTCTTTTGAAGTGAATACGGTTCTAAATTTGACAAAAAGTCTCTTATACCCTTTAAACCAATTTTTTGTTTCCCTTCTTTTTTTACAATTTGATACAATTTGTAAGGGCCTGCAAAAGAGGCAGCATGTTTCACATCAGTCCATATGTTTTCCAAGTACCGTCGTTGTTCATCAGTCAACACCATTTTGATTTATGAACCAAACACTGTTTAACATCTCTTTTTAAATTTAGACAAGATTTTAAAAAATTATAAGAATAATGCATAGTAAAACATTTTTTATTATAGTACAACATAAATGATTAAAATAGCAATACTATCATGATAATACAAAAAAAAGGTTTTGTACATGATCTAATAAAATATTTCTTTCATTATCTTTACATGTATTTAAAAAACTTTTAAGCATATTACATACATAAGTAACAAATATAATTACATAAATATATCACTGAACACAAATGGTACTTTGAACACACTGAAATGGGTTTTTTTTTCACAATCTAATAGTTATTACAGTCATTTGGATTGCAACGTGGACATTGCAAAAAGCCCATCTGATTCTGGTGACTTTCGGAATTCTCGCAAAACTCGATCTCCTTTAACTGGTCACCAATTTTCTTTTCGACTTCAGGCATCAGTTCCTTAAGAGTTTCCCACTGATCAAATGTAATGGCAGCTCCTTTCTTCGTCGGAACTATTTCATCATTCCCAGGCGGCATCCACCACTTCCTGATATTTACTACAGGGTAGTCGTTGTCAATCGTCATGTAGTAATTCTCCCCCAAGTGCTGATTATAAGCTACCTGCATCTCAGCATCATGCTGATCAATAGCGCTATCTACATCATCCTTGTAATAGGTAATCTTTTTCCATTTTTCTAAATCGAGTGCAATCCCTTTCCTAGTTGGGTAGTTGGATCCGTCTTCTTTTTCTTCATACACTCTTAAGTGTACTTTAGTGTCACTATGAAACTTTGACACCACGAGGAACATGTTTCGTCCTATGTCCTCCTTCAGAATTGGGGCCTTCTCTGTCTGTTCTTTGTCCATCTTGGGATGTTTAGCCATAGGAGCCTGGTCTTCAGTTCGGTCTAAGTCGATGAATAATCTTTTCCTAATCCGATTCGGTTCCCCAGAAGTCTCCACGTCTTGGCATTTCCAGTAGGTTGTCGGTTTAGTAGCCATATCTTCTAAATTGTGCCTGCTGCAGGGAAATGTAGATGCAATAGTAATGTAGCTCTTAATTCATCCTCAGTATTTATACTATGTACTTTACATCATCATCTATTTTTACTTTTTTATTTACCGTAAAACATTTCATAACGCACTGTAATATAACATTTTTTTCTTTTGTTAAAAATTATATCATAAACTAAATTTAGTCCCCCCTTACATACTGTTTTTCTGCAAAATCATTTTTTTTTAATATATTCTTTCACCATCGTTGTGCAATATCTACTTTCTCCATGGTTTTCAACATGTTGTGCAATATCAGCACTTTAAACTTTTTACTTAAAAAAAAACCTCATTATATCATATACTAAATTTAGCCCTCCTTACATACTGTTTTTCTGCAAAATCATTTTTTTAATATATTCTTTCACCATCGTTGTGCAATATCTACTTTCTCCATGGTTTTCAACATGTTGTGCAATATCAGCACTTTAAACTTTTTACTTAAAAAATCCTCTACCTTTGCAATTTTTTTCACCCGGGTTATGCTTGGTTACACTCCAATAATTTTATTTTCTTATTCAATATAGGCAACAAAATTATCTCTGTCTGTTGAATTCTTCTCCTAAAATGGGCTCTATCAATGGCATAATTCATCCATTCACCTTTCCTATCTTCGTATGGAACTAACAGAGTGTGAACGTTATCGTTAAACTGAACTTTTTTCATTGATAACTTTGTCTGTCTTGCATTCATCGTGTTTCATATCAGGCGCTCACTGGGGCATAACTCTACGTTTTAATAAAATTTCTTTAGTTCCCCAGCTGTCTGCAAAATCGTAACCGTTTCGGGTCACTTCTCTAAAATCTTTTATACAAGCTGTCTTATTGTCAAACCAACGACTCTCATTCAATGTCCACGTTTTGGGATTTTTCTCATCTTTTTTCAATGCACTCCAAGCTATAATTTTCCATTTGTACTGTACTCCTCGACAATCCATAATGAAATGATTGTTTTTACATAAATGAATAACTAAAAATCATTTTTTTTTGCGCATGCTCATTATCTGGTATAGTAATTAACTCTATAATGAATATGTTTCTATGCGAACTCTATAATGATACCTTTCTAAATATAATGGTGACGAACAAGCTCTGTACAGAACCTTTTCTATAAATAGCTATGCCATCACCTCTATATTCAATCCTCCAATGAGAACACGACCTCTATAAATTTACTGCTCTAAAAAGTCCCCCTCTATAGGGCCTCAATAGTAACTACGTCATCACCTCCATATACAGTCCACCAATGAGAACACCAGTCCACCAATGAGAACACGACCTCTATATTGCTACCTTTTCTAAAAATACCCTCTAGGTGGCCCTAATAATTACGTCATCGCCTATACCTCCACCTCTATATCACGGTATATGCTGCTTATATAACTGAACTTGAGTTCTCTGGAAATTCAAAATAAATAGCAAAAATTAAGCTCATTTGTTTATTGTGTTCATAGTCTTAACGAGAGAGAGAGAGAGAGAGAGAGAGAGAGAGAGAGAGAGAGAGATTTGTTAAGAAAAAAGAAGTATACGAATTAAATTCAAAAACACAGTATATCAATCTTTACATCAAACATCACAAACAGTGTATAATACTTTTTTGTTATGCATACTTCTTTTCTCCTTACTTGATATGAAAACTATAAGAACGAAACTTTATTCCCTTATCTTGGAAGGAACACGTGGTGCATCTCGCGCGTTGATTTGATTAACAGGGGTAACACGTGGCTAAACCTGCATGCTATATTCAATCACAGTGTACTATATTCTTTTGTACTAATTGTATGAATACATAATATTATAATTAGTGTATTTCAAATGAATGTAAAATACGCCTAAAACGCTCTCTCTCTCTCTCTCTCTCTCTCTCTCTCATAACGATCATAATAAGAGAATATCTGGATCGACGACACTCGTTAATCAAGAAACCCCTTCTGTAAGATAGAAAGGGGGGTGGGGTGTTGTACGGTCAGACGAAGTAGTTTGCAATTTAGAGGTTATCTTTTGACTTGAACGGTGTGAAAACTTCTTGGACATGCCGTTTTCTACCTTGGGTTTGCAAATCATTAAACACAGGAAATAATATAGACTTAAACTGAATATACGGAAGAAAAGAAATGTGTACATAAATAGTTTGCATTGTATTTTTCGAGTAATTCGAGTTGTATGCATTTAATAACATATGCAGTTTCCCATGTTGTTTTGTGATGCAAAATATTTTCCTCCTTCCTTTTTTGGTAAATAATAAACACATTTAAGTAGTAATATAACAAGCTTATAAGGTTTAGATAAGAGAACAACACTAATTATTTTAATATTATCTACCTAACTCTGGTGTCAGCTTGAAAAATATCCTCGCGACCTTAAATTGCCATAATACTAAACCGCTTTGCGAATATTCTAACATGATAAGCGGTAAGCGCGCTGTTTTTTCTTAAATAAAAAAAAATCATATATTGTCATTAGTTTAACTTCCTCTGAAATGATGCCTCCGTCTATTAGTACTTCCAGTACTTTGATTGTAAGGTAAATTATTTTCACAGTTCATTTTTGTATAACTTTACAGTTCATTTATGGGAGAATCGGCCATGTGGGTGTCTTTGATCCCTTGGGTTGTAGTTGTCTGGTTATGCGATTAAAGGCTGTTTTGGCAAACTTTGCCTTCTGAGGAGCTGGGCCGTGCACGCTCTTCGTAGTGAATCCTCTTCCTGGACTTTGAAATGTCCCCGTATCAATGAACTTGTTCTCTGTTCATTTTCCGATAAAAGAAGGTGTGCCATGGGTGGATACGTTTAAAGTGTCTAACAAATGTAACGAGATGGGAGAAATAATGACGGAACAGACCGGGATTCGAACATGGGGCCCCCTTAATCACTAGTCAGGTGCTCTTCCAACTGGGCTGACCGTCAAACAGACATTTGATGTACGACTTGACAACAACTACTACCGCTTCACTTTTTTGAAACCAAAGTGAAAGTAAGCAGTTCAAACAACAATTTGGATTTAGATCTAGTACGGGTAAAGAAACATAGGTAATCACAGATTACAAAGCTCACCGAGACAAGGGATATTCTTTATGAGACCTTATGAGAACTTACTCATATTATATGATAATCATAGTTAATGATCTTGAATATTCATGGATACTGTAGTAAAATACATCATTATATAATAAAACATAATATGTATTGTATCGTGTTATCAATTATTGTATTTCATCTGATTCACATAATACAGTATCGAAACATAATATTATAATTAAAAGAATCATATAATATCACATCACATAATACATCACAATATTGTAACATGATATTATATTGTATTATATAATATCATGTAATAAATAATATAATAATATAATGTTATATTGTATCATTTATGTTTTTTGTATAATATTGTACGATATACAGGGTTGTCAATAAGATCCAGGAGGCGGGAATTCCCCCGTCTATAATACCTTAATTACCCAGCTATTATTGCATTTCAACACAATGTAGCTATAAGCAAGACCCCCAGACCCCCCCCCCCCTCTATTTTTCTATTTCTGCTTCTACTTCAATTTTTAGAGACAACCCTGGATATATGATACATAATATGATTTAGTATCATGAATACAATACAATGTGATACAAAATTTTATCTTATATATGATACAATACCATGTAATAAAATTATATAATATCATATCATACGATATCATATGATACAATACAATATCTTTATACAATATAGTTTCATGATATACAATATCTTATATAACACTATCATATGATACATGAAGCAAGTTTGATTGAGGTAGGATTTCATATAGCATCCTTGATAATGGAGACCATAGATGATGGAAATCACACTCTGCATCCGAAGTTACCTCTGCGATTCACCTTCATCATAGATAAATCAATCATGCAAGTTTTGAATAATATTATTATCTATTAAACATGTGACCGTTCTAAAATAATAAACGTCCTACACATCTGAAACCTATAACTCAGATTCAGCATCCTTGCCTGTGAAGAAGAGTGAACCAATAACAAGTAAAATTTGTGTATCAAAGGGCACCTGCTCTAAAAACTGTAACCAGCTCAAAAACCTTAACCTCATCCTGCATCTGAAACCTATGGCTCAGATTCAGCGTTCAAACCTGTCTAGTTCATCAGTATCAAAAGACGCACCATGGATGCAAGTTTAGCGATGCTAGGACTAGTAATACCTAAGATTTGTTTATCAAAGGGCACCTGCTCCAAAATCTATAACCAGCTCTAAAAACATTAAGCTCCTTGAGCACCCGGAACCTATGGCTCAGATTCAGCATCCATGCCTGTCAGGTGCATCAGTGTCATAAGATGCATCATCCTTGCAAGTTTAGTGATGTTAGGACTATTGATAACTAAGATTTGTTTATCAAAGGCCACCTGATCTAAAAACTTAGAGCAGCTCACGAACCTTAATTTAATCCAGCATTTGAAACCTTTTCCATGAAGTATGATATTAAATCAAGTGTAAAATAAGAGTTTTGTATAAATTAAACAATTTCATTAATAATCAATAATATGTTTAAATAATTGCTTTATTGAAAAACTATTAGAAGAACTTATAGTACAAAAATTAAAATTGTAAAATAAAACTTATATAACATGTGTTGTGACAATTCTCCTATTAAGTTACATAATTAATGAAAACTAATATTTTCTTATGATGAACAAATGTACACTGAAGTTATAACATGAAATAAGGGTAATTTTCAGGCACATGCACAAGAAAATCATTACAACCTCTCTCTCTCTCTCTCTCTCTCTCATGATGAGCTCGGTTGAATGGTAATAAACGGAGGATATACATTTTCTGCCTTAATGTGTTTGATCATAACAAGAGCGAGCAATGGAAAAAAGAAGAGAAATTCATGAATATAATTGAAAATCAATGTGGCACTTCCATATTTATATTTTGGAATCTCACAATATTCAGTGTCTTTATTAAAAAAATATATATATAAAAAGTATAAGTATGACAATAAATACAATTTCACACATCTATATATATAATAATAATTTATAAAATAGTGTTATATATTAGTATTTGTTAATGTGTCATTTGAAGAAATTTTGTTACAGTAACAATGAATACTATGTGTATCTAAAAATAAACACATGTACAGAGAATTGTTTGCATGAAGTTATTTTTAGATGGATGTCTTCAACTCAACGTTCTGTGTAAGTGAACTGTATTCAGTGTATACATTTAGATGCTATTGTAATCAAAACAATACATGTGGCAAGGGGTATATAAGGCATGTTTTTTAAAGACACTGTCCCTTCAACTGAAGCTTCAGAGCTGTTGAAAGCAATTACAAGGTGTTCTATAAGGTGAGCAAAATATCATTTTACTACTTCAATGGAGTAAATTTAAATATGAATGATGAATGGATTATCTCTATATGTACAGTAACAAAACAAACATGATGCAATTGCATCTGCACATGCAGTATTTAAATACAGTTTATAATAAGGTCATCCTTAAAGCCCCAAGTTCGGGGGAATTTAATGCAGCCACTGTATGACATACACTTCTTGTTTTAAACGCAATTTAATTGGTTTGTTATCAGAATCTGTCACCATGCATTAGATTCAGCTGTATATAAAGCAGCTGAGTTACAGAGCCGTCAGCACAGCACTGCTGGCATATCAGTGTGTAATATTGACAGGAAAATATAGTAAACCCTAATTGCTAACGTTTTTATGTAAAAAAAAAAATCAAATTAATTAATACTCAAATTATATAATACAATTAATTAACAGCAGAAATTATTCATCACAGCGTATAAACCACATTTACATAATATTCAGTCATCATCATCACTCTCAGAGTCAGAGTCTGAACTATATTCCACATCCTCAATATCTTGAAGGTTTTGCGGACAAGGGTGTTCTGCATATCTGCTGAATTTTGCCCACAACACGTCAACAAAATCAAATGTTTTTGGTTTCAATACTCGCACTGCAGATCTGCGTCTTGGATTGCGAGCACATGCGACATTTTTCACTGATGATGCAGGTCTGTCGACGTTTTCATTCCAGTCAAGTATCGCTAGTCCAATTCTAAGATTATACATTTGTATTTGGAAATGAACTCTTTTATCCATATAGGCTAAACTACTGTTGTGAAAACTTTCAATATAATGTGTGTCACGGCAGAAAGCATACTTTACAGGATTTTTGTATATAAATGTAGACTTGACTGCCTTGGACAAAAATTGGGCTGCATTCTCATCGGTGATGATATATCTTGAAGGAACATATCCATTTTGTTGACATCCAGAGGTAGCATGATTAAGGGCCACACTCGTTTTCAAAGGGAGATAATTAGAAATTAATGAAAAATTTCGAGAAATTTTCAAAAATCTTCTTCTCAAGAACCAGAAAGCCAGGAATGCTGAAACTTGTGTGGAAGCATCCTCAGGTAGTGTAGATTTAAAGTTGTGAAATTCATGACCCCCGGGGGTAGGGTGGGGCCACAATGGGGGGTCGAAGTTTTACATAGGAATATATAGAGTAAATCTTTAAAACTCTTCTCCTCAGAAACTAATCAGCCAGGAAAGCTGAAACTTGTGTGGAAGCATCCTCAGGTAGTGTAGATTCAAAGTTGTGAAATTCATGATCCCTGGGGGTAGGGTGGGGCCACAATGGGGGGTCGAAGTTTTACATAGGAATATATAGAGTAAATCTTTAAAAATCTTCTTCTCAGAAACTAATCAGCCAGGAAAGCTGAAACTTGTGTGGAAGCATCCTCAGGTAGTGTAGATTCAAAGTTGTGAAATTCATAACCCCTGGGGGTAGGGTGGGGCCACAATGGGGGGTCGAAGTTTTACATAGGAATATATAGAGTAAATCTTTAAAAATCTTCTTCTCAGAAACTAATCAGCCAGGAAAGCTGGAACTTGTGTGGAAGCATCCTCAGGCAGTGTAGATTCAAAGTTGTAAAAATCATGACCCCCAGGGGTAGGGCGGGGCACAATGGGGGGTCGAAGTTTTACATAGGAATATATAGAGTAAATCTTTAAAAATCTTCTTCTCAGAAACTAATCAGCCAGGAAAGCTGAAACTTGTGTGGAAGCATTCTCAGGCAGTGTAGATTCAAAGTTGTGGAATTCATGACCCCTGGATGTAGGGTGGGGCCACAATGGGGGGTCGAAGTTTTACATAGGAATATATTGAGTAAATCTTTAAAAATCTTTTTCTCAGAAACTAATCAGCCAGGAAAGCTGATCCTCGT
Source organism: Magallana angulata (assembly GCF_025612915.1). NCBI lineage: Eukaryota > Metazoa > Mollusca > Bivalvia > Ostreida > Ostreidae > Magallana > Magallana angulata. The sequence goes on along the minus strand of NC_069112.1, from coordinate 7,147,744 downwards.
GCGGAAGCATCCTCAGGCAGTGTAGATTCAAAGTTGTGAAATTCATGGCCCCCGGGGGTAGGGTGGGGCTACAATGGGGGTCGAAGTATTACATAAGAATATATAGAGTAAATCTTTAAAAATCTTCTTCTCAGAAACTAATCAGCCAGGAAAGCTGAAACTTGTGTGGAAGCATCCTCAGGTAGTGTAAATTCAAAGTTGTGAAATTCATGATCCCTGGGGGTAGGGTGGGGCACAATGGGGGGTCGAAGTTTTACATAGGAATATATAGAGTAAATCTTTAAAAATCTTCTTCTCAGAAACTAATCAGCCAGGAAAGCTGAAACTTGTGTGGAAGCTTTCTCAGGTAGTGTAGATTCAAAGTTGTGGAATTCATGACCCCTGGATGTAGGGTGGGGCCACAATGGGGGGTCGAAGTTTTACATAGGAATATATAGAGTAAATCTTTAAAAATCTTCTTCTCAGAAACTAATCAGCCAGGAAAGCTGAGACTTGCGTGGAAGCAGCCTCAGGTAGTGTAGATTCAAAGTTGTGAAAATCATGACCCCCAGGGGTAGGATGGGGCCACAATGGGGGGGTCGAAGTTTTACATAGGAATATATAGAGTAAATCTTTAAAAATCTTCTTCTCAGAAACTAATCAGCCAGGAAAGCTGAAACTTGTGTGGAAGCATCCTCTGGTAGTGTAGATTCAAAGTTGTGAAAATCATGACCCCCAGGGGTAGGGTGGGGCCACAATGGGGGGGTCGAAGTTTTACATAGGAATATATAGAGTAAATCTCTGAAAATCTTTTTCTCAGAAACTAATCAGCCAGACGATTCTTTATAATTGTTAAGACTTTGGCTCCAGGACAATTCTTCGGCCTCACAAGAAGGTTCAGAGTTTGATGTAGCTTAATATCCCATATATAAACAATTGTAAAGGATCTTTTTGAGGACTGCAATACTCAACATGTGATATGACTATAAAATCATCCTGTTAGAAAAGGGACTAATGATTATAAACATAATAATATCCAGGGGGAAAAATGGATTTTATTTTTACAGGATCTACATATATTATTGTACATTGTCCAGATTGTTTGTATTATGACTTCATTAAGCTGATTTTATCATACCCATTGTTCTTCAGGTGAGCGATGTGGCCCATGGGCCTCTTGTTCCGTGTTTCATAAGTCATTGACTTTTGATCAAACATTGGGGGGTTCTTTAAGTTGCTAGCCTTGCCATTTTGGTTCCCGCCATTTAAAAACGCTCTCCTCTCTCCGGAGTAGGGAAAAGTCCACATGTGAACTGGCTAATTACCCAAAATGTTCAATAGTAACAGGTAGTGGTGGGGGGTTCAATATGTTAAGAGCCTCAATGTTCTTGTGATTTAAAGCATTAATTGATTTAGTCGAAACTAGTAAGTTGTTTTGAAAAATGCATCACTATATAAATAGTGCCTGTTTGGGAGGGTAACAGTTGAAATTGACACCCCGAGAAAACCATTGTCAACCGACGCGAAGCGGAGGTTGACAATGGTTTTCGAGGGGTGTCAATTTCAACTGTTATCCTCCCAAACAGGCACTATTTATTTTGTTATACTGAATGTCTTAATTTTTAAGAAAATTTTACTGCTTTTAAATAGGAATAACGTGAATTCTACAGCGAACCGTACGCGCATAATTTTCGCGCATGTAACATTTTTTAATGTTACCCGTTGCTAAGTGCGTTGCTAACGCTGAGGGTAATAGAAAATATTATTAACTGCGTCTTAACCAATCAGATTTCAGTATTTAACATGAGAGTATAACAATAGATTTTAACGCTTACTCATGCAAATTATTTACTTATTAATAGTTTACACATTATATGCTTTACCTACATGCAAGAATGTTTAAATATGAAATAATTATTTTGTTTTATGAATTGAAATTTAGGATGGCTAAGATTACCATTTTTGAGTTAGAGATAGTACGAAGCAGTATGCCAGCACCGATTTCTGTAAGCGTAATGGCCAAATTTTAAAAATTGGCCACGTTGGAAAGTTCAAATCAGTAATTGGGAAGGCGCTGATATGCTAAATTTTAATTTAGTTGCCACCTGCACAGACACAAGTAAAATCGGAATGACAAACGAGGAAAAACTTCTCACATCAGAGAGAGAATTTATCCCGAAGAACGGAAAAGTGGCAAAGGTCCGTAAAATTAAAGTTTTGGCAAAAGCAAACATTGACATCCCAGTTGAAATATTAGACAATGCAGAACAGCTTCTTCTTCTATCATCCCCAACTTAAAAAGGTAAAAGAGATACTAAATAACAATAGAACACAAAATCAACTGTACAGGGGCAGCTGTCAAAGGTTAACATTATATAAATAGTGCCTGTTTGGGAGGGTAACTGTTGAAATTGACACCCCGAGAAAACCATTGTCAACCGACGCGAATCGGAGGTTGACAATGGTTTTCTCGTGGTGTCAATTTCAACAGTTACCCTCCTAAACAGGCACTATTTTTTTTTTTATTGTACTGAATGTCTAAATTTTAAAGAAAATTTTAGTGCTTTTATACAGAAATAAAGTGAATTCTACGGAAAATCGTACGCGCATGTAACAATTCGTTGTGTTACCTGTTGCCAAGTGTGTTGCAAACGCTGAGGGTAATAGAACGGATTACCAACTGCGTCTAAACCAAGCAGATTTCAGTATTTAACATGAAAGTATAATAATACAAATTACTCGTTCTGTACAATAGATCCACCTACTTTGTTTAATTTATAGGGACATGGTCCGCAGCAATGTTAAGGCGTCATGGTGCTAAAATACGACTGGAAAACGATATTATTTGAATAAGCGCGAAAATACTTTGACCGGGTGTATTTCCTGAAATATTTGTTACATTTATTGACAACGATGTTAAACAATATATTTGATGTATTTTGGTGCCGTCCATCATCGTGACAGACGAATCTTAAAATTGCAAACGATCTATTTTAATCGCATCGGCGTAGGTGATTAATGATATTAAATCATAAATATTTAAAAGAAAAATCCGTTCTTATGTCATATACTATGAAGTTTATTAACTGGTCACACCTGCCATGTGTTCTTTGTCGTAATCGGGGAAAAAAACCGGAAAAGTCCGTAGACAATTAGGTGATTAAATTATGGTCTAACAATTAGCATGAAAAACACCAGTCAGCATGCATTTGCTTGCTGACAAGGTCGTTGTATCGAACATAGAACTTACTAAAAGATGATTTCAAACGAGACTTATGATAGTCCTGTTTTATAAACTTGTCAGTAGCTTCTCTTGCCTTAGAAACTGTTCATACTAAGAGCATGCCTTTGTGTATCGAATTAAATGAGAGACGAAAAACATAGCAGGCGATGAAGGTATACCGCTACATAAGTAAGGAAAGTTGACTATGGAAAATTTTAAGTCGTCGCGTTTAACGTAAAGTTAGGTTACCAGCAATGTCCAGTAACATTTCCAATAAAATATCTTGATAATATATTACTTTCAGTATGTTATTGTGTATAAAATATGCACAATATTATTTTGATTAAATTAAAAACTTACAGGGTTCATTTTCCCCGCCTGTTTCCTTTACATAGATGCTTATAAATGTATCTTGTTTTGTTTTGCGGGACTTGTAGTATTCAATTAGACATTCAGAGTGATAGAAGAGTTTTTTTTCTTTTCACGTCATTCCATACATGAGCAATTTGCTTTTCTTGGATTCAGTAGGTTCAATTTTCCAACTCCTTTCGAAATTGAGCTTGAAATGGGCTCTTCTTGCATGTACACTTTGTTTCATCAGCTTGAGGAATTTGTCAATTCTCTCAATTTTCTCCTCATGCATTTGTATTGTCTTTGTCAAAAAATCTTCATGTTTTTGGATAATTGCATGCAAATCATACTTTCTTTTTCTACATTTTGAGCTTGAAACGGGCTCTTCATCTGTGTCCATTACGAATGCTTGTCTGGTGCATGCCTTTGTTCCGTACTCATCATGATTGTCAATTGTAATTATGGAAAAAATAAATAACCCATGGTGAAAGGGTATAGAAAATGTGTTACCTGCAGTTGCATGGAAGGATAACCCTTGCGGTTATAGTAATCATAGTCCCCGTCAGGTGCATTAATAGGGCGTATGTGGGTGCCATCAATAAACCCGACTGCTCCAGAGATTCCACAAGAATTTTCCACTTCTTCTGCAATTTGTAACTGTTTCACCGTCGAGGGCCAACGGATAATCTACAAAAGAAATAAAAATGTTAATAGTTGCGTTGTTTTTTTTAATCATAAACACTCCGATCCCAAAGAAATAGCTTGAAAATGCTCACATTTTTCCATATACATGTATACTTGTATGTTAATTTGGTGTCATGTCATACTTTTGTAACGTAAATTATTTTCACAGTTCATTTTTGTATAACTTTACAGTTCTTTTATGAGAGAATCAGCCATTTGGGCATCTTTGATCCCTTGTGTTGTAGTTGTCTGGTAATGCGATTTGGCAAACTTTGCCTTCTAAGGAGCTGGGCCCTGCTCCCTCTTCGTAGTGAATCCTCTTCCTGGGCTTTGAAATGTCCCCGGATCAATGAACTTGTTGTTCTCTGTTAATTTTCCGATAAAAGAAAGTGTGCCATGGGTGGATACCTTTAAAGTGTCTAACAAATGTAACGAGATGGGAGAAATAATGACGGACCAGACCGGGATTCGAACCTGGGGCCCCCTGAATCACTAGTCAGGTGCTCTTCCAACTGGGCTGACCGTCAAACAGGCATTTGATGTACGACTTGACAACAACTACTACCGTTTCACTTTTTTGAAACCAAAGTGAAAGTAAGCAGTTTAAACAACAATTTGATAAATTTTGGATTTAGATCTAGTACGGGTAAAGAAAAAGTAGTTTTTGTAGTAATGGAGAGTTAGTAGAATGTGGTCCCCTCGTTTACATTTACATAACTTGATATTCCTAAATAATGCATCCCCAACACAATAAGTCATGTCGCGAGGGAATGCTCCGCTTCACGATTCCCTTGTTAGATTTATAGAATAACATTAAAAAATATTATATAGGATAAATATTATTCATAAATTTTATATAATGATTACTTAGATGATACATAACAGTATTCACGTGGATATTGCATTTTATTTGGATTATAAGTTTTTTCCCTTATTACAGGAAGAACATCCAATATTCTACAAATTTTCCATATATGCCCTACTAACTCGTGCAATTAGCAAGGAGGCCTCCGAAGCAACATCTTTGTCCTTTGATAGAAACACACTGTGCCACAAGGGAGATCCAGTTCCCGCAGTGCCTCCATGTGAAGCTTTTTAGATTCTTTCAATCTTCCAATTTTAGTTAGACACAACATTAAAAGTTTTGACTTACCAATATTACGTCACCATCTAGTAAGTACCAACCTTCTTGTAGTAATGTGCGCCGTTGCTAGTTGGCGCTGGCGGTAAATTTTCCCGCAATCACTAAAAGTTGATCTCGTGTTTCGCTTGGGTTTTTTCCCGGTCTGATAATGATTAAACAACGATGAAAACTAAGGTTAAAATACGAAAGTAATGGTGTGAAACTAAAGTCAGGAGTTCAAATATGACGTAAATGATTTTTGTAGAAAGCACATGGTAAGAAAATGACAACTTAACGATTGTAAGTGACAAAAGATGTGTCAAGACCTGAAATCGACAAAAAAAAGAAGCAAATTTTACGGTCATTGGGTCTTCCGTTTCCAACGGTGGACCCTATTGTTTTTGTTAGGTTTCTTTTTCTCTATTTTTCACTATTATTATTCTTTTTTTCTTAACATTTTTCTTAAAACTCAAATATGCTACAATGGATTTTTATAAATTCACGAGTAATACAAAATATCATGGTCTTTTATCATGTACATTTTGTTGATGACGTCACTTCCGGTCGGCCGTTATATTCGTTTTTCTTTTTGTAAAAAGTGATCTTGTCCTCCCTTTTTCGCAAAAACGATTAAAGATAGAAAATTGAAAGTTTCAGGAATGATAGATTTTTGAATGTCTAGGGCCGATCAGGTAAAACTACGATCGTCCGTCACTTCCGGTCCGCTTAAACAGCGGCATTCTCGACAAATTAAGCGTCAAAGTTCTGAAGCGAGAGTCTGAGTAGCTCAGTCGATAGAGTCGTGGACATGGCCCAGGTGACCCGGGTTCAAGCCCCGAATGCCGGAATTTTTTTTAAGTTCTTCCGTTTTCAACGGAAGACCTTGTACTGATTCTGATGGTAATTCTTTTTAAGGTCTTCCGTTTCCAACGGAAGACCTTATTGTTTTCGTACTGTTTATTATTTTTTTTTTCCAAATTTTGTGCACGCGATTTCTCGAAAACTACTCAACCGATCTGAACAATTTTTTCACAGATGATGGGAAATTATCTGAATTTTATATGTTTTTGAATTTTTTGTCGTCATCACTTCCAGTCCGGATTTACGGTCGATTTTGTAATTTTTTACGACCAATTTTGTGCAGAGTTGATCTCAGAAACTATAAGAGATATGACTTTGAAATTTTCAGGATAGGTAGAGCATGGTTTGAAGTTGTGCACTATTTAGTTTTGCACCAGTGGCGCTATTCCTTGGAGCTCGCTTAGGCACAAAAATGGGGTACAGATTTCGAATCAAAATTTCCATATGTTTTGATCAGTATCTTTTTATCAGTTGATATTTTGACAAGACATATAGAACAAAAGTAGTAGAGAATCAAAAGTTCTATCCAATAAAATCAACAAAAAGGGGCTGGCCCCTTTAATTAGGGACCAAGAGACTTGTAAATTCTATTACGAATAACTTGAAAACGATAAATATTTTGTTATGCATTATAAAAATCAAAATTGTTGATCTCTACATTATCGGTTTGAAAGAGTCATCGTCAGGCCCATGTCTGACGTAATTAGGGTTTTTATTCTTTATCTTCAAATTTTTTATTTTTTTTTTTTGGGGGGGGGGGGGGTAATTTTGAAATTGTATCGATATCTCATGGTATCATTTTATCTAAAAAAAAAAAATCGGACGGAAGACCTACTCGTTACTCGTAACGAGGTCGTATCTAGTTATTTTTTTTTTCTTCTAGACGTTTTTTAAAACTCAAATATCTTGCTTGTTTGTTGTCCTATAAAGTTCAAATTTGCAGAGCTTATTGGTAGTTACTATTTCTCAATATCTGTGGAAAATCGTTGATATCGACACTTCCGGTACCGAGTTATTCCCCTTTTTCCCCAAAATATAGGCATTCTTGTGCACGCAAAGGCTCCGAAACCGCTCACAGCCTGTGTTACAAAGTCACATATCTTCAAAATAGAGAGTTTGAACGTTGTCCTCCGAGTTTTGTTTTTACAATTTTCCTCCTTTAAAGTTTCAAAAAATAATTTGAATTTGTGTTTCAAAAAATGCTGATTTTTTGTTGTGTTTTTGTTATGTAGGTCTTTAGTTTAAATTTTCTCTAAACACATATAGAACAAAATATGTGCAAAATGTCAAGGGCTTTCACTTGACACCATTGAAAAAGGGCTGGCCCCTTAAATTAGGGGTCTAGAGCCCTTAAAAGTCTTCGCTTTATAACTCTAAAATGGTTAATATTTCGCTATAGCTGTCGATAGAAAAGTTGTTCATTATTGTGTTATCAATGTCGTTACAAAACTATTTTGTACCGGTAATGCGTATTATGAGTGTAAAAAGCTTGTCTTGTTAACATGTACCTGTATTCATTTGGCAAGTAAGCGAATCGTCTTCGTGCGAAAAACGTACATATATTAACAGCTGAAAGTGTTCCAGCATATACGGGATGCTTTGATTCATTTGAAAAAGTGTCTAAAAAGTATACGTGTACATGTTTTTCTTACAGCCTTTTTTTTTGGAGTAACCTCTGTTTAGGTCCTATAGTGGACAACCGTTAAGAAAAACAAAAACGAGAAAATATAAACGTTCTTTTTCTTATCTAGTGAGATACATAAACTAGATTTAAAAAAAAATAACTTCCATGAAATAGATTTGAGTCATTTTACTGCAAGCATTTCAAATCGACCTAAATTCTTAGTTGTGTGCGTCATTACATAACCCATCTCGCCCGCGGCCGATAAAAATGGATCGCCAAGGTCGCGGCTGGACTACCTAGCGGTCAGCGGTTATCTAATACACAAGAATCGCGTCTGTCATATGTGATTTTACTTAGCAGCAAACACAAGAATCGTACACAATGACATTAAAGCTTACTCTTCTTAATTTGAATTTAACGATAGAATAAGAAATCGTTCTGTTTAATCATAAACTCGAACTGAAGCAGTATCAGACAGTTAGATCAACTGTGGGATTAAAGGGGGAAAAAACTTATATTAATTAGAGTTTATTCATCATACTGCAAACATTGTAAATCTTCCTGGGTTCTGAGCTTTTTATGTGTGTTTTAACTTTACGTAAGTTATCCGATCCCTCATCCGCGGCCGAGGAAATCGGTCGCGGCTGCACTACCTAGAGGTCAGCGGTTATCTAATAACAAGATATATATACAAGAACTGTTTCAATTTTATGTTCTTTTTGTTCACCTTCAATTTATTGAATGAAACATTAGAATGTGAATTGAGAAGCCCCTCTAAAAATTGATAAAAGCGATATTGTTCCAAATCAGAAACATCATCAGACAATAGTGAATTTGTAATTCTAAAATGTTCTAAAAACTATACATGTACTAATAATGTTATAGATAAACAACGAAAAACCACAAAGATTAAACCTTCAAATGATCACCCTTAGAACATAGCCAAGGAGATCCCGCGCGAGTGGACAAGTGATCCGCGGTAGCTCGTGTTCTTCTGCATGTACTTTATCACACGTGCATGTTTATTGATATTTTGTACGATTCCAACTATTTGTTTATTCGAGATTTTGACCGGTACATGTAAGATTGACTTGTGTTTCAATTTAAGATTTTTTTTATTTACCCACGAATATTTCCGCTAAATACTGCTGAGAGGTTTTATAGATATCGTAGAAAGTAGTTGACGTCTTCATAAGGTTGCACATAAAATGAGAGAGAGGGAGAGAGAGAGAGAGCGCGCTCAAAATTGGAAGCATTATTTAGCCGAATTAAGAAAATGAAACAGTCTCCAAGCGTTCAAGGCAGGATTAAAAAATCAAATATCAAATTAACACATGCGGTAGAGGCAATTGCAACTTCTCTGGCCTTTCTGGCAAGTTTGGAAAAACACCTCGAATGTATTAACATCACCGGATGTTAGAATATTATACAAAATGGAGTCGCTTCCCATTAAAATAAGTATCGGCAAGAAGTTTTGTATGTCGTTTCTGTGTTATATTTTAGTGTATATTGATACCTTTAATGAAGTATAGCTCACATCTCAACAGATCATAAAATGTGTTGTAATTATATCAAGTTTTAAAAAAAGGGGGGTCGTCATGGACGCCTAGGTAATACATTCGAAGTGTTTTTCCGAGCTTGCCAGAAAGGCCCGAGAAGTTGTGATTGGCGGTAGAGGCTGACACGATAGAATTGAGGGATTTAGTGATTATTTTTAGAATGTTCACATGTGTTTTTAAACAAGATTTGTTTAGATTTTATCGGTTTCATGATCACAGTGCAAGGGATTTTTTTTTTTCAAAATGTGGCGAAGACCCATTTTTGGCGACTACTTAACATGTGTACATTTTTCTCCTCAATGTATGTCACCTTCCCACCCGTGTGTTTATTCGTTCAGTCTATGCTAAGTCAAATGAATCCGCTCCACGTGCGACCGAAAATCTCGTGTCGCGTCAGCGCTCATAGCCTAAAATATTGCCCCCGGGCTGCAGATCAGCAATTGATAAATAATTGAGTAACATTTGGAAGGATGCTTTCAATGCAGCGGTCAATTGTTAAACAAGAAGTGTTTAAATATTCGATGTCAATCAACCTCACATTAAAGGTGCGATATCGTAATCTGAGGATGTGGCTAAAAAATTAACCTGTTGAACACGCTAAACTTCTATAGTTATGAACAGAATAAAATATATATTATCAGAGACTTAAATAACTTAATAAGTTATTTATGTCTCTGGTTTTATAAGTTAACAGTTTTAAGTCAAATATTAAATAAAATTTGTTCTCAGGATTAGAAGTAATGATATACGACTACATTAAGCAATAAAGTCGGTCGATCGTCATTAAATCATCAGAGTACTGCAAGTGTCGACAGTTTCTTATTTCTTTGAAATAATTGTAGTGCAGACTATAAGGGCGACTTCACTTGGAACAATCGTACGAACTAAAGTTACTCGCGTAACAAATGAACAGCATTTGTATCAACAATAGTGACATCATTTCACCTTTGACCTTAACCCGCGATGAACACTCGATAGCCCCTTGTACTCCTATGGTAAAGCGAAATACAAAGATGGCGGAGAAGGGTGCAACGTGAGTGCAGAGATGTTTTATTTCGTTGTTTATAACGTTATGTGACTTCATTTAAATCTTAAATGAATATTATTATGTTTATTGTCGTTTGATCCTTGTATATAATAATCAGAATAAATTCAAACTTAAAATTTTTTTTTTTACTTACAAATATCTTGCTCAAATTTGTCGTTAGGTCCGCGCTATATACTGCATGTGCTGTAGAAACTTTTTTTGCATGTCTATATGCATGTATATATGAAAAATTGTTCTAATTTACTAATTACTAATTTTAGAGTTAAAATCAAAGTGAGGCAGAAAAATAGCGAAGGAGAGTTGCAAGAAATGACTTGCGAGATGAATGAAGAATTGGCTATTTTCTTGAATAGCCCAAATGGGGGTAATGTTTTTTATTGAAGCTAAAAAGATATATAAACGAATGTTGCTCATTGTTTCTCATATTAATAATTATCCATTCTTGTTATATCATGTATATGAACTCTGTATTTAGTATACGGTTTGTGCAGAGTTCTTTCCGCTATGTATGCTTGTTTTATTTACCATTGGTGTATTTATAGTAACATATATTCTTTTAGATACATTCTGTGACACTGTTTTTATTTTAATATTGATGTTATTCAGATCCAGAGACTAAAGAATCAATTGTTAAAATGATTTTTGATACCCAAGCCCCCCAAGTGGAACAAGGTCCTGAAACTCCTGACAGTGTCCTACATACAGCGGAAACAGAAGATAGTGATCAAAAGGTACAATTTGGTCTCTTTAACATTGATGATGGAGACAAAATTCTGAACTGTTATGCCCCCAAACTCATAGAGATATATCTTTTGGAATCATCTGAGTCCGATTCTGGGTCTTATCCATCATCATGCTTGGCTTCAACAAGATGTTTCACCTCATCTTTATTCACTCCATCTCCTCCTTATCTGTGTACAGAGAATAATTTAATTCAAGTGGGCCCTAAAACATTTCTTACCCCAGAAGAGTTTCAATCAAATATTATCCTGAAATTGAAATTGAATGACTACAATGAAAATGTAAAGAAGAAAAAGAGAAAAGTTAGGAAGAAATCTAAATGATGATGAGTTTAAAGGCAAAGAATGTGTTTAACAGATTAAAGTAGAAAAACAGTTCTCTTTACTGAGCATAACAAAAATTAAACATAATAAAGGAAAATCTAATCTAAAAAAAACTCTTTTTAGGTTCACATATGGAGTGAAACTGAAGAAAAGCAGCTAATTGCACTACGAACAGAAATGGATGATGCCTTCTACAAAAACAAAAATCATGAAACATTATGGCAAAAGATTTTTGAGAATATGAATTCGGCCGGAATTAAAGTCACCAAGCAGCAGATCATGAATAAGTGGAGAAATCTGAAAAGAAAATATAAAGAAACCATTGACCTAAACAAGAAAACTGGTAATGAGAAGCATGAATTCAAGTACCAAAATGAATTTGATAATTTGTTTGGACACAAGGCATCAACGAAAGCAGCAGTGTCATTTGACAGTGGTGTAAATGCAGAAGAAAGGAAGAAGAAAAGAGAGATTGATAAGAAAGCAACACGACCCAAAAAGCGTTCTGCAGAAAATCTGCTAATGAAAATGGAAAATATGAACAAGGAAATGAGAGAACAGATGGAGCGGCATCAGGAGGAAAAGCTCAGACGCTTTGACAGATTGCTTGACATCATTGAAAAACAGGGTCAAAAATGATATTTTTAAAGTTGACATGTCTTCCACTCGACACATTTTGGTTTCCTTTTTTTTTTTTTTGAAGAAATACAGTTAGTAAAAAAGAATTCTTTATTTAGAAACCATTTTGTATATGAAGTTTAATAGGCTTTTTTGTTGAGTTTATGACCATAAAAACAATGAATAACGTCATAATGTGCCCAAATTTATCTGGAAGTGAGAAATGAAACAGATAAATTGACTATTTGATTTTAACAGAAATGGCTACTTTCTATTATTTACAATGAATGACGGCTGTACTTTTGGGGAAGTAAAAGGATCGGTTTTTTATTTTGTTTGACTAATAGAAATGTCATTATGATTGTTTTTGTTTGTTGTTGTTTATATCTTGATTTTGTTAAGTTTGATGCTCTTAAGAAAGATATTGATTTTTCACCAATTAAAGAAAGTCATTTTGTAGTTTTGATGTTTTATTCCAGTATATTACAATGGTTTTCTTGATATTATCAGATAAAAAGTAATCATGGTAGTCCCTGAACAAGTTGTTGCCTCCTCTGTATTCCATCTCTTCCATCGGGGTACACATTTGGATAATTATTAGGGTTGCCATTGTTCGGATCAATTGTCAGGAAATCCTCGACACCATCGTGATGCAATATACATCCAGATACAATTGTCTTGATTATCTCCTCTAAGTCATGTACAGTTATTTCTTGTAGGCGCCGAAACCTTTGCTTTAAATGACCAATAGCCCTCTCTACAACTTGGCGTGCAGATGACAAAACTCGATTAAACCTTCTTTGATTTATGTTCAAACGGCCATTATCTTTAAATGGAGTGATCAACCAGACCTTTAAGGGATATGCGCTGTCTGCAATTATGTACTTATTCACATCAAAGTACTGTCCAGCAGTTGCATTGTTAAAGAGACTTGAATTGCGTAGTACACGAGCGTCATGAGTTGATCCTGGCCAGCCTGTGTATATGTCCCGTAACATTAAATCAGAATCTACTACTACCTGTAATTTATAAAGTACATGTATAATTACATATAAGTACATGCATGGAATATTTTAATGAGGTAATAAATTGCACATGTTTCTATTAATACCTGGAGTTGTATGGAAGGGTAATGTTTTCTGTTAAAATAGTCATTATCTCCACCAATACAAGAAGACAATCTTATGTGGGTCCCATCCAGGGCACCAATTATGTCTGGAAGTCCACATAGAAGCTGAAAGTCTTGTGCAATACTATGTTGCTCAAGAAAATTGGGCCACTGTATGATCTAAAATAGTGTGATAAATGTCTGAATAAGTGTGCAAAAAATATTAAAAATTTCACCAAAAATGAAACATCAAAAATATTCTCTATAATTGCATTGTACACTAAGCGTTTAGCAATAAAGCAACCCCCCCCCCCCCCCCCCCCGTTTCTACAATAATTGCACATACTCGTAATGGCCATGGGGAATGCATTTGAGGTGCCGATGAGTATGAGGCGCCGTTTTAATATTTTTGAGGTATTTTCTGATATCAAAAAATAAATATTTATCAATAATTCGAATTATTGATATCAAAAAATAATTCTTGATATCAAAAAATCATTCTTGATATCAAAAAATCATTTTCTGATATCAGAAAATACCTCAAAAATATTAAAACGGCGCCCCATAGATGAGATCACATAATTAGGCTAATACAGTGATATAGAGTAAAAATACCTTTGATAAGTTTTCATTGAATGCGCCATTCACTCTTTTCAACACAACATGCACCGTGGACTGTCCTATGCCAAAGTAGTGTCCAATTTCACGCATTGTCACTTTATTAGACATGTAACACATGAAAATAAGAAGTTGCTTTGATGGGGGGATCCCTTCGATGCCACCGCCGTGCTTTGAAGTAAGGCATGCCCCAATCTTTGTTAGGATTTCCTCGAACATTTCTTTACTTATTCGTTAATGGTATCGAAAGTTATCTGTCGAAAATAATGGAATGATATTTTCAACGTATCCGGTTATTCGTGGTGACACAGATTTTGTGTTTTGGAGGATAAAAGCTCCTGTTTGAAATAGAAAGTTCATATATTCGTAAGAAAAATCATCCTCCCTGTCATCCAGTAAACTTTCGAAAACGTAAAGGCATAGCATTTTATTTTCCGCCATCTTGACATAAACGCGCGTATTTACTATCTTTGTTCAGTTGGATTTTTGCAAATTAGGTTAAATTTAGACATATGACGTCAGTTGACCCCAACTTGACCGTGTACACTAGTTCCAAGTGAAGTCGCCCTAATATAGCGACTTTTCTGCCTCCCAAAAATGTATGCATTTAATTGCGAGATATTTGTTCTTGGGGATTTTACTTATTGTTATATGCACATTGATAAAAAAAATCATTGAAGCTGTGTAATATGAGGTTGTAATGCAGATTAAAACTCAGCTGAATATTTTATTTTTAATCTAGCTTGTCAAAATGGGAGATTGTTAACTTGTAGCTTGTTAACTCTGAAAAAGTCTAGAACAGAAGAAATAAAGTCTTAATTTATAGCTTTCGCTACATCTTCTTATTTAAGTGTACGCGTACATAAAGCTATTTAAGAATTTTTTTTTACTGTATAAAAAAGTGTTTTTTTTCCTAACCTTAAATTTAAATCTATAGAAATTCAATATCTACATGTAACATCTCAATAGCTTTGATAGCTTATTACCGCTTGGAAATCATTTAGTGATGCAAATTGACAAATGCCTATGAAAAAACATTATTGGACCCCAAGGGTTTCTTATCCTTTCCGACGATGATGAGAAGAACTCAAATGTGCATACAAATCATACATTTACATGTATATTTATATGAGATTTGATAGAAATAATTAAAAATATAGGTCTTTTTGTGCCGCACAAAACGGGCGAAAAAGATTTTTAAACCCCACGAAAATAAATTCAGGGGGGGGGGGGGTAAATAAAAATACCTTGTCCGTCCGTACGTCGTGTCCGGTCTATATCTTTCTGATGGAGAAACATTGGAAGTGTTCTTACTTCATACAAATAATACTCATTACCTGACGAAGCGTCATGACCTAAACCCAAGGTCATTTGTCAAAGTAAAGGTCACTGGCAGGAAAAGTGCAAAATTTGTTTCCGGTCCACTTTGGAATTTCTTACTTCACACAGAGATTGCTTATGACCTGAGAGTGTGTAATGATTTGTTCCTAAGTCATTTAAGGAGAAACATTGGGAGTTTCTATTTCATGTAAAGATTCCTGATGACCGATGATGTGTCATGAACTTGACCCACGGTCAGTTGCGCAAGTTCAAAGTCATATTAAACATGTGTCATATCTTGTATTAATGGAAATGAGTAAAAGCTAGAGTTTGTCATAAAAATTACTTGTGACCTGTAAATATTCCCTGCCTTGTCTGACTCACTACTTAAAGAAAACGAACCATCCATTATTCTCTAATAGAGAAATACGTGAGTAATGACTTCTTTCTTAGCGGGGATATCATTTGTGAGCTTGCTAACAGTACCTTTTAGATGGTCCAGTGGGAGCAATGCCCCCTTTCTCTCAACCAAAGTTTCCCTTAAGTTAACGCTTAGAAGTTGATTTTTGGGTCATTTCCCCCACCGCCACATCCACACTTATATTATAATTAAATTAATTATATACATGTACATAAATGATGTACTTTTTAAAGTTATCCTAAACTTGAAGTAAGTTAAACGAAGAACTTGCCTGGTATGAAAATAATACTTTGAAATTGAGTCTCGTTTTCGATTTCTTGAACTTACTATTATCATATTGATAATCCAGTATAATTAAAAACCATTTCCCTTTTCCTTACACTCGCCAGGTTCTGATAGACCTGTATCAATAACAGACTATACCCACTTGACCTCCACATTTGCATACAAATTAAATAAACACCTACTTAGCAAAGATATGCCTTTATCTGTTTAATGAGTAGTGCAATACTCAATCTAGAGGTTACATAGAAAACAGGTATGAATAACAATTTTTGGGTCTCCATTTGAAGAGTTCCAATCAATTTTCTAAAGCTCTAATTCGTAAGAAGAAATTGTCATGTAAAGATGACCTTTTATCAATACAGGGTCTGTCAGGCTCTGACAAGTGTCAGGAGAAGGAGGTATTTTAATCAGACTGATGGACAATCCTTTCGCGACATGAAGTTGCGACGGAAGACCTACTCGTTGCTTTGCAACGAGCTCGGCTCTAGTTTTTACTATTTTCCGCTTAGATCTACGATTTTATCATTGAGGTGATAAGTTTAATCTAATCTATTCAAAAATCGGCCGGAAGACCCACTCGTTGCTCGCAACGAGATCGTGTCTAGTTTTTTTTAAATAATTTGATCTTTTCTAAGCTTAAAACAATATTAAGGTTATAAGTAATTGCTCGGATAATAATGTTAAATTGATTTTCAATCCGGTAGGGTCAAACGAACAAGAACGATAACTTTAATGTTCTGAAATGCGAGGAAAATTGTGTGTACTTCGCCGATTATTCCGGTTCAGTAAGTTTTCCTGTTGTTATCTTTAAAAAAAATCAGAAATAAAGACCGACCATTCTGTGAATTCCAAAACTCTTGCACTTGCAGAACGATATGTCTTTGTCGAAGTATCTTGAAACTGAAAGTTAAATAAGTCCGAATCAAAGCCACAGGAAGAACTTCAAGAAGACTCTGAAGAGGCCCAGGCCAGTTATGTGTAGCTTACACCTTTATCATAAAAAATTGATATGTGCTCTGCAAATTTAAAATAAAATATAAAATGTAATTTATCAAATTAAATGCTTAAGTTAAAGATATGAATAAATTTAATGCATATGTGAAATGTTAAATTGAAATGTCTTTGTCAAGTAAACTGTATTTGCAGACCACTTTTTAAAAATATTTTTTTAAAAGGAATTTATTGAGGAAAATCAGCTAACACCTGAAAGTCCTGTACTCTTTGGTGAGTCGGATGCTGTTTTCAGTGATTCATCAGAAGGTGAACTTTCTCAAGTCAATTTTTAAAGGTTATAGAAAAAAGGCCAAATTTTCATATCAAAATGTCTCAAATCAGACAAGTGAATTCCAACTATCACCGAATGAATTCGCTCGTGCGCATCGAGATCGTCTGTTGATCGAGAGACATACGTTTGCAACTGTACAGGATGAAGTTAATACAAAAAGTTTAAAATCTTAAATGGTAGGTTGTTGGCTGCTCTTATCGGTTTCCCTGATGAGGTGGGTATTTTTTGGATCTAAAATGTCGATAAGAATAGTACTTCTCCTATGAACGGGAAACATCTGGGAAGTTTGTTTTACATAAGTGAGAGCAGTCTAAAAGTGAGTGGGTTTGTTAAGATTATATAGGGGAATTTAATAGTGTTGTTCAACCTGAAGAGAGTAAACTCGGGATGCAAGTATTTTTGTTTACCTTAATTTTAGCATTCGTCGGAAGTCTGGGTCCTTAAAGGATTGTTTTTTTTTTAACAAAAACCATAGATGCTAAAAGGAGAAGAGAGACATAAGTTATTTTATTAGAAAAAAGTTGATATGGTTAGGGAGAGAATAGGATTGTTTTTTTTTTAACAAAAACCATGGATGCTAAAAGGAGAAGAGAGACATAAGTTGTTTTATTAGAAAAAAGTTGATATGGTTAGGGAGAGTATACTTTGGGTGTGATTTTTTAAATAATAGCTTAGCAACAAGTAGGCGGGGAAAGGGGGGATAATCAGAGGACAAAATATTGTAGGGTCAAAATTACATTACCTGACAACACAAGAGCTTTTTTCATGACACACAGATTTATGTACATGTTGCACACAAACGCAATACATATTCCGCATGATAAACATGTTTCACACATGTCACAATTCACTTTGCATAAATCCATTGCATCAAGTCTAGAAGAAGCACATGTCAAAAATGAGAGAGCTGTGCAAGAATTTAGTACACAAATTCTGTTTTAAACAAGCTGCCTATCCAGATTGACTTTTTGAAGACCCATTTCACTTCTTTCTAAGGTAAACAATAGTTTTTTTTAAGCTGAACAATCAAATACATTTGAATACAATAAGCGATTTCAACAACTTTAGGTACATTTACTTCAAAACAAGATTATTCCTTAAGGGGAGGAAGAGAGAGAGAGAAACCAATAGTTGTTGAACATGAAAAATTGATTTATAGTTTTATATAAACTCTATTTATAGAAACTTGTGTGTAATTCGCCGATTATTCCGGTTCAGTAAGTTTTCCTGTTGATATCTTTAAAAAAAAATCAGAAATAAAGACCGACCATTCTGTGAATTCCAAAACTCTTGCACTTACAGAACGATATGTCTTCGTCGAAGTATCTTGAAACTGAAAGTTAAATAAGTCCGAATCAAAGCCACAGGAAGAACTTCAAGGAAACTCTGAAGAGGCCCAGGCCAGTTATGTGTAGCTTACACCTTTATCATAATAAATTGATTTGTACTCTGCAAATTTTAAATAAAATATAAAATGTAATATATCAATTTAAATGCTAAAGTTAAAGATATGAATAAATCTAATGCATATGTGAAATGTTAAATTGAAATGTCTTTGTCAAGAAAACTGTAATTGCAGACCACTTTTAAAAAATATTCTTTTAATAGGAATTTATTGAGGAAAATCAGCTAACACCTGAAAGTCCTGTACTCTTTGGTGAGTCGGGTGCAGTTTTCAGTGATTCATCAGAAGGTGAACTTTCTCAAGTCAATTTTTAAAGGTTATAGAAAAAAGGCCAAATTTTCATATCAAAATGTCTCAAATCAGACAAGTGAATTCCAACTATCACCGAATGAATTCGCTCGTGCGCATCGAGATCGTCTGTTGATCGAGAGACATACGTTTGCAACTGTACAGGATGAAGTTAATACAAAAAGTTTAAAATCTTAAATGGTAGGTTGTTGGCTGCTCTTATCGGTTTCCCTGATGAGGTGGGTATTTTTTGGATCTAAAATGTCGATAAGAATAGTACTTCTCCTATGAACGGGAAACATCTGGGAAGTTTGTTTTACATAAGTGAGAGCAGTCTAAAAGTGAGTGGGTTTGTTAAGATTATATAGGGGAATTTAATCGGCAATATATGCAATCTGCTAAATATGTTACAGTTGATATATGTCTTTCAATATATGTAAGTAGTTCAGGAATTGTTAGTGTTTCATTAAGACATCTCATAACCATGAAAATAGTATAAATTTAATCTTTTTCAATATGATTTTCCTTGTTTGACACAAATTTACAATAATTACTGATAATAAAATACAAACAAGGGAAGATAACTCTTTCAACCGTTTCACTAGTTAAAAAAGATACTATAGACCAAGATATGTAAGGACGTTTCATTTGACACCAAACTTTCTTAAGGTCTTGCAAACTTAAAAAGGACCCATTTTCATTCCCAGAGCATTGATATAAACAATTTTCTTATTATATCATTTATTTGGAAAAGTGACCACCCCCTCCCATTGTAATGTTCTTATTGTACCACATAGATTGTGAAATAAATGCTTGCCCTGTGTGTAATTTCTTTCTATCTTGTATATTTTTGAAAGCAATAAGAGTTTCGTACTAAATTAGTTATACAGGATATGAAGTCTGACCCAGTCTTCAGTTTTGTGTCAGTATTAATTTATTTTTTAAATGAAATATTCCATTTTGAATTTGGGTTATTTATCAATCTTTTAATCAAAGATAAATTAAGACTTTGGATGTAATTATCTATTTCAGGACAACTTTACATTGAAATGTCTATTCTGCCATCCACAAGTAAACCATGGTCCTGGGAAATCCACAGTCTTAAAGAGTGCTACCCTTTGTGCTCCCCTGTCTGAAGATTTTATGATGACAACTACAAATAAAACAGGAGATATACAAAACGGACAAGAGGAGGAAACAATCATCTGCGTAACGCACATGAAGACGAGATTTCGTCAAGAAGGAAATTTAAGATGTACTTCAAAAGAAAAGAGACTGGTACAGAGGCCGGATTTTCCAGAATTATAGTGATCCCCCCGCACATAAGAGGGTCAATCAGAATAAAATTGAATACTTGTATAACAAGCAACACAATTCACTTGCTTGTGTTCTAGCCTTGAACAATTCTTTTAACATGCAAAGTCAAATGATCATCAGTATTCTTTTGGAGACAAGAGACAATGTTGGAGTGAGCACAGACAACCCACGTGTCTGAGGACCACATCCGAGACAGTGATGTCCTGCGAGAGTGTTCTCTCAAATGAGGAGCACACTTCCAGAACTACTAAGGTCAACAAAGTTAAGAAAGAATAAAGCAACCCTGTCTCAAATACTGAAAAGACAGCGAGTTGGACATCCTAGCCAACTTTCTTGGTCATGATATAAGCACACATAGAGAATATTACAGACTACCAGAAGAGTCCCTTCAGGTAGCCAAAATGTATACTATTGTTTACCCCTGATATCTTATCAACTTTAATTGCAGAATTCCTTGGTTTAATGGATAAGGATACTTCTACTTTTCAATTGCTGGATTTCAGCAAACACGTTAAGGAAGAAGCCGCCGTCGATGTAAAGAAATTGATTCCAAAGAGAGAACTATTCTCAACAATGAAATATTGTTAAATAATATGTTTTATGGCATCATTGTATCTTAACCATCTAATTTTGTCACAAAATCTATTTTTAGAATCTCGTTTTTTTTTATTATTTTTAACCTGAGGGTCCATTATATCTATTTTGAAGATTCACCAGACACATCAATACCATTCGTGTCAGGCAGCCTAGGTTAACTAAACAACAAGTTCCAGGGGTTAATACAGACAACCTTGTCTTTATTCCAACTGACAAAACACAAGACGCACGCCCAATCTTAACACTTGTGAATCATTGATCATTAAAGAAGTGTACAATCAGGAACATCAACACATCAAATCTTAAACCGGTGCCAAAAATTAAACGTCACACATGTGATGGTTACATGTCCCTAGCTTCTTTAAATTGTATGTCAGTGGTGAACAAAACGGTTGCAATCAATGACTACATTGTCTCTAATGATATTGACCTTTTAGCCCTTACAGAAACATAGCTTGGAAAGGAAAATGACAATGTGATTTTATCCGAACTTACACCAGAGGGTTTCTTTGTCTTGCAAAAGCCAAGAAAACACCGGGAAGGTGGATTGGCATTGATTCATAAAGATCATATTTCATGCTGTCATAATCCCATTTCCACTGACTTTCATTTTACACATTATGAGCACCTGGAGTGTACATTAATAATAATTGCCAAATTGTAGAAATCCAGTTATCATTGGATTTTGTGGCAAAATGTTTTGTATATGCCACCTTAATTTTTACGTTGTTTTGGTTTTACATATGACAGGGAGATGCCCCTGCCATTGTTGTAGACTTGTTTGGATATATGTTATCTTTGGATCTCCCATCTTCTAAATGTGTATTCGTCTTGATAATTATGTCTTGCTTAGTCTACAGGAAGATCCCACTGCCTGTCTGAAATTATGTGCTTAACAAGTCTCTTTATGTTTATCTGGGATCACCCTAGTAGTTAAGGTAGTTTATTTGTAGTTAGTTGTTTATCTTCGTCATTAATAAATGACAATATTTATCAAATCATGACTTGTAGTGTTTCAAGGAGTAAAAATTAACAAAGCTGCAGGACAGATATGGAACTGGTTTCCACACATATTAGCATAAGGTAAATGGAGGACATAAAATAAAATATCTTCGTCGTTTGCTTCTTTCAATTTGATAAATAGTACTGAAGAGAAATAGAAAAATAAAAGATAGTTTAATCAGGTTGTTGAATAAGATTGAAACTGAACAAGGCGAGATATGGGATAGAAAATAAAACGAGTGTTAAGGTCAAAGTTGTTTTCTTTTTGTTATATTTAGCGTTCACCTGTGACTTTGTATTTATTTTCCTTTTATCTCTAATGGTCTGGCAACAATTTGTCGATTTAGGAATATATCTAGTATTGTGTTAGAATTTTTTTTCTACAAGAAACTAGTGTCTCCTCATTATTTTTCAGTGAAAAGTGAAGTGAAATTTAGACTCGTATTTGAGATAAGCCCAGACTTGTGGTGATGAATAGAAAGGGGATATGGACAATTTTACACTCCGACATAAGCGGCATTTAGTGAACTTGTCGGTGAGGAGTATATCATCAAGTGTTGACTTGGGGACAAGTTTATAGACATTCTGTAAGACACGGGTGAGTCTCTTTAAGTGAAAATTAGACTCGTATTTGTGAAAAGCCCAGACTTGTGGTGATGAATAGAAAGGGGATGTGGACAATTTTACACTCCGACATAAGCGGCAGTTAGTGAACTTGTCGGTGAGGAGTGTATCATCAAGTGTTGACTTGGGGACAAGTTTATAGACATTCTGTAAGACACAGGTGAGTCTCATACCATGGGTTTGTGGAAATTCCTTAATGAAAAGGAGCCAATTACCATACCCTTCCTTGTGAGTGACACTTTGTCCTTGACAAGGCCGATTCTGTGCTATACCGTAATAGAGCACCTCTGCAGTTTCTACGATTCAGGGAATTTCACTATACCGGTCAAGAACTGTGTTAAAAGCTAAAACCGCTGGAATGTTTACTGGAGGAATTAAATCGTCAAAGTGGGGTGTGACCCGATTTTCGTTGAGTTTGGCCAAACTTTAGGCCCCAAGTTCGGGGGAATATAATGCAGCCACTGTATGACATACACTGCTTGTTTTAAACGCAATTTAATGTCTTTGTTATCAGAATCTGTCACCATGCATAAAATTTAGCTGTATATAGAGCAGCTGAGTTACAGAGCTGTCAGCACAGCACTGCTGGCATATCATTGTGTAATATTGACCTGAAAATAAAGTAGACCACAATTGCTAATTTGTTCATGTTAAATTTTCAAATTAATTAATACTCCAATGAATAAATACATTTATTTAACAGCATAAATTATTTATCACAGCGAATAAAACAATCATCATCATCATCACTCTCAGAGTCCGAGTCTGAACTATATTCCACATCTTCAATATCTTGAAGGTTTTGCGGACAAGTGTGTTCTGCATACCTGCTGAGTTTTGCCCACAACACGTCAACAAAATCAAATGTTTTTGGTTTCAATTCTGCGTCTTGGATTGCTAGCACATTTCACATTTTTCACTGATGATGCAGGTCTGTCGACGTTTTCGTTCCAGTCAAGTATTGCTAGTCCAATTCTAAGATTATACAGTTTATTTGAAAATGAACTCTTTAAGCAGTATATGCTAAAATACTCTTGTGAAAACTTTCAATATAATGTGTGTCAGGGCAGAAAGCATACTTTACAGGGTTTTTGTATATAAGTGTAGACTTGACCGCCTTAGACAAAAACTGGGCTGCATTCTCATCGGTGATGCTATATCTTGCAGGAACAGCTATATCTTGCAGGAACATATCCATTTTGTTGACAATCAGAGGTAGCTAACAATTTTGATGAAAATTCTGGTAATGAGCAGTCATGTTGTCTAAATAAAAACGCAATGTTTCTTCATTTCCATTTGAATTTTTCTTGGCCCAGTAGAAATGAGTTTACTCCAGCTGTCTTGTCTTAAAGTTGAGGATGCCATGTCTGACAAATATTCTTTTAACGACCTAAGAAATTTTTGACATCACCTTTCGGACTTCTTTTGCTGCATGCCAAGTGTCATATGAATCCAGTTTCTGGATTTTCTGTGGTTATAAATTTGCTTACAGAGTAACATCGGTCATGCGAATGGATATTATTAATTATTACATTTTTGCTGACAAATTCTGCGTAAAGTTTTTTGGTACCTACATGTTCATGTTTGTAAAAGCAGGGTTCCTCTTCTTTGGTAATATGTTGGTAGCTAATTACTTTATATGAGTAGTTTGTCTTATTGTTGTTACATCTGTGTAGAAGCTGTTTTTTCTACATGCATGTCAACATATTTTTCTCCATTGTCCAAACGAATTTCCTCTTCCTAAGCAATTTCAATGGAAGAATTCAAAGCGTCTTTCACACACTCAGCATATAGTGTGTAAAAATGTTATTAAAATCTCTTGGAGGTTTTTCCAATAATAGAAAGATTGCAAAAATGTTCATACTGCACTGGTAAAAGTCCACTACATAAATATGTATGTACAATTCTAAAATTAACAAGAAAGTTGTTCTTTGGTGGTGGTGATGAGCTCTAGTGTATTGGAATATTATAATATCACTTTAAAACAGTTTGACCAACATGTCCAATACGATTGAAGTCTACAACCTTCATGCCTATTTGCCACTTGAATAAGATCTTCAATCAAATAAAACTATCGTTTTCTGCATATAGGTTGTATTGAGTGTTCTTGGTACTGTCATTTTCATTGAGTCCATCCAAGCACATATCCATTCATTTGACTAAAGACTCACTAACACTTGAACTTTTCATTTCCTCTATTACTTTATCCAGTTTGCTTCCAAAACTTAGTTTTAAGGCATCTGTATCGAAAGAGAATTCCACATTCTTCCTAATTTACCTCCTAGCATTGTAAACTTTCAATTATCCATCTCGCATCCTTTTCTTATAAATCCTTCCCGAGGAATTACTGTTAGTGATGTCAAAAAGAACATTTTCCTTGTTCATGTTTTCAAAACACCAAAAGCACAAATTATTTCCTTATAAAATGAAAAATTGGGCTAGTGAAAATAAATTGATGTTTCAAAAAGTTCAAATTTTGCAGAATGATGCTGTCGGCCAATCAGGATTTTAAAATGATATATATATTTGGAGTATCAGGTTTAATGAATTACACATCCCACTGAAATCTTGAAAAACTATGGCCCAGTGTGAAAGTTTAAACCTCTCCGTGACAAAAGAGCAGAAAGAAGCTGTTGAAAAACTATTTGAAGACAATAAATCGGAATTAACTTATCAGACTATTGAATGTATGTGTGATTTATTCTCTTTAAAATAGTTCTATACGTGACAAAAACTTCAAATTAATGCTTTATAGTATATTTAGTTCATTTATTTAATTTTGTTCATTGCTTTTAGAAAAAAGGTAAGACAAGAAGTAGAAAAGTACATGTATAACAGGCTGAACAGTCTTACTCTTCATCATATGAAGAGACAGACAGAACAGAAGAACCTTCAACCAGTTCCTCAGGAGATAGTACAGTCTGTCCTTACTGCCTCCTTAGTCCATGTGTGGCAACAACAAATGAGAACTCCCCCTGGTTAGGAGAAGGACAAGGGCCATCAAATTATAATCCTGGTGTACGGAAAGGACTTTACAGACGCTTCTGGAAGTGCATTAGTTATCTTGGAGGCTGGGACATGGATCAAAATTTGAGAAAAAAAGAAAGACTTGGAGAAGGAAGACCAAATACTGTATATCACCAACGCCAAGTAATGCCCGAGCGTGTTTTAAAATTAGTACGATCAAAGTATCCAACCCCACACAGTGATTCTTACATTGGACACAAGTGGGAATGAATTTCAACACACCTTCTACGCGTGTTCTTGTTATTTCATTCGGCGATGCTGTAGCTTTTTACGCAGAACATCACTGCAGAGTCATAAATCTAACTGTGTTGAAACCTTTTGTTGACAGCAGACCCCGATAAAAAAAATGTCTCCCATGGGAAAAAAACTGGTGCTTCAATATTGTGGAATGCTGATCTATTTTTAAATCACACGTGCATTGCATGGTGAACGTCCCTTTTACTTGAAACTGTTGCTCGCTGTTGATTTTGCATCTTATATAACACATCAT
This sequence comes from Magallana angulata, assembly GCF_025612915.1. Taxonomy (NCBI): domain Eukaryota; kingdom Metazoa; phylum Mollusca; class Bivalvia; order Ostreida; family Ostreidae; genus Magallana; species Magallana angulata. The sequence goes on along the minus strand of NC_069112.1, from coordinate 7,121,823 downwards.
TACTTTTTATTAACTATTTTATCTCCAACTTTCAAGCTTGCATGCACTTGATATGTGTACATTCCTAAAAAAAATGAATTCATAAAATAATGGAATTTCATGTGATATATATGTACATGTTCTAGATCAAAGACAAGACTGACATTTCGTCTTAAATTTGCACGTTCCGTTTATAACTGTATGATCAGCAGCGAAAATAAAAACCAATTTCTGTTAAGATAGCCAAATTGATACATGCATGCTTCCATTGAAAAATTTTGTTTAGTCAGGCAAGCTTTTTGGAAAGCTGTTACTTGTATTAACAAGCATTCTGAGAGTATTGCATTAGCAATACACATCCCCTACCGGTTTGAGGAAATAAAATGAAACAAATGCACTGTTCTGCAGAATATCGAATCCGAAAATTAAAAAATTGGAATACAAAAAATTAATTTTCTCGAAAATTGTCAACCAGATGCTATAAAAGTGTAAACTTGATCTGTAGTTTGACATTTAGAAGCTGTTCAGCAAATTTCATATTATTCCTCAAACGCATAAAGAAAAAAAAGTGTGGAAAACTGAAGTGGGACAGACTGACGGACGCAGAGGAAAGCTAAAGTCCCCTCCGATGAAAACCGGTAGAGGACTAATAATGAGATTACTAAACCGCGAATTAACACTTTGGTGGCAGGGGATAGTTTTTTTGGTCGAGGAAATGTGAGGCAGATAGTGCCCATATATGAGATTTAATTTTTCAGTGGGTTTTTACATTTGCTAAAATTGGTTTGCATGCAGGGGACACATGGTCCCGACTCTTGAGAATTTTAAAACATTTCAGAATAAAACAAGTACAACTTACATATAGCACTATACAGAATAGCCAGGGACGGTCTAAAAATGGCCCTTTTTTAATGTATACCCATGCAAATAATCACCAATTGATGGGGGGTCATTCACCTTCTATTCGAGTGACATTTCGTGTTCTGAACCCACCCTACTTTTCAAGCACAAAACCGAAAGTGAAAATTTTGGCCACAGTTTCGCATTTTCATTCCGTATCTGATGGAAAGTGCTATAGGTATTAAAGTGTCATATATCAATGAAATTGACTTGAGCTCCTCTATCCACAAAATGAATGCAATAAATATTCTACCAATTTATACCCCTCAAATAACCAGCCAAACCCCAGGTTCTCCCTTTATTTCAAAATGAATGCAATAAATATTCTACCAATTTATACCCCTCAAATAACCAGCCAAACCCCAGGTTCTCCCTTTAATTCAAAATTTTGACGGGTCTTTCCTTCGAAACTATCCCCTGCCACCTTTGCCGCTTATATGCTTGGGTTAATTCGTACTCAAATTTTATTCAATGATGTGAATTACAGTCGATACTCTTCAAAAGTTCATTCATTACATTATTCACGTTAGAACAATTATTTTTAACTGTGATAAAAAAAAAACACAAATTGATGAAAATTAGAAAATACTTCCCTCATTTAAATCGGGATTTCATCAATACGAATAATACAAAGAAATCTTTACTATATTTATATGCGTATTAGAAAAGTTAACTCGTACGACAAGGGCTGCGTTCAAGACTAGGCTAGCCGGCAGGCCGTAGTATCTAGGTCAGGGATGGGGTCAATTACAATTGAAAGTAATTAATTAAATTACAATTACTTGCTTAAATTCTTCAATTAGATTACCATTACAAGAGTTTTCAAATGTAAGTAATCAAATAACAATTACTTTGCAGATGTAATTATTATACTCTGTCCCGAGTTTTTGATTCCAAGGCCATAATAAAATTACTGTTTGTTTGGAATTGCCGCCCGCCTCATCTAAATAACCCCCGCTGAAAAAATTTTATTGGCAAAATAAAAAGAACAATTTTTTTATTGTTTTGTTTCGTACCAACAGGTTTATAAATAGTTCGTTCGTCGAATGTTTTATTTTAAATCGGGTTCGATCTCCTCATAATATTCATAAACACACTGGATCAATAAAACGTTTTCTTTGAAGTATTTATAATATTGAGATCCGAAGGTTCTCGCAAACGCGCCAAAATGTCAAACATGAAGGCTGGTGCCAGTGGTGGAAAACGTTCGAGTCCTGAAGACTCATCAACCATTCCGTTGTGCGTATCCATACAGATGAATGGTGAACTTAAAATAAGCAACAGAATATACAATTTTGATAGCGATGACACGTGGAAGCAAATACTGACAGAGGTTGCATTGGAGATGGACAAGACCGACATGTCGAGATTGAAAACGGCCACGCGGGGGGAGATATCAGTCCAGTTGTCATCAAAACTACATGGGTCAGAGATTTTTTATCCTGATATAGAAGAAGAAATAAAGGTGGTCCGTCAGTTTGATAAGTCCTTAAAATACGTCACATATAAAATCAATAGCAATACTGTTGATCCGGTACCCCCTCAGCGAGCCAACGCACTCCACCACATCATGCAAACTCAGACATTGTGTACAAAATCAGCTCCAAAGAAAGACACAAATGAAAAGAAGTTTACAGGTGTGTACATTGCTTAACACATGAACACATAATATTAGAAAAATCTGACATATTGAATTCATGTATCAACACATACACTTAGTTTAAAGATACATAAATGTTATTTTTGTCTCTGACTTAGTGTAGAAACATTTAGACATATATTTTAATTGTTTTAACACTTAAAACCTAATATTTTCGTAACATTAAAAATGATATCATTTTTAATTAACAGCCAAAGATCAGTTGTATAATGACCTGGTGGATCTACTTAAGCAGAAAGACTGTTTTTTCCCCAATTCTATGAGTGACACTGAGTCTACTAAGAATATAAATGTCTTGGTGAATGCACTGTGGCTCATTGACAAAGACAATTTGAAAAAACTTCAACAGAAAATTGCTGCACTTAAGAACAACAATCAGGAATCTGAAATGAGGTATTATTCAAGCTTAAAAATACAGTTATTAATAAACACCCTCAATGTCAAATTAATCCGTATGTGCTTCATTTCTTACTTTTGATTTTTTTTTTCATGCAGACTCTTGAGTTTTTGTGGTTACCATGACTTCAAGAAAATAAAGAAGAAAGCACCAAGACTGTCGGCCATTGACTTAAAGTCTCATAGCACTGCCCTATTTCAGTTGATATCCCAGCCTTTTGTGAGTAAGTGGAATGAAATCAAAGATGATATTCTTGAACTGGCAAAGTGTTTCAACATTTACGCAGATCAGTTAGATAAGGCAAATGAAGAACAACAATGTCGACAAAACCTTACTCATCCTGTCCGAGAAATAGCCAAGGATGCTTTTCTCTACTATGTTCCACAGACAGAAAAAGTAGGGCCCAAGTATGCTATCCTTGACACTTGTTTAGCAAAAATGAACCATTATGAATATGTATTTTTTGATGAAGCTATTCATTTAGATGAACCATTCAAGACAAATTTTGATAGATATGACTTTCTTCAGAAGATTGCTTTGTCAATGCCAGTTAATGTGCTCAAGTATAACCCTGGTGGATCTGTTGGTACCTCAGTTTTCATATGGCGAATCCCAACTGACCGAAGTGTACAGGAAATTGTTAATGAAGGATCAAAAACTATTGAGAATCTGAAACCACGTCTTCTTGAATACCATACCAGAAATATGAAGTCAAATTTCACTCGTAAATACACTGGATTACATGCTTGTCAAACACCAAAACATATTCTTAGATATATTTACAAAGAACTGACTAATGATGCCTCTGTTGATCAAAATCCTTCAATTGAACACAGAATTCAAGAAGCTATATCTTCGGAAGATCCAGACCTGGTAATTGGTCTACGACACTTAAATACTGGGAGGCCAGGAGATACATTTCAGGTTTTCTTCGATCTCCTTAGAGCAAAGGTAGAAGAACAGTGTGCAGCTGATGAGAGGAGACACAATATTGAGCATGTCTCAAGGTACATTTCTGTCACTGATCTCATCAGGGATGTAAGTGCTGATTTACCAACTGGAACCCCAATTCCAAGTGAATCAACAGTTTTATTTTCATTTGCACCAAAAAATGCTTATATTAAAACAGCAAGATTGTACCAATCTGTCATTCCTCTTCAATTCAAAGTCCAGACAAGACAGTTGAGACTTTCTCATCAGGATGAACACTACTGTGCTTCACAGTATAAATACATGAGACATTTTGCAAATATTTTCAAAGACAGTGTGACTTTCCTTAGCATTGATGACAAATCAAAGATTGATATTGGAGAGCCTGGACAGTACATTTCATCAGGTGTTCGGGGAAAGAAAAGTCTGGTTCCTTCTGCTTCTCAGTTGTCTGCTATGGATCATGATGTTTCAAGTAAAGGTTCCATTACTCCATCAGTAATTCTTAATGTGGCATTACCAGAAGACAAGGATGGATCAATATTCCAGGCAAGCAGCCCATTCAGACATGCAGTAGAGATACAGAAGATGTTATTGGGAGAACTACCAGTAAAGCCTATCCTGATGATCTACTCAGATGGAGGACCTGACCACAGACTAACGTACCACTCAGTAAAACTCTCACTTATTGTGTTGTTCAGGAATTTAAACCTTGACATGCTGATTGCTGGTAGAACAGCACCAGGACATTCATGGGCAAACCCAGTAGAAAGGATAATGTCAGTACTGAATGTATCTATTCAGAACACGTCACTTGCAAGAAATGAATGTGATAGCAACACAGAGCAAATCCTGAAAAGTGCTAACAGTATGGCAGAAATTAGAAAGAAATCAGAAAAAGTGCCGGATTTGAAAGAACAGTGGTTGGATTCTCTTAATGAAATCATCACCATGCTGCAAAATCGCACACGTCGACTTACACTTAAAGGACAGCCTTTAAGTGTCCAAATGCTGCTTCTGATGAGGCTGTGAAGTCAATGGAAGAGCAGATAGGGCAGCTTATTGACAATACCATTCAGCTTGGGCAGTATCAGCAAAAACATTTGTCCAACAAGCAAGGTAATTTCATAAAGTAATAAAAAAGTATTTCTGCAATATCAAGTTGTACAGGCCATTTTGATATTAAACAGTACATATATTTTGTTTTGTTTTCAGAATACCAAAGATTCCTAGAGAACCACTGTCGTCAGAGGCAATACACTTTCCAAATTCGTAAATGTAAAGACCCTAACTGCTGTTCTCCAATGCAGATAGAAGACCTGCCGTGGCTACCTGATCCTATCCAGAAGGCTGACAAGATTCACTACAAGCCTTTGACTGAGGTGTTGGGTCAACCAACAACAGACGGTGATCGACCCTCTGCAAAAAATTCTACAGCGACTACTGTTGCAGAGGAATTGCAAGTATGTTAATGCTAGAATGAATGATAATTTGTATATATGGAATCTTTGGTATTTGATATGCAAATATCTGCTAACATTTTCTCTTACTTAAACTCTTATTTATTACTTTTAGTTATGAAAAATTAAATAATATCGCATCTGATTTCAGGGAGTAAAGAACAGCTTTCTGGTTGCCCAAAATGTAAGGTCAACAGTTACCTGCTGTGAATGTGAAAAGATAAGATGTATCTATTCAAAGAAAACTCTGACACTTAGGGACACAAGGACTTTGGCAAGAACACTAGAAAAGTATGATTACACATGTGGAGCTCTTTTAATACCCGAAGGTAAATTATTTATAGATAAATCCAGAATATTAAAAATTAATATTTTATTTAATATTGCAATTTTTAGGAAATTTATGCAATAAAATTAATATTTGCTGCATGTGATTCATTGAAGTATTGTTTCTTTGTTTTAGGTGATCTTCTTCATGGAAAAGTGTTTGTTCGTTTGCAGTTGAACTGCACAATGCACATGGAGTTTGCATATTATGCAGAAGCAGCCAAAGGCACAAGAAAAGATCTTTGCTGCTATTGTGCTTCAGCTGATGTTCAAAAGGACCAAAATCTTCTAAAGAAATTCTGCGTGGTTCTTCCAGTTTGTGTGAATTGTCTCCAAAAAGGGCTAGAAGTTCCAAGAAGAAACCCTATGAAATAGACTGTTAAAACTAGATCTAAAAGTTTGAATATCAGTTTTGGTTCACTAAATGTTATTTTTGAGCACTCTTTTGTGTGTGTTTTTCTTGTTTGACATGTCCGAACAAAGAAAAGTAATAAACATTTCACTGTTTTCAATTGACATTTTAATTCTTCAACAATTATAAAATAAATTTCCAATTTGAAAAAAAAAATAATAATTTACCTCCCTCCCTCCTGGGTCTGAAAACCCCCAGGCGGCAATTCCAAACAAACATTTTTTTAAGGATGGCCCAATATATAATTTACCGGGTCCTGGGCTTTTGTTACATGGACACAGTCAATAACTGTGTGTGAATATCCCCAACTGCGACAACAGAAGTATCCTTCGCATTTTTGCGCCATCCATGTCTTGCATCTGTTACAATATTTATTCCATATAGGTCCTTATAAGTGCCATAGAGTGCATCCTGAGTGAAATCCATGTACATGTACACCTGCTCAGCCACCTCTTTGTAGTATGAAGACAAAATTTCTTCTTTGCTTCTTGACAGGCACGTAGCATCGTTTTTGAAAGTGGGGGGGCCAGACTCCTCCAAAAAATCTTGACAAGCAAAAAAAAAAAAAAGGGGGAGGGAAATAAGACTTTCCCAAAATCTTCAAAATCCTAATCCTTCTTTTCGTATTAATTTTTTACATCCTCCAAAAAAGGTAATTCAATTTTCAATATGTAAATTTTAAAAAATTGGTCGCTGCGAGAAAAAGTGGGGGGCCAGGCCCCCCTGATGCTACGTGCCTGGATTCACCCTATGCCTGCGCCATTAGAAAATCTTGGGTAATGGGAGGGAAGCATTCCACTACAGAGATATCCATGATTGACTCGATGGTTAACAAGATATTCATTGTTTGGCAGGTAAGGAGATGAAGACCAAAGGTATCCATGACTCTTGTCAATGTTGCACTGAAACCGAATGGAAATAACATAACCTTTCATTGGAAATTGATGATTCTGCTGCAACAAAAATGTGCTGATATGTGTCCTTCTTCTTGGTCTAACATAAGAAGGTGGGAAAACATTTTTTCTGTCATTCCTTGCAGTGTTTTCATGATTTTCAATTTAGAATGTCAAGAGTTCATTAATAATTAAATCATTGGTTGCAGGTTTGTTTCTCGCTGACGTCAACACATTTTTCACTGTTTGCATTCTGCATTTTTTAAATTCACCATCACCTTGAATATCAATTCTAAAGTTTGTTGATTTCTTGGTCTGGTTATTCGCCATCTTCACATTCCAAGTAACTGATTGATACTAAAAGTTATGCAAAATTTGAAACCTACTGTGGAGGTATAGGAGGGGGTTGAGATAATGGCGATAATAAAAAAATCCAAATTTAACAATGCATAATAAAGATAAATATATAAAAGCTACGAGTTTTCCCTTCATCATGATACTTAATATTTGTAATTTTTTTAGGGGGGGGGGGGGGTGAAAGTGCCAGTTTTCAGTTTCAAAAATCCAATGAATTGACACCAAGACCCCACTTTTACCTCTCAAATGTACCACGAGTAAGCCTTTTGCTATCTTTATGACTTCATGCAGGGAAGCCAGTTTTCGCGCCTTTTCATCAATAAGAGACTTGTGTTCTGTAAACAGTGCTAACATTGCTCGAGTATAAACAATTCAAAATAATCCAGGATAATGCAAATTGAAGTGATTAACCGACAGCTAAACAGAAGTAGGAAATTGCATTAGTGCAAAAAGAGAAACTTATTATTCAAGGATTTATATGATTGGGAATTCCAGTTATTCCTGTGATGGCGGTAAAATGGCTGAGGTCAACTGTAATCTAGAAAGCATTTAAAAGCGCAAATACAATCAATCAGATATTGGAAAATGAAGATGAAAATGGGGAAGTTGACAGTCCTAATTAATGAATTGAGGAGTGTTGGGATGAAAATTGGGAAGTTGACACTCCTGATTAATGAATTTAGGAGTGTTGGGAGTATTAACAGACTTTGTACCTGTTGTAAATGCATGTGTAACATGCTTATCTGTGCCACTTAATTCTACGTAAAATTAATCACCAAGATTAATTAGATTTATTAGTCATAGTCATAAACAGTATTATCAGATTTATTGTGGATTAACTGTTCAACTTAAACACATGTTTACATTGAGGTAAGGCAATTCTTTTATCTGCATGACGGTTACTCTCATCTTGGTGGGAACTATATATAAGCTATGAGTCAGCATCCGGTGTAAACAATAACAAAGGCTGTACCGCCTCTTCCTGTCAATCACTTGGACAGAATTCAAAATTTAGCTGTGCTTCAGTTTTTCAATTCAAAATTAAAAACTAATTAAAAATAAAAAAAACACAATGAAATCCTATTTCTGTGTCTAAGATTGTGGGTGAGTTGCCTTGCAACTATTGCAGTGTAAAGATAACCTAATTGAGAGATATTTCAAATTTAAAGGACAGGTGACACAAAAACATTATATTAATAGCAGTGATGATGAAGATCTTTATAGTGCAAATAAAGATAAAGATCCAGATTTCAGCCTAAGTGATAATGAGGAATCTGAATTTGAAGAAGAATCTGAAGATGAAGAAACATGTAATTACAAATTAGAAACAACAGAAAATCCATCAGAGGAAAAATATTACATTGCATCTGAAAGTTCTCTTCAGAGGCTATTATCTGTGTGTCACATTTGTTGTGGGCAGTGCATACCTATTGTAGAGTACAGCAAAGGCAGCATGATATTAACTCTCTCTACCTGTGAGAATGGTCATAATAATAAATGGCAGTCACAGTCATCACACAAGAAGTTGCCATGGTTCAATCTGCATTTAGCTAGTGCAATTGTGTTTAGTGGAAATATAACGTCCAAAGCATTGATGTTATTTGATCAGTTAAAGGTTCTTGTGCCAAGTGCTCGCAGTATCCTTAGACTTCAAAATTGCTATAGTGTTCCAGCTGCTATTGAAGTGTATAGGCCTACTTCACAACAGGCTGACCTGTTTGAATCCCTACGAGGTATTTTAGCAAACTAGTTCTTAATTTTAATAAATATATCTATTTTTTTTCATTCCCAAAATTATAAATAACCTCTAAAGCAAAGGTACATGGATTAGAATTAAACTTAAACATGTATTTTTATCAACAGATAAATCTCGTGTCGTACTTGGTGGTGATGGGAGGTGTGATTCACCAGGATACAGTGCTAAGTATTGCAGCTACTCGCTCATGGACCTCGAGTCAAATAAAATAATTGATGTTCAGTTGGTTCAGGTAAGATGCCATTTTAAAAAATAGAATTAAAATCAACGATATAATATGCAAACGCAGAATTATACTAATTTTTGCACACAATTTCAGAGCAATGACGTTAAGGGATCAACACATATGAAGTTACTTGGTCTCAAGCGTGGATTACGAGATCTGGAATTGAACAATATTCAAGTGCATGATCTGGTGACAGACCGTCATGTTATGATAAAGTCATACATGAAGAAAGATAGACCAGAAATCAATCATTACTTTGATGTCTGCCACATTGCGAAAGGTACGGTTGTAAATATCCAAAAGCGTATATTCTATTCTGGTGTCATTTTATATATCTACTGTTGCAATTTTGTCTTTTTTAAGGAACATTGCGAAAACTATAAAATGCCGCAAAAAAGCGTGGGGCTGGCCAAATTAGACCATGGATTAAAGGTATTGTCAACCATACCTACTGGGTGGCTGCAAGCAGTGGAGACAATGGTCAACTAAAGCTCGATAAGTGGAAGTCGATCAGCAACCACATTATAAACGTTCACAACCACGACTCAGAAATTTTCCTCGAGTGTGAACATGGGGAACTTGAACCCAGAGACTGGATGAGACAAGGTAATATATGATTTATAACATTTTAAGTGAGGTGATCTTTTATTTCGCTACTCAATTCTTCATCAATAAAAAATGTTTTGTTTACATTCTATTTAGGTTCAAGATGTTACAAAATGGTGAAGGAGGCGTAGAAAGTCCATATCTACTGCGCGATCTTCCCAAACTGTCTCATATACACCAAACAAAAGGTTTAGAAGTTTTCCATTCAGTTGTTAACCATTTTGTCCCGAAGAGTACACACTTTTTCTACACACCAATGCTTGCAAGGTACATTTTGCTATAGTGATCGCAATTAGCTTAAATATCTTGGTAAAATTCAAAAGCTTGAATACTTATTTAATTTCAATCATTTATAGACTTTGTGTTGCTGCTCTCCATTACAATGAAAATGGCACACGGAGGCAATCCATGACCAAAGAAGGCAAACAGCAGTGGCGGGTATGCTACCCAAAGGCAAAAAAGGGACAGGAATGTATTGTAAAACCTGAAAGAGTTCCTGCTACATTTGGGATGTACAAATACATACACAAATAATATGTATGAAATTACAAGTATGAATTAAATCAGAATTTGAAATAAATTATCTTTATTATCCAGAGTACATTGGACACTTGTTAGACAAAGTCTTCTTGAGACGACAGCTGTATCCATCACTTAAATTTGCATATGAAGATTTTGTTTTTGGATATAAAGCCGATAAGCCTCAACTTTTTACTGAAAACTATGAACAATTTGATAAAACTGAACTTGTAAACAAAAGAGGCTCCAGATATTCTCATGGAATTCAACAGTGAAGCCCAAGGACGCGGATATTCGAATCCTACGTAAGATTCTGATGGAAAAGTGTCACGGATTGTTTTTACCGCACATGCAGGAATCACTTTTCTTCTGTTTTTTCCTAATATATGCCAGATCCAACATGTGAATCTTCTATAAGCCAAAATATCGTACAACCTGTGAAATAAAAATAGATTTAACCTGAATAAAATGAATGGTTTTTAATAATATTTTAGCAAATTAAGTTTTTTTTTTTCAAAATGAAATGTCTGCTTGAACATAATTCTTACTCATGTATTGGCTCATTATCATCTATTGGCCCGTCTCGTTCCAAAAACTCATATAAAGAGACTTCCAGGACATCTACGTTCACACAATTACCCCGAAAGCCCTCGTTGTGTAATGCATTTCAGGTTTTTAGAATCAATTTGTTCTATGACTTGAGCCAATTCATGACAGCATAGACATTCTTCTTCCTTTTCCATCATTACACAATTTTCACAATCACACCTGTAAACATTTATTTAAAAAATTCATTCACAAATAATTTGACCTCAAGACATATTATAATTTTTATATGTGCATAGTAACTTTTTTATTTTAATTGTTATCATTAAAATTTGTCAGAAGGACAACAGCTACAATAATGAGATAACATATAATAACATAATGTAATCTTTTTCTTACCATGCCAAATTGTCAGTTCTTGTGTTGCCTTGGTTTCCAACGTTCTCCTCTTCAAATTCTATTTCAGAGCTCTCAGAATCAAAATTATATGGTCTTATATCATCCGGAGCACTACAAACGGTTGCTGTACATTCCTCTTCCTTTGCTTTGTTTACTATTTGGCCGATTGCTGCGTATGTCATCTTTGGCGTGTAACACGCAGGGGTTTCTTATCTCATTAAAGATCGGCAAAACTCGGAGATCAGCCGCAGCTGGGATTTTTAGCACTCTTAATTGAGCTGTGTGATGTCATCCGATGCTAGTCGAAGGGGGGGGGGGGGCTTGTTATAAATTATTTTATCTTTATGAAAGGAAATGTTTTGAGAAGAATATGGTTTTTTGTCACCTGCCCTTTAACTCCTGTAATCTGAAAGTGGCAAGAAAAATCATATTCTCCACCATTTCCCCGATTGACTGCTATTTATACCCAAACCTCGGCCTTTAAGGACGTATGTCTATAATGTGAATAAAATTTCGTCATAATCAAAATACTTTCACTGTTTGAGAATTTGCTAACTACTTTGATAACAAATAATTTTTGGAAAGATAAAACATAAATTTGGTTTTATTGTTTATTTCAAAACGCAGGTACCGGTAGTCACAATATGGAGGTGTCCCATACCACCTGAATAATATTCAATAAACATTTGAAAGTCATATCCCCTACCCTACTACTATCATGTCAACTAAAGTATTTCCTGCATGCAAAACTATTAAATGAAAACCCTCTCCTTTGCATTTTTATACATTTTTTTTCTTTATAAATACAATACCAAAGTACAAGTTATGCGGTTGCTAAGGTAATGAAAAGACGTGTAACGGAACCTCGCCGAGTCTTTGTCTTCTTCAGATAATTATTGAGAGTATTCAGAACAGACAAATCTTTGTCTACGTCATGTTTTATCAGTTTTATTTATCTTAAATGTCTCTTTGCGTTAGAGGTTTATAGCATACACAGGAATCGGAACGGGGGTTGGTATGCGTCCTTGGGCATTTTCTCGAAAGTGAGTATTTCAAATGTAAAATAAATGCAACGTTTGTCCCCGTTGCCGTCAAAGTAACGCAAGCAGCATATAAGTTAATGCTATTACTGTAATAAAGACAGTGATGGTAACGGGGATAAAGATCTCAAATATTCCAAAACAATATATACATCCCATGTGACATTTTGTCTTCAAAGAATAGATTTCCATTTTCAGAACATTGCCCCCCCCCCCCCTCTTTTGTCTTTTGTCTACGTTAGGTAGCTGTAAACATTTTGACTGTCAGAGGTTGTACTTATTTTTACTATATATACAGGTTTTTTTAACATGCGTCTATACGTTAATCACGAAGTGTTCTGAGATCCTCTGTTAAATGAATTATTACCTGCGCCATTTCTTCAGTTCAGTGCATTTTTCTCTTTAAACACACGGCTTTAACTCTGTAAATCCATTCAGAATTTAAAAATTTCTTCTGGTTTCTCCTTATTCGCCTCAATCTGTTTTATAGGTCCAATGACATTGCCAATAAATCCCAAAGTGAAATTCCAGAATTGTTTATATCAATAGACGTATGCTTGGTTGCCGAAACACAATAGGCCTAAATCACGCAGCTATGTTAAGGCTGCCCGATTAATTTCACAGCGATATGTAGAAAGTCACTTGTCTGTACTTCATAAGATATGACGTCATAGTTAACATTGACGTCACGATCTGCATTCCTTTCGATCGTTCTGAGGGAATGTATCGTAACGTAATAAGTGATATTCATTGTGCATAATAAAACCGCTTCATTCCTTTACATAGACACTGTTGTAAATACTAGTGATACTAAATTCAATGTCAACGATATGGAGTATAAAAAAATCAACAGTTTTAAAGCTTCGTAATAGGTAAATAACTATTCATAAACTAATGGTTTTGAGACTCCCCCTGCTACGTGTAATCTAACGAATGGTGATATGTATGTGCATATAAAAAACGGCTTGGCACAAGTGAAAGATAAAAACAATCTTAGTATATTTTACGTGAAATCGGGAGAGAAAATAAGTACCACTGTGAATCTTGCTGGGGTAAACCTACCGATTGACCCGATTTTGTGTAAATCGAGCATAAAAGATAAAAATGTGCCTAATTTCGATGGCGGTGCGAAATGTTTTGACAATATTTCAAATAAACGAAATATTTATATGAACCCCCAGCAAGAACTGCAAAATACATTACTTATCGAAGGATTTTTCATAAAAATATTATTGATTTAATGTCATTATTCACTTGTAACGATGCTATTTTTATAGATTATTTACCGTGTTAGAATACACCCGTCACGTGCTTAAGAAAAATATATGACGTCACAAAAATGCATCAAATATGGTGTTGGATGCCACTGTTAACTTATGTAATAAAAGTTTAAAGACACTCACTCGGTTACGTTTTTTTTCGATAATTAAAATAGTATCATTTTTCGATATATATTTAGCTTCGGACAGCCTTAACATAGCCGCGCAAAATAAAAGGGAACACAAGTCTATCAAAATTAATAATTAAAGTTGAATTAAATTTCTAACATTCATTGTTCAGACGTTACAATGTCTTACAAGACTGTGTAGTTCTATGCATATCACAAATTGTCTGATCGTCTTTACTTTCTATAGACTCCTGCAGCCATACTTTATGATTATGTAAGCATTCATAACTACATTCTTCACCTCATTATTCACACTTCTCTAAGTGGTGGCACGGAACCTCTTGGGTCGTCTATCCGATTTTTTCTGACCGGAAGCTATTGACATGAAGCTGTGCATTACACAGATACATATACTATGTTTGAATCCTCCTACTGTAACCCCTGGGCTTTTGTAGATTCTTCAGCCGACATTGAAATAAAAAATAATTGAGACGAAGCTTTAAATCCGTTTTGAGAGAGAAAGGGAGAGTAGCTCTGTAAAAATCGTAATAATGTACCTTTACTCTCCAAGGTGCTGAAGAATCATTATAGTTGTATCTTATTTCCTCTCCTCTTTCCTTTGTTAGCTTCCTGTTGAATGAGGTCTCAAACACATTCTGAGTGTTTTTCAGCTGATCTTAAGTTTTTACATTCAAATGGTCTGAAAACCGGTGTGAAAACCAAACTGCAAACCATTAATTAAATATGACACAAATTCTTTATCTGGATGATCTTTAAGCCACACATGTAGTATGTCTATGTTGACAAGAGTATTCACAAAGCTAATGTAGTTGCCATCTACTTTGGATGGGTCGGAGGCCCCAAGTGTTGGGGCCAGTAGCCGTTTTTTGCTAAAGTACAATTCTGCCGAGCATGTTCACCACTACAATCTAAACAAATATGAGCATTTCTACATCTAGATAGCTGGCATCCTCTTGTGCCATTAAAGTTGTTGCAGATCTCCTTTCCTGCATGATACAGTTGTTTCTTGCCATAGTAATCGACTTCTCTCTCCAATTGCAATTTTTCTGTTTTCTGCGTGGCAGCCATAGCACAGAAATTTGTAAGATGAAGAGTGCTATGACAATGTGTACAAGACTGCGCTTTCGCATTGGCAAAGATATTGCAGAAAAGTGTATTGTTTCTGACAGACCAATCCACCATGATATTGTTAAATCTTAAATGAGAAGCTGCCATCAAACTAAACTGTGTATGATATTCATAGAATCCTTTTCCAGGGTATCTGGTTGCCATGTCAATGATGTCCCTCTCATAGAGATCCAGTTCGACTCGTCTCTGCGGGTATGCTTCACACATCACACTTTTATATATGCCAAATGCTTGGATGAATTCTCCAAGCAAGAGTGATCTTTGTAACCGATAATCATTTTTTTGCTCTGATTATACCCCCCGCAAACGAAGTTTGGGGGGGGTATATAGGAATCAACTTGTCCGTCCGTCCGTCTGACTGTTCGATTCGTGTCCGGTCCATATCTTTCTTATGAAGAAACATTGGAAGTTCTTACTTCACACAAAGATTGCTTATGACCTAAGGGTGTGTCATGACCTTGAACCAAGGTCATTTAGCCAAGGTCAAGGTCACTGACAGAAAAAGTGCAAAATTTGTGTCCGGTCCATATCTTTCTTATGGAAAAACATTGGAAGTTCTTACTTCACACAAAGATTGCTTATGACCTAAGGGTGTGTCATGACCTTGAACCAAGGTCATTTAGGCAAGGTCAAGGACAGAAAAAGTGCAAAATTCGTGTCCGGTCCATATCTTTGTTATGGAGAAACATTGGAAGTTCTCAGTTCACACAAAGATTGCTTAGGACCTAAGGGTGTGTCATGACCTTGACCTAAGGTCATTTGGGCAAGGTCAAGGTCACTGACAGAAAAAGTACAAAATGTGTGTCCGGTCCATATCTTTCTTATGAAGAAACATTTGAATTTCTCAGTTCACACAAAAATTGCTTATGACCTAAGGCTGTGTCATGATCCTGACCCAAGGTCATTCTGGCAAGGCCAAGGTCACTGGTAAAAAAGTGCAAAATTCATGTCCAGTCCGTTTCTTTCTAATGGACAAATATTGGAAGTTCTTACTTCAGATCAAGATTGCTTTTAACCTGAGGGTGTGTCATGACCTTGAACCAAGGTCAATTTAGGAAGTTCAAGGTCATTGTTTTAAAAAAAATCGGGCTCAGTATACCAATAATTCAAAATGGTTATATTAAATAGCTGCTTGACATGTGGAATTTTGTTTGATTCCAGTCATGTTTGTTAACATAAGGATGCAAATGTCCTCATGCATTAACAGTTAACTTTAACTAAATTGGAATTTAAAGAATAGAAATTGGTCTGTGTACTTATATTAGCATTAACAGTTTTAAAAAATAGAGCAGTTGTAATTTTTAGAAAATGGATGGTGAAATAGATTCATCCAATGATTTCTATCATAGAAAAAAATACATGAGTTTTGATTTTTTCTTAGCGGGGGGGTATCAATTGTGAGCTTGCTCACAGTACCTCTAGTTTCGGTTTGTCCTCTGTTGGCACATAATAAGGAATACGAACTGAAGCTAAGTTTGTCTTTACCTGCTGTGATTTGTTGCCTTAAAGCTGACATGAATTCATAAATACGCATTATTTTCCTTTTATCTCCGACTACCGCCATATTAGTTGTCGATTTCTATTGTTCTGCTCATCGCTACACACCCCCTCTATAAGGCCGAGAGCACTATTCATGCTTCACCGCATTCAGGAAATTCGTACACCCGAACACGTTACCTTGGACGAAAAGACATGGAGAAACGCGTTTTGAACAAAAATAACATGACAACCACTGCACTGGAAGATGTATCCAATTAACGACGAAACAAGACAGACTGAAATCCAGGCACAGATACTTAAAAAATTCCTCGATAATTGTAGACTGTTTTCCTGTGTATGTTATAACATCGCACATGCGCGAACCATATACTGTGGCAGATCGAGCAATGTCAATTATCGCATGGATTTTAGAAATTGGGCGTGTTTGTAGGAACAGATGGAAACGTTGTTACTTTCTTAGGTTTACTCTCCTTTAGCTTCTGTGTTGGATGTAGTGCCGCCGGGGTTTTTCAAGATGCAGACGTTATGCACTCTGTATGAATGACACACGTGTTCGATGTGAATGCGAAGTAAGACAGCACTGTCTGCGCAAAATAATACGGATACCTCGGAAATCCTTTCAAAGAATCAATATATTTTGTAGTTCATTGATATTTGGTTTCCTTATTGCAACATTTTACTACCATGAACAGTATTTGCATTAAGAAGTCCGTGCAACCTGAATGCCTCGATCGGAAAGCAACCGACCGTAACTTTCTCGCCCCATATATATACCCCAGTGGCAGTAGAGGAGCGATCGAAACGAATATGGCGACCAAATGCTTTTATGAATTCATGTCAGCTTTAACTGTGGAGAAATTGTTTCAACTAACGGAAGCGACTCAGCCGAGAAACCAAATCTCGTCCTTTTGTACGAAGGTGCTGGTTGTCGGACTGCAATTCTAGTTGTTGTAGCACTAGGTCCACTCACTGATGAAGACATAGCTACCATGCTGTGGACAGAGTAAAGTTGGACGTATTGTTTACGTCGTTCGATGACGAATTCGCTTGGTTAGTCTGACCGCCGGATTGAACGTTATGATTGATTTCTGTGCTGGCAGATGAACTCGTAGTCTGGGTGTTCATGGAATTCACACGCGATGTCAGATTTATCACGTTCTGCTGCAAACTCTGTACTGTAGACAAAAGCTTCGAAACTAAGTCTATCATCACTCGGTGATCGCCGCCATTATTGTTTTGGACTGGGGCATCTCGGGAAGGCGCGTCCAGCGGGGATCCTGGTCTATTAATAGAATTATCCTCCACCAACCGAATCAAATGGGATCGTTTTGCATTGCTTGGATATATAATGCCGCGGTTATTCAAAGCTTGTTTTAAACGAGAAGTTGTCCAATTTCCTGACAAATCCGGGTCGTAGGCATAAGGCGAATACCTAGTTCGTTTAGGTCCCATATTTTTTGGTACTGTACAAGTCACAGTCAGAACAAATTCCTGAATTAGGTAATAGTTAAACACACACGTCGAATAACGATGATCGAAACACTAGGACATCACGTCAACGAATCATTCGACAGTAAATTCACTTGAATTGAAAGTTATGTTCAATATTAGGAAGATAAAATGTAGCTCTCGAAATCAAAGCGTTCACGCTGAAGACATCTGTATTAATACCAGAGTCCCCCTCTAGGCATCAATGCCCCAGCTGCTCTCCCCTGATTGGTTAATCCAATACTTATACTAAACACGTCTCAAATTACATAACACATTGACTTAATTACATGTACATGTATGTACACGAATATTTTACTACGAATAGATAGCAGCATGAATTAACTGGTGTATAAATAGTAATTATACAATAGTAATCTACAATTAAATTTCAATGATTTGGCCATGACTGCAACCTCCTCCAATTACTTTAGTTTTCAATGGTGGTCCACCACTTTTTTTATGACAACACTTTTTGAAGCATTACTTGTAATTGTGTGTATAAATGCAAGAAGATGCATGTGCACAAACTCGTACATGTATTTCTTCTTTCTATGCATCTCCGCAATAAACAAATCTTTGTACCGCCGCTTTTATGTGGTTGCATTCTTTTCAATGTCAAGGTCAGCAATGGGAGAATATCAGATATAGATTAAAACATTATAGTATGAATCTGGAAGTTTTTCTCGACTGAATCAGCAAGTTCATTCACATTATTTTTGTCTTAATCTTTAAAAATTTGAGGAATCTTGAATTACATGCAACTTAGTTTTAGGGACAAACAATTCAGACACCAACGCCTTTGTCTTTAAAACAAAATGCATTCTTCCCTGGAAGCGAGCTTTCTATAGGCTGGTTCTCTTTCTGTCAGTGCTTTGTTTTCCCATTGTTGTGATACATACAAATTGTCTTTGATGTATATTTTATGAAAGTGTATGAACAGTATTATAAACTATGTCCCTGGCTGTCCATGCGCCCACCATCTAATGTGCTAATTGATGGGACAAGTTAAGTTTTCTTAAATCTGTGAAAAGTTATAAAGCGTATGATAGAAAGTTTCAAGACAATTGCCAGTGTTGCAATTGTTTGAAAATCATTGCCCAGCATTATGATGGCTAAAACAAAAAAGCAAATATACAGCTTGCTTTCTTACGTTTGGAACTGGCTGTGAGTATAAAGAAAATTTCTTTTTAGCAGATTAGGTAAACCCCGAAATCGTGATTGTAGATTCGCCAGCTTTGCTTCAAGGTGAAATCGACTAGTAGTAATTTTAAGAAGTCATTTATCGCCAAAAATATCGGAGATCGATGGCAGATTAACCTACTTAGTATCAAATCAGAGCCGATTCAATACCAAAGACAGACTTATCAGTACATCTTGTCTGTAATCGATGTGTTTTCCCGTTTACTGATGTTCTGCATGACATATTTATGGAATATTGTACTACAAAAGTTATTGAGTGTGACAATGGGGGAGAGTTTAAAGGACCATTTGAATCCTCGTTATTAAAACATAGAATTAAAGAAAATAACAAGCCGTCCATATCACCCGGAGTCGCAGAGCAAATGCAAGAGGTTGCACAATACATCGAGAAGGAAACTTGGATTCCTGAAAAGTTCGAAAAGGGTTCGAACTGGGTGTTAGATCTACAAATAGTCGTCCATTCGATAAACGCTTTTCCAATGGAAGTACTCCGCAATCAGAATCCGTTTGAAATCTTTTTGGGGCGACAACATGAAAAACACACACCACTCCCTAACCTTTCCCAAATGAAACAACGGGATAGAAAGTCAACAGCTAGATGTGTGCAAAGAATGAATTAATGCGTCAAAGCCTTCAACGTTTAAAATTTGAGAAAAGGTGTTCATACGCTTTCCTTCATGTAAGTCTAGAATACCGAGGCGAAGATATATTTTGCAGGGAACAGTTTTGGAAAGGAGACTAAAACACATAAATATCCCATTCAGTCTCATGACCCAATAAATGAATCTTTTAAAACGGAATGGATAGGGGTGGAAAATGTAACAAGCGAGACTTTGCATAAGGGAAAACAAAGGATAATAAAGAGGATACGAACAGAGCACACAAGGAAATATTTAATCCCTCTTTTACACAGAGACCGGCTGAAGAGTCTCGATGTACTGAACAATGGCTCAGTAAAGATTCTACTAAATCCAAAAGGAGATAGAAATTTTCAGTTTGAAGCTATAGCAGAGTTCTTAAAATCTTTCGGTCCTGTCGGCAAGACCGATTAAAATAACCAAGGACCGATTACTTGATGTTGCCTGTCAGTCCAAATGACCGGTAAAAGTTGACAGGGGAACTTGCAAAAACATGACTAAATTTCGTACGAAAGCAACGAAGTTAATGCAAACTATTCAGGGTAATCACTGAGGAGATCCGAATGCATACGATAAATCAAGAGGATTTTTCGCAGATTTTTGGCTCTCTCTAGACTGATCATACGTTTTCGGAACATCTCAGTACTAATGAATATAACTTACGTCACTTATATGTAAACTTCCGATGCTTTCGATAAGAGTACATATCGACACTATATAATTATTTTTGGTTATAAAATGCAACTAGCAGATGTATAGTCAGGCCAAAGGAATAAGGTTTTCGATCATTTTCCAACATAGATATCGTCAGAAATCACTTGGAGAAATTGGAGAACTGGTTTAAAACATAGCGTGAACCGATGGCCCCCTATAAATCCAAGATGGCGAGTGTCGTCTTTTTTACGTTTTTTATGTATATAAATACACTTTTTACACATTGAAACAGGGTTTTAAGTTAAGGTTTTCATTGTATTACACAGAAATACACACACAAATACTAATTTTAATCATTTATGTCTTCGGGAGCAAATAATAACTCCACTATTCGATAACTAAGTCCCTGTGGCATGTTGTTTGCAGAAAGCAAAAAGAGAACGAGAAAGAAAGATAAACAAGAGGCCAATTGGCCTTAACGGTCACCTGAGTAGCATATATCCCATACACAAACTTGTCATGGAGTCTCATATATGCATCTTATTAATTAGGTTTCATACTGGAGTAGAAAAATTATAAATTTGTAATGACGACCACGTTTCAAAAAGAACTGTGAAACCTATTATTTTGGTGAAAAACTAAAAGATCTGGTCAACAAAATCATGAATTCAGTTTTCCTTTCAGGTGTGTGGGAGTAAGAAAATAATTTTTTAAACGTTATATGCATTAACATCTATACATCCATTTTGGCCCTGCCCTAGAGTCAAAACCCATCCTTGAGGGGACATGAACATTAAAATTTTAGTAGAGGACTTCCTGGTAAACATAATTATTAGTCAGTTTTTTTTATACAGATGTGTGAGAATGGAGAAGAAAATGTTTAAACATTATATGCATTAACACTATATTGCCATATTGCGCCCCCACCCCCCCCCCCCCCCTTCATGTTTTGAACCCCTGACTCAGGGGCCATGAATTTCACAATTTAGGTCAAGGAGATTGTGGATATCATAACCATGTATTCATTTTTTTGCCCACATGTGTGGGAGTAGAGAAGATTTTTTAAGATTTAAAACATTTTTACTATATGGCAATATTGGCCCAACCCTAGAGCCTGAACACCTAACAAAGGGGTCATGAATTTCACAATTTTAGTAGAGGCCCTCATGGACATCATAACCATGTATTCAGTTTTTTGCTCACATGTGTGGGAGTAGAGAAGAAGATTTTTTAAGATTTAAATTTTTTTTACTATATGGCCATATTGGCCCCACCCTAGAGCCTGAACCCCTGACCCAGGGGTCATGAATTTCACAATTTTGGTAGAGGACCCCATGGACATCATAACAATGCATTTAATTTTTAACAAATATATATGGGAGTAGAGAAGAAGATTTTCTAAGATATAATACATTTTTACTATTTGGCCATATTGGCCTCACCCTAGAGCCTGAACCCCTGACCCAGGGGTCATGAATTTCACAATTTTGGTAGAGGGCTTCATGGACATCATAATCATGCATTTAGTTTTTAACAAATATATATGGGGGTAGAGAAGAAGATTTTCTAAGATATAATACATTTTTACTATTTGGCCATATTGGCCCAACCCTAGAGCCTGAACACTATATTGCCATATTGCACCCCCACCCCCCCCCCCCCCCTTTCATGTTGTGAACCCCTGACTCAGGGGCCATGAATTTCACAATTTAGGTCAAGGAGATTGTGGATAGTATAACCATGTATTCATTTTTTTGCCCACATGTGTGGGAGTAGAGAAGATTTTTTAAGATTTAAGACATTTTTACTATATGGCCATATTGGCCCAACCCTAGAGCCTGAACACCTAACAAAGGGGTCATGAATTTCACAATTTTAGTAGAGGCCCTCATGGACATCATAACCATGTATTCAGTTTTTTGCTCACATGTGTGGGAGTAGAGAAGAAGATTTTTTAAGATTTAAATTTTTTTTACTATATGGCCATATTGGCCCCACCCTAGAGCCTGAACCCCTGACCCAGGGGTCATGAATTTCACAATTTTGGTAGAGGACCCCATGGACATCATAACAATGCATTTAATTTTTAACAAATATATATGGGAGTAGAGAAGAAGATTTTCTAAGATTTAATACATTTTTTTCTATTTGGCCATATTGGCCTCACCCTAGAGCCTGAACCCCTGACCCAGGGGTCATGAATTTCACAATTTTGGTAGAGGGCTTCATGGACATCATAATCATGAATTTAGTTTTTAACAAATATATATGGGGGTAGAGAAGAAGATTTTCTAAGATATAATACATTTTTACTATTTGGCCATATTGGCCCAACCCTAGAGCCTGAACCCCTGACCCAGGGGTCATGAACTTCACAATTTAGGTTGAGGGCTTCATGGACATCATTATCATGCATTTAGTTGTTGACAAATATATATGATAATAGAGAAGAAGATTTTCTAAGATTTAATACATTTTTACTATATGGCCATATTGGCCCAACCCTAGAGCCTGAACCCCTGACCCAGGGGTCATGAATTTCACAATTTAAGTTGAGGGCTTCATGGACATCATAATCATGCATTTAGTTTTTGACAAATGTATATGGTAGTAGAGAAGAAGATTTTCTAAGATTAAATACATTTTTAGTATATGGCCACATTGGCCCCACCCTAGAGCCAAAACCCCGGACCCAGGGGCCATATATTTCACAATTTTGGTAGAGGGCTTCATGGACAACATAACCATGCATTTAGTTTTTTCCTCACATGCGTGGTAGTAGAGAAGAAGATTTTTGAAAATTTGGCTTTTTTTGCATATTTGGCCCCGCCCGTGGCACCTCAGGGGTGGTAGAGCCATAAATTTCACAATTTAGATTCTTCTTACAATAGAAATGCTTTACACCAAAAACGGTAACGATTGGCCAGGTAGTTTTCAAGAAGAAGTCAAAAATGTAAAATTGTTAACGCACGACGCACAGACGCACAACGCACGACGACGGACGAAGACCAATTGCAATAGGTCACCTGAGTGACTCAGGTGACCTAAAAAGGAAAGTTGATGAGAGAGGGGGAAGGAAGTTAAAATTACTGACGTAACTAGAGCCGAGCTCGTTGCAAAGCAACGAGTAGGTCTTCCGTCGCAACTTCGTGTCGCGAAAGGATTGTCCATCAGTCTCATTAAAATACCTCCTTCTCCTGACACTTGTCAGAGCCTGACAGACCCTGTATTGATAAAAGGTCATCTTTACATGACAATTTCTTCTTACGAATTAGAGCTTTAGAAAATTGATTGGAACACTTCAAATGGAGACAAAAAAAAATTTATTCATACCTGTTTTCTATGTAACCTCTAGATTGAGTATTGCACTACTCATTAAACAGATAAAGGCATATCTTTGCTAAGTAGGTGTTTATTTAATTTGTATGCAAATGTGGAGGTCAAGTGTGTATAGTCTGTTATTGATACAGGTCTATCAGAACCTGGCGAGTGTAAGGAGAAGGGAAATGGTTTTTAATTATACTGGATTATCAATATGATAATAGTAAGTTCAAGAAATCGAAAACGAGACTCAATTTCAAAGTATTATTTTCATACCAGGCAAGTTCTTCGTTTAACTTACTTCAAGTTTAGGATAACTTTTAAAAGTACATCATTTATGTACATGTATATAATTAATTTAATTATAATAAAAGTGTGGATGTGGCGGTGGGGGAAATGACCCAAAAATCAATTTTCTAAGCGTTAACTTAAGGGAAATTTTGGTTGAGAGAAAGGGGGCATTGCTCCCACTGGACCATCTAAAAGGTACTGTTAGCAAGCTCACAAATGATATCCCCGCTAAGAAAGAAGTCATTACTCACGTATTTCTCTATTAGAGAATAATGGATGGTTCGTTTTCTTTAATAAGTGAGTCAGACAAGGCAGGGTATATTTACAGGTCACAAGTGATCTTTATGACAAACTCTAGCTTTTACTCATTTCCATTAATACAAGATATGACACATGTTTAATATGACTTTGAACTTGCGCAACTGACCCTGGGTCAAGTTCATGACACATCATCGGTCATCAGGAATCTTTACATGAAATAGAAACTCCCAATGTTTCTCCTTAAAAGACTTAGGAACAAATCATTACACACCCTCAGGTCATAAGCAATCTTTGTGTGAAGTAAGAAATTCCAAAGTGGACCGGAAACAAATTTTGCACTTTTCCTGCCAGTGACCTTTACTTTGTCCAAATGACCTTGGGTTTAGGTCATGAAGCTTCGTCAGTTAATGAGCATTATTTGTATGAAGTAAGAACACTTCCAATGTTTCTCCATCAGAAAGATATAGACCGGACACGACGTACGGACGGACAAGGTGATTTTTATTTAACCCCCCCCCCCCTCAATTTTTTTTCGTGGGGTTTAAAAATCTTTTTCGCCCGTTTTGTGCGGCACAAAAAAGACCTATATTTTTCAATTATTTTCTATCATATCACATATAAATATACATGTAAATGTATGATTTGTATGCACATTTGAGTTCTTCTCATCATCGTCGGAAAGGATAAGAAACCCTTGGGGTCCAATAATGTCTTTTCATGGGCATTTGTCAATTTGCATCACTAAATGATTTCCAAGCGGTAATAAGCTATCAAAGCTATTGAGATGTTACATGTAGATATTGAATTTCTATAGATTTAAATTTAAGGTTAGGAAAAACAACACCTTTTTATACAGTAAAAAAAAAAAATCTAAAATAGCTTTATGTACGCGTACACATAAATAAGAAGATGTAGCGAAAGCTATAAAGACTTTATTTCTTCTGTTCTAGACTTTTTCAGAGTTAACAAGCTACAAGTTAACAATCTCCCATTTTGACAAGCTAGATTAAAAATAAAATATTCAGCTGAGTTTTAATCTGCATTACAACCTCATATTACACAACTTCAATGATTTTTTTTATCAATGTGCATATAACAATAAGTAAAATCCCCAAGAACAAATATCTATCGCAATTAAATGCATACATTTTTGGGAGGCAGAAAAGTCGCTATATTATAGTCTGCAAGTCAATTGAACTACTACAATTATTTCAAAGAAATAAGAAACTGTCGACACTTGCAGTACTCTGATGATTTAATGACGATCGACCGACTTTATTGCTTAATGTAGTCGTATATCATTACTTCTAATCCTGAGAACAAATTTTATTTAATATTTGACTTAAAACTGTTAACTTATAAAACCAGAGACATAAATAACTTATTAAGTTATTTAAGTCTCTGATAATATATATTTTCTTCTGTTCATAACTATAGAAGTTTAGCGTGTTCAACAGGTTAATTTTTTAGCCACATTCTCAGATTACGATATCGCACCTTTAATGTGAGGTTGATTGACATCGAATATTTAAACACTTATTGTTTAACAATTGACCGCTGCATTGAAAGCATCCTTCCAAATGTTACTCAATTATTTATCAATTGCTGATCTGCAGCCCAGGGGCAATATTCTAGGCTATGTGCGCTGACGCGACACGAGATTTTCGGTCGCACGTGGAGCGGATTCATTTGACTTAGCATAGACTGACCGAATAAACACACGGGTGGGAAGGTGACATACATTGAGGAGAAAAATGTACACATGTTAAGCAGTCGCCAAAAATGGGTCTTCGCCACATTTTGAGAAAAAAATCCCTTGCACTGTGATCATGAAACCGATAAAATCTAAACAAATCTTGTTTAAAAACTCATGTGAACATTCTAAAAATAATCACTAAATCCCTCAATTCTATCGTGTCAGCCTCTACCGCCAATCGCAACTTCTCGGGCCTTTCTGGCAAGCTCGGAAAAACACTTCGAATGTATTACCTAGGCGTCCATGACGACCCCCCTTTTTTTAAAACTTGATATAATTACAACACATTTTATGATCTGTTGAGATGTGAGCTATATTTCATTAAAGGTATCAATATACACTAAAATATAACACAGAAACGACATACAAAACTTCTTGCCGATACTTATTTTAATGGGAAGCGACTCCATTTTGTATAATATTCTAACATCCGGTGATGTTAATACATTCGAGGTGTTTTTCCAAACTTGCCAGAAAGGCCAGAGAAGTTGCAATTGCCTCTACCGCATGTGTTAATTTGATATTTGATTTTTTTTATCCTGCCTTGAACGCTTGGAGACTGTTTCATTTTCTTAATTCGGCTAAATAATGCTTCCAATTTTGAGCGCGCTCTCTCTCTCTTTCCTTCTCTCTCATTTTATGTGCAACCTTATGAAGACGTCAACTACTTTCTACGATATCTATTAAACCTCTCAGCAGTATCTAGCGGAAATATTCGTGGGTAAATAAAAAAAATCTTAAATTGAAACACAAGTCAATCTTACATGTACCGGTCAAAATCTCGAATAAACAAATAGTTGGAATCGTACAAAATATCAATAAACATGCACGTGTGATCAAGTACATGCAGAAGAACACGAGCTTCCGCGGATCACTTGTCCACTCGCGCGGGATCTCCTTGGCTATGTTCTAGGGGTGATCATTTGAAGGTTTAATCTTTGTGGTTTTTCGTTGTTTATCTATAACATTATTAGTACATGTATAGTTTTTAGAACATTTTAGAATTACAAATTCACTATTGATTTATGTCTGATGATGTTTCTGATTTGGAACAATATCGCTTTTATCAATTTTTAGAGGGGCTTCTCAATTCACATTCTCATGTTTCATTCAATAAATTGAAGGTGAACAAAAAGAACATAAAATTGAAACAGTTCTTGTATATATATCTTGTTATTAGATAACTGCTGACCTCTAGGTAGTGCAGCCGCGACCGATTTCCTCGGCCGCGGATGAGGGATCGGATAACTTACGTAAAGTTAAAACACACATAAAAAGCTCAGAACCCAGGAAGATTTACAATGTTTGCAGTATGATGAATAAACTCTAATTAATATAAGTTTTTTCCCCGATACTGCTTCAGTTCGAGTTTATGATTAAACAGAACGATTTCTTATTCTATCGTTTAATTCAAATTAAGAAGAGTAAGCTTTAATGTCATTGTGTACGATTCTTGTGTTTGCTGCTAAGTAAAATCACATATGACAGACGCGATTCTTGTGTATTAGATAACCGCTGACCGCTAGGTAGTCCAGCCGCGACCTTGGCGATCGAATTTGTCGGCCGCGGGCGAGATGGGTTATGTAATGACGCACACAACTAAGAATTTAGGTCGATTTGAAATGCTTGCAGTAAAATGACTCAAATCCATTTCATGGAAGTTATTTTTTTTAAAAATCTAGTTTATGTATCTCACTAGATAAGAAAAAGAACGTTTATATTTTCTCGTTTTTGTTTTTCTTAACGGTTGTCCACTATAGGACCTAAACAGAGGTTACTCCAAAAAAAAAAGGCTGTAAGAAAAACATGTACACGTATACTTTTTAGACACTTTTTCAAATGAATCAAAGCATCCCGTATATGCTGGAACACTTTCAGCTGTTAATATATGTACGTTATTCGCACGAAGACGATTCGCTTACTTGCCAAATGAATACAGGTACATGTTAACAAGACAAGTTTTTTACACTCATAATACGCATTACCGGTACAAAATAGTTTTGTAACGACATTGATAACACAATAATGAACAACTTTTCTATCGACAGCTATAGCGAACTATTAACCATTTTTGAGTTATAAAGCGAAGACTTTTAAGTGCTCTAGACCCCTAATTTAAGGGGCCAGCCCTTTTGCAATGGTGTCAAGTGAAAGCCCTTGACATTTTGCACATATTTTGTTCTATATGTGTTTAGAGAAAATTTTAAACTAAAGAGCTACATAACAAAAACACAACAAAAAATCAGCATTTTTTGAAACACAAATTTTGAAACTTTAAAGGAGGAAAATTGTAAAAACAAAACTCGGAGGACAACGTTCAAACTCTCTATTTTGAAGATTTGTGACTTTGTAACACAGGCTGTGAGCGGTTTCAGAGCCTTTGCGTGCACAAGAATGCCTATATTTTGGGGAAAAAGGGGAATAACTCGGTACCGGAAGTGTCGATATCAACGATTTTCCATAGATATTGAGAAATTGTAACTACCAATAAGCTCTGCAAATTTGAACTTTATAGGACAACAAACAAGCAAGATATTTGAGTTTTAAAAAACGCCTAGAAGAAAAAAAAGAATAAAAAGAATTACCAACAGAATCAGTACAAGGTCTTCCGTTGAAAACGGAAGACCTTAATAAATAAGTATGTGAACGTGAAAAGCCAGAATGTGAAAGTTAAGAGGAATCATATCAGGAAAAAATGAGAGAAATTGGGAGGCTTGTTAGTTAATAATAAAATAAATTGATAATAAAATCCAAATATAGTTTTTCATCTTTCTATTAAAATATTTTGGACTGATAGAAATTTGTCCGGACTGACAAACTTCAGATGTTAGTCAGTCCAAATGACTGACAGCAGAAAAAAAGATTTCAAGAACTCTGTACTTTTGTTGCCATGCCAAATATTATTTTGATTACATGTAAAGCCATATGTTCCCGTTCTCTAACATATTTATTAATGGCCATGTTCCTGTCGTGGGTATGCACATTCACAGAAATGTCCCTGTTGTCAAAATCTTCATAAATATTTCCTGTTCCAATTGTCTCATGCCTTTGAGAAACAGGATCCTCTGCCTTTGTTACATGAGCACAATTAAGAACTTTATGTGATCGCTCCCCAATTGCAACAACACTGGTGCCTTGAGCATTTTTTCGCCATCCATGCCGTGCATCAGTAATTAAGTCTATTCCATCCAAGTTTTCATATAATCCAACTTCTTCAAGAATGGCAGTGTTGCACGAATCTTCATATTCTTCTTGTACAATTGGTGAATACATTTTAAAAAATGCGTCCCTTTTTTCAACGGAGAGAACACCAAGTCCTGCTGCATTACAGAATCTTGAAGAATGAGAAGGTAACATTCCACTGCATAGAAATGCATGGTTGATTCTTTCATTAACAAGATACTTCCCATTTGGTAGGTATGGAGATATTTCCCAAACGTAGGAATGTTTTCCTCTATTGCCCCGGGTACAAACTAATTTCAATGAACTAACATGACTTCTCCTTGTGACTTTTTTAACTTCAAGAGTCCCTTTACAGTACTTCCTGTTGGATGCTGAAACATCGATCAGTTTTCTTACAGCTTGCAATGATGTCACAAAAAAATCCTGCTTCACTTGACTCTTATTTACTTAAATGTAAGATGATTTAAAATCATCATCATTCGTTTTTAGAGATTGTCTCCAGGTATCCAGCAATGATTCCATGATGTCCGTGTTATTAACTGGTCTCCCTAACTTGCTGACCAAAACTTCCCTCACATTTTGAAGATTTTGCATAATTTCCTGCTTTTTAACTTGGTAATCGGCATCTCAAACTTGAAATTCCCTGGCCGTTTTCTCTTGGTTTCTGACATTTTCTTGAAGTCTTCTAATATCTTTACAATGGTTACTTGCTATGTTGTGAAATGTAATATAGCTTGCACTTTAACGTTTCATAATACGTACTGGATCATTTTTTCATGTGGTGTACCAGGATACATATTTTTATTTCCATAGGTATATTTATGAGTTAAATATGATTCAAAGTTTACTCTTTATGATCAAGTGATTTCATTATTACAGAGCTAAGTGTATAAACCTTAGGGTTTATATATATATATATTTTGAATAAAACAATCAAAAATCTCAATTTACCCTTTTGTAGAAATAAAATGGAATAGACCAGTTACAATGAATCATGCGAAGTTGAAATATTTTCACAGTGGGGAGGCACTCCCTGCATCCCGCCAAATGTCAATAAATCTATTAATCAGCCCATCTCCCGGGGTGGGCCCTCAGTGGGGATCAAAATATTTGTGGATGCGGGGGAAATATGGTGATAGTTATTAGGTTGTAATAGATTTCCATGTAAATATTTAATTACAACTTTGATGGACAGAAAATAAGAATTTAATGCTTATAGAAATGGCCACATACATGATGCCATGGTAGAGAAATCTCCTTTGGTACCCCATGCCCTAAAACTTTCCCTCCAATTCTGGCCATCATTCTTGTAACAAAATGGACAAAAATGAGGACACAAGTATAATTACTTTGAGGGCGAACTCTGATCAAAGGGAATCAATAATTCAATTCATCAATTTTAATTAATGGGAGTAAGAAGAAATGATATGTGAAGAAAAAATACAACTGGGAATGAGAACATCAGTGCTGACGACTTTGAGAGGACATTCTGTATCCATCAAAGTCAAAACTGCGATGAATGTGTTGCAAACCCTGCATAACAAACGGGAGAAACAGACAAATGTGGTGGCCTTCTGAACCAGCATTACCTGACAGAAGAAATACCTCGTTCCGAAAGGAAAAGTATGTTTTTCTGGACAATGCTTTTCCATAGAGGAGCTTTTCTTGATGAAAGATATAGAGAGAGAAAACTTAATGTTCTTCAGTTAGACCCTCGGTTTACCAATGTTGCAAGCCATCGTAGGAACATTCTACCAGAATGTGTTGTCAACTTGGTGCGAGTTTGGTTTCCCAACCCCAAAAATATCCCATACATGGGACACCGTTGGCAGTGACTGTGTTATTTTTTTTTTAATTAAAAACAATATAATTATACACATTATTTTTATTTAAATCAGAAAACTTTGTTCAGAATTTCTTTTTATTGGAATTTGTTTTTGTGAAAATTACATCTGCACTGGACTCTTATCTGGTCACTGAAAGGTTCGTGTAAACTGTGCTAAGAGCAGTGGTCAGGAGATAACAGCCGGACTCGGCAGGATGCACATTCACGCTTACATGCAGTGTATGTGTTCTTTATTTATCAAATAAATGGATTTATTGGACTTAACTCTTTCTCTCTTTGCTGAGGTAGGATGATTAAGACATAATCTTATTAGCAACCATTTTGAATGCGTCTGTGGAGATTAGAGCTTCCGGTGTAATGTAAACAAACCTCTGCTGTTAATCAAAATGGGCAATTTGAAAATCAGTGTCACCTCAGAATTTTAATTGATTAATTCTCCTTTATTACATACATTTGAAGTAAATTATATGTAGTTTCAAATGCAGAACACAAAACATTATATACACAACAACTATCTTAAAGTGGTAATTGGTGATATTTGTATAAATTTGAAAATATCCCCAGAAGTGAAGAGCGGCAAGAAAATTGAAATTTCCTCCATTTCCCCGATTGGCTGCTATTTATACCCCAGAACCGGCCTTTAACTAGAAACTGACCAGTCAGGAAGGACCCCGCTATGACAATTAAAATAGAAAAGTGAAAACAACTTTGAATTCCATCCTCTTTATATTAACAATGATGAAAAATAAATGCCCGGCATAAGATGTAAAGAACTGCATTATATATATGGTGGTTAAAAAAAATATATGAAAATTATAAGTAACAACTGTATTTTTAAAATTTCAAGATAATTCCTGAATGTCCAAAAACTCTAAATAGTAAGTTGTATCTGCATAAAACAGGGATAACCTCATGTCTTAATAAAAAACCTAAATTAGATGTGTATTTAAAATAAAGATTTAAACAGGTGTTTTATAAAATGCAAGCCTTCAGTGAATGCAAATGCATTGTATCACCCAAGGTTGACCTCAACTTAAAAACAAACATCAGTTGCAGACAAAGGTGTTCATTAATCTTCATATGACAGATAGAGATAAGCCACTGAATTTTCTGTAGCAGGCAAGATTATTAATCCCAGGGGATTAATTAAGAATATAAGAAAGATTCCATTTATTTCGTTCGAATAGTACTGAGAAAGAGGTAACTTTTACTATCACAGAAATGGTGAGTTAACTCGTACAACAGTACACGTAAGTCATCAAGTTTAAGCTGTCCTTCGACAAGCTGGTGAGTTCTTTCATGGAGGGTGTCTCACCCTTCTGCTTTGCTTTAAGTAGCAAATTAATTTGCTGTAGCTGCGGGATGATGGCTTTCCCTACCAGCGTCTGTGTTTTTTGAATCCGTATATCTTGGCTCCGGGTTATCCGACTCAAATGAGCGCGGATTTCTTCTTTTAATTGTGGGGTAACCAAATTTTGCACATTCTTCGGTCTGATATATTTTTCGCTCAATTCTTTAATTTTTTGCGAATCTACAACAGCTCGAACGCCGTCATTTGTGACTATGGCGAGTTTTTCATGAATTGCTTCGCCACATTTATCTTCGGTACCAAAACATTCGGCCAGTTCATCAAGCAAATTGTCACAATCAGTCCCGTACGAAAACGTTGGCCGTTTTCCGGCTGGACTCAGGGTGAACTTAGACGTATTCCGGTTAAAATGTAGCCGTACTTAGGAGTATCAAAGGCGTACATGGAAAGCGCTTTAAATGTTAGACGGCTTCCATCTTATTCATACCCGGACCTTACCTCAGTTCTTATCCGTGTGTTCAGCCTCGTTAAAGTTCTCACTGCCCGTTACCCCCTTGCTGTCATAAAATATTCCGCCTTAACCTAGCTTATTGGCAATTCTTTGCAATATAATATAAAATTACGGCTAAAACTTGGCCAAATCGTGTTAAAGGCGCACAACAGTTCATTTTCTGTGCTATTAATACCTCATTCTTATTTAAAATCTTCAAATGACACAAAACATACAATTTGAAACAATGGTTTGTAACTTTAAGTTCAAATTGATAATCCGATGACACTTTCTGTATGTTCTACATACAGGCTGGTTAATTTTATCTTGACCTCAATACACAGGCTGTCATTTGTAAACAGGCAAGAGCCACAGCCTCTCCGTGTATTGCAAAGGGGCTTCAACAGGGAAAATCTTTTTTTTTTCTATCATAATTTTTACATGTACACACTATTTTAGCCGCAATGTTTAATCAATATAAAGACAGGAATGAATTATGAACGCTAGCATATTTGCTGTACTTTTAAACTGCTACTATAAATTGTTTTACTATGCCCATCGAGCACTTGTAAACATAGAATCAGAGTTACCCCTTGTCATATTTCTGGGCTCAGAGGCTCGCGCTTTGTGAGTTTTGAATTTCAGGGCAACAACGGTCATGCCTAACTTTCCTGATCATCTTTGTGTTACAAAATTTTGACATGTGTAAACTTTTATGAGGATTATTTTGGGGGAAATACAGTGAAAATTATTTACAGCTATTTGATGTAAACCAAGTCTTGTGGAGTTAAGCAAAGTGTGTGCGTTATGTGGACTACAAGACATAAACAAAGGAACCTTAATGTTAATATCGAAGTTAAGTCAATATAAATTTTAATTAGGGCCCAGCAAGGATTTGCGTATGCCCTCTAGTAATCACTCTGTCCATCCGTCCTTCTGTCTGTCCGTCTGTCACTCTTCCGTCCACAAATTTTCTGTTTTTTTCTAATAACTTTTTATGGTTGCTCAATCAAGTTCAAGTTTGGTTTGGTAGTTCAGTAGGCAGAAATGAATGGGAAAGAGAGATAACTGCTGAGAATGTTACCATTGTATACTTGGAAGGCTGTGCAATATTTGTCCTTTGGGAATAATTAACCTTCCACAGGAAGAAAATTCTAAGCTTTATCTTTATCTGTCACATTGTGATTAATTACTGCGCTGCCTGTGTCTGCAAATGAACGTTGTTTTGAAGTTAAGGTCAATTTTGAATGATGTGTAGTATTGTGTACAATCTTTGAAATATGGATTTAAAATATAATATTCATACTTTATTTTGGTTAAAATACCGTACATAATGATTAATGATAATTTTATTGAATTCTAAAATCAAGATATATATTAAGATATCCTTTTTCACTATTTTATTTTTTAATTATTTATTTTATTTTTTTCTGCCTTAATGCTGTTAATTTTAACAGGTAATCAGATAATAACCCCATTCTGTCATTTCTGGAAAAAAAAATCTTATTGTAAATTTAGAAGAACAGGATGAGAGAGTAGAACATTTAATCCCCTGGGATTAATTATCTTGCCTGCTGCAGAAAATTTAGAGGCTTATCTCTATCTGTCATATAGAGATTAATGAACACCTTGTCTGCAACTGATGTTTGTTTTGAAGTTGAGGTCAACCCTGGTTGATACAATGTATTTGCATTCACTGAAGGCTTGCATTTTAGAAAACACCTGTTTAAATTTTTTTAAATACACATTAAATTTAGGGTTTTTGTAAATAAGATATGAGGTTATCCCCGTTTTATGCAGATACAATGTTACTATTTAAAGTTTTTGGACATTCAGGAATTATCTTGAAATTTTAAAGAAGATTCAATGTTAATATAAAGAGGATGGAATTCAAAGCTTTTTTTTTAATTCTCTTTATTAATTGTCAAAGCGGGGCCCTTCCTGACTGGTCAGTTTTCTAGTTATGTTTATGACTTTATCAATAATAGTACTAAAGTACAGTTAAAATTATGCTTATTGTATGTGAAGAAAAAATAGGTTTAAACTATTCTTCATTTAGACAGTGCGTAAATGTCACACAATGTAAATAAGTTTCCTTGAAAAACAATGCTTAAGAACTCATTACATCGAATTTATCGATTAGAACTAAATGTTGTCAGCGTTGTTGATTTGTGCTTAGGTCCAAACACTGTTTCACTTGCGGTTTGCCTGATTAACTACATAGGAGAGTTGATTAACTCCCAATCAACTCCCAAAAATACGAAGAGAACAGGCAACCGTTAATTATTCTACTTTCATATAGTTCGATCATACCATCCGTTTCTAATTGTTTGAAACGCCAACTCAGTTTGCAATTATGTGATTATTGCTTATATGTAGCTTAAATATCTTAAAATGACACTAAATTAAACTCAAATTCATATTTTTTTAGTTTATTTACACATACAACAACCATTTAAAACATCAAATTAATTCAAATTACCAGCCATCTCAATATCATACCACATTCTGTACACGCTCACAGGTACGGTACTATTAATTGCAATTGAATGTTCACTGGCGATTGATGGTCTAAATTGTGTTATGTCCAGAATAAAGGGCATACAACTCTAGACCTCTGATTAAATCACAAGTTATTTGGAAATTTTTCTCTTTATCTCCTGGTTTCAAAACCACAAAAAGAACATGAGAATGTTCATGAAATTTTCTGGCTTCATATATGACAGAGAAGATTTTAATTTCATTATTTTTGAATTGTTCTGTTCAACAACCTGTGCATTGATAATACTCAATGATGGAAATGAGTGGGCCCTATATCCGGGGATCATGTTGTATGATTATCCAATAAAGTCTATCCTCAACAAACAATGTCTTGGCGAAAAAGGATCTCTATTCAATAGAGAATAGCAATAGTTATGTAGATTGCAAGAATTTTTTTTAGATGATAACTGCGGGAGGCTCTTCAAACCATGATTTCAAAAGGAGAAAAAACCTGTAAAGTGATTCTGCACATTCCATAACTTCAAATTTATAACAGATGCCATGCGGATAAAAACAGTGAAAATTTATTCCTGGCAACAGAGATGAACGGCGAGGAGATTTCTTTGCAAATGGTTTCCCCTTTCAATTTGTCAAAAGCCTCGCTGTCTTATTTTTGGCAAGTTGGGAAAAACTGAGATCATTACTGCTATCAGTACTATTTCCAATCTTCATCATTTCTAGGATAAACAAAGGTTCTTTTGATAATGACAACAATTTCTTTAAAAATTGGTCTTAAGTAATTGGGGACCTGTTCTAGCGATGAAAAAAAAACACCAAAATTTCATATTTAATAGAGACTTGTTATTTACTAGCATTCTGGTTTCATAATTGTTGTTCTGCATAGACATTGCGTAATAATTGAAAGAGAAAAATAAAACAATATTAAAATACCTTAAAAATATACTTCATCTGTATTAAGTGAGAAAAAGATAGAATTTTGGATCACTAAAGAAACCTTTTCAAAGAAAGCTTCACTGTAATTTGTTCCATCCATTATCTTTGATGGAGCTTCCCTCGTGATCTTCATAGTTCTTAGATCTGTAAGAACGTATTCTTTGCAAAAATTATTTCCTACCTTTTTATAATGTAAGTTGCTGTTGTTTAATAACTAAAATATCCAATCACTCCTGGCTTAGAAAGCCCTTAAACAAAACTGATTTATACACCTTTTTAAATCCTCCTCAACAAGTATGCCACAAAAAGATCACATTTGGTGACTAGTAGGGCTGCTAACAAATTTTCGTTGATGTTCTTTTAGCGCACACACACTCTCGATTATTTTGTTTCTGTGCAAGGCATTACGATTATGTATGTACTTATGATATAACTAATGTTTAATCTGACAATTTGAAGCTGATTCTCAGGCTATGTTTCATTAATAATGCAACACCATGCTTCCTTAAAGTCCCTGCGTACAGTTCAGAGATACATGCATCTTTTATTGCTTCGTGGGTTTCACATAAGGAACTTCAGGTATTTCATCAGTAAAGACATAGCTTCAGAGAATCGAATCGTAGTGACATAAAGGTCTTCCTCCTCATCTGCAAAGTTTTGTTCTCCAAAGACTCTATCAACTTTTGAGTCACCATCCTCTGGTAAATCAATATAAATGATAGGTGGTGTGTAATTAATATCCTTTCTTGCATTTATATTCCTGAAGCTTTCAAAAGGAACAACTTAGCAAAGTGGTCTGGCTTCGTCATCTCAGGGTAAACGCTCTTCCATTGTGGTTTCCTAAACAAATCATTACCAAAGAAATTGATCACTATTGAATTAACATTGAAGTACTTCACATTCCTTTTTAATTTTGATAATCACTATAGCCTAAACTCTTGCCATCCGGTCGTTTGTTTACTACGTCTTACTGTTGGTTGTGTCCTTGCCATTGCTTTGGTTCTGTGGTTTGCTTGCATACTCTGGTCAGCTTGTTAGTTCCCTACCGGTTTCACCGGAGGGGACTATAGCTTTCCTCTGCGTCCGTCAGTCCGTCCGTCCGTCCGTCTGTCTGTCTGTCCGTCTGTCTGTCCCACTTCAGTTTTCCATATTTTTTTTCTTTATGCATTTGAGGAATAATATGAAACTTGCTGAACAGCTTCAAAATGTCAAACTACAGATCAAGTTTACACTTTTGTAGCTTCTGATTGACATATTTTCGAGAAAATTAATTTTTTATATACCAAATTAAAAATGTTCGGGTTCGGTGTGTAACTCAATAAACGAGGTCAGTATTTAGTCAGTAATAATCTCGTGCGTCACTTGTACCATTCCTTTTCCTGTACCATTCCTTTGATCATTTCTAACAAACAAATGAATTCTATAAAATAGTGTCAAGCACTGTGTTGTAAATTTAATCGCCAGGGTTTTTTTGTAATATTATTACAATCGGGTTCGTTGTCGGGTTGGGCTGTTTAACTGTTTGGTTTGATTCGGGGTACAGAAGACGGTAAGAAATGATATTGTGCATAACAGTGCATTGTTTTCACAAAATTGTACCAGCGAATATAGAATAGACTTGGCGAAATTACAGGAGATGAAATAAAGAGTATTATTTTACCTATTTCCTATTTAATTTCTATATCAACTATATAGTTTTAATTTCCTCTGTTCTTTTATCTCTGATTAAAGCATGACATCTCGTTTACAATAGCTCTGAAATAGTTGTGTGCTTGGAAGTTTTCATAGAATAATACAAACCGGTAGGGGACGTGTATTGCTTATGCAATACTCTCAGAATGCTTGTTAAGTTTACTGCAGCCTGTATCGATAAATAATACACATGACTGTATATGCACTTATTTAAGATTTGTTGCTTTACTATAATAAATGAAAATGCGAGGCAGTATATAGTTCTAAATAACGCAATCAGTTTTCAGATAATTTGCAACTTTGATTTAGTAAAAAACACAGTATGAACCTCTGGCATTCAGTCTTCTGAAAAGTGGCTAAATGGCAGTCAGTCACCATTCCAGACCATACATTTAACATTTACTTGATTGAATGGCAGAGCATTTTTAGCTGTGTACTTCATCTATCTTTATTTCGATGCCGCCTACAAAAGCAATACCGGAAATACATACTTCTGTTATCGCTGACGCTTCAGGTATTGTTAAATGATTTTCAAAAATCATAGAAAATTATGTAGTCTACAAACATTTGGCGATATTATTATAATATAATATGTATATATGATGTTATGACTTTCGTAAATTTATAAATACTACTATCATTTAACATCTGAAAGAAAAGAGCAGGTAGGTATCTCGATTAACTGATCTTTATTGATAATTTGGACAATCAACAATTACATTTTTAAGATTTTATAAACGAACTGTTGTAGGTGTACTTTCAAATTTGATCGTTGTTAAAGAAAAGAGACACTTTGAAGTTTGGAATAGCGGTGGATATTAGTAGAATGCGAAAATATAATACTTGATAGTTAGGTATATCAAGAAGTTCAGAGGCATGGTTTGAAAAACTGTGGCAGGGGGAAAAATGGTAGAGTGTTCAGTGTTTTTCATGCGAGGAAATTGGGAAAGGTGCGGTACGATAAAGTGACGACACACGACGTGCCTATATAAATAAGCTTCTTTGTAAACATTTGCTGGATGGTTTTGAATAAGGTAGGTCTTGTATTCGTTGTATTCTTAAAGTTTATGTTCAAATTGCCGAATGTTTAAAAAATGGATTCGGGTAGTAAAAAGAGGCTGAGTTGCTCTTGGGCCATATTTTTGAAATGCATTTTGAAAAGGTTCAATAGTATTTATCAGAGAAATGCTTTTAAGCGCTTCCCTTTAAATGCAGATGGAACGTTGCAATGATTCTCTTGTCATCGACAAGATTGTGTAGAGTACAGAATGAACGGAATTCGGATAGGAATTTTGCTGCGTTCTCGCTCGATTAGCCTTAAAGTAGATCCAGTGTTCTGTGATGTCATACCTTTTTGTAAAATTTTGAACTCTTTAAGATTTGTGCAAGATAGTTTTATTTATTTTATGTGAATATAATCACATGGATGTAATTAGAATTATTGGTAGGTTCAAGATATTTTCGCAGCTTAATTTTATCCTAAATTTCCATTTGTTTATACATCTTATCTATGCAAAGGGGAAATACCTCTTTTTCTGACTTTTCTCTCAGTTGTAAGTCTAAATGCTATAGTTTTTGTTATCCCAACGATTAATTTTAAAATATTTTTGTAATTTTAGTTTTCTGATAAAGTTGACATTAAAATTAAACAAGAAAATTTCTGCCTACAAGATTTTACTTTTAACAAAAAAAAATACAGTTTCTGATGCTAACATATGCTTTAGTTTATGTTTATCTGGCATCTCAAAAAGTGTGATGACATGTATATTTTTTCTAACAATTGATGACATTTTAGCCTATTAAGTTGAAATCAGTTCGGTTTTTCAACTTTCATCAGAGAATTTTACGAGTATGTAGTTACCTTAAATGGTTCACACTTTGCGAGTCTTTGAGAGAACTGTTCTTGAATGGTTCCTCTTTTGGCATTTCAATAAAAGTCTCTTCAAGGGAATTAGAAAATCCCAAAGCGTAATTTGAAAGTCTAAAAATAAATTTTGTAACTAATTTAGATTCTCCACCGTGTAACGTATTAAGCTTTGATGTTGAGTAATAAATACAGTTTTTCAAATTCGTTAAATCCGAAAATCAGTATTTCAGTAATTAAAGAACACACAATTTTCACGCACACACTTTTCATCTTTATATACTCCGCCTACTCTCACATAAAATGACCAATATAATTAATTAAAAAGTTTAAAATTTGCATCAGCAAGCAGAATTTTACAACGTTCACATATGGAAGACAGGAAACCCTTATTCTAACCATGAATAAATTTTAAAAAAACCGTATTTTTCGGATCTGACTGTTAATATGGCAATAATTAAACAATAATGACATTGATACCAAGATTCAGGGCAGGGAGGTGTCAAGATGAAATTACTAACATATGTGAATGCAACTTTCCGTAGTTCATAGTAAACTAATTATTTTCCAATTGCAAATTTAGATTTTTCCAAAATGAAAAGACTGAAAAATAATATAATATTACATATAAACATGACATGTTATTTGTTCGTAATAAGTCTGAATATCAGTAAGTAAATTACTTATCATTTCGTCTATCACTTTCATAAAGGAAGAGATGTGAAACGTGTTAAGAGTATATAAAATCGTGCTTGATATTTGTTTGATTGTATTTATGTGACTATCAAGAATATTAACATCATTCATTGTGGCAATTTGAAACAAACCACTTAACAAAAATCCTGCAAAAGGTAATAAAGCTCTCTGAACTCGGCCTGTTTTCAGACTCGCATTTAAAGTCTGCGGTGCAAGTTATTGCATTGAGTTAACAGTGTGATGAATATAAGACATATTGTGTTTAGATTCAGTTTAAGAACTGCTGTTCATTTTCTTGTGCAATTTTCTCACTGATTTTATTTTATGGATATCTTGGATTAGTTTGATGTACTGTTTGTCGTTTCTTCCCAGATTTTCTTCAGGCATAACAGTTTTATCAAAGGAGAAAAGCACGTTGTCTACAAACATAAGGAAAACGGAGCATTAAGTGGATTGCATGGATGGATATTTGCGAATAGCCATTAAAGCACTTGAAGAATTTTCGGATTTTCATCGCTATAATCCAAACATTGTGCTTTTGTACCGTTCTGTCACATACATGCTGAGTTTGTCTGAGGGTGGTTATTCGATGTCTGGTAATCTGAAAAATTTCACAGAGCGCTAAAATAAATGGGAAAAAAAAGTATTCCTATTAAAGGAATGATGATATATTGATAGCTAGAAGCAATCAACATGATCAATTTGATGTAAAATAATTAAAAAGGTACTGTATCTTTACAAAATATAGAATATTTTGAATCTGTACGGCACCATAATATCATCATTATAAACCGTCAACAATTTAGTTTTGAAATAAATTTGGGAAAATCCGTTTGTAAACTCCTTGTCTAGTTTTATATTTTTAAAGTAATTATTAAATGTTAAGGTATCTTCTTTTTCTTCATATTACTGAGTACGGCTCTTCAAACGTTAACACGTATACAAAGAAAATAATTCAATGCGACTGAAAAACATTGAATGCCATCATAACTTGCTAATGAGGTCGCATTATAACGTACAGGTAACCTTGTATACTAATCAAGCCGTCTTCCTAGCTATTATGCAACATCAATAGATCGAGGTCAGTTCATGGAGCATCTTCTTATGATTGAGGTCAGAGCATCAAGGTCAACTGCATTACTGAATGAGTCTTTCGTTCGAAATTCATACGCGTGAGACAAAATGTGCATTCTTAAATTAACAGGTCGAACTGTATTTGTATGTTTGCATCTCTTAAGGTAAATGAATTGAATTTAAACTGAGTAAAATGTTATATAAATACTAAACCAATCTTCAAATTTTCATAAGAATTACTTGTGTAAGCGCAATGTGTGCGCACGTGGAAGCATTTGCCGGATGCCTCATATGGACACAACAGTGCTCGGGCGAAGCCGATCACAAAAAAAGTCTCTAAAATTAACAGTAAAATACAGTTCTCTGTAGGACACTAATAAGAACTATTTGTCGTATATCTGGAGCAAATATTTCTTATTAGAGTATTGCATCAATTTCCCTATCATCAATAGTTTTTAGTGCTGAAGTATCTGGCCATCGACTTTAATTTTATGAAATAACACACAGTAAGATTTTGTATCATTTACTGTGGCATATTTGTTAAAAGTGGTCTAGTTTTAGCAGAACCTCTTTTGGTTTTTAGCTCACCTGAGCTGAAAGCTCAAGTGAGCTATTCTGATCACATTTTGTCCGTCGTCCGTCTGTCTGTTCGTCTGTAAACTTTTTACATTTTGAACTTCTTCTCTAAAACCGCTTATCCAATTTCAACCAAATTTGGCACAAAGCATCCTTATGGGAGGGGGAATATAAATTGCAGAAATAAAAGTTTGATCTGTATTCAAAGCGGAGAAAACCTTGAAACTGTAGAAAAAGGGGGGTGCATTTTTAAAAATCTTCTTCTCAAGAACTACCGAGGCAAATTCAACCTAGTTTAGCATAAATTATCCTTATGGGAAGGAAAATATAAATTGCAAAAATTAAGTGGTAATTCTGTTTCAAATCTGAGATATTACGAAAATAATAATAATGGAAAGGCGTGTTTCAATCAGTTTAATAGCTTCGGGTTCGGCATCCGGTAAAATGATTCCATACTTCTAAAACGAGGTTCTTTGTTTAAAGCAGCCATGACATTATACGAAAAAGGGTCGATCTGACTATGATGAATTTGCTTGTTGTGCAACAGTTCGAGTATGAAGGGAAATTTTGAAACATACAAAATATATTTGTGCCGATTTTGTGAAGTTAATTGAGGCTAAATATTTCAATGCGTTGACAGTTTTCACACATGACGTTGGTGT
Organism: Magallana angulata; assembly: GCF_025612915.1. Classification (NCBI taxonomy): domain Eukaryota; kingdom Metazoa; phylum Mollusca; class Bivalvia; order Ostreida; family Ostreidae; genus Magallana; species Magallana angulata. The sequence continues at coordinate 7,078,941 of NC_069112.1, read as the reverse complement.
TAGCTTGTTCTGATTTTCGTTTCGTTCTCATTATGCTTTGTAACCTGGAAATTATCGTCTGTATTTCGTGATTTTTACGTATCAAATCAAACAGAGACTTCGGTAAATCAAACAGTTAACTGTTTACCTGCGCAAATTAAGCAAAATCGGATGTAGGGATACTGAAATACAATTCATTCTATCGGTAATTCGGCATTATCTTTTGCGTAATGGTACATGTAGATTAATGCAATAGGTTTTGTTGAGATGCTCGGCATTTTCTCGAGTTTATTCAGTTTAAATAGAGTTTGATATCGCTGACGGAAATATGTAGGTATATACATGTATATATGTGATTCATTTCGAAAAAATAAATTGTGTTCTTTATTTGTTATACATGTAGTGCATGTTTCTTGTGTTTAATTGTTTACAGTTTCTATTTACTAACCATATTTGAGTGTTAAGTTTCGAATTATAAGCAAGATACAGAGATTTGCTCACAATTCTATGTTTGTACACAGATCTTAAAAACTAAAGCTTAAAAAGGTAAAAAATTTGTCAATATTTATTAAGAAAATTTTCAAAGTCTGTTCTTCCAGAAACCAACTCTAACAACTTATTGTATTGTAAACTTAACCTTTTCAGCTCACCTGAGGGTGGGGCCACAATTGGGGGTCGAAGTTTAACAAATGAATATATAGAGTAAATCTTTAAAAATCTTCTCCTCAGAAACTAATCAGCCAGGAAAGCTGAAACTTGTGTGAAAGCCTAATCAGGTAATGTAGATACAAATTTGTGAAAATCATGATCCCCGGAGGTAGGGTGGGGCCACAATGAAGGATCGAAGTTTTACATAGGAATATATAGAATAAATCTTTAAAAATCTTCTTCTCAGAAACTAATCGGCCAGGAAAGCTGACACTTGTGTGGAAGGATCCTCAGGTAGTGTAGATTCAAAGTTGTGAAAATCATGACCCCTGGGGTACGGTGGGGCCACAATGGGGGATCGAAGTTTAACATAGGAATATATAGAGAAAATCTTTAAAAATCTTCTTCTCAGAAACTAATCAGCCAGGAAAGCTGAAACTTGTGTGAAAGCATCCTCAGGTAGTGCAGATTCATAGTTGTGAAAATCATGACCCCCGGGGGTAGGGTGGGGCCACAATGGGGGGTCGATGTTTAACATAGGAATAAACAGAGTAAATCTTTAAAAATCTTCTTCTCAGAAACTAATTTGCCAGGAAAGCTGAAACTTGTGTGAAAGCCTTATCAGGTAGTGTTGATTCAAAGTTGTGAAAATAATAACCCCTGGGGATACGGTGGGGCCACAATGGGGGGTCGAAGTTTAACATATGATTATATAGAGTAAATCTTTCAAAATCTTCTTCTCAGAAACTAATCAGCCAGGAAAGCTGAAACTTGTGTGGAAGCATCCTCAGGTAGTTGTGAAAATCATAACCCTGGGGGTAAGTTTGGGCCACAATGGGAGGTCGATGTTTTACATAGGAATAAACAGAGTAAATCTTTAAAAATCTTTTTCTCAGAAACTAATCAGCCAGGAAAGCTGAAACTTGTGTGAAAGCATCCTCAGGTAGTGTAAATTCATAGTTGTGAAAATCATGATCCCCAGGGGTAGGGTGGGGCCACAATGGGGGGTCAAAGTTTAACAAAGGAATATATAGGGTAAATCTTTAAAAATCTTCTCAGAAACTAATCAGCCAGATGTTTCTTTATAATTGTTAAGACTTTGGCCCCAGGACAATTCTCTGGCCTCCCGAGAAGGTTCAGAGTTTGATGTACGTTTATATCTAATATATACACTATTGTTAAGGATCATTTTGAGAACTGCAATACTCAACATATGATATGACTATAAAATCATCTTGTTAGAAAAGGGACTAATGATTATAAACATAAGAATATCCAGGGGAAAATGGATTTTATTTATACAGGATCTACATGTATTATTGTACATTGTCCAGATAGTTTGTATTATGACTCCATTAAGCTGATTTTATCATACCTATTGTTCCTCAGGTGAGCGATGTGGCCCATGGGCCTCTTGTTTGGTATCTATCACAGGATCCCACATATTGGAAAATGTCGTTTTGAATTTTTGGCCTCGCGGGTAGGTTAATGGGGAATGGTAACGATTTCTTTTTTAAAGTAGAAGTGGAAATTCCAGTTTTAGACTTGCAATGAATGTGTTTAACGTTACGATTTGTTTATTTATGCTCAATATGAATAAGAAGATAGACAAATCAGCTTTATTTTTTTTACAGATATATTATACGTAAACAAAAACAGGGCATGAGCATTTTACATGTGTTTACATGACAAAAAATTGTGATCCTTTTTTCTTGCTCATAACTCTACGCCTGACTCCCAAATTTCACATGATCATTAGAAATATATTCCATAAACATTGTAAATAATAAAAACAGTAAAATTGAATTTGACCACAATCGTGACCATGCCCCATTAAGGCATGACGGTCGATATTATGATTGATTTAAAAATTGTTTCTATAAAAACAATGCTAAATACTAATAAAAGAAAATATCTCGGAGAAATATTTAGAAAAAATAAAGTATATTTTAAAAATAGTTTTGAATCATTGAAATAATAAGAAAAAAATGTTACAGATGTGACAGAGTGTCGAACCGCGGGCATTTTAGTAGTCTTTCCAGTCAAGAAGTAGAATATACATCTCCTCAATACCTTATGACAGTAAAAGGATTTTACCCCATGTTTTAAACACAAAGAACAATTTCAAAATTAAACTGTTTTTCACATGACGGGCATTTCTTCGAAGAACACAAGCTTGTAATATTTAATGGAACGTGAAAAGGTCGACTTTTACTCTATCTGCCTCTTCATACAAGCAACCACAGACTGCACCCAAAAACCCTTTTCAACTTTCAATTGTTGGGATTAACCCTCGGAGTAGAGAGGTAATCACAGTTTTCGGGCCGAGGATTCTTCTCCGATAAAGCAGTTCTTTTTTCATAATTCTATTTTGTTTGCCGATCGCGAACAATATATTTCAGAATCTTGGAAAGTTCTGCAATAATAGACGGCCCCGTCTTTTCAGAAGAAGTGATTTTGTCTGAAAGGTTAGACAAGATTGAAATATTACCGTCTGGCTTGGCTTCCTCTTTTTCTTGAGAAGAGTTTCCTTCTACAGAGAGATTATCTATCTCTATATCATCGTTAGGTGAGTTCCTTTTCTTAGAAGCTGGATATTCACAAAAAGTGTCAATCCGCGCATTAGTGGATATACTTTCTTCAATCACCAAAGACTGAAATTCTTGAACCTGTCTTTGTTGTGATTCGATCAGGAACTTAATCGAATCGCTTAACGACTCCGGAACAGATTGCTGTTTCTTTATCGGAGTACTTGTATTTTGAGGACTTCCGAGATTACTCGGGGCATTTGCCGCCTCAGTATAAATATCCAAATGGTCGTCACTTTCCAATTCTATAGCAAGTCTTTGCAATAACGAATCAGCCATATTTCACAACGTAAAATTCCGCGTAAAATTAATTTCACGATAACAATTATAACCTAGCACGTGCGCTCGCACTGGGAGTAGTAGCAAAACTGATCAGGGAACTAGCAAGCATATGTCACATGACACCACGTGACTGGATGCCGAATGAGGATGATAAATCACCAGCTTTTTCAGGAAATCGTTCAGGGATTGACTTTCTGTATATCTCTGTCGTAGCCTGGGTAAAATTGAAAGGTATTTTTTGCACAGATTCGCACTTTTGGTTATATTAAGGTTGTTTGGAGTTTGGAACATATCCTCTTCATATGAGCTAAAAATAGACTAATATGAAAAACAAAAAAATGAATAAAACAAATCAATCTAATATTTATACTGAGCTCACGCTTGACTGAGTGTTGAAGCCAAAGAATTTCCTAGTGAAGCACCGAGATTTGCGACAGCATCACTTAGCTGTTGAAAATCGCGCACATCTTCTGTTACTGTTTGAGTTCTGATGGCGGAAGTTGATAAGTGATGTAGATTTGAATGTGTTTATAGCAGTGCTGCACGTTGTACGTCTAGGTTTTACTGTTGGTGTTAAAGAGAATTTTACCCTATCCTCAGTGTTTAATACCCTCCCGCATTCAGATCATGTTTAAGTTTTGGGCATAAAACCTTTGCAAGGATTTAAATCTGAATGTAGGATGATATTATGCATTGCATCTTTTGCATTTTCCCTTTAAAATAGATCATTTCATAGTATATATGTACACTACATGCAAATAGATGCATACCATATGCCAATTTTACATCAACATACTTCACCCATTTTTTACTTCTACAGAGGGTGGGTGGGTAGACAGCTGTACAAAGATAATCCTTATAAAATTCCTCACTCCATCCTCTGTATACATATCTACAAACCAGGCATGGATGTCTAAAGAATGAATTATATGTCACATGTACTTCCGCTTGGGTATTAACCAATGAGGCTCTTACCCTATCCTCAGTGTTTAATACCCTCCCGCATTCAGATCATGTTTAAGTTTTGGGCATAAAACCTTTGCAGTTCATCAATCATACATGCCCCTTCAGTTCAGTAGCCTAAAGAAAATAATAACCTTCTCCCAATACTCAAAAGAAAACAAACATTTTTATGAACATAACAAATTTTAATTTTTATCACCACATCAACATAGATGAAATATAATAAATCATCTAATAAAATAAAATATGTATATGATAAAGCACAACATATAATTTCCCAATGTTCATTTATGTTTCAAATATGCTCTTTAAATAAACATAATCTTAGTTTCATATATGATTATGTCCTTCAAATATGGTCACAAAGAAAAGGAAGACAAATAACATCCTCTATCAGCATTAATCACACTCACATACATTATCATTAAATGTTCCATTCTTCACTGAAAGGCTTTACTCAAAGAATCATAATCTGCCTTTCCTTTATACTGGGATTCAATCCCATTTCCCTGAAATACAGATTCTGCTAACTTTGTAGCAACAACACCTGAATCGATCATTGTATGCATTCTACTATAATACTCTGCGCTTGACTTGCCAAACCAACCAATGTGTCTCATCACCTGATCTACATTTTCAGCAGATCCTGACAAAGCCATTGTAATTGCACAACCAGCTTTGAAACTATGAGGTGTTTCGCCCTCGTAAATACCTAAAGTTGAAAGATAATATAACAGTCTTTCATAAACTACAGAGTAACTAACATTTTTATCTAAAACCCTCCATTCTCTGACACAATTCTAAACAAATATCCCTTTGAAAGATCCACCTTCAATTTTTTGGCTAATATAAAATAATCTAACAAACCTTTGACCGGACATACCACTATGTCTTCACACCTTTTTATTACAAAAGAATTGTTCTTTCCCTTTTCACCCCTCAATGTTTTACCAAATGTATGCTGGAATACCAAACTAGAACCATCCTCTAGAATCTTGACCTCCTGAGAAACTACTTTGGACAAATCACTTTTATCCATGCTTGATCTCGAATCAAAACAAATTTTTCTTTGAGAGTCAAATCACATCTATCTAATTCTCTATTTATAAATAAAGCTATTGCCTTAACTTTTGATAAGAAAATTGGTTTTGCTTGTTTTGGTAATACGTGTGCTTTTGCTTGCTCCTCCCTAATTAACTTGAGGTATTCTTTCACCATAGGTGAAGCTGCCGGGTTTCCCTTTGAAAGCAATACATCCCATATCTTTCCACGCCCAAATTCATAAAAAATGTTATTCAACTGGTGAATTAAATTTTCTACTGTTCCTGAAGCAAGTCTCTTAGGACAACCACAATCAAAATCACCTTTCAAACCTAACTTTTCACAATCTATCTTATGGATTGTAGTCTTTCCCTTTAGATCTTTCCAAACTAAAAACCTCCGGATATCATTTGGAGTGCATGACAATAAAGTTGGAGACCCAGGGGATGCTTTTAAAAATCCAAGAAAAGATTCTACAAGACTGTTTCTTTTTTTACACTTTAAAGAAGTAACAATATTCCCATCCAGTTCCAAAAGCCTCCTATCTATTATGTCCCAGTCAATCTCAATTTGTCCTGGATTATCCTGCAATAAAAACCAGATGAAGAAATAACTTCAAATAAGTCACACAAATAAAACCCTAAAAGAAAACAACGGCCACCTCAAACCTAAATTATCCAACACAAAACCATTCTTAGATGGAATCTTAACTATTTCTTTTTCACCGTTTACACCAATACAAAATGACCCTATAGAATTAGCTAACAACTTTGGCCACCATATAGGTAAGGGTTCCATCATAGGAACTATTATCGTACACATGACCTTTTGCTGCTCGAGTAAACAAATAATAGGAAAGATCAATCCAAAGGGAGGAAAAACATAGGGGTTGATTTCCTTTCTAATATCTTGACAAAAGACATTAATACCTGCTGATAGGGGAGTTGCACAAGGTGTAAAATGTTTTAAAGGCATACCATCTTTTGAACTCATTGTATTTGAATCTAGTGCCATTAAATCTATTGAATGTGGACCATATGCTGTCTCCACCAACATCCATGATTTTTGGCTAAGCATAGTGTCTGCTGCACTTAGGACTCTAGAAGGTTTGTCTGCCTCATTCAACTTTGAGGACACAAATGTTAAGCGTAAATCAATATTTTTTGCAACAATAAACTGAAAAACATCTTTTATGATATCGCTAAGCTCTTTACATCTCTTACCCTGACTACTCCAAGAACCAATAACAGCCATGCTGTCTGTGTATACATCCACTCGTGAATCTTGCACCATACTACTAAGGGATAACAAAGACCTCAAGATTGCATCTGCCTCCTTAACATGTATTGGCCTTGTATCATTTTCTGACCAATAATCTCCTAATACTAAGTCTTTCTCCCCCAATCTTACACACGCACCATATCTAAATCCAGAAGAATCAGTATACATTGATATTGTTTTGTGAAATTCCAATCTCCATTTAGAACAATCCTGCCACTTATCTACAAATCTCCAATGTTCAATTTCCTCTTTTAGGGATCCAGAAATTTTTACAGACCTACTATTTTTCAAACCATGAGAAATTCCAGCATTTATTTCTCTACAGAACAACTTACATCCTGGGATTACCAGACTCATAGAAATACACTTTCCAGTAAATCTTTGCAATGTCTTGACATCTACTTCCTTTCTTTCTAAAATTGATTCTCGAAGATCTATGAATTTTGCTTTATTATCATCTGGTAATATGTAAGCTTCCCTAACTGAATCAACTAAAAAACCCTAATACCTCTTACAACTTGAAGGATTTAAAGAACATTTACTCAATGCTAAGGTATAACCCAACCTTGTCAACAGTTCAACTAAACCATATACCAACCTCCTAGCCTCCTCATGAACTTTCACATCATCTACAGAATCAGATCCCCTAGTAGCAACAAACCTATCATCTATGTACAGAGAGTTACGCACAGAGAATGTCCTAAGATAAGAGGTAACACACATACCTATGGATTGGTAAATAAAGGCTGAAGCCTTCCAACCAAATGGTAATGTTAAATACACCATGAAAAATCCTCCAAACTGAATACCAAAAAATTCCTGAGACTCTTCATCAATTTTTATGTGACTGTAACCCGATTTCTCATCACACGTGATCAACAAAGCATTTTTATCTACCAAACGATGAATATCTTTCAGTGTCTCTAACCGAAAAGGCAGATCCTTAATCCATAAATTAATATAACGTTCATCATGACAAAGACGTGGCTTACTTGGTTCTACAGTAAGAGGCATAACCACTCTTGGGGGTTGACACTCACCCACTCTACCTAAAAGTTTTATAGCTCCACACTGAATCTTATCCATTAATTCCTTGACAATAAAATCAGAGTACTGTTTGCAAATGCTAGAGTTGGGTGCATAATGTTTGGGAGGCACATTCGAATTGTAGTATTTTCCCTTAAAATTTCCTTTATATGATTGAAAGAAATCAAAGACATTGACACCATTCTTTATCCATTTTAAAACATCGTTGTTTTTTTATGAAATCTTATCCATAATACACTCCCATTCCGGTACAAATGAATGAATCTGACCAGAAATGAATTTACTTGGATCCCTTATTGGTAAAGTGTTAATATTAAAATGTAAATCGCCATTAATTACTTCCTCTGCTCGAGGGGAATGGGTTGCAGGCGAAGCAATTCTCCCTTCAAGTGTAATCCATGCTGGTTGGTCACTAATATTCATATTCATGGGATTGAAACCACTATTTAACTCCCAAGATGGAACCTCCATGAAGGATAAAACTTCTGGAGCAAACTTCACTTTCTGTAAAATTATAATTATTTGATATAATGTAAATTTCCAACAATGCAACCAGCATTAATTTCACCTGAAGAAAGAATTCTTCCGCCTGCAATCCACGTGACGAATCACTAGGGCGTCAGTGTCCCTCGGATTACAAGACAAAAGAATTTATTCTTATAGTACAACTACATCTGCAAACATGACAGTTTATATGAAACAAAACTTCACTAATAGAAAAAATATTTAAACAAATAGCTTTACAATTTGTAAAATATCATTTATACACATCTTTATCTGAGAAAAATATCATACATGTTGCTGTATCAAGAACAAAAATATGAACATTATGATCTCATCTACTTATTTCCTTTAGCCAACTTCATTTTCTCACAATCTTTTATCAAATGCATATTGCTGTTGCAAAAATGGCAAGGACCCTTAGGACGATAAGGCCTATAGCCTTGTCTACCCCCTCGATAACCTTGGTTTCCATATCCATTATACCCCCCATATTGAACATATTGGGATACATGCCGGGCATCATAGGATACAAAGAAGGTTGACAAGGATATAAACCATTCAACGGGGACTCTGGTCGCTTTTGTGTTTCAACATATTCATTCTTACTCTCAGCTTTGGTTTCAGGTTTATCTTTCAAACACTTAGAAATTGCTTTCGAAATTGCATCTGCTACTTTCCCACCTAACACAGACAAACACAGATTAGAAATTTGAAGTTTTGACTGATATCTGTTGGCTTGCCTGTACAACTCTTCAAACATGTCAGCCTCCTCATGGTTTAATTTCCTAGCCGCTTTAGCAAGTTCATCAAGAGTCAGCAGGATTAAAGCATTGCTTGGATCATCCTGTAGGCATAGTGTCCTCACCTTCTCTTTAAGCTCCTGGACCATCTCCCCCTTTGACGTTTTCTCCAAAGACAAAATCCTCTGCTCCAAGGTTGTATCAACATCATGCTTCCTTTTTTTTGAAGGTCCTGCAGTTTCTAAAAGTACTGGTGTACTGCTTCCCCCTGTGGATGCACTAGTGCTAGGGTCCTAAAATATGACGTTATAACACTCTTTTAAAATATCATACCGCACATTTGCTTTATATGTAAGGGCAAAATTAGGTATTCATATATAATTTCAAAATCACAGATGTATATCATGTATATGTACCAGTAATTATCTGAATGTATGAATTGTTTCATGTGCATTAGCATATACATATATAAAACATACCGTTGAATCATCTAATGCCTGGCCTCTTGGTTGCCCCACTTCATTTGCAAAAATTATCAAGCAATGCAATAACCATCTTGCCTCGTTAACATCAATATCTCTTCCTGTTTTAATAAAATGAAAGTTTATATCACAACAAATTCTTTCTAAAGATACCCATATTAATCCCAACATTTGCATATTATATGGTTAATAACTCTTGAAAAGATTTAAAGCTTTAATTTCCAACCATCACATAACCACTTCAATAATTATTTAAGAAACTTAACCCCTACCAGCTAGTTCCAACAGCTCAATCATGTTTTCCCCTGTCAATGAGTTGACTATATTCTCTATCTCTTCCAACTCTAAGACGTCTGTCTTTTTTTCCTTAGACATGCGCGCAAATTCTTTCAGACCCTCTGGTCTTCCTCCTCTGACCTTCTTAATGACAGGTAAGAGCTTCAACCCTTTCAATGAATGTCTCTTCCGTAAGACAGTAGGCTGCACCATCTATAACCAATGTATACGAAAATAAAATATCACGCATGTACGCATCAAGCGGGATAACTCTAATATAACTTAATAACTCAGTTATCTCGGTTTTTTGATAGATATATTATACTAACATATGTTCAAATATAGTCCCGTAAATTCTTTATAACTTAATGATGGACAAACAAGTTCAAACTTCAATTCATTTATCATGCATCATCTGGTCTAGCTAACAAAATCATAAACCGCACGTGCAGCTTGCCGCCTCGAGAATCTGCAAACGTGTCTCAAAGCTATTCTTTATATATATGCTACCCCTTTCACTAAAAGGTTATATGTCATGCAATAGCTTTACACATATTTTGTCAGTAAACCACCTAGGTTCATTACAATAACTTTTTTTTTTCTTTTTTTTTTTAACAATTACGGCTCACCTAGGCCGAATATTCATACCACTCAGGTATGTGAAAATATTGACCACCTAGGTCAAAACGGCCACCTAGGCCTAAAAGAACCAACTAGGTTCTGCCCCCCGGGCAATAAAATTTAAAAATTGTAATTACCTTTCCTATACTTCGCTTCGAGTACAGCTCCGTAGCATGCACGTCTGCTCGAGGGCATGGATGTCTAAAGCATGAATTATATGTCACATGTACTTCCGCTTGGGTATTAACCAATGAGGCTCCGGTGTTTTCTTCGGTGTCTTCAACATCATTATCATTTGCTGGATCACAATTTTGCACATTTTTATGAATAAAACACGGTTTTCATTTTCTGAATCGGAATCAGAAAAAGTTGAATCAATGTAATCTTCTTAAAACACAAATTCACCCGTGTCTAGGATATTTCCTGTTGGCCAAGAACCATCAGCAAGTTGAATGGTGTACACATTTTCGCCCGGGGCAGCAATAACTCAATATGACGTTTAAGGGACATGGTCACGATTTTGGTCAAACATTAATTTTTTGAGTTTAATGTTTACAATGCGTCATTAAGGCATTTTTACTGGCAAACAAAATTTGAGTTCATTTGTTGAGTTTTAAGCGAGTTACAGAGCTTACAATTTTTCGCCATGTAAACAAAGCTTTTGTTTACATTTTGAATGTCGACAGGAACTTCCAGTTTTAAACTTCAAATGAATGTGCTAATTGGTCGGAAATGTTTTTTATGCTTATAATGAACAAGAAGATAGCCAAATCAGCTTGAAAAAGATTTTTTACTGGTATATTGAAACTATGTAAACAAAAACAGGGCACGAGCCTTGTTTACATGACGAAGAATTGTGAGCCCTATATCTTGCTTAAAACTCACTGACTGACACCAACATTTCATTTGATCATTAGAAATGTATTCCTAAAGCATGGTAAATATTAAAAACAGAAAAATAAAATTTGACCAAAAATCGTGACCATGCCCCTTTAAATCCCACCTTGACACCATTGTAAACAACCAGACTTTTGAAATTTTGCAACTTTATTCCAATATATAAATGCGTCGTTTCTACAAATACATGATATAAATAAGAATTACTCAACTGTAATTAGACATGTCCTATTAAAACATTTTATTCATATGCACGTTAATTTAGGTAAGTATAAAATTATCAGTCAAAATATATCCGTATTAAACAAGAATCATATAGATGCAAACATTAGGATACAATTCTTTATCTCTAATTAAGGTGGTATGGGTCATCTGTCGATATTAATGTGGATTAAAGTACTATATAATTGAAAAAAATTCACCGGTTTAGAATTTTCAAATTTTACAATGTTTAACCAAAAAATAGCTTTTAAAAATATCTGAAAAAGTAAAAATTGTAGAACCCCCATCGGGATTTGAACTCATGACTTACAGGTTCAAGTAAACCCTCTGACCCACTGCGCTACGGAGTTAGGTGACCATTTTTGAAAAGAAACTACTTATATAATTACACTTTATTTTATTGTTTATTAGTGCCCTATCGGTTTCGCCGGAGGGGACTATAGCTTTCCTCTGCGTCCGTCTGTCTGTCTGTCCGTTTGTCCCTCCGTCCGTCTGTCTGTCCGTCCGTCTGTCTGTCTCACTTCAGTTGTCCACGCTTTTTTTCTTTATGCGTTTGAGGAATAGTATGAAATTTGCTGAACAGCTTCAAAATGTCAAACTACAGATCAAGTTTACATTTTTGTAGCGTCTGATTGACATGTTTTAGAGAAAATTGATTTTTTATATTCCAATTTTTGACATGTTTTAGAGAAAATTGATTTTTTATATTCCAATTTTTGAATGTTCGGGTTCGGTATCGAGTTCGGTGTGTATTGAATAAACAAGGAAAGTATGTAGTCAGTAATAACATTGTTCATTACAAGGGCCATTCCTTTTATTGTTTCTAACAAAAAATAAGTTCTATAAAATAGTTTCAAGCATTGTGTTGTTAATTTAATCGACAGGGGTTTTTGTAAAATTACAATCGGGTTCGTTATCGGGTTGGTCTGTTGATTCAGGGTACAGAAGACGGAAAGAATGATATTCTGCATAACAGTGCATTGTTTTCACTATTCTCTACAAACCGGTAGGGGACGTGTATTGCTTATGCAATACTCTCAGAATGCTTGTTTCGATAAACAATACGTCACAACATGGAAGACTTTCTAGCTGCTGGTGTAGCTTTTATTAATCCATCCTAATCAACTTCTATAAAGATTTACAAATGGATAAAACAGAGACTAATTTAAGAGTACATGTACTGATAATTCAAAATAACTAAAATATTAACTTTACCTTACGAAAGTCTTGGTTTCCCTGTGTGTGTTTCCTAGGTGATCGTCGAGGAGTAATTGGTGATGGTTATGTGGTGGAAGCTTGGAATGATGCCGCAGTCTGAGGTGGCTGAGGAGATTAAATACACCAAGGTTCCAATACTTTTTGTTGCTTGTTACTGCTATATCTATTCTTTTAAAGCAAGGTTAAAAAAATGAAAATTTAAAGGCAGAATGAATGGGGTTTTTTTGTACTGATTTTGAAATTTTATACTTAAAACGTTTTATGACTCTTAATGTGCAACAGCTTGTTCATTTAGGTCGTTTGTACACCCATAACAGTTTTTTCTTGAAAAGATAAAAATGGAATTATTTTAAAAGTTATTCGAGGTACGCAAAATATTGATAATCAAATCATATCTTGCATTTACTTTGTTTAGAAAATACCAGAACTAAAATAAAAATAAGTAGCTTAAAGGTTTGAAGGTTCTGAATTGGAAACATTATTTAATTCTATTGAGTGCCCCAACTTGTTAAAAAGTGGGGAAATGATAGAGAAAGGAAGGATTATTCTAGTTGGAATTATCTTACTTTGAATTTAGAAAAAAAATGTGTGCTTTTTAGAATATGTACCACAACATGAAAAACTTGACACATTCAAAAGAGATGATTTCAATAACCACATTATATGTGGTTAAAATTATTGTAATTTTTATTTTTAAGTATTATGACATGGCTTAGAATATGCAAGAATGTCCGCCCACATACTGTCTCCATGCCTCGGAGATCATTGCATAGATCTAAAATCAGGAAATTAACAACTAGGTCCACTGGTGTTGCTATCCCTAAGGGAAAATTGCTTTCTAGGATCGCAGTTAAGTTGGATAAAGAGTCGATACCTGTCTGATTGACTATGGCCTGTTAGGTTGAGTTGTCACTGACTACATTCTCCGTCGAGGGCTTGGTTTAAGACTGAAGGTTCCTACTTTGAAGAAACTCCTTCACCATCGACTTAATTACTGGTAAGGCTGAAGCCATACACATACAATAAAGAGCGCTGGGGGTCTCGCCCTCGTCCACAAAACGTCCCATACAGTATACCAGTTAATAAACACAAAAACGCCGGATAAATTACTTCTCTAAAACCGTAACTAATATCCCAAAGTCCTCGGAAAATTCCAGAATGGTTAACAAGAAAGACATCAGTGAAAGCATCAAACTCTTTCAAAAACTTTCCGAACTAAATGTAAACATTGACTAGAATAAATGGCGAGTGGCGCTTAAAAGCTGCGCATGCGCAATAGTAAACTCTGACAATTTATATATAGTTAAAGGCGGTACATAGGAATCAGTATCCATAACTGTTTTATGTTCATAAATATCTTTTCAGTTCATTTTTGCACTCAAAACAAGAATTAAGTATTTAACATATTATTATGAAATTTAGCTTTACCCGTGTCGCTGACACCGGCTTAGTTTTCTCTTTCTTAGTTTTCCTGAAGGGTCTGAAGATCAGTCCCATTCCGCTGCAACCACAACATATAAAAGTTGACGTGTACTATTCACTGTCAAATAAAACAAAAATTATGAACAGCTTAAATATTATAATGTAATTAATAATGAAATGTTATATAACCATTGTAATAACAAGCATTCTGAGAGTATTGCATAAGCAATACACGTCCCATACCGGTTTGTATTATTCTATGAAAGCTTCCAAGCACACAACTATTTCAGAGCTATTGTAAACGAGATGTCATGCTTTAGATAGAAGAACAGAGGAAATTAAAACTATATAGTTATATAGAAATTAAATAGGAAATAGGTAAAATAATACTCCTTATTTCATCTCCTGTAATTTCGCCAATTCTATTCTGTATTCGCTGGTAAAAATTTGTGCAAACAATGCACTGTTATGCACACTATCATTTCTTACCGTCTTCTGTACCCCGAATCAAACCATACAGTTAAACAGCCCAACCCGACAACGAACCCGATTGTAATAATAATACAAAAAAAACCTGCCGATTAAATTTACAACACAATGCTTGACACTATTTTATAGAATTTATTTGTTTGTTAGAAATGATAAAAGGAATGGTACAGGAAACGGAATGGTACAAGTAACGCACGATATTATTACTGCATGACTACATACTGATCTCGTTTATTCAGTTACACACCGAACCCGATAACGAACCCGAACATTAAAAAATTGGAATTGGAATATAAAAAATTAATTTTCTCGAAAATATGTCAATCAGACGCTACAAAAGTGTAAACTTGATCTGTAGTTTGACATTTTGAAGCTGTTCAGCAAGTTTCATATTACTCCTCAATAGTGTGGAAAACTGAAGTGGGACGGACTGACGGACGGACAGACAGACGGACGGACTGACGGACGTAGAGGAAAGCTATAGTCCCCTCCGGTGAAACCGGTAGGGGAATAATAAAATGAAGTAAACGTTGAATATGATATTGTTATGTAATTGATGATAAAGAACATTGTAATACTACTGAAGTAACCATTGTAATACTAAACATAAATGTTAAGCCAAATACATGTTCACGATCCACATTCATCCGTATGTGGCATCCTTCGCGATCGTTGTTAGTCCGTTGTTGTGGACGGACCAGGATGGGATTGGCCAAATTGTGCGGGTGACCCACGTTTCCACCACGTAGGACAGCAGGCTCAACAGGACCAGACGGTCCTCTATTTGAAAAACCAATTGCTCAAAGACAGGCCTGTTGTGCCCCGCTAGCATGAGAAGGAGCGCTATCACCTTCAGCACGAACATGTTTACATCGTCCAATTCTATAACAACACATGAAATTTTGCTATTACTATTATATTCATATTGTAACTAACGTTTGTATAGATAAATATTTGTAGGAATATTATAAAACTACTGTATAAAGGTTTTGATTTCGAATTATATCCTACGTGCAGTCACAAGTTCTACACTTTCGGGACGTACACCCGGTTAAACTCTCCCTGGGGAAGACTTTCCACAGAGCTCTCCACAATCCAGCCTCAAATACACCATGAATGTCGTGATAGAAGGCTCCTTTGGATGGAAGGTGATTCAACAACGCATTCCAGAGCTGAAATTAAAATAGTGAAATGTATTTCCAATTCATCAACATTCTTATACATTATTGATATTTTTTTCTGTTATTTTATTAATTGTTCAACAAAACCATAAGTTATATACTAGTATATTAAACATACATTCCTGTAGTCCTTCGTACGTTTTCCTGACATCAAGAAAATATAATTTATCATGTTTATCCGAGCATCTCATATATGTTTCAATGAAAATTTTAATTTTGGACTGAAAATCTTAAATTGGACGACATGATACATGAGGTAAATAACTAATGTATAATTGATGAAATCCAGTTTACACAAATTAAAAAAAAAACTCGTTATGCCGCATGTGCATGTGATCGGTGCAATTTATATAGAAATTATTATTTTTTATAGAAAAAATAGGGTGAGGTTTCGAGGATTCTGAGAGATAAATACGTAAGCGCTGTGCAAACAAAAACATCGAAATCCTAAAGTCGCCAAACAACAAACACACCAAGCCAGAGGAGTTGTATTGCTTACTAAAATTTATTCAATTAGTACAATTATTCTGTGTTAAGATGTGCCCAACTACCCAATATTGAAGAAAACCCAAAAATTGTCATATACTGCTGGGTAATCTAGGTCAAATTCATAATAACATCCAGTAAGTAGTATAGCTGCTGTCCGGATACATTGGGTGGTGTCAAAAAGTTTGAATCTGAAACATTGTAGATTACCAACACTTCGTTTTTGAAGAAAATCACAGCAGGTGGCGATTCCTTTTCTGATTCAAAATGTTTTTTTTTTATATTTTCCAACGACAGAACATTTTAAAATATACAGGTTTAAATGAATAAAATACTTTTAAAATAAATACATTTCATAAAAACAGTTTAGCATTGAATTATCTTGGTTTGAGCCCCAAAAATTCTTTAACTTAAATACCATGACAACTT
This sequence comes from Magallana angulata, assembly GCF_025612915.1. NCBI lineage: Eukaryota > Metazoa > Mollusca > Bivalvia > Ostreida > Ostreidae > Magallana > Magallana angulata. The sequence goes on along the minus strand of NC_069112.1, from coordinate 7,062,145 downwards.
TTATGCAGCTCTTTTACTTTTGGCCTTTGCCTCTCTTCGTTGAAACTAGATCCTCTAATGCCTGTAATATGTCCAACTCTGGTTCCTATAATATTATAAAATTAAAATTTGTATTTTTAATATGAATCATGTTTGTTCTTGGGGTGTTAAATACATATATATATTTTAAACAAGGCGATCATTCTAACATAAAAGCAACACCTACTTCTTCTGGCAGTGATTTCTGTTTTGATGCCACCTGGAATAGTGACTCGAGCTTTGTAGGCATATCGTTTTTCGCTTTTTCTGGGTTTGCCTTGTTCCGAATCGAGTAAAATTCATGACGAACCATCAATATAAAAATTATTAAGACTACTACATGTAGATAAACTTACTTTTTGAATCTGTCACATGGTTGTTCCAGTCTTCGATGGGTATATCATTATTGGTGGCCTCCTTTCCTTTGTCTTTGAAGGCGGAACTTCTTCGAGACACCACTGCGCAGCACTGTTAAGGTTTACTTTATGGTCGCGCTGACCAGAAAGTACGGGAAATGTTAACTATGACATCACACAAAACAACAAGTCGTCAAAAATGCTAATAAATAAAGTAATTTCTGATTGTTACGGGTACGGAAACATTAAACTAGATTAAAATTACCTATGCGTGCAATATTTGTATAGAACGGACTGAATATTATTATGTAACCTGTACAGATCCCCTGTATGTTTCCCTAGATGTGCCCCTTATGCGTATGTTTCTGTGTAGAAGACGAAGACTCCATTCCTGTGTGTAAGCATAAAAACTACTTTGTTGTACTTTGACCTGCTGTGTGCGGTCTGAGGCTGCTGTGTGCGCCTCACCTTGTCAGAGACTCACTGCTGTGTGCGCCTGTCGACGTATCATTACATTGTTTTGTGTACTTTGTTTATGTACCTCGGATAATAAATGTCATTACAACATTGGCGATGAGATAAAACGGCGGAACATCTGGCCATGTGCTTTTAGCTTTAGGATATTATCGATCGGAGTTATTTTCAAAACATCGCTCTAAATCCTAGATTTTCTTTGGAATGGAACGAAATAAGATAGGTTTGTGTATATTTCAGTGAATTTATAAGTGGTTAGGTGCTTTTTACAAAAATTATCAATCGTTCGAATTTCCTCCATTTGTGAGGATATAATCTTTTACATGTTGTACCATAGCTTGGCGAGTTTTCTGTTGGTAAAAGTGTGGGTTATTTGTACATACCCCACACTTTTTTTTAACAATCGTAAAGCACTGTCTGGCTCGAGAGTGAATTATCATACTCGCCGTGTCAGTTTCCAAGATGAGTATGTTGGGCCAAAGACAGATAAGGCGTCTATCCGCACCCTTCAAGAATCAAAACAAGACTCTTCTGAGAAGCTTTAGGGCCTAATCACTAAGCTCATAGGGCTATTTGAACGAAGGGATCGACCCAGATCTAGTTCTCCTACACCACCATCAAGTCCTTAAAGGCGTAAGTGTTATCTATGCAAGGGATATGGCCACTTACAAAAGGATTGTCCCCAATCTAAAGGTCAAGGGAGAAGCCTAAGCCCCAACAGGAAGGATTTAAACTTAAATGGACTGAGCGGGTCGGCAAACACTCAATCCGATCAGTAAGTTGTGGCCATACATAACTGATGGACGAGAGTTAAGATAAGAATTCTGAAACTTGTCATGAAGACTTAGAGGACACTCTGGATGCATCTCTTGTGTCTGTTGATGAGCTCGGTAACACATCGAATTCATCTAACGACATGAATGTAAAGGAAGTAATAGTGAAGGAGATTACCGTTGCTTGCTTAGTGATTTCTCTCCATATACAGTCTTTAAGAGTTTCTGCTGTTGTAGATACTGCTGCACAAGTGTGTAATAAACCTTTCACTTGCCCGAGAATTAGGACTATATGTTGACGACTCCCAGTTCATTTACCTTAGGGGCGTTTTACCCAATGAAAGAATACCTGGTTCCATGATTAAGCAAAACCTACTTTGCTGACTTGTATGCAGCAGATATAGCAGACAGTATCTTGCTTGGATTAGACTTCCTGGTAAAGCACAAATGCATTGTGGACCTAAAGGATAACACTTTACAGTTGGGCAGCTGCACCATCACAGGAATGGTAAAGAGGACTGAGGATGACAACAACATTGACATTAGGACAAAATTTGTGCAGAAAAGGACAGTTATCACTCCAAATACAGTCATTTGTGCAAATGTTGCTCTGGATGGGCCCAGTATCAATAAGGGCATGCATGTTGTCCTTGAACCTTTGAAGACGAATAAAACATTTGTCATGGCAGCGACCGTTATTGATCCAGGCAATGTGGCTGCAGTCAACATTATGAATCCTAGAAACGGTACCATTGTTATAAAGCCTGGAAAGCACATTGTCAATGCAGTAGACCTGGGCGAAGAATTTGAAACGGTAGGACTAACCATGATATGGATGTGGGAAGTTTTTCTGAGATAAAGCATCAGATTAACACAGGATCTGCTTCTCCAGTGCGACAAAAAATGCGTCGAACTCCCTTTGGATTTGAGAAGGAAGAAGAGGCTCACTTATAAAAGATGTTAGATGCCAACGTTATACAGCCTTCAACTTCGGAGTGGTCACCTGCGCCTGTGTTAGTACAGAAGAAGGAGGGGTCAGTCAGATGGTGTATTGACTACCGCCAGCTAAACCGAAAGACAGTCAAGGACTCCTACCCCCTCCCGAACATAGAAGACTGCTTTCTACACTGTCGGGCTCAATATGTTTCAGTACGCTGGACATGGAGTCCGGATATTACCAAGTTGAAATTGACCCAGCTGATCGAAGAAATACAGCATTCATTACCAGGTTGGATTATATGAGAATGTTCGCATAGGGTTTGACCTTTGTAATGCGCCTGCCACGTTCAAGAAAGTTATACAGTTAGTGTTGCGGGGGCTGACCTGGAAGGATGTTATTGCATATCTGGATGCTGTCAATGTCTTGGGTCTGTCATTCGGGGAGCATTTAAGGAATCTTGAGGAGGTGCTGGAACGCTTCAAACGATATAACCTGATTGCTTAAAGAGGGCCTTGTCATCAGCACCATGTCTTGCGCACAAACGAGTTCATCTGAGACACTGATGCATCGGACTCAACAATAGGTGCTGAACTAATACAGTAACAAGAAGTGAAGGAGCGTACTATTGCATATGTTAGCCATGTCCTATTACCAGCACAACGCAAATACTGCACCACACGCAAGGAACTCTTGGCTGTTGTGAAGTTTTGTCGCCATTTTCGGTATTATCTTTTGGGACGACGTTTCACTATCCGGACGGATCATAACAGCTTATTGTTAGTGGTTGTTTAGATTCCGACATATCGAAGGACAACTATCACGATGGTTAGAAGACCTTTCTCAATTCGACATGCAAATTGTCCATCGTAGCGGCAATAGGCATTCCAATGCAGATGGCCTATCACGTATACCGGATAAATTAGAGCCGTGTGATTTTTACCATGCAGGTGCTCATTTAAAAGCCGTTCCTTGCGGATGATGCAGTTATTGCTCCAGAGCATGTCAACAGTGGGATAATTTTCAGAGGATGTTGACAATGTAGTACCACTAGCCATCAGAACTCCTGAGCCCCCAGGCAAAGTTGCTGCAATACTGATTGCAGATAAAGCTATACCAACAGGTGAACTCAATTGTGAAATTAATTGGGCAGAAACAAGACCAAGGGAGGAATTGTCTAAATTGCAGCATAAAGATGGCGATCTCTGTGTTGTTTTAATGGCTAGAGGAATCACCTACATCACATGATCTTTTAGTGAGTAGCCCAGCCTCAAGGTCATACTAGATGTGCAAGAATCAACTGATAGTAAGGGATGGACTAATATTTTATGCCTGGCTGAATGATTCGCAACGAAGAGTTTGTCTGTTGGTCCCAGAGGTCTTGCACAGTTGTTATGACATGAAGTCATCTGCACATCTTGGACAAGATAAAACATTGCAACGAGCCAAGCAGCATAACATGTGGTACCGAATGTTCCAAGACTGTCGGGAATATGTTCAATCATGTTCCGTGTGCAACAAGAATAAAAATTCGTCTGTCAAGCCCAAGGCTCTGCTCCAGTGTCATCATGCAGGATCTCCAATGGAGCGTGTGCACCTAGATATTTTGGGCCCATTTACACCAAGTGAACATGAAAATGTTTATGTCCTTGTTATGTCCTTGTTATGATAGAACAATTCACGAAGTGAATAGAGTGCGCAGTATTGCCAAACCAGACTGCACTCTTAATAGCCAAGGAATTTCTTCTCCATTTCATTGTGACATTTGGATGTCCACTTTCTGTTCATAGAGACCAAGGTCGCAACTTTGATGGGGACTTGTTCAAGGCCATGTGCAGTGCCCTTCAGATAACTAAGACGAGAACAACACCGTATCACCCGTCTTCGACCGGGCAAGTGGAGCGTTATAATAGAGTCCTCCTACCAGTGATTCGTTGTTATATAGAGGACAAGGTGCGGAATTGGGATGTTGACTTGCAACTTTTGGTAATGGCTCTTCACGCAACTGAAAATCGTTTAACAGGGTACACACCAAACAGTTTAATGCTTGGACGTGAAGTTGTTTTACCAGTCGATATTGTCACTGGAATGGCAAGCCTTACTTTGACTGACTATGAGCCAGATGAGTGGGTGAGACATCTAGACTGGACAAGGTTATGGTGGAAGCCTATTCGTTTGCTAGGAAACAACTTGACAGTGTTCAAAGGAGACAAAAAGGCTCTATGATATGAAACTCAATAAGAAGGCATACTCAGAGGGAGACCTTGTGTATAGGCTTAACGAAGCAACAACGGTGGGCCAAAGTCGCAAGTTGCAGTCACCTTGGAAAGGCCCGTACCTAGTTATCTCCTGTGATCCTCCTTTGTACACAATCATGGATCAGAAGGAGAGGCAGCTCACACTGGTTCATGACAAATTAAAGATGTGCAATGCCATTGTGGATGAGACGTTTACGGAACACCTTCTTTTCAGGAGATAAGAGCCTCTCTAAAAGGACCTGCGATGACCACACAATTGATATTGCTAGGGAGGGCCCAGACGACTCAAACAAAGTCGGAGGCAGCGGCAGAGATTCCGAGAAGTCGGACGACACAACCGTCATTCACGACACAGTGGCTAGCAATGTTGGTGAAACTGGTGATCAAGAATCGACTGTCACCACTAGGGAGGCAGGAAGATAAAGCCTGCACATCTAATGGACTACTTCTAACCGTAACTTTTGTTACTTGGTACTTATTTTTATTGTGCCAGGCAGGCATGGTCTTCATACTTACTGAGGTTATTTACCTCAGTAGGTTACTAACACTGTTACGATTATTGTCAGCGTTCTCTTATATATTAAGTGTTTTCTACTGTTCACAGGATTTGTGTCTGATTTCATGGAGGAGGCATCATGTGTGCCAGATTAAATTATATTCCTTTGTAAAAATTAGAACCCCCCCCCAATTGTGGCCCCACCTAACCCCTAAGAGCATGATTTGCAAAAACCTGAATCTACACTATGTGAGGATGCTTCCACACAAGTATCAGCTTTTCTGGCCAAATGGATTTTGAGAAGAGGATTTTTAAATTTCAAAATTTAAGTCAAAAAAGTAAAAAACAAACAATTTTTTGGTTTCAAGTGCACCAGTTTTAAGATCAATTTAATAATATATTGTTTATTTTCCCTAGGCAAGTTAAAGAGTACTGAGTGTCTGACATTAAGTAAGAACAAGTGAAAAGCTGTCAATGTGACAGCAAACCGGGTTTTCTTTTATGTGAACTGTATCCATAATCCATGTCAACCCGTATCCAGTGAAATGGAGTACCCTATATGCAACATTTTGCCAAAAACTGACTAAGTTCAAAAGCTAGTAAATTTTTTTTTTATAAATAATGTACAATTGATCTGCAAAAGAACAACTTCCTATCTTGAAAACTGTAGGAGGAGTTATCCGTAAAATGAGGGTACCCTATATGCAATATTTTGCCAAAAAAAATGACTAAGTTCAAAAGCTGATAAAGCGGATATTTTTTCGATGAATTATCAGAAATCAAAATCCTAGCAATATGCACACCTCTGATATATGTTCAATTGATCTGCAAAAGAACAACTTCCTATCTTGAAAACTGTAGGAGGAGTTATCCGTACAATAAGGGAACCCTATATGCAATATTTTGCCAAAAAAAGACTAAGTTCAAAAGCTGGTATTTTTTCGATAAATTATCAGAAATCAAAATCCTAGCAATATGCACAACTCTGATCTAGGTACAGTTAATCTGCAAAAGAACAACTTCCTATCTTGGGAACAGTAGGAGGAGTTTTCCGTACAATGAGGGTACCCTAGATGCAATATTTTGCCAAAAGATGACTAAGTTCAAAAGCTGGTATTTTTTCGATAAATTATCAGAAATCAAATCCTAGCAATATGCACACTTCTGATATATGTACAATTGATCTGCAAAAGAACAACTTTCTATCTTGAAAACTGTAGGAGGAGTTATCCGTACAATGAGGGTACGCTATATGCAATATTTTGCCAAGAAATGACTAAGTTTAAAAGCTGGTATTTTTTCGATAAATTATCAGAAATCAAAATCTTAGCAATATGCACACTTCTGATATTTGTACAATTGATCTGCAAAAGAACAACTTTCTATCTTGAAAACTGTACAATGAGGGTACCCTATATGCAATATTTTGCCAAGAAATGACTAAGTTTAAAAGCTGGTATTTTTTCGATAAATTATCAGAAATCAAAATCCTAGCAATATGCACACCTCTGATATATGTACAATTGATCTGCAAAAGACCAACTTCCTATCTTGAGAACTGTAGGAGGAGTTATCCGTACAATGAAGGTACCCTTTTTGGCAGCCGCCCGCCCGCCATTTTTACCATTTTAATAACCGGATTTTTCCGTTGGAAAACCCGGTTAAAAATCATCAGTCAGGATACGACCAAGTCGAGGATTAAATATGCTGACAAGGTCCTTGATTCAACCATAAAAGTACGAAAAGTTGACTTTAGACTGTTGATTGCCTGTTTTATTAACATTAGCTTACCTTGCTATGTTAGAAAATCTTACAAATCATCCTCTCAAAAACTAAAAGAGCGAAAGAGGCGCAATGTTTAACATAAGAACACATGTATGCACAAAATGAAGAGCCATTAAGAAAATAACAATCACTCTACTTTAGTGTATGAATATTTTGTTTGATCATTTTATATGTTTACATTTAACATTTAAGTTCTTTGTTTAGTTTGTATAGGTAAACCATTTGGCAGTAAAGTTTCTGATCACTCGTGCTCATATCCTTAGTCCATCACCTGGCCGGTCTGCAATGAATAAACATTATAATCATAATAGGATTAAAGGTCTACTTTTTCTAAGAAAAAAGGAGTATTTACATATAACAACAAATAGCAAAAAAAGAACATTAGCATATTTTACTTTTTGCGTAAAGTTTGTTCAAAATAAGTTTTAGTAAACAGGCATTGTGTCATGAAGTAACACATTTCTGCAATGCTTTATTTTACAGTTTTCGGACAAAAATCGGACACATCTACTTTTAGTTTTCATCTATTGAAAATAACTCACAACTATTTCGCCGGCAGCGGTTGGCACATTCGATCAACGTTTTGAAATTGTTTTGGTTTCCCCCGCATCCGCCATAGATAAAACTCTGACACCGATTGGTCACTCTGTTGTACCACCATCTTGGAATGGCTCCGAGGCAGAGTCCCCCATCCTCTGGCATAGAACAAATGTCTGTTGGTGGAGCTGTTATATAATGAAAATAAAAGGATGGTCACTGATCGAGAGGAAACTTCTCTTGAGTCCTCTTTACTTGGGCAGGGAACAAATGTCTCCATGTTGAACTATTTAAGGTATGAATTCAATATTTATTAGTTTTGTACGATATAAAATGGTTTGGGGCAATCTACGCGAAGCGGTTTATAAAAAAGTGTAAACTGTTCCAAACCATTTTATATCGTTTGAAACTAATAAATATTGAATTCATTTCTTATAATCTATTTTTTTGCTATCAATTGTTGATGAAAACAGTCATTTGATCTACAAAATGGCATCAAATTGAACAAAATTCAAACGTAACGTCAGGCGGATTGATACGTTTTTGACGTTAGTCTAACTATGACGTAGGCAACATTCATTTTACGATATAAAACACATTTTTCAACCAATCAGAAAGCGTGTCACAACCAGAATTAAATTACTATATTATATGAGAGAAATGTCATAGATCTTGAGGATGGTCTCTGGCTGAGGAAACTACCATTGTAACGGTTTTGACTTATTGTACATAGGATGAAGCCTAGTCATCAGAACTTTTACTGTATGTTATTGGTGAATGAATGACCACCGTCCGATACCATTCAATTATCAATCAGTTGAATGAATGGGACAGGAGCTTATTTGTTGAATATTTTGACAAATTAAACTTTGTCCCTTTGTACCTATGACAATGCTTTGTATGGTCATTGTTGGGCTTACAATTTTTTTTTTTACATATTTATTGGGCAAACTTAAACTTATTTATTATGTCCAGTTTTAGAGATTAACAAAAAACTCTGGGAAAATCTTGCTGACTTTAGCAACAAAACCATACTGTACAAATGGTCGTTTTCCGACTCTACTTATAGTAAGTTTATATTTATGAGGTAAATATTCGCGAATGGCCCCTTTTTTAAAGGTATACTATGGGAAATATGTTTATTAAATTTTCTTATAGGTACATACGACAAGAGGGTTTCAGAAATCCAGTTAATATGTTTGTTCGTGGAAGGAAGCTTTATGAAATTTACGACCACTGAGTAATGATTTCATTAAGATAAGTACCGTGTTTGATTGGGTTAGAATAATGTTCCTGGACTGGAGGCACACAAGACGTCCTACAGCCACACCCCTCAGAACAACACTTCTGGTCTTTAAAAGAATTATAGCCATGATGAGTGCATTTTAATGAATCAACACCAAAACATACACAGGATAAAGCTCTGTCATTCAGTCCACTGTTAACACTATGGTAACTGTAAGGTCTTGAAAGGTGACTGAAAGGCACAGATATGCCATTCAGTCAAATTTCAGCTACCTTTCTGTCACTTTTCAGTTGACTGGATGGCAGAGTTTCATCCTGTTGATATCAATTTAAAAGTTTTAATGCATACAGTTGTATGTATGAACAATATAGTTTATTGCTCTTAACGATATTAAATAATTGAAATAATTTCTTTTAGTGTGTAAAATATAAATGATTAGTGTACCTGAATTTAGAATTACATTTTGTATCTTTTATAATTTAAAATAACGACTATCAGATTTGTGTGTAACATATTATTGCAAATGCATTTGACATATCGCAAAAAAACAACAACAAAAAACAACACTTCACTTGGAATAAAAAAAAAAATGTATTCGGTGATAATTCCTCTATAACCTTTCTCCATATTAACAAAATAATTATTACTTTGCGTAAATTTCAGTAATTGTGTGTATACATTAATTTCATTAGTTTAATAGTGAGTAAACTAATACTCCAGAAAAATTGTTTTCTTACTGTGCAAAAAGAACTTAATTTAACTTCATATAAAATTCTATCCATAAAATGTGAAGTATTCCATTATAATAAATTTGAAGGTTAAATACAAATAAACCACACTTACTCTCTGGGCAATCCCTATCACTGTTACAGCGAATAAACTCCGGTCTACATTCACACGTGGTTATAATGGTGGACACCGGACACGTGCCTGCCTTACTTCGCCCAAGGCGATCTCTACGTGATGGCAGAGCACATGCCTTTAAATGATAACTTTAACTTTCAATCGGTTAATTAGCCATGTAGCAATGCACAGAGCATTTGTTCATTAACTATCGTAAACGTGCTGTTTTCAGCCCTACATTCAATATAATTTCTTTGCAATTAGATTTCAAATATTACACTTACATAACTTTCCTCTTTTTAAGCAAAGAAAAACATTCTTGAAAAAAAATCCCAACATGATTAAAAATACTCACACTCACACTAACAAAGAGGGTGACAATAACGAGTTTGGTTTCCATTTCAATTGCTCAGTTTGTTTTCACTATCAAATTTATATGCACACCTTTACTTTTTGTTTCACCAGCCTGTTTCAATGTAATTTGTCATCTTGTCAAATTGTTTTACGCACACTGGTAATCCACGAGAGATCTATTTTAGGAAAAACAGTTTTTGTTCACGTAGATGTCGGACAAATTTATAACCAAACGTTTTTACATATGAACATGCGTATCACAGTAAATAGCAGAAATAAAGGGAAGGATAAATGTCACTCATTAAAATATTGTTATATAACCGAGACTGAAAGATTACATTTAATGAAAAGTGCGCAATGGTTAAACATGAATTTGCGCATTCATTGCTCGATTAACTAATTACGATTTTAGGTAGTTATAGTGTGAAAATCATGTATTATTCCTATCATTGTCCCCTAAAAATGTAAAAGAAGTTGAAATTCAAAAAAAGATAACATTTTGAAATACATTTACTTAAGATTGATTACTGACTCAACGTTTAAACTTTCCGGGACGTAAATGTGTGTGACCTACTAAATAAATAGAAGTAAGTATGTGCTAGTTATAGAATATTCTTACCAGCCAATTGCTTGACTTTTCTCCTTTAACAATAGTTTTCACATTTCACATAAAAAGTAAGCCTTACTTCAATAAGACAATATAAACACAAAAATAAACCACTAAAACTTGCACGATAAATTCTGTTACGCCATTTCTAACATGTTTTACCTGAATGACCTTGACTTTTTTATATGCGCTGTCTGATCTTTTACTGCTGTTGTTATTATCTTTGATATTTTTTTATTTAATCGTTTGTTTTAGAATTATAGCTCTTTTTTATTTATTTAAGTACCGATCATGGTATCTATTTATTATTGGTCAAATGAAGAGACGTTTAAAATTTAATTTAATTTTTAATTGAGAAATCTTGACTTCACATGACTTACTATGTGTTTTTTAAATTCTTTTTTCAAATAACTCCTTTCGATAGTTAATTGCATTACAAATAACAAGAGAAAACAATACTGCCACAAGGTTTCAGTAAAGCATTTCTAACAGTCACCCGTTTTTGTAAACTTCAAACATGTTTGTATAATTCATCGTCTTTTCCTGTAATCGAGTTCTTTTTCATTAAGTAAAGTATGTCATTATTTTTTTTCGTAAACGAAAATTTATTAAACCCTTCGATTATCAAACTAATTTCTTTTACATTCAGAATAATGCACATATGTATCACCAGATACAAATGCAAAGCATATTGTTACATTTTGTAAGAGAAAAAATATCACAACCAAAGATATACAAAACACACATAATAAATAGTATTTGTTCCATGCCTCTATTGCAAGAGTAGATAGTTTTTTCATTTTGGTATTTTATTTTGAAAAAAAAATGAATTTGGTCTCACCAAAGAAATAAAGACAAATCGACATCATAATGACTATTTACTTTATTTGTACTGCGTAGTAATGAACTTGATGCATGTAAACAAGGAATCATGACACGATCAGGTGCCATGGAGGAGTGAGCATCCTCTGCTGACCGGATTCACCGCTCGTGTGCTCTTTATCGTAATCGGAGAGAAAATGGAAAAAAATCAAAATAATTAGGTATACAAATCATACACTGATTTGATATGGTTGATTACATGATAAGACTTACCTGGTCTGCTTGGTGTATGGACTTGGTTAACACAAGATTTTCTGCATCCACATCTCTGGTCACAACACTTTCGTCAGGAACACTATAAAAATATGTCATCTCTTAAAACACATAATTATCTTTTCATAACTAACGATTTTGCAACGCATATTAAAAAATAATTCATAATGAATATATCAGAAGATAAACAGATAACAAATACAATTATGATTCTGCAATAAAAAAAAAAGTGCATCAAAACATGAATGTCCTATCAACGAGAAAATAATAATCCAAAGTTAATAGTTTATAAAAGTAACGAAATATACTACTCATAGTGTTTCCTCTCAAGATAATAAAAAAAAGTTCAGAACAAGTGATATTCCTTGTCGCTGTTTAAGCGGTTTAAATCCGGTTTACACTAACACACAGTCATGATGGTGGAAACAGGCCCCACGACTGAAATAGAAAGCACGCAGAGCGCATGCCTGATAGAACGCATTGCTTTCATCTTTACTTTGGGATTAAAATAAAATATTATGATAATTCATTGGACAAATTCCGTGTTTTGATCAATAAATTGCAGGAAATGAATTATTAGCAATTCTTGTGCATGAAGACAATGGAAACAATAATCTAAAGTAGCAGTAGTAGAAAATTGATACTTAAACATTCGGTCTTAAAGTCTATATAGTTTTTAGTTTTAGAATATAAATGAGTGGTAACACACTCACAAAGTTAAAAACATTTGACTCCTATTTAATAAACTGTTTTGGAATTGTTGTGACAGTCATCATATTAGCTTACAGTGTATATACAGGTTACTAGGGGGCTTTGTTTTTTATACATAAAATGTGTTCCAAATATAATGTATTACAATGTCATTCGTTAAAATATATTGCTGCTTAAAGCTATTCATTTAAAAATAAAGTTACCTTAAGGCATAAATTGTTGATTCTAGATAAAGGATATAAAGTAATTCATTGTAGCAATTTGGCGTATGACATGTTTTTCCACAGGGGAAGCCCCGTATGTTTAACAAACCGTATTATAAAACCACGATCCGGACTTGAGTGGTTCACTTCGTCATTTGCAACGACATGTGTTATTGCACCGTGAAAAAAAGGCGTTTTAGCTGCTGTCCGACCGCCTTTACTTCCAAAACTATCAATATAAGAGCACTTGGGTTTCTTTTTGGTCCTAGAAAACGGAAATATTGTAATAATTTATATTAAGGTAATAGATAGTTATTTAGTTTACTTTAATTTTATACTTTACAACACAGAATTAGTTATTTATTTTTTGTGTATATAATTTTGTACAACTGTTACATGCATCGTTATCTGTTACTTATCTGCTGCATTTTGATAATTTTTATTAAATTAAAGCATACAATTGGTTTTTATTTTACTTATTCATAGAAGCCCTGAGGGTAGTAATTGAGATTCGTAATTTCCATTGGTTGAGGGGCATTTCTGTCAATTTTTTGTTCTGCTCAGAAAGAGATCGATTTTTAGCAAGTTGATAGGTAAGAATTGGTCAAAGACGTATTCTTAGATTTGCCTGAATTGTTTACACAAAAGCTATAATTTATCTATAATTTATCTATAATTTATCTATAAAAGACTTTAGTACATCGTCAAGTTAACTTCTTTTATATTCCACTTTTTAAATTTTCTATTCATTTTTAGTTTCTCAAATGTAATTGAACCCCTGGCCTAGGGCCAATGCATTTCACAATTTTATAATAAGGCTTCATTGACTTCATAACTATGCATTTTGTGTGTTTTTTCAAATATATATTTGAATTAGGGAGATGATTTTCATAGAATTTTTGTATTTTCACTATTCTGACGTATTGGTCCTTCCCTAGATCCTGAACCCCTGACCCAGGGGCTTTGAATTATACAATAATTGTAGAGTGCTTCATCCCCTTTAAAACCATCAATTTATTTTCTTTAAAGATAAAAAAAATTATGATTTAATATATATTAGTGATGATATTATCATAAGGTATATTTGACCCCTTATCAGATATATTTTATTATAGAAAATTTTCCTATTTTCTACATATTGTATCTTTATATTGTAATTGTGTTTCAAACTATTTCAGGAACAAAATGCACAAAAAGTAACTAATATCTTTTGTCACTATAAAACCCATTTCGCCGCAAGGAAATACTTTCTTTCACTTGATAATCAGTTTCGTAAATATTCACACTTATCATGGCGACGAGCGAAATATCTATCTAGTTAAGGTCAAACAAATTTTACGTAACAAATCACTTTTCAATTAGAAATTTCTTTTGATGTTTGATCTACTCAATTAGTGTCAGGTCATCGGATTAAGCCCCTTTGTCTGAACCCACGCTATACTATCCTTTTGTCAAGAGGCCCTCGCAAGGGAATCCTATCTTATTTTTATTGATACAAGAAGTAATTAACCTATAATGTACCTCACCTGGACTAAGTCGATTTTTGTCCCAAGATCCCAGCGCGTCACTTTATGCTGGACCCTTGTGGAATAAATATCTTGATTGTATATCGACTCCATTTATCAATTACAGGTAGGACATTATTTTATATACATTTTTATATGCATTTTTACTACAACTATTCGTCTTTTTAAAGGGTAAAACGTTCAACTTTTCCTGTCATTGAATTTTACAATGTCTTGAAATTACATTTATATACATGTATATTACATGCTTTGATAAGAAAATATTGTTAGCCAAATATATTAACTTGAATGTTTATTTTCTCAATCATTTTATGTTCATAATCATTTTCCCATCTGTTCTAATATGTTGTTATTTGATTTATTTTTGATTCTCTTTCTTATCAATAATTACTATTCCCCGCTTCTCACTTTGATAATTGCTAAAGCGTCTTCCGGAATTACCACGTGATTGGTTCTAAATTTAGTCATTGTTTATACTTCCGCCCAAGAGGAAATGCGGGTTTTACAAATATATTACACTAAGAGAATGCGTGTCTCATTAACAAATCCAATCGATCGTTCTTAAATTATAATGTAAGTGTTTAACATGTTTATTTTTATCTACGCTTTCTTTTATTTGAACTTAAGATCTATATTTAACTTTAATCACTTTACGTCTTTATTTCGGCTCGTCAACATAGCCGAGTACACGTGTACTCGCGCTAAGTATAGGTTCGTAGCTTACTACTACATTTAAATAAACATGGTTGACTTTTCAATAATTATGGTCCTCATCATAGCCAAGCGATCTCTCCATTTTAGTTAATTTTCCCCTTATTTTAATTTTTATTTATAATCATATGATATAGCTATGTACTTATAAAACACAGATTTAATGTGGTCAATATTCACTTAGCATGTGTATATGTTACAATTGTGTAAGAGTATGCAAAGACTCATTTTTATTGTGGTCCTTTTCATGTTGCATCTCTATACATATTTTGTAAAGACTCGTTGTTTAGTACTTTGTTTTATTTGTCATCACTTTTATCATTTGTTTATAATTGACTTTATGCTGGACCCTTGTGGAATAAATATCTTTATTGTATATCGACTCCATTTATCAATTACAGAAAACCAACCTTAATAACCTCAACCCTAAGCACGAAACCTTTTTCGTGACAAATGGTGGAGAATCCGGGTAGTTTTACGGTGGTAGGGAAATTCTTCTGAATCTGCATCGGTCGTGTGCAGTACGAACCGGGTGAGGGAATGTTGGCGTAAAAGGAACAAATTATAAGGCTGAGGCGCGCTGTGGGCCGTAAGTTAAAAACGAAGGTTATGTCTGCCGTATTCCCAAGGGTCCACCAATATGCAATTCCAGAGAAGTAAAACCAAGTGATGAAGGATTCCGTATTTATTATCAATCGAATTTAAAAGATGAACAATAACAAACAAATAAGCGACACAGACGGAAGTGGCCGGTAATGCGTCAGGCCTCCGAACTGAAGATTGACAAATACAATTCAGTATATATAAGAATCTAAACAATGATTAAAAGTGACAATTTGATGACATCAAATGAATTGAGTGAAAGATTCACAGGTATTAGGTAATATGATTAACTCAATGAGTCTTTGATGGCCAGGCCATGAAAGGCATATAATTACGCAATGTTGTTT
This sequence comes from Magallana angulata, assembly GCF_025612915.1. Taxonomy (NCBI): domain Eukaryota; kingdom Metazoa; phylum Mollusca; class Bivalvia; order Ostreida; family Ostreidae; genus Magallana; species Magallana angulata. The sequence goes on along the minus strand of NC_069112.1, from coordinate 7,046,265 downwards.
CAAGAGATTAGCAGTTCTTGGGAGAAACATCTGTCTGATTTGTAATAACAATTAAATAAAGAGTCTGCCAAGTGTCAATGGCTGGTTCACTTTGTAAACATTAAATTCTAAGAATATATGACAAAATAAATGTTGTATTTGAAAAGTGAAGTCCGAAATAAAGATAATTATAGAACAGTCAATTTTGCACTGTGATAATATCCCCCCGCTCCGGTAAAACACGTCCTCGTGTTTGGAAAGAACTGTCAGCGGTAGAAATGTCCGTTCCGGTAGTGTCCGTTGTAACCGTTGCTATGGTGGGGGTATAACTGGTTTCGCAAGTCACAGATTTCTTTGCGATGTTGAGATATGACTTGTTTTAAATCAAAATTTGTTTGATGTAAATCTTCGATTTCTTCCATTTGATGTTGAATAGTTTGATCTTGGCGATAAATATCATCACGAAGGTCATCTATGATATGTTGTTGCTCGGATAAAGAATATTCTAAATCGGTATTTCGAATGTTCAAGTCAGAGATGTCTTCTTCTTGGTCCTGAGAAATATGAAGTTGGTGATGATTTTTCTGGATTAGCGCTTGAATTTCTTCGGATGCCATTTTGTTTATTTCATTGGATGCGTCCAGTTTTGTCTGTAGCTGTCTTATTTCTTCTCGGGAATTCTCTTGAATCGCGTGCATTCTGAGTCTGGTCGAATTTAACTCCTTTTGCATTTTATTGAACTGGGTAATCAATCCTAAAAAGTTGTCCTGTGAATCTTTAAGAGATTGTTTTGTTTGGGCAAGTTCGTGTTTAAGAACAGCCGAATAGTCCATCAAATTACGAAGGGCCGAATTTCTGACGTTGTAGAACGGAAGCTCCTTCAGATGTTGTTTTTGTTGGGAATACTCTTGGATCCTGTATTTACCACGTACCTGGTTCGATGTTGATTTCTTTGCTCTGTGAAAGGTGCAGGTTCTGGCGAAGTGTCCAGGCATGCGACATCTGAAGCAAGAGTTGTTGAACCAGGGTCTATGTTGTTTGGAATTTTGGTGAAAGGTCCAAGACATCCAAGCTGGCCGAAATCGATAAGTGTCCATCGTAGTAGGGGAACTCGCTTGCTGGTTAGGTACGGGATCTAGCTACTGCAAGGTATATGCAGCAGCCCCGGGCGGTATATTTGACCCCTTATCAGATATATTTTATTATAGAAAATTTTCCTATTTTCTACATATTGTATCTTTATATTGTAATTGTGTTTCAAACTATTTCAGGAACAAAATGCACAAAAAGTAACTAATATCTTTTGTCACTATAAAACCCATTTCGCCGCAAGGAAATACTTTCTTTCACTTGATAATCAGTTTCGTAAATATTCACACTTATCATGGCGACGAGCGAAATATCTATCTAGTTAAGGTCAAACAAATTTTACGTAACAAATCACTTTTCAATTAGAAATTTCTTTTGATGTTTGATCTACTCAATTAGTGTCAGGTCATCGGATTAAGCCCCTTTGTCTGAACCCACGCTATACTATCCTTTTGTCAAGAGGCCCTCGCAAGGGAATCCTATCTTATTTTTATTGATACAAGAAGTAATTAACCTATAATGTACCTCACCTGGACTAAGTCGATTTTTGTCCCAAGATCCCAGCGCGTCACTTTATGCTGGACCCTTGTGGAATAAATATCTTGATTGTATATCGACTCCATTTATCAATTACAGGTAGGACATTATTTTATATACATTTTTATATGCATTTTTACTACAACTATTCGTCTTTTTAAAGGGTAAAACGTTCAACTTTTCCTGTCATTGAATTTTACAATGTCTTGAAATTACATTTATATACATGTATATTACATGCTTTGATAAGAAAATATTGTTAGCCAAATATATTAACTTGAATGTTTATTTTCTCAATCATTTTATGTTCATAATCATTTTCCCATCTGTTCTAATATGTTGTTATTTGATTTATTTTTGATTCTCTTTCTTATCAATAATTACTATTCCCCGCTTCTCACTTTGATAATTGCTAAAGCGTCTTCCGGAATTACCACGTGATTGGTTCTAAATTTAGTCATTGTTTATACTTCCGCCCAAGAGGAAATGCGGGTTTTACAAATATATTACACTAAGAGAATGCGTGTCTCATTAACAAATCCAATCGATCGTTCTTAAATTATAATGTAAGTGTTTAACATGTTTATTTTTATCTACGCTTTCTTTTATTTGAACTTAAGATCTATATTTAACTTTAATCACTTTACGTCTTTATTTCGGCTCGTCAACATAGCCGAGTACACGTGTACTCGCGCTAAGTATAGGTTCGTAGCTTACTACTACATTTAAATAAACATGGTTGACTTTTCAATAATTATGGTCCTCATCATAGCCAAGCGATCTCTCCATTTTAGTTAATTTTCCCCTTATTTTAATTTTTATTTATAATCATATGATATAGCTATGTACTTATAAAACACAGATTCAATGTGGTCAATATTCACTTAGCATGTGTATATGTTACAATTGTGTAAGAGTATGCAAAGACTCATTTTTATTGTGGTCCTTTTCATGTTGCATCTCTATACATATTTTGTAAAGACTCGTTGTTTAGTACTTTGTTTTATTTGTCATCACTTTTATCATTTGTTTATAATTGACTTTATGCTGGACCCTTGTGGAATAAATATCTTTATTGTATATCGACTCCATTTATCAATTACAGAAAACCAACCTTAATAACCTCAACCCTAAGCACGAAACCTTTTTCGTGACAATATTATCAAACTATCTGAGCCCTAGGGCCTGAACACTAAACGCAAGGTCCATGAACTTAACAATTTTATAAAAGGGCTTCACATAGCATTAACTAAGCATTCAGTTTTTATCAAATATATATTGGAACATAGCGGGAGATTTAATACTCTGTTATAATAGTATAATAATATGACCGTTTTAGATGTACGCTAGGGCCTGATCCCGTGACCAAGAAGCCACGAATTTTACAGATTTCGTAGAGTGTTTCACGGACAACATAAACATGCATTTAGTTTTTTTTTAATCACGAATGTGGAAGTAGAAAAGACGATTTTTAAAAGTTTGGCATTTTGTAGTAAAGTCATCAATTTTATAATTTAGATTTATCTTTTTAGAGATTATCACCACAAAATGGCAACATTTGGCCTGATACCTTTAAAGAAGAATTAAATAAAAAATTGATAGCCGATGACAAACAGACGCACGACGGCGGGCAAAAGTGATATCAATACGTCACTTGAGTGTAGATCGTTCTTAAAATGAAAGGCTTAACAGCTCTGATTTTACGTTTGTGTTTGCCTTTTTAAAATCACGATATGATTAAAGATATAAAATTTGACTAGAGATCTGAATATTATTAATATCATTAGAATATACCGATATGTTTTATGTCATGATAGAAATTTCGATATTGAGAACATGAAATAATTGTTAATACTCCCTTAATTGAATACCAAATTTTTAAAGAGAAGTCGACAATACATGTATATCATTTATAGTTATATATTTTTTTTTGTTTAATTAATTATATAATGTATAATTGACTTTATTTCAATAAGTAAGATCCTCTCTTTAGATATTCTTTCTCTACCTCGCAAAAGGAACGGATTTGTTCCTATCAAAATAATAAACAAATTGACATCATATTGATTATTGAAATTTATAACTTGCAGAAACATTCATTCAAAACATAATGACATGTTCGTGATGTGTTTACCTCCCTGGTTTTCATCCTGTGCGAGCTTAAATGAATAAAATACGTCATTACTTCCTGTATAAAGACTTCATAGAAGAACGAAAGATTAAATTTATTAAAAAGAGCTACTACGAATTCATTTCACTTGGTTTTTTATCCAGTTATTCTAAGATGAATTGATCCATTCCGGCCAACACAGATTATATCGCTGTTACATGTATACCCTCGCTCCAAAGGAAAAGAGATATACTTTTTTTTTACACATCTGTGCCTGCCCATCCTTAACAGACTTTTGTCTCATTTTCCTCAGGAATCAAAAGTTGCGGATTCTTAAATTTTTAATACAGTCGTTGTTTAGATAAGCAATAAGGTTGGATATTTTTCTTTTTATAACGGAACAGATGTCAATTTCATGTTTTATGACAATTTGTTTATTTGTAGATTGAATTTCAGAGAAGATTTTCGTCACATCTTTCTCGGCAACTATTAATTGCATGTCGTCCTGCAGTAATAATGAGAAGATTTATGTTTGAAACTGTCGACTTATTCACATCAGACAGGAGGTATTACTAATTAAATAAGCTTACTACTTTCTTATTTGTTATTTTACCATAGCAGAAAATCAAGTTGAATTCAAACCGGGTATATATATATAAATGTCTTACAACTACTGACTCTTTTGCAGCGTTCGCATTGCCTTTTTGTCCTAAAATTATTTCCATTTCCCCCACATCCTCCGTACATAAATTTCTCGCACTTTTTGGTTCTTCTGTTGTACCACCATCTTCGGAATCCTGCTCTACATGGTCCCACCACTTTTGGCAGGTAACAACTCTTGCTTCCTGAAACAAAGATAATGCAGAGGACATTAGAATAAAAACGATTCGTTCTATTTAAGATGGGGAGATAAAAGTGAACAGTTATAATAATGTCAAACAAACGAAATTATTTACAAATAATTTGGTTTTAATATTAATTTGCTTAAAGTACAATTTTTAAAGTCTAACTGAAATAAAAATGCTACATGGACATAAATGTCATCATTAGGTATAATGCTCTTTTTCACTGAAAATTACTTAATACAAATTATCAGTATTCAATTTTTTAACGTAGTCAATAAATGAAGGCAATTTTTTCTCATCCTGCCGTAAAAAGTTGAAATGAATATGTAATATAATTGTACCATGTAAGGATTGTATTCAACCATGAATAAGCGTAGAAATAAGTCAAAACTATTTTTGTATATACTGGCATGGCAATAAATGAAAAAGGCTCAAAGAAATCAAATGTAGTTGATTTAGTGATAACATACACTTGGTTTGCCTCGTTAATGGACTGTTGTGTAGTAATTTAGTGATAACATTTACCTGGTTTATGATCTGTTGTGTAATAAAGTTACTGATAACATTTTCATGGTTTATGGTCTGTTGTGTAATTAAGTTAGTGTAACATTTACCTAGTTAATGGAATGTAGTGTTGTTGAGTTAGTGAAAACATGTGTAGTAATTTAGTGATGACATTTAGCTGGTTTGCCTGTATGATGTCCTGCAGTTTAGTCAAGTTTGTGATAAAGTTTACCTGGTTTATGGACTGTAGTGTAGTTAAGTTAGTGATAACATTTACCTGGTTTATGGTCTGTTGTGTAATTAAGTTAGTGATAACATTTCCATGTATTAATGGTCTGTTGTGTAAAAAAGTTAGTGATAACATTTACCTAGTTAATGGAATGTAGTGTTGTTGAGTTTGTGACAACATTTACCTGGTTTATGGACTGCTGTGTAGTTGAGTGAGTGATTACATTTATTACATTAATGGACTGTAGTGTAGTTGAGTGAGTGATTACATTTATTATATTAATGGACTGTAGTGTAGTTGAGTCAGTGATTACATTTATTATATTAATGGACTGTAGTGTAGTTGAGTCAGTGAAAACATTTACCTGGCTAATGGAGTGTAGTGTAGTTGAGTTAGCGATAAAATTTATCTTATTTTTGGACTGTAGTGTAGTTGAGTGAGTGATAACATTCACCAGGTGTATGGGCTGTTGTGTAGTTGAGTTAGTGATAACATTTACCTGGTCTGCCTGGTTTCCGGACTGGGTTCACACACCTCCGTCGACACCCACACACCTGGTCACAGCACTTTTGTCCTAAATGCATAATTGCGAAATTGTAAACTTAAAGCTGCTTGGTCCGATCTTATATCAAATTTTATGCACGCTTTTAAACGATGGCTATGCTTAGTATATGTATAATAATAGACATTGCAGTAGTTTTACCTGTCAATTATGCCAAATTTCAATGAAGAAAAATACGTACAAAATTTGTTAACAAAACAAACGACATTAAAAGGTACCGCGTTATTTCGCCTCATGATAAATTTCACCCCTGACGACGAGACGGGTATGGCTGTATTACGAATTTGACATCGCTTTAAATAAAGGTCGAAATGATCAGACAAATTACAAATAAACATGTGTACGTTCTGTTCGCTAATATTTCTAAAGTTTGCTTTCTTTACAATCGATGCATAGCATGTGGGTTGAATAACCCCAATCATTCGGGGGACGAAACCAAGCTGTTTCCTTTTCTAAACATTCCCGTGATGCATTTTGGTTTGTTTTTTCGTTTGCCCAAAGAGAAATTATTTTATTTACTTTGAATATTTCTAACTTTGAAAGGAGACTGATTCTGCTGGTGTAAATAGGAGAAAGTCCATAACTTTCTAAGATAAATGATTTGTATGGAAAAAAATTTGATACTGTAATTACAAAAAAATCGGACCAAGCAGCTTTAATTGACTTTTAGTTTAGAGTATTTAATGCTCATGATAATTTTTAGACCTTATAAATCACCATTAGAAAAAAAGATCTATATAAAGATATAGGAAAGTATTCAAATTTCAAAGCTTAAACATCTGAATGTTTCCTAACTAAATAAAAGTTTATAGATTGATACATAGTTTTTTTATAGAATGAAACAGATATGACATTTAAAGTGTTGACAACTCAGCCTCTTTAATACAGAAAAAAAAGATAATGCATTTGAGAGAAAAGCAAATAATCGATTAGAACAGTGCTCTGCAGTGAAAAAATGCGAATCAGACAAATTTCCTCTACGTCAAACGTATTGATTTGCTGATGTCAACAGTTATGTAACGTTCACAATTAAGGTGTGAAAAATTTACTTCCAAAATTATTAATTATTTGTTCAAGAAAAGAAGCTTTGTTTAATGAGAAGTGAAAAAGATCAAAAATATATTATTTGATGTTTTTTTTTCTTTTCCTACAACGGAATATATAAACGTCTGAACAGAACTTACTGCCTGGACATTCTCGGTCATTGTTACAGCGGTTTAACTCCGGTCTACAATCGCAAGAAGTGATTATTTTTTTCGCAGGACACGCACCTATCTTCGGTCGCCCAGGACGAGGAGGTGGTCGAACATTTTGAGCGCATGCCTGAAAAAAAAAAACGGTATTCATTATCGCTTCAACATTTACAAAAATATTCCCACTTGATAATCTCTGACAAAATTCTTAGATCGTATTTCATGTTTTCACTAAAAATCATTGCATAAAATGTAATAAACTGTTAAATAATGCAGTGTAGTTTAACGTTAAACAGAAAGAAAACATGAAAAGTTGCATACAAGAAAAAAAAATATCTTATCATGGTTTTGAAGTAAAGGACTATGTGCGGTATGGTCAAATATCTGCCCCCGATTTTAACCAATTTTTAAATAGTATCGTATAAAAATAAAATCTTCACAAATTATTGTATAGAGGATTCCTATAACTATAATAATGATTTTAGTCATCATTGCTCTTTCGCTGTGTATCTATGACGTCACCTAAATGGCCCAATTCCCGCAAATTTGCAAACAAATGAAAATATTCTCATTTTTGCTCTATATTTTGCATTCGGAAGTATAGAGCGCAGGTCTGCTCAAGTGCGATTTTAACATATGTTTTTCTTCAGATAGTTATACACATTATACTAAAATATGGTACTTGAGCAAGCCTGCGCTCGATGTTTCCCAGTCGAAAAACCATCGGAAAACACCCATATTTTGCTACAAAACATCAATTTATCAAAATAATGCAATATTCATGACGTCTTTTCTACATTATGACGTCACTGTGGTGATAACCTTTTACACCTTTATTTCCAATATGATTTTAACTATCTTTCACCTTATTTTAAAGCTCTTTCTAAAACTTTGATTTTGGGGGGCAAAAATTGCATAAAACCGCACTTAGTCCTTTATTCTTTTTAAAATATAAAGGCATAAGGTTTTTTTATTATTGTATAAAAATAAGTTATTTACACAGACGATAAAACACAAAACTAATAGTTTTACTCCCATCTCTTCAGCTTTTCTCCAACTGAGGTGGAAGTATGATAAATAGGCTTATATACAGGGATCCTGCAAACTTTCCCCAGAAAACCTGTTACAAATATTATTCATCAAGTTGTCATTTGGTAACATCATCTCTCAAACCTATCAATTTCAAGAAAAGAAAATATTCTAAAGCATCAGTTTAGTACTAGATTACGGATTTATTATAATTCATGATACCGATATGACGCATGACTTTTGACACACGTGTCCATGAGGGGTATTTCAATGTTTACAAACCGTGTTATAAAATGCGCTTCGCACTTTAGTGGCTGGCCTCGTTATTAACAACTGGATTTGGTGCACCATAAACCAGAGGCGTTGTTTATGGCTGTCTAACATCTGACCGACTTTTACACCAACGCACCTGATTGTAATAATTGGTTAATCTCCTGCTAGGTGGCTGTCAATTATTTATATCTGTTGATTTTTTTTCGTTATTTTCTGACAACGATAAATACAGAGGGGTGGTTTCTAAAAAAAAAGTTCGTCTGCTATTTTCAATGAACGGTAAATCATTGTTAACTTATATAGAAAATATATATTTCTTTCCCCCAATAATATATATGCACTCTTATTCCGCCTATACAGATGCAAAGAAAATGAATCTAACATTAAATTGTTATTTTTCTGTTCCGTTTTCAAAAAATCGCTGACGAAACTTTGTCGAGAAGAATAATAATAATAAAACAAAACGAAAACAATAGGTCTTTTCGACCGAAAGTCGAAAAGCCCTAATGAATCTTTTCGTGGTTGTGAATTATTTACATCTGTTGATTTGTTTTCGTTATTTACAACGATAAATGAAGAATTACTAATTAACAAAATTTTAATTTAAACCACTGTAGGAGAAAAAATATACAAAAATGATATATAGTCTCAAATAAGAACGAAATTGATAATTTCGGTCGGAGCGTGCTCAGATCTATCAAAAAGCCCTTCGGGCTTCATATGATTTTACCACGACCCGACAAAATGTTCACCTCAGAATACTCAAAGAATGATTCCTTAAAGGGGAAGGAAACTAAAATTATGTTGTACAATAAATCAATTAATTATCATCTACTATAATTGTAAATCGTATTATTTTCATTAAAAACCCCGGAACAATGAATAAATCAAGAAAATCGATCGCTTAATTTAAATTTCCCGCCGCCCTTTAATCTATGACGTCACACCATCTATTCTGGTAGTAAATCATGATATTCGCTGTAAATGAAAAGTTCTGGAAAATTTGAATCAATATTGATTTGAGACCGTTATTTTACCTTTGCAAACTACAAACGGAGCATGTTTGTTGAAATCTAAAAGCGGAGGTTAGTGTCGGAGAAATCTCCGCGTTAATGTGGAAATTCAACAGATGCCAAGTATCATAGAAAATGTCTGCCGTCGTTATTTCGACATGGTAATTCCGACTTTAAAGAATGAATTTTAAACATCCCGATTACAATTATAACATTTATTCAGTTAGCGAAGAACTTGACTTGGAATAAAAAAAAAAAATAATCGAGGTCGTTTTCAACTTTGAATGATAGCAGATGAACAGCTGTCATTTACTTATGAAAATGCATATATTTATTCATACAATGATACATGTATTTATTCTTTAGATTGACGTGTGAACTCATACATTATCAATTTTGTTTAGTCGAATTTTTTTTGAGTAACAGAAAGGCATAAACAAGCGTTAGTTTGTATACGTAAACCAAACCGGAATAGATGGTGTGACGTCAAAATAGTTAATTTTTTTGGTTTTTAATACAAAAGAGTTCTACATCATGTCAGCCTCCAGTAAATACGATTTCTCCAACTTCACACGTTCATTAAAGCTTAATTACGTATTTTATTTCCAAAACAGCATGACCACATGTGATGATTTACACAACTTTATTGAAATAAATATATTATGTTTATGACTTTCCTTCCCCTTTAAGAAAGTATAGATCTCTGCATCGCTACGTTGATATATGACAATATATAATGCATACATATTACCGGTTTGTCAAATATTGCAAAACATCTACAGGGAGTGATTAAAACGATACGCACTAAAATAATGTATCCATGGTATTCAAAAAATATATTATAAATCAACCTGCATCTAATATCTTTACTCGTAAACAATTGTCCACATTTGTGTATTATAACTCCATTAATGCTTTATAAAGACAAGCCACTGATTTATTTTCAAAATAATAGACATTTTCATAGGTTCTCATTTCAGTGTAGTTGCTGTACAAAGCTGCTTGAATTGATTTCAAAATACTGGTGTGTTTTATCAATACAATTTATGCTGATTTTGACTTTTTGACGACAAATACGGTGTCACTTATTTAATCATTATTTTGATCATCATTTTCATTAATTTTACATATCCATGACAAAATATAAATTAAAAAATACAGGGTCTTTAAAGATTGCGAAAAAAAAATTATTACAAAGGTATTTTCATTACCGGACGAAAAAGCAGTCTATCCATTTTGTTAAAGACGCACGATGACGGACGAAAACCGATAGCAATAGGTCACCTGAGTGACTAAACATTTTGAAGATACTTATAATGTAAGATTTTACACCTCTGATGTGACGATTGTGTTTGTTTATTTTTAATCAAGTCTTAACTAAAGAAACAAACTTTGATTACAAATATAAATAATTCATTATGAGTATCGTTAAAATATACTGTAATTGCGTAATGCTTATAATTGTCATAATTGACATTTTGATATGGAGTACATAAAGAGTTGTAAATAATTCCTTGATTTGATTCCAAATAAATAAAGACAAATCCACAATAAATGAGTTTTTCCTGTTTTAAAGAAGTAAGAGGCACTCCCTTTATATTTTACCTCGCTACAGGAAAGCATTTTTTTGTCCTATCAAAATAATAAACAAACAGACATTATATTGATTATGTATTTCTTTTGAAATTTAATACATCTAGATAGAACATAACTTTTAACATAAATTATCCAAAACATCATGTCATGTCCTTGATGTGGTTTACCTCCCTGGTCTTGATCCTGGCCGATCTGAGATAAATAAAATAAGTCATTACTCATTGTATGAAGATTCCATTGAAGTACGCTAGAGATTTAAATCAGTAAATTGAGCTACTATGAATTCATTTTACTGTTTTTGTGATCGGCTTTGGCCGAACACAGTTGTGTCCATATGAGGCATCCGGAAAATTTAACTATTTGCGCACGCATTGCGCCTTGCATTATTTTATTTACTATGCAATGACAACCTTATTTAAATCTTTAATTAGACGTACATTACTAAAACGGTAATCTTATCCGTTTACCCTGAAAATAAAACATTTAAAGAGTTACATACATAATGATTCAAATTTCTCACAAATGCGTAGGAATATTAGTCGAAAGTGTAATTCGCCTACTAAAAGTAAAGCTCATTCATGCCTTGCCATTTCGGAAATCAATAAAACAGTGCTATACATAGTTCACTTCAATGTTGCGTATTTTATATAAACAGAGCTGACCAATGATATTTCATGCCGATCATTCCTTCAAAAGGAAAACCTGTTTCAATTATGCTAAGATGAATTAATCCATACCGGACAACAGAAATTTTAACGCTGTTATACCCTCGCTCCAAAGGAGAAGAGATATACTTTTTTTACACTTGTGTACCTGCCTGTCCGTAACAGTTTTCTGTCGTATTTTCCTCAAATATCATAAATTGCAGATGCATGAATTTTTAATACACTCGTTGTTCAGATGAACAATATGGTAAGATTAATTTCTGGTTTTTTTTATTTATGCGGTATAAATGGTGGGATTTATATTTTTTTGAAAAAATCGATGTCAACTTCACTTTAAACTTCGACCCATTCGCATCAGACCGAAGGTATAACTAACATAATTGGCTTACTAGTATCTAGTTTTGATATTATGCGATAGTAGCAAATCAAGTTCAATTTAAATCTGGTAAATATAAAAATGTCTTACAGCCCCCTTCACACACTCCAATTTACTCATCCCCCTTTTAGTCTTGGATAGGCGTGATTTTTGGTTTACATACTTTTTCTCATACTACATTTTGCTTAAAACAAAATACTCAAAGCTGGAATTATGTACTTAATCTAAATTCATATATGCTTTGACAGTGATATGATTAAAAAAAAATAAATTACAAAAAATGTCTTACAACTACTGGCTCGTTTGCAGCGCTGTTCGCATTGTCGTTTTGTCCTAAAATTGTTTCCATTTCCCCCACATCCACCGTAGATAAATGTCTCGCATTGTTTGGTTCGTCTGTTGTACCACCATCTTTGGATTGCTGCTCTACAAGGTCCCACCTCTTTTGGCTGGTAACATGATATGTGTTTTCCTTTAACATAGATTGTGCAGGAAACATTAGAACAAAACGATTTATTCTATAAAATATACGAAGACGAAATTGATAAGTTATAACTTCAAGAAATTTTTTTATAAACAAGACCAATTATTGTTTTATCTATAAATAATTTGGTTTCAATATTAATTGCTTAATGTTTTATTTTAAGTCAATATGATGTTGATTTGTCTTTATTATTTTGGTAAGAACAAGAATTCATTTTTTTCCTTCCTGATATAAATATAAAAAGTAGACCCCTATCTAATCTAGCATCATTCATACCACAACAGAAGACAATGAACCAATATTTTTATAAGGTGTGTTTTGTAAGTCTTACGGCATGACATTTTTTCTCTTATTAAATGTAAACATACGCTTAAAATTCGTATCTGGTCAAACAGAACTTGATTGACATTCGAAGGATTTGATAAAGGTTCGTTTTCAAAGTATAATTTTTAAAGTCTTACTGAAATAAAAATGCTTCACGAACATGTATGTCATCTTTAGCTGTAATTTTTACTTAAATTTACGTAAGTTTTATAGATTATTAGTATTCATTTTTAGTTGCAACGTTGTCAATGGCCTAGGCATTTTATAAGCATCTTATCCTACCGAAAAACAAATTGTAATAAATATGTATTACATGTGATAGGTGTAAAAATAAGTCCCAACTATTTTTATGACATGACAAAAAATGAAAAAGGGCCCATAGAAATCAAATATACTTGATTTAGTGATAACATTTACCTAATTTTCTTGGGTAAATGATTTGTAGTTTAATAGTTACAACTTATGCCTGGTTTATGGACTGTTGTATAGTTATTTAGTGATAGCATTTACCTGGTCTATGGACTGTTGTATAGTTATTTAGTGATAGCATTTACCTGGTCTATGGACTGTTGTATAGTTATTCAGTGAAAACATTTACCTGATCTATGGAATATTGTGTAGTAAATTAGAAATACCATCTACATGTACGTGGTTTTTCTGGTATATATACTGTTGTGTAGTTATTTAGTGATAACATTTACCTGGTGTACATGTATGGACATAATTATAAATCTGTAGGCCAATACCATTTACATGTACGTGGGTTATTCTGGTTTATAGACTGAAGTGTAATTATTTAGTAATAACATTTACCTGGTCTGTCCGGTCTGTCTGGTCTACTGACTGGGTTCACACACCTCCGTCGACACCCACACCCTTGGTCACAGCACTTTTGTCCTAAAAATGCAATTTTGCGACTTTGTAAACGTAACTTACTCCTAATCAGGACTTTTTTATGGTCATGATCATTTTTAGACCATATGAATCTCGCTTTGAAGAAGAAGCTCCATAAAAAAATATAGGAAAGTATTCAAATTTCAAAGCTGAAACATCTGAATGTTTCTTTACATAATAAAAGTTTATAGATTGAAACATAGTTTCTAAACATTTAGTTAAATATAATAGTTGAAATGTTGACTACCCAGTCTCTTTAATAAGGAAAGAGAAGATGATGCATGAATGTTTAAAGCAAATTATCTATCTATAATTATCTATTATCTATAAGAATCCATAATTAGCTATAAGAATGGTGATACACAGTAAGGAAATGTAAATTACAAATTGTTTCTACGTCAACCGTATCGATTTGCTGATGTCAACAATTCTAACGCTCACAAATAAGGTGTTTGAAGTTTACATTGAAATCGTTGATCAATTGCTGATTAATAATTATCTTTTTTAATAAGGTTTTTTGATAAGTGAAAATGATTAGAAATATTTTGGTTTTTTTCTTTTCCTACAGCGGAATATACAGACACGTCTAAACAGAACTTACTGCCTGGACATTCTCGGTCATTGTTACAGCGGTTAAACTCCGGTCTACACTCGCAAGTAGTGATTATTTTAGACGCCCGACACGCGCCAGGCTTCGGTCGTCCGGGACGAATAGGTGGTCGAACATATTGAGCGCAAGCCTGAAAAAAAACCCAATCATTGTTCGAACTAGATAGGACTGTTTAAAAACTCCGAGTATTCGAGATATCGAGGGTAAAATACTGGCTTTGATATTTATGCCTCCTCTAAAGAAGGGAGAAAGGGGCTTGGGGGCTTTTTGCTTTGCTGCTGTCCGTCCGACTGTATTGAAATAAAATTTGGTATACATATTTATTATTGTAATATCTAGGTCAAAGTCGATTTTGGGTACGATCGAGAAATTTTCAATAGATTTATGCCCCTTGGACTTTTTAAAATTCCTCTCGTTTTCAGTTTCCGTACATTTTCTTTGCAGAGGTTGTACGAATTGAAATGAAATTTGGTATACCCATTTATCAAATTTATATATAGGTCAATTTCGATTTTGGGTACGTTCGAGTAATTTTCGACAGAGTTATGCCCCTTTGACCTAGAAAAATTCCAATTAATTGCAGTTTCCGTTCATTTTATTCGTAATTGTTTCCAATGGAAGGGGGAGGGGGGGGGGGGCATAAGTGTTTCACAAACATCTCTTGATACAATTATATTCTTGCTTGATAATATTTTTGATCATTTTTGAACGTATTCCATGTTTTCACTCAAAATCATTGCAATAAATGTAGTAAACTGTTTAACGTTATAATGTACTTTTATGTTACACAGAAAAAAAAAATTAAAAGTTGCAAACCAGAAAAAAACGACATCTTATCATGGTTTCGATGTCAATTTTGAATTCAAAATATAAAGGCATCATATATATTTATTATCGAATTAAAAAAATCAGCTACTTACACTGACGATGAAACACAAAACTAAGAGTTTTACTCCCATCTTTTCAGCTTTTTCCCACCTGTTGTGCAAGTATGATAAATTTCCGCTTATATACAGGGATTTTGCAAATTTCCCCCCAGAAAACCTGTTACAAATATAATCCTGAAGTTGTCATTTGGTAACAAACCTATTAATTTAAAATAAAACATATCTAGAAGCATCAGTTTAAGAACTAGATCACGGATGTATTATAATTCATGATATCAAAATGACGCATGACTTTTGACACAATTGCCCATGAGGGGCATTGCAATGTCTACATACCGTGTTATAAAATTGCGCTTTGCACTTTAGTGGTTGACCTTGTTATTAACAACAGGATTTAGTGCACAATAAACCAGAGGCGTTGTTTACGGCTGTCTTACATCAACGCACCTAATTATGATAATTGGTAATTCCCCTTCCATGTGGCTGTCATTTATTTAGATCTGTTGCTTTGCATATTTAAACAAAGGTAAATAAAGGTGTTTGTCAGAAAAGAATTTATCCGCCACTACCAACGATCAGGAAGTAAAGGTCTTGTTTTATAAAATTATTTAATTTTACTAATGTCACATATAACATACAATATCGTGGACTGATACAGATAATACACATGTATATATTACTTTCCCCTAAGAACACAACTGCACTTCAACATGCAAAGAAAACGTACCTGTTCGTCATTTTTCACCTTCAAATTTTTAAAAATTTTCCCTAAGATATATAATTTTGATTACTTTAAAACAAAAAGAATCCATTATACTACATTTTACCAAGGTTTTTCTTTCATTTGTTTTAGGACAAGCGGTATAAGAATTATGTCAATAATACTATAATATGTTACCATTGATATATACTGTTTTTGTCTGTTTTTTTTTCTTTTTCAGGACGGATATTTCACTAAAATCTAAATAAAATTGTTAAATTGTTCTTTTTTCACATTAATGCTGGAGTTATCCACCTTGACCTGAAACAATAACTTTTCCAATCTCGATCAACATTAATATTCTACTGACTGAAGAACGAGGAAAAATTTAATACATCATTTCATGTTTATTCAAAAAACATTTATATATATAACAACAAATGCTATTTGATATGCGTTATCAATATGAAACAAATATTTCTGCATTTTTTTGAAAGAGTTAAATGTTTAATATACATTTAAAATATTCACTTTTTAAATCACTCTCGAATATCCTCTGTGGTAAATCCTTGGAATTCTACATCGGTGTTGTCTTCGAATAGACGATTTATATGCAGCTCAGATAACAGGATGTCACCATAGAATTCGTCATCGCTATCACTATGGGCAACTTCCTCAGGCACCATGGCTTGAGATTCACTATCGGTAGATTAAGAAGGTCCTGACACCAAATCACTGTAAAAAGCGTTCGCCTCGGATTCGGCGTTGTTGTTGCTGATTGCGCACTTCTTGAAGGAATGGCATATAATGTCTGTGGCACCGAGTCCCAGTCTTCACTTGTCCATCCGACGATTACAATGTAGCTGTGCCTTCTCAGATTTTCTCCCGCCGTAATTCCTTCTCTCCGTTGATCATCTATTCGGCCCATAGCTCGCGCATCTTTGTTTCTAATGGCATATTCAGGGACACGCCCAGTGGCTGTAAAACTAAACAGGTCGAGACCACTAGATTTTGTGACGTCGGCATAAATTTGCATACAAAATTAGGTATCTGTTTTTTTTTATTGCCAAACCAATCAGGTGAATGAGTTGCAAGGCATTGTGGGCTACTACAAGTTTCAGTGTATACAAAGCTTTCTGAAAAATATATTACCATTTTGAATTGCCCTTTGGAAACTCAATTTCAATTATTTTTTATAATTAATGAAATAAACATGGAAAATCATGTCTGTTCTTTCATTTCTATGCTCACATTTGAAAAATATTGCCTATGAGGCCTTATATCAACCCATCTTAATATCTCATTGTCAAAGTTCAAAAGAGATGTACGCCCTATTATATAAGAAGCAGTGAGTACGTTTTTCTCGTGATGTCCCAGGTTTGGGACAACATTTATTAGTAGAATTTTGAAGTTTCTTCAGGGACACTCATCAGAATGCTTAGTGTACAAATACTACTTGATACATACAATTGTAACTTGTACGTCGGTATTTGTATATTTGTGCATTTCTACTATCGTGGCTATTTGTGTATGTAAAAAACGTACAATCACCTGCATTTATTAATGGTGTACAATAATTAAGTCACCAATAAACAATTAGGTAGTTTTTCCTTATCAAAATTTGCTTGTACTTGTATGCGTATGTATACCAGTCTATTGATACTGATCGATCTTTGAAGCAACAATTGATAAATTAAAACAACAGTATTTTTCAATGTGAGCATGGAACAATGTCTACGGTAAGTAATCTTTCTAAACTAAAAAATCAAGTTGTACGAATTTCCCCGCAAGCAATTGAATATTGTGTATAAAACAGCCACAAACCACGTGTATGTGTTGAAAAGTAAACACGTTGTAGACCGTCATGCTTTGCGAGTCATTCACAGGATTGGAGAACCTTTTTGATGTAAATATTGTCATATGTTAAATAATGCTATCCATATAAGGTAGTGTACCCGACCTGCTAAAGTGAGTGCAACTTCTGGGAGTTGCCTTTGTCGATTACAAAGGATTTTTTTTACTTTATACCCTTTATGGAATATTAACATCAAATATGTTTGTTAATGCATTATTTACAAACAAAATATGCACATAGAATAAGAAATAAATACTTAAAATCGATAAACAACGAAAGGAATGCTACACGTCGGCAAGGAGGTTCAGATGTGCGATCGGGTGTCACGGATTCGAAGGGATTATATAACAAGTATCTGTGTGACGGTGCCTATTTAAGAGCGGTGTTTAGCTTTAATGCTTTATTGAGACAAACCACTGATATTAAAAAAAAAACAATAGACATTTTCATAGGTTATCATATCAGTGAAGTTGCTGTACAAAACTTCATGAATTGATTTCGAAATACGGGTGCGTTTTAGCAATAAAAGCTGTGCTGGTTTTGATTTTTTGACGACAGATACGGTTTCACTTATTTAATCATTATGTTAATAACGATTTTTATTAATTAGACATATCCATGACGAAATATTTAAATAAATTAATTCATTTTTAAAGTAAGATCAATTTCTTAGATATTTTGCCTCACTACAAGAAAGCATTTGTTTCTATCATAATGATAAACAAACTGACATCATAATGATTATGTATTTCTTTTGATATTTAATACACCTTGATAGGACATAACTTTAAACATAAACTATTCAAACGTAATGTCATGTCCTTGATGTGGTTTACCTCCATGCTTTTTATCTTGGCCGATCTGAAATAAATAAAATAAGTCATTACTTATTGTATAAAGATTCCATTGAAGTACGCTACAGATTTAATTCAGTAAATTTAGCTACTATGAATTCATATCACTTGTTTTTTTAACTATGCTAAGATGAATTAATCCATACCGATAAACAGAAATTATAACGCTGTTATACCCTCCCTCCAAAGGAGAAGAGCTATTCTTTTTTTTTAAACTTATGAACCTGCCTGTCCGTAACAGTTTTATGCATTTTCCTAAAATATCATAAATTGCAGATGCATTAATTTTTAATACACTCGTTGTTCAGATGAACAATATGTAAGATTATTTCTGTTTTTTTATTTCTGCAGTAAAAATGATGGGATTTATTAGAAAAAAAATTCGATGTCAACTTCACTTTAAACTTCGACCCACTCGCATCAGATCGAAGGTATAACTAGTTTCATTTGCTTACTAGTATCTTGTTTAATATTTTGCGATAGTAGCAAATCAAGTTCAATTTAAATCTGGTAAATATAAGAATGTCTTACAGTCCCCTTCCCACACTCCCATTTACTCATCTAACTTTCTTTGTCTATCCTCTTTATAAACCCTAATCTCATTTTACGTATATATACGATAATGTTCCACATGCTTATGAAATATTATTCAATTATATATATATATATATATATATATATATATATATATATATATATATATATATATATATATATATATATAAAGGCATGCCTTTTGGTTTACATACTTTTTCTTCTACTATATTCTGTTTAGAACAAAATACTGAAAGCTGTAATTAAGTACTTAATTTGTGTTTATATGTGCTTTGACAGTGATATAAGTAAAAATATATATTAAAAAAAAATGACCTACAACTATTGGCTCGTTTTGCAGCGCTGTTCGCATTGTCTTTTTGTCTTATAGTTGTTTCCATTTCCCCCAGATCCACCGTAGTTAAAGGTTTCGCATTGTTTGGTTTGTTCGTTGTACCACCATCTTCGGATTGCTGCTCTACAGAGTCCTACCTCTTTTGGTTCGTAACACGTGTTGGGTTTTCCTGAAACAAATATTATGCAGAAAACATATGAACAAAGGATTCATTTTTATTAAATATATGGATATGAAATTGATAAGTTATAATGTCAAGAACAATTCTTAAACTTAAATTCTAAAAACATTTTGGTTTCAATATTAATTGCTAATTTAAGTCAAAATGATGTTGATTTGTCTTTATTTTTTTGTGGTAAGAACAAGAATTCATTTTTATTCCTTCAAAATAAAAATCAAAAAAGAAACCTATATAATCTAGGATCATTAATACTATAACAGAAAACAAGGAATCTATAGTTTTTATTATGTGTGTTTTGTAGGTCGTACGTTATTACATTTTTCTCTTATAAAATGTATTTATATGCTTTAAATTCGTATCTGGTGATACAGAACTCGATTTGACATTCAAAGGATTTGATAAAGTTTCGGTTTAAAAGTATAAATTTAAAGTCTTACTGAAATCAAACATGAACATGTATGTCATCATTAGATGTTATTTAATTTTACATATGTTATACAGATTTTCAGTATTCATTTTTTGTTGCAACATAGTCAATGGTTTAAGCATATTTTTAATCTTATCATACCGAAAATAAACTGAAATGAATATGTAACACATTTGTACCATGTAAGGATTGTATTTAACCATTACATGTAATAGGTGTAAAAATAAGTCCCCACTATTTTTATGGCATGACAAAAAATGAAAAAAGGGCCCAAAGAAATCAAAAATACTTGATTTAATAATAACATTTACCTGGTTTTCTTGGTTTTAGGGCTGATTTGTAGTTCTATAGTTATATCTTATGCCTGGCTTATGGACTGTTGTGTAGTTATTTAGTGATAGCATTTACCTGGTCTATGGACTGTAGTGTAGTTGAGTTAGTGATAACTTTTACATGCTTTATGGGCTGTAGTGTAGTTATTTAGTGATAACATTTACCTGGTCTATGGGCTGTAGTGTAGCTATTTAGTGATAAAATTTACCTGGTCTGCCTGGTTTAAGGACTGGGTTCACACACCTCCGTCGACACCCACACCCCTGGTCACAGCACTTTTGTCCTAAAAGGCATTTTTGCGAGTTTGTAAACTTACCCTACTCTTAATTAAGACTTCTTTATGGTCGTGATCATTTGTAGAATAATTAAATCTGCCTTAAAAGAAGAGCTACATATATAGATATAAAAGTTTTCAAATTTTAAAGCTAAACCATCGGAATGTTTCTTTACATAATAAACGGTTATAGATTGAAAAACAGTTTCTAAACATTTAATTAGAAATGATGGTTAAAATGTTGACTACCCAGCCTCTCTAATAAAGAAAAAGATGATGCATGCATGTTTAAAGCAAATTATCTATACGAACGGTGATATACAGTGAGGAAATGTTAATCACCAATTGTTTCTTCGTCAAACGTATCGATTTTCTGATGTCAACAGTTGTAACGTTCAGAAATAAAGTGTTGGAAGTTTACCTTAAAATTGTCGACCAACAGCAGATTATTAATGATCTTTTTTTTAAAATAAGATTTAATTGATGAGAAGTGATAAAGATTAGAAATATTTTGTTTATCTTTTCCTACAACGGAATATATAAACGTCTAAACAGAACTTACCGCCTGGACAGTCACTGTCGACGTTACAGCGGTTTAACTCAGGTCTACAATCGCACGTAGTGATTATTTTAGACGCCGGACACACAAATGGCATTGGTGGTCCTGGAGGAGGAGGAGGAGGAGGAGGAGGTCGTCGAACAGCGCAGGCCTGAAAAAAAATAGTCAATCTTTGTTAACTCCAACTAGATAGAACTGTTTAATAACTTCGAGATATCCTAGTATTCGAGATATCGAGGGTAAAATACTGGCGTCGATATTTATGCCCCGCTTCGAAGAAAGGAGGGCCTTTTGCTTTGCTTTGCTGCTGTCCGTCTGACTGTAATTAAATAAAATTTAGGATGCATATTTATCATAATATCTAGGTCAAATTCGATTTTGGGTACGACCGAGCAATTTTCAACAGAGTTATGCCCCTTGGACTCAGTAAAATTCCACTTATTTGCAGTTTCCGTTCATTTTGTTTGCAGAGGTTGTACGAATTGAAATGAAATTTGGTATACAGATTTATTATGATAACATCTAGGTTTTGCAAAATTGGGGACGATCAAGTATTTTTCGACAGAGTTATGCCCACTTGGACTTATTTAAATTCCTCTCATTGGCAGTTTCCGTTTATTTTCGAGATTGCACGTATTGAAAATGAAATTTGGTACACAGATTTATCATATTATTATCTAGATTAATTTCGATTTAGGATACATTCGAACAATTTTCGACAAAGTTAGGCCCTTTTGACCTAGAAAACTTTCAATTATTTGCAGTTTTAGTTCATTTTATTCGTGGTTGTTTCCAAGGGATGGGGCATAAGTGTTTCACAAATATCTCTTGTTACAATTATATTCTAGCTTGATAATATTTTTAAACATTTTTTGAACGTATTCCAAGTTTTCACTTAAAATCATTGCATTGAATATAATGAACTCTTAAAAGTCATAATGTAGTTAAACGTTAAACAGAAAGTAAATATCAAAAGTTGCAAACCAGAAAAACCGATATCTAATCCTGGTTTTAAAGTCAATTCAGTTTATTTTAAAATATAAAAACATAATTTATATTTATATTCTAATTTAAAAAAAATCAGTTACTTACGCTGACGATAAAACACAAAACTAATAGTTTTACTCCAATTTTTCAGCTCTTTTCCAACTGTTGTGGAAGTATGGTAAATATCCGCTTATATAAAGGGATTCTACAAATTTCCTTTCAAAAAACCTGTTACATATATAATTTATTAAGTTGACATTTGGTAACAACCCTATCAATTTCAAATAAAACATTCCTAGAAGCGTCAGATTTAGTAGTAGATCAAGGATATATTATAATCTAT
Source organism: Magallana angulata (assembly GCF_025612915.1). NCBI lineage: Eukaryota > Metazoa > Mollusca > Bivalvia > Ostreida > Ostreidae > Magallana > Magallana angulata. The sequence goes on along the minus strand of NC_069112.1, from coordinate 7,023,664 downwards.
GGTATCAATATGACGCATGACTTTTGACACACTTGTCCATTAGGGTCATTGCAATATTTACAAACCGTGTTATAAAATGGACTCCGCACTTTACTTGTTGACCTCGTTCTTAAAAACAGGATTTACTGTACCAAAAACCAGAGGCGTTGTTAAAGGATGGCTTACATCAACGCCCCTGATAATGAGATTTGGTAATTCCCCTTCCATGTGGGTGTCATTTATTTAGATATGTTGCTTTGCATTTTTAAACATAGGGGCACTAGAGTTACTGTGAGCAAGCTCACAAGTGATACCCCCGCTAAGGAAAAAATCATAACGCGTGTATTTTTGCTATTATAGAAAATATTGGATGAATCTATTTCACTGACCATTTTCTATAAATAACAACTGCTCTATTTTTTTTAAAACTGTTAATGCTAATAGGAGTAAACAAACCAATTTCTATCCTTTAATTCCATTTTATTTTAAGTTAACTGTTAATGCATGAGGACATTTGCATTCTTCCTTTAACAACCATGACTCAAATCAAATTCGAATCGAACAAAATCCACATGTCAAGCAGCCATTTAATATCTAAACATTTTGAATTATTGTTATACTGAGCCCGATTTTTCGAGAATTTTTTTTTCCGCACATTTTTTTCCCAAATAAAAATTTCATCGGGGCAGGCCATTTTCAGAGAGACGGGGATGAAAATCTTAAAATAATTTTATGTGGCCTGAGAAGAGCAAGCTTTGTGTCAAATTTTAGCTTCTAATATTTCCATTAATACAAGAAATGACACAGACAAAATTTAGCATTTTTGAAACAATGACCTTGAACTTCCTCCATTGACCTTGGCTCAAGGTCAAGACACACCCTTACGTCATAAGCAATATTTTTGTGAAGTAAGAACATTCAATGCTTCTCCATAAGGAAGATATGGACCGGACACAAATTTTGCATTTTTCTGCCAGTGACCTTGACCTTGCCCGAATGACCTTGGGTCAAGGTCATGACACACCCTTAGGTCATAAGCAATCTTTGTGTGAAGTAAGAACTTCCAATGTCAATGTTTCTCTATAAGAAAGATATGGACTGGAGACGAATTTTGCATTTTTTCTGCCAGTGACCTTGACCGAATGACCTTGGGTCAAGGTCATGACACATCCTTATGTCATAAGCAATCTTTGTGTGAAGTAAGAACTTCCAATGTTTCTCCATAAGAAAGATATGGACCGGACACGATTGCGCAGACAGACGGACGGACGGACAAGGTGATTTCTATATACCCCCACCCCCCCCCCCCCCAAACTTTGTTTGCGGGGGAATAATAAAGGTGTTTGATCTTCTACTACCAACGATCGGGAAGTGAAGGTCTTGTTTCATAAAATTATTTAATTTTACTAATGTCACATATATCATACAATATTGTTTACTGATAAAGATAATACACATGTATATATTACTTGTCACAAAAAATACAACTGCACTCAAAGAAAATGTACCTGTTCGTCATTTTTCACTTTTAAAACTATAGCATTTTTTCAGATTTATTTTGGAGGTTTTGCCTTTGACCTGCTTATAAATCGGGCTACTTTTTTGTAAGAATATCGGCCTACAGATTTATACTAATTTTACGATATTTTTCCCCATCAATATCGCTTTTAAACTTTTAAACTTTTAAAAACATTTTCACTAAGATAAATAACTTTGATTCTTTTAATACAAATGGAATTCTCTAACGGCGTTGTTCTAGAAGAGGAGCTTTGTATGCAGCTCGGATAACAGGATGTCATCATAGAATTCGTCATCGCTATCACTATTGGCAACTTCCTCCGGAACCATGGATTGGAATTCACTATCGGCAGATTAAGAAGGTCCTGACACCAAATCACTGTAAAAAGCGTCCTCCTCGGATTCGACGTTGTTGTTGCTGATTCCGCACTTCTTGAACGAATGGCATATAATATCTGTGGCACTGAGTCCCAGTCTTCTCTTGTATATCCGACGATTACATTGTAGCTGGGCCTTCTCAGATTTTCTCCCGCCGTAATTCCTTCTCTCCGTTGATCATCCATTCGGTCCATAGCTCCCGCATCTTTGTCTTTAATGGCATAGTCAGGGACACGCCCAGTGCCTGTAAAACTAAAGTGAGTGCAACTTTCGGAAATCACCTCCTTCGTCTATTACAGAGTTCTTTTTTACTTTATACCCTAGATGTCCTCGAAACATGTCCCACACAAGTTAACTCTTTCTGTAATCAGGGCGGCGGGAAGGGTCGACCACACTTTACAAAAATCTCCGTTCCCTTTTTATTCACATGTAGTAACACTCCGGCTTGGAGGTTCTTTGTGGGCATAGTCTTCCTTTTAAACACAACAAATGGCTTTAATTTAGTACCGTAGGCCATGCAAATTCACATAATTTCTTTGCCCCTGTTTTTTTTTTACTGACTTTTTACCTTTTATAACGAACTGTCTGGTTCGGTGATAGGTCTAAGAAAATTGGCGTTTCGTCCATGTTTCCGATGGATGGCGGGGGGGGGGGGGGGGGGGGGGTCATGGAGTCTACATTAATAGGAAACGATGGAAACTCTGTTTTCTTCTCGATGTCGGTTGGAAGCTTTTTGGCGAGGCCATGTCAATTCATGAAGCGGTGGCGTCACCCAGTCAATGTCATGACGGCCTTGGGGGGATAGCCTTGGCTTTTTTTCACTTTCCATAGAGCTTGTACTCTGATGGCAACACCATGTTTCCTGCTGACGCATTTCTGTAATCTTGTTGAACAGGTGTTTCTGAAGGGCCTAAGGTGAGGAGCTCCGTGTCCTTGTTTCGCTAAACTCTGATCAGCTTCTCGTTGACTCCATATTATCTTTATGCAGCAGCATCGCTATGTTGTTCCATATACAACCAAACTTCATGCAATATCAGTTTCAAAACTTCTGCAAATGTGATATGCTCTGTCAAATACTGTGTGTGTTATCTCGGAACATGGAGCCAACGTGCAATATTGGTGCAATAAACTTTATTTCTTCTTCGGGCTTACACGTCTGTGTTGGACATCATAACACTTGTATTAGACTAACACAATTGTAAGTTCAAATACCCATAAAACCACTGTAGAAAAAAATATCCAATCATTATATATAGTCTCTTGATGAGAAAGAAAATGCAATATTGAAACATGCAGTAGCTATGTACGGATTTATCGATTTAAGAAAATACCTGTTTCTAACCAGTAAACACAAGAAGGGGAAAAGATAAAGAGCAACAGTTGTATTAACAAATTCAGGAAATATACCATGTTTTTTCATCTGAACAGGTAGAAAACACGCTAAACATCGCTAAGTTACTCGATGAAAATATATAATGTATTAAGAGATTAACACATATCAAATATTGCAAAGCATAAACATATACTGACTAAAATCGTATGTGTTCAAATAGTGTGTTTGCTGTTTTAAAAAATGTATTATAAAAACATCTGCATCCCTTATGCACTCTTAACTATTTACCACTTCAGAAGCACATTGATCCTTTATCAAGAAAAGCCACTTAATTATCTAAACAATATTTTTGACATTTTTTTTTAAATTTTTCTAAAATCGCACAATTCATTTGCTGTACAGAACTGCATAAATTGATTTCAATATACCGATGCCTCTTAGCAATGAAAGCTGTGCTGGTTTTGACTTGAATGACAAATACCATGTCATTTTTTATTGATCAATTATTTTGATTATAACAATTAAATTGATGATATCAATAACGAATTACCTAAATTAAATATTAATAAAATAAAATATTTAAATATTGCGGTCCATCCATTTTGTTTAAAATTGAACATGGAAAAATAAGACGATAGGTTGTTTAAAATGTTAGAATGTTTTATGACTTTGGTAAGAATCATGATTTAAATATTTTATCAATATCAAACATTAAACTCTTTAAAAAATTATGTCTTACTATGTTTTGTAAACTTGTTAATAGAAATTGTCATCTTTTAGGTTACAAAACCGATTCCCAGAAGTGGAGTATAGAAAATATAAAACAAACTGCAGGAATATAAGTTTCCAGATGACCGATAACAGTTTTTCATTTCTCATTATGTCATTTGCAGATTGCCGTTAGGTTGGTAACAATTGTGTTAAATATATCTTTTAAATGTCGTTCTCAGATATAAATCTGATTAAACTGTGGAAAGAGAAAGATAGCTCCTGCAGGAAGTTGCGGTTTTTCATTTATTAAAATGCTTTTACTTTTGAAATGGTGTTTTGGAATAAATATGAAAACACTCTCACCATGTGGCCACATTGGCCCGCTCTAGGCCCATAGCCAATGAATTTTACGAATTCGGTAATTTATTAGGACTTCATGGACATCAATACCATGTTTTATATAGCAGAAGAGAAGATTTTTTAAAGATTTAATATATTTTTACTATCTGGTCGAATTGGTCCCACCATAGGGCCACGAGTGTCAAAATTTAGATAGAGGTGATCAAGATCAGACCGAAAACGTAAACGAGGAGGTCAAACTGATGACTATACCCATGGTGCCAGGCATTCACTAAACTCATAGCTATACCCTTAGTTCCAGGCATTCATTAACTTATAGCTATACCCATAGTGTCAGGCTTTCACTTAACTCATAGCTATACCCTTAATATCTTGCATTCACTAAACTCAAAGTTCTACACATAGTGCTAGGCATTCACTAAACTTACAGCTATATCCATTGTGCCAGGCATTCACTATGTCATAGCTTTATCCAGGTTGCATGGCATTCACTAAACTCATAGCTTTATTGATAGTGCCAGGCATTTACTAAACTTACAGCTATACCCATGATATCAGGCATTCACTAAACTCATAGCTATACTCACAGTGCCAGGCTTTCACTAAATAGCTATACCCATAGTACCAGGCATTCACTAAACTCATAGCTGTTCCCATAGTGTCAGGCATTCACTTAACTCATAGTTTTACCCATAGTACCAAGCATTCACTAAACTAATTGCTATACCCATAGTACCAGGCATTAATTAACTCATAGCTATACCCATATTGCCAGGCATTCACTAAACTCATAGCTATACCCATAGTGTTAGGCATTCACTAAACTTACAGCTATACCGATAGTGTCAGGCATTCAGTGTCAGGCATTCACTTAACTCATAGTTATACCCATAGTGCCAAGCATTCACTAAACTCTTAGCTATACCCATGGTGCCAGGCATTCACTAAACTTACAGCAATACCCATAATATCAGGCATTCACTAAACTCATAGCTATACCCATAGTACCAGGCATCCACTAAAATCATAGCTATACCCATAGTACCAGGCATCCACTTAACTCATAGCTATACCCATATTGCCAGGCATTCACTAAACTCATAGCTTTACTCATAGTGCCAGGCATTCACTTAACTCTTAGCTATACCCATAGAGTCAGGCAACTCTAAACTTACAGCTATACCAATAGTGTCAGGCATTCACTTAACTTACAGCTATACAGCAAAACTCGTTTATAACGAATTCAAGGGACCATAGAAAAAACTTCGTTATAGCCGTAATTCGCAATACGTTTATAACGAATTCGTAAAAAATATTATAGCGAATTCGTTATAAAATAATAAAGGGTTTTTCAGGCTAACAGTTTTCTAAACTATCGTAAGTTATAAAATTAGTATTACCTTCATTTACAAAAAATGTCAATATAACCATTTCATTTCAATTTTTAAAAAAATTCCGTATACTTTTTGAATTTGAGTATTTTATATATGCATCTTAAAATTGCATGTTTCTTCAATGAAATTTGAAATGGAAAAAATTCGTTATAAAAATGATAAAATACGTTAAAATTTTGCCAGCGGGGGTCTCAAAAGTACTTCGTTATAGCCGTAAATTCGTTATAGCCGTGTTCGTAATATGCATCAATTTTCTATAGGTTTATATAAGAAATTTGCCGGGACATGAAAAATAATTCGTTATAGCCGTAAATTCGCTAAATCCGTGTTCGTTATATTCGAGTTATGCAGTACCTATAGTGCCAGGCATTTTGAAAATTTTACTGAACATACTAAAAAGTCATTACAGAGGTGAAATGAAACAAGTTGTTGTCCTTTTTAAAAGGACTGCAATACGTGGACCATATGCATACGTGAAAGCCTAAAGATTATCACAAATTCCACCGACTCCAGCCCCATGCTTTTAACCACTAAATTTGTACGTTGTATTACGTGTATGTAGAGCCCTGAAGGACTGCAAACGATAGCATTGTCTAGCCGCCTAACTTAAAGTCATTTTTTGAAAATTGTCTAATTAAAAGTAATTTTTTTACAATAATGTAAACATTTATTTATATTTTCATTAGATATAAATGATTTGGTCAAACAAAGAGAGATAACTTTGTATTTTGGGTTAAAATAGTTCATTTCATAATAGAAAATAACTGAAAACGGAAATGATTTTAAAACATCTTTCCCCCCCGTGATACAAAAATTCCTTTTAAGGGGTTTTAATTATTGTTATTTAGCATATTATTACCAAAGGCTTTCTTGTTTCACGGGGGGGGGGGGGGGGGGGGAAACATATGTCTACAGACTGAAATACATTCAAAACAAAATTTTTGTTTTGTAAATTTTCGAAAACTAATTAACAGATATGAATTAAAGTGAAATTGTGTTTTAATATATATCGTAAATATGTTATTATTAAGTTTTTCTGCACATATTGGCCGCTTAATAGTATTTTCCTCACGCATAGAGACCGATTTCAATGAATTTTTTTTAGACCCGGCGTTAGCAAAACTTTTGTTTAAAAATAAATTATTTGATTAAAAATTTTATTTTGATATAAATTGATAAGGATTTGATTATACTTTTTAGTAGAAAACTTAGTTTTTTTAAATATCTGACAGAAATTCCGAAATATTTGGATGTGAAATGTAGGCGGGAAACGGGCGTTAGCGTTCGCAGTTCTTTTTATCTCGGAGTTTAAAGGGTTCATACTTCTAAAATCATGATGATCTATATTCATGAAAATTGTATGTATAGTATCATAGATATATAAAAAGTATAGATAAAATATACAAACTTATCAATAAATTTATATATGCACTGATTTGATAGCATAATTTTTAAAATTTAATTGCAAGATAATAGCTCTAATAATATTCCGTCCTTGAGTGTTATACATATTACAATCCACTAACACTACTTGTACTGGATTCCGAAGCTTCACAACGCAGCACTGTTAAAGTTGACGTTGAAAATATCAGCGGATTTAAACAAACATAAAACGATGCATCTATTATTACAAAATATTTGTGTAAATAATATTATCATGATATAAATCAATGCTTCTTTGTATGATATGATTTAGTGATATGTGGTACATGAAAGAGTTGTAAATAATCCATTCATCTAATACCAAATTAATAAAGACAAATCGACAATAAATGAGTTTTTCATTTTTAAAGAAGTAAGATCCACTCCTTAGATATTTTGCCTCACTACATGAAAGCATATGTTTCTGTCATAATATTAAACAAACAGACATCATAATGATTATGTATTTCTTTTGATATTTAATACACCTTGATAGGACATAACTTTAAACAAAAATTATTCCAACGTAATGTCATGTCCTCAATGTGGTTTACCTCCATGCTTTTTTCCTGGATCTGAAATAAACAAAATAAGTCATTACTCATTGTATAAAGATTCCATTGAAGTACGCTACAGATTTAATTAAGTAAATTTAGCTCCTATGAATTCATTTCACTTGGGTTTTTTTTAACTATGCTGAGATGAATTAATCCATACCGGACAACAGAAATAACAACGCTGTTATACCCCCCCCCCTCCAAAGGAGAAGAGATATACTTTTTTTAATACTTTTGTACCTGCCTGTCCGTAACAGTTTTCTGTCGTGTTTTCCTAAAATAAAAATTACAATGCATGAGTTTTTAATACACTCGTTGTTTATATGAACAATATGGTAAGATTATTTCTGTTTTTTAATTTCTGCAGTAAAAATGGTGGGATTTATAAGAATAAAAAATTCGATGTCAACTTCACTTTAAACTTAGACCCACTCGCATCAGATCGAAGGTATAACTAGTTTCATTTGCTTACTAGTATCTTGTTTAATATTTTGCGATAGTAGCAAATCAAGTTCAATTTAAATCTGGTAAATATAAGAATGTCTTACAGTCCCCTTCCCACACTCCCATTTACTCATCTAACTTTCTTTGTCTATCCTCTTCATAAACCCTAATCTCATTTTACGTATATATACGATAATGTTCCACAAGCTTATGAAATATTATTCAATTATATATATATATATATATATATATATATATATATATATATATATATATATATAGGCATGCCTTTTGGTTTACATACTTTTTCTTCTACTATATTCTGTTTAGAACAAAATACTGAAAGCTGTAATTAAGTACTTAATTTGTGTTTATATGTGCTTTGACAGTGATATAAGTAAAAAATATATATATATAAAAAATGTCCTACAACTACTGACTCGTTTTGCAGCGCTGTTCGCATTGTCTTTTTGTCTTATAGTTGTTTCCATTTCCCCCAGATCCACCGTAGTTAAAGGTTTCGCATTGTTTGGTTTGTTCGTTGTACCACCATCTTCGGATTGCTGCTCTACAGAGTCCTACCTCTTTTGGTTCGTAACACGTGTTGGGTTTTCCTGAAACAAATATTATGCAGAAAACATATGAACAAAGGATTCATTTTTATTAAATATATGGATATGAAATTGATAAGTTAAAATGTCAAGAACAATTCTTAAACTTAAATTCTAAAAACATTTTGGTTTCAATATTAATTGCTAATTTAAGTCAAAATGATGTTGATTTGTCTTTATTTTTTTGTGGTAAGAACAAGAATTCATTTTTATTCCTTCAAGATAAAAATCAAAAAAGAAACCTTTATAATCTAGGATCATTAATACTATAACAGAAAACAAGGAATCTATAGTTTTTATTATGTGTGTTTTGTAGGTCGTACGTTATGACATTTTTCTCTTATAAAATGGATTTATATGCTTTAAATTCGTATCTGGTGATACAGAACTCGATTTGACATTCGAAGGATTTGATAAAGTTTCGGTTTAAAAGTATAAATTTAAAGTCTTACTGAAATCAAACATGAACATGTATGTCATCATTAGATTTTATTTAATTTTACATATGTTATACAGATTTTCAGGATTCATTTTTTGTTGCAACATAGTCAATGGTTTAAGCATATTTTTAATCTTATCATACCGAAAATAAACTGAAATGAATATGTAACACATTTGTACCATGTAAGGATTGTATTTAACCATTACATGTAATAGGTGTAAAAATAAGTCCCCACTATTTTTGTGACATGACAAAAAATGAAAAAAGGGCCCAAAGAAATCAAAAATACTTGATTTAATAATAACATTTACCTGGTTTTCTTGGTTTTAGGGCTGATTTGTAGTTCTATAGTTATATCTTATGCCTGGTTAATGGACTGTTGTGTAGTTATTTAGTGATAGCATTTACCTGGTCTATGGGCTGTAGTGTAGCTATTTAGTGATAAAATTTACCTGGTCTGCCTGGTTTAAGGACTGGGTTCACACACCTCCGTCGACACCCACACCCCTGGTCACAGCACTTTTGTCCTAAAATGCATGTTTGCGAGTTTGTAAACTTACCCTACTCTTAATTAAGACTTCTTTATGGTCGTGATCATTTGTAGAATAATTAAATCTGCCTTAAAAGAAGAGCTACATATATAGATATAAAAGTTTTCATATTTTAAAGCTAAACCATCGGAATGTTTCTTTACATAATAAACGGTTATAGATTGAAAAACAGTTTCTAAACATTTAATTAGAAATGATGGTTTAAATGTTGACTACCCAGCCTCTCTAATAAAGAAAAAGATGATGCATGCATGTTTAAAGCAAATCATCTATACGAACGGTGACATACAGTGAGGAAATGTAAATCACCAATTGTTTCTTCGTCAAACGTATCGATTTTCTGATGTCAACAGTTGTAACGTTCAGAAATAAAGTGTTGGAAGTTTACCTTAAAATTGTCGACCAACAGCAGATTATTAATGATCTTTTTTTTTTTTAAATAAGATTTAATTGATGAGAAGTGATAAAGATTAGAAATATTTTGTTTATCTTTTCCTACAACGGAATATATAAACGTCTAAACAGAACTTACCGCCTGGACAGTCACTGTCGACGTTACAGCGGTTTAACTCAGGTCTACAATCGCACGTAGTGATTATTTTAGACGCCGGACACACAAATGGCATTGGTGGTCCTGGAGGAGGAGGAGGAGGAGGAGGTCGTCGAACAGCGCAGGCCTGAAAAAAAATAGTCAATCTTTGTTAACTCCAACTAGATAGAACTGTTTAATAACTTCGAGATATCCCAGTATTCGAGATATCGAGGGTAAAATACTGGCGTCGATATTTATGCCCCGCTTCGAAGAAAGGAGGGCCTTTTGCTTTGCTTTGCTGCTGTCCGTCTGACTGTAATTAAATAAAATTTAGGATGCATATTTATCATAATATCTAGGTCAAATTCGATTTTGGGTACGACCGAGCAATTTTCAACAGAGTTATGCCCCTTGGACTCAGTAAAATTCCACTTATTTGCAGTTTCCGTTCATTTTGTTTGCAGAGGTTGTACGAATTGAAATGAAATTTGGTATACAGATTTATTATGATAACATCTAGGTTTTGCAAAATTGGGGACGATCAAGTATTTTTCGACAGAGTTATGCCCACTTGGACTTAGTTAAATTCCTCTCATTGGCAGTTTCCGTTTATTTTCGAGATTGCACGTATTGAAAATGAAATTTGGTACACAGATTTATCATATTATTATCTAGATTAATTTCGATTTAGGATACATTCGAACAATTTTCGACAAAGTTAGGCCCTTTTGACCTAGAAAACTTTCAATTATTTGCAGTTTTAGTTCATTTTATTCGTGGTTGTTTCCAAGGGATGGGGCATAAGTGTTTCACAAATATCTCTTGTTACAATTATATTCTAGCTTGATAATATTTTTAAACATTTTTTGAACGTATTCCAAGTTTTCACTTAAAATCATTGCATTGAATATAATGAACTCTTAAAAGTCATAATGTAGTTAAACGTTAAACAGAAAGTAAATATCAAAAGTTGCAAACCAGAAAAACCGATATCTAATCCTGGTTTTAAAGTCAATTCAGTTTATTTTAAAATATAAAAACATAATTTATATTTATATTCTAATTTAAAAAAAATCAGTTACTTACGCTGACGATAAAACACAAAACTAATAGTTTTACTCCCATTTTTCAGCTCTTTTCCAACTGTTGTGGAAGTATGGTAAATATCCGCTTATATAAAGGGATTCTACAAATTTCCTTTCAAAAAACCTGTTACATATATAATTTATTAAGTTGACATTTGGTAACAACCCTATCAATTTCAAATAAAACATTCCTAGAAGCGTCAGATTTAGTAGTAGATCAAGGATATATTATAATCTATGGTATCAATATGACGCATGACTTTTGACACACTTGTCCATTAGGGTCATTGCAATATTTACAAACCGTGTTATAAAATGGACTCCGCACTTTACTTGTTGACCTCGTTCTTAAAAACAGGATTTACTGTACCAAAAACCAGAGGCGTTGTTAAAGGATGGCTTACATCAACGCCCCTGATAATGAGATTTGGTTATTCCCCTTCCATGTGGCTGTCATTTATTTAGATATGTTGCTTTGCATTTTTAAACATAGGGGCACTAGAGTTACTGTGAGCAAGCTCACAAGTGATACCCCCGCTAAGGAAAAAATCATAACGCGTGTATTTTTGCTATTATAGAAAATATTGGATGAATCTATTTCACTGACCATTTTCTATAAATAACAACTGCTCTATTTTTTTTAAAACTGTTAATGCTAATAGGAGTAAACAAACCAATTTCTATCCTTTAATTCCATTTTATTTTAAGTTAACTGTTAATGCATGAGGACATTTGCATTCTTCCTTTAACAACCATGACTCAAATCAAATTCGAATCGAACAAAATCCACATGTCAAGCAGCCATTTAATATTTAAACATTTTGAATTATTGTTATACTGAGCCCGATTTTTCGCGAATTTTTTTTTCCGCACATTTTTTTTCCCAAATAAAAATTTCATTGGGGCAGGCCATTTTCAGAGAGACGGGGATGAAAATCTTAAAATAATTTTATGTGGCCTGAGAAGAGCAAGCTTTGTGTCAAATTTTAGCTTCTAATATTTCCATTAATACAAGAAATGACACAGACAAAATTAAGCATTTTCGAAACAATGACCTTGAACTTCCTCCATTGACCTTGGCTCAAGGTCAAGACACACCCTTACGTCATAAGCAATATTTTTGTGAAGTAAGAACATTCAATGCTTCTCCATAAGGAAGATATGGACCGGACACAAATTTTGCATTTTTTCTGCCAGTGACCTTGACCTTGCCCGAATGACCTTGGGTCAAGGTCATGACACACCCTTAGGTCATAAGCAATCTTTGTGTGAAGTAAGAACTTCCAATGTCAATGTTTCTCTATAAGAAAGATATGGACCGGACACGAATTTTGCATTTTTTCTGCCAGTGACCTTGACCGAATGACCTTGGGTCAAGGTCATGACACATCCTTATGTCATAAGCAATCTTTGTGTGAAGTAAGAACTTCCAATGTTTCTCCATAAGAAAGATATGGACCGGACACGATTGCGCAGACAGACGGACGGACGGACAAGGTGCTTTATATATATCCCCCCCCAAACTTTGTTTGCGGGGGAATAATAAAGGTGTTTGATCTTCTACTACCAACGATCGGGAAGTGAAGGTCTTGTTTCATAAAATTATTTAATTTTACTAATGTCACATATATCATACAATATTGTTTACTGATAAAGATAATACACATGTATATATTACTTGTCACAAAAAATACAACTGCACTCAAAGAAAATGTACCTGTTCGTCATTTTTCACTTTTAAAACTATAGCATTTTTTCAGATTTATTTTGGAGGTTTTGCCTTTGACCTGCTTATAAATCGGGCTACTTTTTTGTAAGAATATCGGCCTACAGATTTATACTAATTTTACGATATTTTTCCCCATCAATATCGCTTTTAAACTTTTAAACTTTTAAAAACATTTTCACTAAGATAAATAACTTTGATTCTTTTAATACAAATGGAATTCTCTAACGGCGTTGTTCTAGAAGAGGAGCTTTGTATGCAGCTCGGATAACAGGATGTCATCATAGAATTCGTCATCGCTATCACTATTGGCAACTTCCTCCGGAACCATGGATTGGAATTCACTATCGGCAGATTAAGAAGGTCCTGACACCAAATCACTGTAAAAAGCGTCCTCCTCGGATTCGACGTTGTTGTTGCTGATTCCGCACTTCTTGAACGAATGGCATATAATATCTGTGGCACTGAGTCCCAGTCTTCTCTTGTATATCCGACGATTACATTGTAGCTGGGCCTTCTCAGATTTTCTCCCGCCGTAATTCCTTCTCTCCGTTGATCATCCATTCGGTCCATAGCTCCCGCATCTTTGTCTTTAATGGCATAGTCAGGGACACGCCCAGTGCCTGTAAAACTAAAGTGAGTGCAACTTTCGGAAATCACCTCCTTCGTCTATTACAGAGTTCTTTTTTACTTTATACCCTAGATGTCCTCGAAACATGTCCCACACAAGTTAACTCTTTCTGTAATCAGGGCGGCGGGAAGGGTCGACCACACTTTACAAAAATCTCCGTTCCCTTTTTATTCACATGTAGTAACACTCCGGCTTGGAGGTTCTTTGTGGGCATAGTCTTCCTTTTAAACACAACAAATGGCTTTAATTTAGTACCGTAGGCCATGCAAATTCACATAATTTCTTTGCCCCTGTTTTTTTTTTACTGACTTTTTACCTTTTATAACGAACTGTCTGGTTCGGTGATAGGTCTAAGAAAATTGGCGTTTCGTCCATGTTTCCGATGGATGGCGGGGGGGGGGGGGGTCATGGAGTCTACATTAATAGGAAACGATGGAAACTCTGTTTTCTTCTCGATGTCGGTTGGAAGCTTTTTGGCGAGGCCATGTCAATTCATGAAGCGGTGGCGTCACCCAGTCAATGTCATGACGGCCTTGGGGGGATAGCCTTGGCTTTTTTTCACTTTCCATAGAGCTTGTACTCTGATGGCAACACCATGTTTCCTGCTGACGCATTTCTGTAATCTTGTTGAACAGGTGTTTCTGAAGGGCCTAAGGTGAGGAGCTCCGTGTCCTTGTTTCGCTAAACTCTGATCAGCTTCTCGTTGACTCCATATTATCTTTATGCAGCAGCATCGCTATGTTGTTCCATATACAACCAAACTTCATGCAATATCAGTTTCAAAACTTCTGCAAATGTGATATGCTCTGTCAAATACTGTGTGTGTTATCTCGGAACATGGAGCCAACGTGCAATATTGGTGCAATAAACTTTATTTCTTCTTCGGGCTTACACGTCTGTGTTGGACATCATAACACTTGTATTAGACTAACACAATTGTAAGTTCAAATACCCATAAAACCACTGTAGAAAAAAATATCCAATCATTATATATAGTCTCTTGATGAGAAAGAAAATGCAATATTGAAACATGCAGTAGCTATGTACGGATTTATCGATTTAAGAAAATACCTGTTTCTAACCAGTAAACACAAGAAGGGGAAAAGATCAAAGAGCAACAGTTGTATTAACAAATTCAGGAAATATACCATGTTTTTTCATCTGAACAGGTAGAAAACACGCTAAACATCGCTAAGTTACTCGATGAAAATATATAATGTATTAAGAGATTAACACATATCAAATATTGCAAAGCATAAACATATACTGACTAAAATCGTATGTGTTCAAATAGTGTGTTTGCTGTTTTAAAAAATGTATTATAAAAACATCTGCATCCCTTATGCACTCTTAACTATTTACCACTTCAGAAGCACATTGATCCTTTATCAAGAAAAGCCACTTAATTATCTAAACAATATTTTTGACATTTTTTTTTAAATTTTTCTAAAATCGCACAATTCATTTGCTGTACAGAACTGCATAAATTGATTTCAATATACCGATGCCTCTTAGCAATGAAAGCTGTGCTGGTTTTGACTTGAATGACAAATACCATGTCATTTTTTATTGATCAATTATTTTGATTATAACAATTAAATTGATGATATCAATAACGAATTACCTAAATTAAATATTAATAAAATAAAATATTTAAATATTGCGGTCCATCCATTTTGTTTAAAATTGAACATGGAAAAATAAGACGATAGGTTGTTTAAAATGTTAGAATGTTTTATGACTTTGGTAAGAATCATGATTTAAATATTTTATCAATATCAAACATTAAACTCTTTAAAAAATTATGTCTTACTATGTTTTGTAAACTTGTTAATAGAAATTGTCATCTTTTAGGTTACAAAACCGATTCCCAGAAGTGGAGTATAGAAAATATAAAACAAACTGCAGGAATATAAGTTTCCAGATGACCGATAACAGTTTTTCATTTCTCATTATGTCATTTGCAGATTGCCGTTAGGTTGGTAACAATTGTGTTAAATATATCTTTTAAATGTCGTTCTCAGATATAAATCTGATTAAACTGTGGAAAGAGAAAGATAGCTCCTGCAGGAAGTTGCGGTTTTTCATTTATTAAAATGCTTTTACTTTTGAAATGGTGTTTTGGAATAAATATGAAAACACTCTCACCATGTGGCCACATTGGCCCGCTCTAGGCCCATAGCCAATGAATTTTACGAATTCGGTAATTTATTAGGACTTCATGGACATCAATACCATGTTTTATATAGCAGAAGAGAAGATTTTTTAAAGATTTAATATATTTTTACTATCTGGTCGAATTGGTCCCACCATAGGGCCACGAGTGTCAAAATTTAGATAGAGGTGATCAAGATCAGACCGAAAACGTAAACGAGGAGGTCAAACTGATGACTATACCCATGGTGCCAGGCATTCACTAAACTCATAGCTATACCCTTAGTTCCAGGCATTCATTAACTTATAGCTATACCCATAGTGTCAGGCTTTCACTTAACTCATAGCTATACCCTTAATATCTTGCATTCACTAAACTCAAAGTTCTACACATAGTGCTAGGCATTCACTAAACTTACAGCTATATCCATTGTGCCAGGCATTCACTATCTCATAGCTTTATCCAGGTTGCATGGCATTCACTAAACTCATAGCTTTATTGATAGTGCCAGGCATTTACTAAACTTACAGCTATACCCATGATATCAGGCATTCACTAAACTCATAGCTATACTCACAGTGCCAGGCTTTCACTAAATAGCTATACCCATAGTACCAGGCATTCACTAAACTCATAGCTGTTCCCATAGTGTCAGGCATTCACTTAACTCATAGTTTTACCCATAGTACCAAGCATTCACTAAACTAATTGCTATACCCATAGTACCAGGCATTAATTAACTCATAGCTATACCCATATTGCCAGGCATTCACTAAACTCATAGCTATACCCATAGTGTTAGGCATTCACTAAACTTACAGCTATACCGATAGTGTCAGGCATTCAGTGTCAGGCATTCACTTAACTCATAGTTATACCCATAGTGCCAAGCATTCACTAAACTCTTAGCTATACCCATGGTGCGAGGCATTCACTAAACTTACAGCAATACCCATAATATCAGGCATTCACTAAACTCATAGCTATACCCATAGTACCAGGCATCCACTAAAATCATAGCTATACCCATAGTACCAGGCATCCACTTAACTCATAGCTATACCCATATTGCCAGGCATTCACTAAACTCATAGCTTTACTCATAGTGCCAGGCATTCACTTAACTCTTAGCTATACCCATAGAGTCAGGCAACTCTAAACTTACAGCTATACCAATAGTGTCAGGCATTCACTTAACTTACAGCTATACAGCAAAACTCGTTTATAACGAATTCAAGGGACCATAGAAAAAACTTCGTTATAGCCGTAATTCGCAATACGTTTATAACGAATTCGTAAAAAATATTATAGCGAATTCGTTATAAAATAATAAAGGGTTTTTCAGGCTAACAGTTTTCTAAACTATCGTAAGTTATAAAATTAGTATTACCTTCATTTACAAAAAATGTCAATATAACCATTTCATTTCAATTTTTAAAAAAATTCCGTATACTTTTTGAATTTGAGTATTTTATATATGCATCTTAAAATTGCATGTTTCTTCAATGAAATTTGAAATGGAAAAAATTCGTTATAAAAATGATAAAATACGTTAAAATTTTGCCAGCGGGGGTCTCAAAAGTACTTCGTTATAGCCGTAAATTCGTTATAGCCGTGTTCGTAATATGCATCAATTTTCTATAGGTTTATATAAGAAATTTGCCGGGACATGAAAAATAATTCGTTATAGCCGTAAATTCGCTAAATCCGTGTTCGTTATATTCGAGTTATGCAGTACCTATAGTGCCAGGCATTTTGAAAATTTTACTGAACATACTAAAAAGTCATTACAGAGGTGAAATGAAACAAGTTGTTGTCCTTTTTAAAAGGACTGCAATACGTGGACCATATGCATACGTGAAAGCCTAAAGATTATCACAAATTCCACCGACTCCAGCCCCATGCTTTTAACCACTAAATTTGTACGTTGTATTACGTGTATGTAGAGCCCTGAAGGACTGCAAACGATAGCATTGTCTAGCCGCCTAACTTAAAGTCATTTTTTGAAAATTGTCTAATTAAAAGTAATTTTTTTACAATAATGTAAACATTTATTTATATTTTCATTAGATATAAATGATTTGGTCAAACAAAGAGAGATAACTTTGTATTTTGGGTTAAAATAGTTCATTTCATAATAGAAAATAACTGAAAACGGAAATGATTTTAAAACATCTTTCCCCCCCGTGATACAAAAATTCCTTTTAAGGGGTTTTAATTATTGTTATTTAGCATATTATTACCAAAGGCTTTCTTGTTTCACGGGGGGGGGGGGGGGGGGACATATGTCTACAGACTGAAATACATTCAAAACAAAATTTTTGTTTTGTAAATTTTCGAAAACTAATTAACAGATATGAATTAAAGTGAAATTGTGTTTTAATATATATCGTAAATATGTTATTATTAAGTTTTTCTGCACATATTGGCCGCTTAATAGTATTTTCCTCACGCATAGAGACCGATTTCAATGAATTTTTTTTAGACCCGGCGTTAGCAAAACTTTTGTTTAAAAATAAATTATTTGATTAAAAATTTTATTTTGATATAAATTGATAAGGATTTGATTATACTTTTTAGTAGAAAACTTAGTTTTTTTAAATATCTGACAGAAATTCCGAAATATTTGGATGTGAAATGTAGGCGGGAAACGGGCGTTAGCGTTCGCAGTTCTTTTTATCTCGGAGTTTAAAGGGTTCATACTTCTAAAATCATGATGATCTATATTCATGAAAATTGTATGTATAGTATCATAGATATATAAAAAGTATAGATAAAATATACAAACTTATCAATAAATTTATATATGCACTGATTTGATAGCATAATTTTTAAAATTTAATTGCAAGATAATAGCTCTAATAATATTCCGTCCTTGAGTGTTATACATATTACAATCCACTAACACTACTTGTACTGGATTCCGAAGCTTCACAACGCAGCACTGTTAAAGTTGACGTTGAAAATATCAGCGGATTTAAACAAACATAAAACGATGCATCTATTATTACAAAATATTTGTGTAAATAATATTATCATGATATAAATCAATGCTTCTTTGTATGATATGATTTAGTGATATGTGGTACATGAAAGAGTTGTAAATAATCCATTCATCTAATACCAAATTAATAAAGACAAATCGACAATAAATGAGTTTTTCATTTTTAAAGAAGTAAGATCCACTCCTTAGATATTTTGCCTCACTACATGAAAGCATATGTTTCTGTCATAATATTAAACAAACAGACATCATAATGATTATGTATTTCTTTTGATATTTAATACACCTTGATAGGACATAACTTTAAACAAAAATTATTCCAACGTAATGTCATGTCCTCAATGTGGTTTACCTCCATGCTTTTTTCCTGGATCTGAAATAAACAAAATAAGTCATTACTCATTGTATAAAGATTCCATTGAAGTACGCTACAGATTTAATTAAGTAAATTTAGCTCCTATGAATTCATTTCACTTGGGTTTTTTTTAACTATGCTGAGATGAATTAATCCATACCGGACAACAGAAATAACAACGCTGTTATACCCCCCCCCCCCCCTCCAAAGGAGAAGAGATATACTTTTTTTAATACTTTTGTACCTGCCTGTCCGTAACAGTTTTCTGTCGTGTTTTCCTAAAATAAAAATTACAATGCATGAGTTTTTAATACACTCGTTGTTTATATGAACAATATGGTAAGATTATTTCTGTTTTTTAATTTCTGCAGTAAAAATGGTGGGATTTATAAGAATAAAAAATTCGATGTCAACTTCACTTTAAACTTAGACCCACTCGCATCAGATCGAAGGTATAACTAGTTTCATTTGCTTACTAGTATCTTGTTTAATATTTTGCGATAGTAGCAAATCAAGTTCAATTTAAATCTGGTAAATATAAGAATGTCTTACAGTCCCCTTCCCACACTCCCATTTACTCATCTAACTTTCTTTGTCTATCCTCTTCATAAACCCTAATCTCATTTTACGTATATATACGATAATGTTCCACAAGCTTATGAAATATTATTCAATTATATATATATATATATATATATATATATATATATATATATATATATATATATATATATATATATATATATATATATATATAGGCATGCCTTTTGGTTTACATACTTTTTCTTCTACTATATTCTGTTTAGAACAAAATACTGAAAGCTGTAATTAAGTACTTAATTTGTGTTTATATGTGCTTTGACAGTGATATAAGTAAAAAATATATATATATAAAAAATGTCCTACAACTACTGACTCGTTTTGCAGCGCTGTTCGCATTGTCTTTTTGTCTTATAGTTGTGTCCATTTCCCCCAGATCCACCGTAGTTAAAGGTTTCGCATTGTTTGGTTTGTTCGTTGTACCACCATCTTCGGATTGCTGCTCTACAGAGTCCTACCTCTTTTGGTTCGTAACACGTGTTGGGTTTTCCTGAAACAAATATTATGCAGAAAACATATGAACAAAGGATTCATTTTTATTAAATATATGGATATGAAATTGATAAGTTAAAATGTCAAGAACAATTCTTAAACTTAAATTCTAAAAACATTTTGGTTTCAATATTAATTGCTAATTTAAGTCAAAATGATGTTGATTTGTCTTTATTTTTTTGTGGTAAGAACAAGAATTCATTTTTATTCCTTCAAGATAAAAATCAAAAAAGAAACCTTTATAATCTAGGATCATTAATACTATAACAGAAAACAAGGAATCTATAGTTTTTATTATGTGTGTTTTGTAGGTCGTACGTTATGACATTTTTCTCTTATAAAATGGATTTATATGCTTTAAATTCGTATCTGGTGATACAGAACTCGATTTGACATTCGAAGGATTTGATAAAGTTTCGGTTTAAAAGTATAAATTTAAAGTCTTACTGAAATCAAACATGAACATGTATGTCATCATTAGATTTTATTTAATTTTACATATGTTATACAGATTTTCAGGATTCATTTTTTGTTGCAACATAGTCAATGGTTTAAGCATATTTTTAATCTTATCATACCGAAAATAAACTGAAATGAATATGTAACACATTTGTACCATGTAAGGATTGTATTTAACCATTACATGTAATAGGTGTAAAAATAAGTCCCCACTATTTTTGTGACATGACAAAAAATGAAAAAAGGGCCCAAAGAAATCAAAAATACTTGATTTAATAATAACATTTACCTGGTTTTCTTGGTTTTAGGGCTGATTTGTAGTTCTATAGTTATATCTTATGCCTGGTTAATGGACTGTTGTGTAGTTATTTAGTGATAGCATTTACCTGGTCTATGGGCTGTAGTGTAGCTATTTAGTGATAAAATTTACCTGGTCTGCCTGGTTTAAGGACTGGGTTCACACACCTCCGTCGACACCCACACCCCTGGTCACAGCACTTTTGTCCTAAAATGCATGTTTGCGAGTTTGTAAACTTACCCTACTCTTAATTAAGACTTCTTTATGGTCGTGATCATTTGTAGAATAATTAAATCTGCCTTAAAAGAAGAGCTACATATATAGATATAAAAGTTTTCATATTTTAAAGCTAAACCATCGGAATGTTTCTTTACATAATAAACGGTTATAGATTGAAAAACAGTTTCTAAACATTTAATTAGAAATGATGGTTTAAATGTTGACTACCCAGCCTCTCTAATAAAGAAAAAGATGATGCATGCATGTTTAAAGCAAATCATCTATACGAACGGTGACATACAGTGAGGAAATGTAAATCACCAATTGTTTCTTCGTCAAACGTATCGATTTTCTGATGTCAACAGTTGTAACGTTCAGAAATAAAGTGTTGGAAGTTTACCTTAAAATTGTCGACCAACAGCAGATTATTAATGATCTTTTTTTTTTTTAAATAAGATTTAATTGATGAGAAGTGATAAAGATTAGAAATATTTTGTTTATCTTTTCCTACAACGGAATATATAAACGTCTAAACAGAACTTACCGCCTGGACAGTCACTGTCGACGTTACAGCGGTTTAACTCAGGTCTACAATCGCACGTAGTGATTATTTTAGACGCCGGACACACAAATGGCATTGGTGGTCCTGGAGGAGGAGGAGGAGGAGGAGGTCGTCGAACAGCGCAGGCCTGAAAAAAAATAGTCAATCTTTGTTAACTCCAACTAGATAGAACTGTTTAATAACTTCGAGATATCCCAGTATTCGAGATATCGAGGGTAAAATACTGGCGTCGATATTTATGCCCCGCTTCGAAGAAAGGAGGGCCTTTTGCTTTGCTTTGCTGCTGTCCGTCTGACTGTAATTAAATAAAATTTAGGATGCATATTTATCATAATATCTAGGTCAAATTCGATTTTGGGTACGACCGAGCAATTTTCAACAGAGTTATGCCCCTTGGACTCAGTAAAATTCCACTTATTTGCAGTTTCCGTTCATTTTGTTTGCAGAGGTTGTACGAATTGAAATGAAATTTGGTATACAGATTTATTATGATAACATCTAGGTTTTGCAAAATTGGGGACGATCAAGTATTTTTCGACAGAGTTATGCCCACTTGGACTTAGTTAAATTCCTCTCATTGGCAGTTTCCGTTTATTTTCGAGATTGCACGTATTGAAAATGAAATTTGGTACACAGATTTATCATATTATTATCTAGATTAATTTCGATTTAGGATACATTCGAACAATTTTCGACAAAGTTAGGCCCTTTTGACCTAGAAAACTTTCAATTATTTGCAGTTTTAGTTCATTTTATTCGTGGTTGTTTCCAAGGGATGGGGCATAAGTGTTTCACAAATATCTCTTGTTACAATTATATTCTAGCTTGATAATATTTTTAAACATTTTTTGAACGTATTCCAAGTTTTCACTTAAAATCATTGCATTGAATATAATGAACTCTTAAAAGTCATAATGTAGTTAAACGTTAAACAGAAAGTAAATATCAAAAGTTGCAAACCAGAAAAACCGATATCTAATCCTGGTTTTAAAGTCAATTCAGTTTATTTTAAAATATAAAAACATAATTTATATTTATATTCTAATTTAAAAAAAATCAGTTACTTACGCTGACGATAAAACACAAAACTAATAGTTTTACTCCCATTTTTCAGCTCTTTTCCAACTGTTGTGGAAGTATGGTAAATATCCGCTTATATAAAGGGATTCTACAAATTTCCTTTCAAAAAACCTGTTACATATATAATTTATTAAGTTGACATTTGGTAACAACCCTATCAATTTCAAATAAAACATTCCTAGAAGCGTCAGATTTAGTAGTAGATCAAGGATATATTATAATCTATGGTATCAATATGACGCATGACTTTTGACACACTTGTCCATTAGGGTCATTGCAATATTTACAAACCGTGTTATAAAATGGACTCCGCACTTTACTTGTTGACCTCGTTCTTAAAAACAGGATTTACTGTACCAAAAACCAGAGGCGTTGTTAAAGGATGGCTTACATCAACGCCCCTGATAATGAGATTTGGTTATTCCCCTTCCATGTGGCTGTCATTTATTTAGATATGTTGCTTTGCATTTTTAAACATAGGGGCACTAGAGTTACTGTGAGCAAGCTCACAAGTGATACCCCCGCTAAGGAAAAAATCATAACGCGTGTATTTTTGCTATTATAGAAAATATTGGATGAATCTATTTCACTGACCATTTTCTATAAATAACAACTGCTCTATTTTTTTTAAAACTGTTAATGCTAATAGGAGTAAACAAACCAATTTCTATCCTTTAATTCCATTTTATTTTAAGTTAACTGTTAATGCATGAGGACATTTGCATTCTTCCTTTAACAACCATGACTCAAATCAAATTCGAATCGAACAAAATCCACATGTCAAGCAGCCATTTAATATTTAAACATTTTGAATTATTGTTATACTGAGCCCGATTTTTCGCGAATTTTTTTTTCCGCACATTTTTTTTCCCAAATAAAAATTTCATTGGGGCAGGCCATTTTCAGAGAGACGGGGATGAAAATCTTAAAATAATTTTATGTGGCCTGAGAAGAGCAAGCTTTGTGTCAAATTTTAGCTTCTAATATTTCCATTAATACAAGAAATGACACAGACAAAATTAAGCATTTTCGAAACAATGACCTTGAACTTCCTCCATTGACCTTGGCTCAAGGTCAAGACACACCCTTACGTCATAAGCAATATTTTTGTGAAGTAAGAACATTCAATGCTTCTCCATAAGGAAGATATGGACCGGACACAAATTTTGCATTTTTTCTGCCAGTGACCTTGACCTTGCCCGAATGACCTTGGGTCAAGGTCATGACACACCCTTAGGTCATAAGCAATCTTTGTGTGAAGTAAGAACTTCCAATGTCAATGTTTCTCTATAAGAAAGATATGGACCGGACACGAATTTTGCATTTTTTCTGCCAGTGACCTTGACCGAATGACCTTGGGTCAAGGTCATGACACATCCTTATGTCATAAGCAATCTTTGTGTGAAGTAAGAACTTCCAATGTTTCTCCATAAGAAAGATATGGACCGGACACGATTGCGCAGACAGACGGACGGACGGACAAGGTGCTTTATATATATCCCCCCCCCAAACTTTGTTTGCGGGGGAATAATAAAGGTGTTTGATCTTCTACTACCAACGATCGGGAAGTGAAGGTCTTGTTTCATAAAATTATTTAATTTTACTAATGTCACATATATCATACAATATTGTTTACTGATAAAGATAATACACATGTATATATTACTTGTCACAAAAAATACAACTGCACTCAAAGAAAATGTACCTGTTCGTCATTTTTCACTTTTAAAACTATAGCATTTTTTCAGATTTATTTTGGAGGTTTTGCCTTTGACCTGCTTATAAATCGGGCTACTTTTTTGTAAGAATATCGGCCTACAGATTTATACTAATTTTACGATATTTTTCCCCATCAATATCGCTTTTAAACTTTTAAACTTTTAAAAACATTTTCACTAAGATAAATAACTTTGATTCTTTTAATACAAATGGAATTCTCTAACGGCGTTGTTCTAGAAGAGGAGCTTTGTATGCAGCTCGGATAACAGGATGTCATCATAGAATTCGTCATCGCTATCACTATTGGCAACTTCCTCCGGAACCATGGATTGGAATTCACTATCGGCAGATTAAGAAGGTCCTGACACCAAATCACTGTAAAAAGCGTCCTCCTCGGATTCGACGTTGTTGTTGCTGATTCCGCACTTCTTGAACGAATGGCATATAATATCTGTGGCACTGAGTCCCAGTCTTCTCTTGTATATCCGACGATTACATTGTAGCTGGGCCTTCTCAGATTTTCTCCCGCCGTAATTCCTTCTCTCCGTTGATCATCCATTCGGTCCATAGCTCCCGCATCTTTGTCTTTAATGGCATAGTCAGGGACACGCCCAGTGCCTGTAAAACTAAAGTGAGTGCAACTTTCGGAAATCACCTCCTTCGTCTATTACAGAGTTCTTTTTTACTTTATACCCTAGATGTCCTCGAAACATGTCCCACACAAGTTAACTCTTTCTGTAATCAGGGCGGCGGGAAGGGTCGACCACACTTTACAAAAATCTCCGTTCCCTTTTTATTCACATGTAGTAACACTCCGGCTTGGAGGTTCTTTGTGGGCATAGTCTTCCTTTTAAACACAACAAATGGCTTTAATTTAGTACCGTAGGCCATGCAAATTCACATAATTTCTTTGCCCCTGTTTTTTTTTTACTGACTTTTTACCTTTTATAACGAACTGTCTGGTTCGGTGATAGGTCTAAGAAAATTGGCGTTTCGTCCATGTTTCCGATGGATGGCGGGGGGGGGGGGGGGCATGGAGTCTACATTAATAGGAAACGATGGAAACTCTGTTTTCTTCTCGATGTCGGTTGGAAGCTTTTTGGCGAGGCCATGTCAATTCATGAAGCGGTGGCGTCACCCAGTCAATGTCATGACGGCCTTGGGGGGATAGCCTTGGCTTTTTTCCACTTTCCATAGAGCTTGTACTCTGATGGCAACACCATGTTTCCTGCTGACGCATTTCTGTAATCTTGTTGAACAGGTGTTTCTGAAGGGCCTAAGGTGAGGAGCTCCGTGTCCTTGTTTCGCTAAACTCTGATCAGCTTCTCGTTGACTCCATATTATCTTTATGCAGCAGCATCGCTATGTTGTTCCATATACAACCAAACTTCATGCAATATCAGTTTCAAAACTTCTGCAAATGTGATATGCTCTGTCAAATACTGTGTGTGTTATCTCGGAACATGGAGCCAACGTGCAATATTGGTGCAATAAACTTTATTTCTTCTTCGGGCTTACACGTCTGTGTTGGACATCATAACACTTGTATTAGACTAACACAATTGTAAGTTCAAATACCCATAAAACCACTGTAGAAAAAAATATCCAATCATTATATATAGTCTCTTGATGAGAAAGAAAATGCAATATTGAAACATGCAGTAGCTATGTACGGATTTATCGATTTAAGAAAATACCTGTTTCTAACCAGTAAACACAAGAAGGGGAAAAGATCAAAGAGCAACAGTTGTATTAACAAATTCAGGAAATATACCATGTTTTTTCATCTGAACAGGTAGAAAACACGCTAAACATCGCTAAGTTACTCGATGAAAATATATAATGTATTAAGAGATTAACACATATCAAATATTGCAAAGCATAAACATATACTGACTAAAATCGTATGTGTTCAAATAGTGTGTTTGCTGTTTTAAAAAATGTATTATAAAAACATCTGCATCCCTTATGCACTCTTAACTATTTACCACTTCAGAAGCACATTGATCCTTTATCAAGAAAAGCCACTTAATTATCTAAACAATATTTTTGACATTTTTTTTTAAATTTTTCTAAAATCGCACAATTCATTTGCTGTACAGAACTGCATAAATTGATTTCAATATACCGATGCCTCTTAGCAATGAAAGCTGTGCTGGTTTTGACTTGAATGACAAATACCATGTCATTTTTTATTGATCAATTATTTTCATTATAACAATTAAATTGATGATATCAATAACGAATTACCTAAATTAAATATTAATAAAATAAAATATTTAAATATTGCGGTCCATCCATTTTGTTTAAAATTGAACATGGAAAAATAAGACGATAGGTTGTTTAAAATGTTAGAATGTTTTATGACTTTGGTAAGAATCATGATTTAAATATTTTATCAATATCAAACATTAAACTCTTTAAAAAATTATGTCTTACTATGTTTTGTAAACTTGTTAATAGAAATTGTCATCTTTTAGGTTACAAAACCGATTCCCAGAAGTGGAGTATAGAAAATATAAAACAAACTGCAGGAATATAAGTTTCCAGATGACCGATAACAGTTTTTCATTTCTCATTATGTCATTTGCAGATTGCCGTTAGGTTGGTAACAATTGTGTTAAATATATCTTTTAAATGTCGTTCTCAGATATAAATCTGATTAAACTGTGGAAAGAGAAAGATAGCTCCTGCAGGAAGTTGCGGTTTTTCATTTATTAAAATGCTTTTACTTTTGAAATGGTGTTTTGGAATAAATATGAAAACACTCTCACCATGTGGCCACATTGGCCCGCTCTAGGCCCATAGCCAATGAATTTTACGAATTCGGTAATTTATTAGGACTTCATGGACATCAATACCATGTTTTATATAGCAGAAGAGAAGATTTTTTAAAGATTTAATATATTTTTACTATCTGGTCGAATTGGTCCCACCATAGGGCCACGAGTGTCAAAATTTAGATAGAGGTGATCAAGATCAGACCGAAAACGTAAACGAGGAGGTCAAACTGATGACTATACCCATGGTGCCAGGCATTCACTAAACTCATAGCTATACCCTTAGTTCCAGGCATTCATTAACTTATAGCTATACCCATAGTGTCAGGCTTTCACTTAACTCATAGCTATACCCTTAATATCTTGCATTCACTAAACTCAAAGTTCTACACATAGTGCTAGGCATTCACTAAACTTACAGCTATATCCATTGTGCCAGGCATTCACTATCTCATAGCTTTATCCAGGTTGCATGGCATTCACTAAACTCATAGCTTTATTGATAGTGCCAGGCATTTACTAAACTTACAGCTATACCCATGATATCAGGCATTCACTAAACTCATAGCTATACTCACAGTGCCAGGCTTTCACTAAATAGCTATACCCATAGTACCAGGCATTCACTAAACTCATAGCTGTTCCCATAGTGTCAGGCATTCACTTAACTCATAGCTTTACCCATAGTACCAAGCATTCACTAAACTCATTGCTATACCCATAGTACCAGGCATTAATTAACTCATAGCTATACCCATATTGCCAGGCATTCACTAAACTCATAGCTATACCCATAGTGTTAGGCATTCACTAAACTTACAGCTATACCGATAGTGTCAGGCATTCAGTGTCAGGCATTCACTTAACTCATAGTTATACCCATAGTGCCAAGCATTCACTAAACTCTTAGCTATACCCATGGTGCCAGGCATTCACTAAACTTACAGCAATACCCATAATATCAGGCATTCACTAAACTCATAGCTATACCCATAGTACCAGGCATCCACTAAAATCATAGCTATACCCATAGTACCAGGCATCCACTTAACTCATAGCTATACCCATATTGCCAGGCATTCACTAAACTCATAGCTTTACTCATAGTGCCAGGCATTCACTTAACTCTTAGCTATACCCATAGAGTCAGGCAACTCTAAACTTACAGCTATACCAATAGTGTCAGGCATTCACTTAACTTACAGCTATACAGCAAAACTCGTTTATAACGAATTCAAGGGACCATAGAAAAAACTTCGTTATAGCCGTAATTCGCAATACGTTTATAACGAATTCGTAAAAAATATTATAGCGAATTCGTTATAAAATGATAAAGGGTTTTTCAGGCTAACAGTTTTCTAAACTATCGTAAGTTATAAAATTAGTATTACCTTCATTTACAAAAAATGTCAATATAACCATTTCATTTCAATTTTTAAAAAAATTCCGTATACTTTTTGAATTTGAGTATTTTATATATGCATCTTAAAATTGCATGTTTCTTCAATGAAATTTGAAATGGAAAAAATTCGTTATAAAAATGATAAAATACGTTAAAATTTTGCCAGCGGGGGTCTCAAAAGTACTTCGTTATAGCCGTAAATTCGTTATAGCCGTGTTCGTAATATGCATCAATTTTCTATAGGTTTATATAAGAAATTTGCCGGGACATGAAAAATAATTCGTTATAGCCGTAAATTCGCTAAATCCGTGTTCGTTATATTCGAGTTTTGCAGTACCTATAGTGCCAGGCATTTTGAAAATTTTACTGAACATACTAAAAAGTCATTACAGAGGTGAAATGAAACAAGTTGTTGTCCTTTTTAAAAGGACTGCAATACGTGGACCATATGCATACGTGAAAGCCTAAAGATTATCACAAATTCCACCGACTCCAGCCCCATGCTTTTAACCACTAAATTTGTACGTTGTATTACGTGTATGTAGAGCCCTGAAGGACTGCAAACGATAGCATTGTCTAGCCGCCTAACTTAAAGTCATTTTTTGAAAATTGTCTAATTAAAGTTAATTTTTTTACAATAATGTAAACATTTATTTATATTTTCATTAGATATAAATGATTTGGTCAAACAAAGAGAGATAACTTTGTATTTTGGGTTAAAATAGTTCATTTCATAATAGAAAATAACTGAAAACGGAAATGATTTTAAAACATCTTTCCCCCCCGTGATACAAAAATTCCTTTTAAGGGGTTTTAATTATTGTTATTTAGCATATTATTACCAAAGGCTTTCTTGTTTCACAGGGGGGGGGGGGGGGGGGGGAACATATGTCTACAGACTGAAATACATTCAAAACAAAATTTTTGTTTTGTAAATTTTCGAAAACTAATTAACAGATATGAATTAAAGTGAAATTGTGTTTTAATATATATCGTAAATATGTTATTATTAAGTTTTTCTGCACATATTGGCCGCTTAATAGTATTTTCCTCACGCATAGAGACCGATTTCAATGAATTTTTTTTAGACCCGGCGTTAGCAAAACTTTTGTTTAAAAATAAATTATTTGATTAAAAATTTTATTTTGATATAAATTGATAAGGATTTGATTATACTTTTTAGTAGAAAACTTAGTTTTTTTAAATATCTGACAGAAATTCCGAAATATTTGGATGTGAAATGTAGGCGGGAAACGGGCGTTAGCGTTCGCAGTTCCTTTTATCTCGGAGTTTAAAGGGTTCATACTTCTAAAATCATGATGATCTATATTCATGAAAATTGTATGTATAGTATCATAGATATATAAAAAGTGTAGATAAAATATACAAACTTATCAATAAATTTATATATGCACTGATTTGATAGCATAATTTTTAAAATTTAATTGCAAGATAATAGCTCTAATAATATTCCGTCCTTGAGTGTTATACATATTACAATCCACTAACACTACTTGTACTGGATTCCGAAGCTTCACAACGCAGCACTGTTAAAGTTGACGTTGAAAATATCAGCGGATTTAAACAAACATAAAACGATGCATCTATTATTACAAAATATTTGTGTAAATAATATTATCATGATATAAATCAATGCTTCTTTGTATGATATGATTTAGTGATATGTGGTACATGAAAGAGTTGTAAATAATCCATTCATCTAATACCAAATTAATGAAGACAAATCGACAATAAATGAGTTTTTCATTTTTAAAGAAGTAAGATCCACTCCTTAGATATTTTGCCTCACTACATGAAAGCATATGTTTCTGTCATAATATTAAACAAACAGACATCATAATGATTATGTATTTCTTTTGATATTTAATACACCTTGATAGGACATAACTTTAAACAAAAATTATTCCAACGTAATGTCATGTCCTCAATGTGGTTTACCTCCATGCTTTTTTCCTGGATCTGAAATAAACAAAATAAGTCATTACTCATTGTATAAAGATTCCATTGAAGTACGCTACAGATTTAATTAAGTAAATTTAGCTCCTATGAATTCATTTCACTTGGTTTTTTTTTAACTATGCTGAGATGAATTAATCCATACCGGACAACAGAAATAACAACGCTGTTATACCCCCCCCCCTCCAAAGGAGAAGAGATATACTTTTTTTAATACTTTTGTACCTGCCTGTCCGTAACAGTTTTCTGTCGTGTTTTCCTAAAATAAAAATTACAATGCATGAGTTTTTAATACACTCGTTGTTTATATGAACAATATGGTAAGATTATTTCTGTTTTTTAATTTCTGCAGTAAAAATGGTGGGATTTATAAGAATAAAAAATTCGATGTCAACTTCACTTTAAACTTCGACCCACTCGCATCAGATCGAAGGTATAACTAGTTTCATTTGCTTACTAGTATCTTGTTTAATATTTTGCGATAGTAGCAAATCAAGTTCAATTTAAATCTGGTAAATTTAGAATGTCTTACAGTCCCCTTCCCACACTCCCATTTACTCATCTAACTTTCTTTGTCTATCCTCTTCATAAACCCTAATCTCATTTTACGTATATATACGATAATGTTCCACAAGCTTATGAAATATTATTCAATTATATATATATATATATATATATATATATATATATATATATATATATATATATATATATATATATATATATATATATATAGGCATGCCTTTTGGTTTACATACTTTTTCTTCTACTATATTCTGTTTAGAACAAAATACTGAAAGCTGTAATTAAGTACTTAATTTGTGTTTATATGTGCTTTGACAGTGATATAAGTAAAAAATATATATATATAAAAAATGTCCTACAACTACTGACTCGTTTTGCAGCGCTGTTCGCATTGTCTTTTTGTCTTATAGTTGTTTCCATTTCCCCCAGATCCACCGTAGTTAAAGGTTTCGCATTGTTTGGTTTGTTCGTTGTACCACCATCTTCGGATTGCTGCTCTACAGAGTCCTACCTCTTTTGGTTCGTAACACGTGTTGGGTTTTCCTGAAACAAATATTATGCAGAAAACATATGAACAAAGGATTCATTTTTATTAAATATATGGATATGAAATTGATAAGTTATAATGTCAAGAACAATTCTTAAACTTAAATTCTAAAAACATTTTGGTTTCAATATTAATTGCTAATTTAAGTCAAAATGATGTTGATTTGTCTTTATTTTTTTGTGGTAAGAACAAGAATTCATTTTTATTCCTTCAAGATAAAAATCAAAAAAGAAACCTATATAATCTAGGATCATTAATAAAATAACAGAAAACAAGGAATCTATAGTTTTTATTATGTGTGTTTTGTAGGTCGTACGTTATGACATTTTTCTCTTATAAAATGGATTTATATGCTTTAAATTCGTATCTGGTGATACAGAACTCGATTTGACATTCGAAGGATTTGATAAAGTTTCGGTTTAAAAGTATAAATTTAAAGTCTTACTGAAATCAAACATCAACATGTATGTCATCATTAGATTTTATTTAATTTTACATATGTTATACAGATTTTCAGGATTCATTTTTTGTTGCAACATAGTCAATGGTTTAAGCATATTTTTAATCTTATCATACCGAAAATAAACTGAAATGAATATGTAACACATTTGTACCATGTAAGGATTGTATTTAACCATTACATGTAATAGGTGTAAAAATAAGTCCCCACTATTTTTGTGACATGACAAAAAATGAAAAAAGGGCCCAAAGAAATCAAAAATACTTGATTTAATAATAACATTTACCTGGTTTTCTTGGTTTTAGGGCTGATTTGTAGTTCTATAGTTATATCGTATGCCTGGTTAATGGACTGTTGTGTAGTTATTTAGTGATAGCATTTACCTGGTCTATGGGCTGTAGTGTAGCTATTTAGTGATAAAATTTACCTGGTCTGCCTGGTTTAAGGACTGGGTTCACACACCTCCGTCGACACCCACACCCCTGGTCACAGCACTTTTGTCCTAAAATGCATGTTTGCGAGTTTGTAAACTTACCCTACTCTTAATTAAGACTTCTTTATGGTCGTGATCATTTGTAGAATAATTAAATCTGCCTTAAAAGAAGAGCTACATATATAGATATAAAAGTTTTCATATTTTAAAGCTAAACCATCGGAATGTTTCTTTACATAATAAACGGTTATAGATTGAAAAACAGTTTCTAAACATTTAATTAGAAATGATGGTTTAAATGTTGACTACCCAGCCTCTCTAATAAAGAAAAAGATGATGCATGCATGTTTAAAGCAAATCATCTATACGAACGGTGACATACAGTGAGGAAATGTAAATCACCAATTGTTTCTTCGTCAAACGTATCGATTTTCTGATGTCAACAGTTGTAACGTTCAGAAATAAAGTGTTGGAAGTTTACCTTAAAATTGTCGACCAACAGCAGATTATTAATGATCTTTTTTTTTAAATAAGATTTAATTGATGAGAAGTGATAAAGATTAGAAATATTTTGTTTATCTTTTCCTACAACGGAATATATAAACGTCTAAACAGAACTTACCGCCTGGACAGTCACTGTCGACGTTACAGCGGTTTAACTCAGGTCTACAATCGCACGTAGTGATTATTTTAGACGCCGGACACACAAATGGCATTGGTGGTCCTGGAGGAGGAGGAGGAGGAGGAGGAGGAGGAGGTCGTCGAACAGCGCAGGCCTGAAAAAAAAATAGTCAATCTTTGTTAACTCCAACTAGATAGAACTGTTTAATAACTTCGAGATATCCCAGTATTCGAGATATCGAGGGTAAAATACTGGCGTCGATATTTATGCCCCGCTTCGAAGAAAGGAGGGCCTTTTGCTTTGCTTTGCTGCTGTCCGTCTGACTGTAATTAAATAAAATTTAGGATGCATATTTATCATAATATCTAGGTCAAATTCGATTTTGGGTACGACCGAGCAATTTTCAACAGAGTTATGCCCCTTGGACTCAGTAAAATTCCACTTATTTGCAGTTTCCGTTCATTTTGTTTGCAGAGGTTGTACGAATTGAAATGAAATTTGGTATACAGATTTATTATGATAACATCTAGGTTTTGCAAAATTGGGGACGATCAAGTATTTTTCGACAGAGTTATGCCCACTTGGACTTAGTTAAATTCCTCTCATTGGCAGTTTCCGTTTATTTTCGAGATTGCACGTATTAAAAATGAAATTTGGTACACAGATTTATCATATTATTATCTAGATTAATTTCGATTTAGGATACATTCGAACAATTTTCGACAAAGTTAGGCCCTTTTGACCTAGAAAACTTTCAATTATTTGCAGTTTTAGTTCATTTTATTCGTGGTTATTTCCAAGGGATGGGGCATAAGTGTTTCACAAATATCTCTTGTTACAATTATATTCTAGCTTGATAATATTTTTAAACATTTTTTGAACGTATTCCAAGTTTTCACTTAAAATCATTGCATTGAATATAATGAACTCTTAAAAGTCATAATGTAGTTAAACGTTAAACAGAAAGTAAATATCAAAAGTTGCAAACCAGAAAAACCGATATCTAATCCTGGTTTTAAAGTCAATTCAGTTTATTTTAAAATATAAAAACATAATTTATATTTATATTCTAATTTAAAAAAAATCAGTTACTTACGCTGACGATAAAACACAAAACTAATAGTTTTACTCCCATTTTTCAGCTCTTTTCCAACTGTTGTGGAAGTATGGTAAATATCCGCTTATATAAAGGGATTCTACAAATTTCCTTTCAAAAAACCTGTTACATATATAATTTATTAAGTTGACATTTGGTAACAACCCTATCAATTTCAAATAAAACATTCCTAGAAGCGTCAGATTTAGTAGTAGATCAAGGATATATTATAATCTATGGTATCAATATGACGCATGACTTTTGACACACTTGTCCATTAGGGTCATTGCAATATTTACAAACCGTGTTATAAAATGGACTCCGCACTTTACTTGTTGACCTCGTTCTTAAAAACAGGATTTACTGTACCAAAAACCAGAGGCGTTGTTAAAGGATGGCTTACATCAACGCCCCTGATAATGAGATTTGGTTATTCCCCTTCCATGTGGCTGTCATTTATTTAGATATGTTGCTTTGCATTTTTAAACATAGGGGCACTAGAGTTACTGTGAGCAAGCTCACAAGTGATACCCCCGCTAAGGAAAAAATCATAACGCGTGTATTTTTGCTATTATAGAAAATATTGGATGAATCTATTTCACTGACCATTTTCTATAAATAACAACTGCTCTATTTTTTTTAAAACTGTTAATGCTAATAGGAGTAAACAAACCAATTTCTATCCTTTAATTCCATTTTATTTTAAGTTAACTGTTAATGCATGAGGACATTTGCATTCTTCCTTTAACAACCATGACTCAAATCAAATTCGAATCGAACAAAATCCACATGTCAAGCAGCCATTTAATATTTAAACATTTTGAATTATTGTTATACTGAGCCCGATTTTTCGCGAATTTTTTTTTCCGCACATTTTTTTTTCCCAAATAAAAATTTCATTGGGGCAGGCCATTTTCAGAGAGACGGGGATGAAAATCTTAAAATAATTTTATGTGGCCTGAGAAGAGCAAGCTTTGTGTCAAATTTTAGCTTCTAATATTTCCATTAATACAAGAAATGACACAGACAAAATTTAGCATTTTCGAAACAATGACCTTGAACTTCCTCCATTGACCTTGGCTCAAGGTCAAGACACACCCTTACGTCATAAGCAATATTTTTGTGAAGTAAGAACATTCAATGCTTCTCCATAAGGAAGATATGGACCGGACACAAATTTTGCATTTTTTCTGCCAGTGACCTTGACCTTGCCCGAATGACCTTGGGTCAAGGTCATGACACACCCTTAGGTCATAAGCAATCTTTGTGTGAAGTAAGAACTTCCAATGTCAATGTTTCTCTATAAGAAAGATATGGACCGGACACGAATTTTGCATTTTTTCTGCCAGTGACCTTGACCGAATGACCTTGGGTCAAGGTCATGACACATCCTTATGTCATAAGCAATCTTTGTGTGAAGTAAGAACTTCCAATGTTTCTCCATAAGAAAGATATGGACCGGACACGATTGCGCAGACAGACGGACGGACGGACAAGGTGATTTCTATATACCCCCAACCCCCCCCCCCAACTTTGTTTGCGGGGGAATAATAAAGGTGTTTGATCTTCTACTACCAACGATCGGGAAGTGAAGGTCTTGTTTCATAAAATTATTTAATTTTACTAATGTCACATATATCATACAATATTGTTTACTGATAAAGATAATACACATGTATATATTACTTGTCACAAAAAATACAACTGCACTCAAAGAAAATGTACCTGTTCGTCATTTTTCACTTTTAAAACTATAGCATTTTTTCAGATTTATTTTGGAGGTTTTGCCTTTGACCTGCTTATAAATCGGGCTACTTTTTTGTAAGAATATCGGCCTACAGATTTATACTAATATTACGATATTTTTTCCCATCAATATCGCGACTTTTAAAAACATTTTCACTAAGATAAATAACTTTGATTCTTTTAATACAAATGGAATTCTCTAACGGCGTTGTTCTAGAAGAGGAGCTTTGTATGCAGCTCGGATAACAGGATGTCATCATAGAATTCGTCATCGCTATCACTATTGGCAACTTCCTCCGGAACCATGGTTTGGAATTCACTATCGGCAGATTAAGAAGGTCCTGACACCAAATCACTGTAAAAAGCGTCCTCCTCGGATTCGCCGTTGTTGTTGCTGATTCCGCACTTCTTGAACGAATGGCATATAATATCTGTGGCACTGAGTCCCAGTCTTCTCTTGTATATCCGACGATTACATTGTAGCTGGGCCTTCTCAGATTTTCTCCCGCCGTAATTCCTTCTCTCCGTTGATCATCCATTCGGTCCATAGCTCCCGCATCTTTGTCTTTAATGGCATAGTCAGGGACACGCCGAGTGCCTGTAAAACTAAAGTGAGTGCAACTATCGGAAATCACCTCCTTCGTCTATTACAGAGTTCTTTTTTACTTTATACCCTAAATGTCCTCGAAACATGTCCCACACAAGTTAACTCTTTCTGTAATCAGGGCGTTGGGAAGGGTCGACCACACTTTACAAAAATCTCCGTTCCCTTTTTATTCACATGTAGTAACACTCCGGCTTGGAGGTTCTTTGTTGGCATAGTCTTCCTTTTAAACACAACAAAAGGCTTTAATTTAGTACCGTAGGCCAAGCAAATTCACATAATTTCTTTGCCCCTGTTTTTTTACTGACTTTTTACCTTTTATAACGAACTGTCTGGTTCGGTGATAGGTCTAAGAAAATTGGCGTTTCGTCCATGTTTCCGATGGATGGCGGGGGGGGGGGGGGGGTCATGGAGTCTAAATTAATAGGAAACGATGGAAACTGTTTTCTTCTCGATGTCGGTTGGAAGCTTTTTGGCGAGGCCATGTCAATTCATGAAGCGGTGGCGTCACCCAGTCAATGTCATGACGGCCTTGGGGGGATAGCCTTGGCTTTTTTTCACTTTCCATAGAGCTTGTACTCTGATGGCAACACCATGTTTCCTGCTGACGCATTTCTGTAATCTTGAAATTGAACAGGTGTTTCTCAAGGGCCTAAGGTGAGGAGCTCCATGTCCTTGTTTCGCTAAACTCTGATCAGCTTCTCGTTGACTCCATATTATCTTTATGCAGCAGCATCGCTATGTTGTTCCATATACAACCAAACTTCATGCAATATCAGTTTCAAAACTTCTGCAAATGTGATATGCTCTGTCAAATACTGTGTGTGTTATCTCGGAACATGGAGCCAACGTGCAATATTGGTGCAATAAACTTTATTTCTTCTTCGGGCGTCCACGTCTGTGTTTGACATCTTAACACTTGTATTAGACTAACACAATTGTAAGTTCAAATACCCATAAAACCACTGTAGAAAAAAAT
This sequence comes from Magallana angulata, assembly GCF_025612915.1. NCBI lineage: Eukaryota > Metazoa > Mollusca > Bivalvia > Ostreida > Ostreidae > Magallana > Magallana angulata. The sequence continues at coordinate 6,985,876 of NC_069112.1, read as the reverse complement.
ATCCAATCATTATATATAGTCTCTTGATGAGAAAGAAAATGCAATATTGAAACATGCAGTAGCTATGTACGGATTTATCGATTTAAGAAAATACCTGTTTCTAACCAGTAAACACAAGAAGGGGAAAAGATCAAAAAGCCACAATTGTATTAACAAATTCAGGAAATATACCATGTTTTTTCATCTGAACAGGTAGAAAACACGCTAAACATCGCTAAGTTACTCGATGAAAATATATAATGTATTAAGAGATTAACACATATCAAATATTGCAAAGCATAAACATATACTGACTAAAATCGTATGTGTTCAAATAGTGTGTTTGCTGTTTTAAAAAATGCATTATAAAACATCTGCATCCCTTATGCACTCTTAACTATTTACCACTTCAGAAGCACATTGATCCTTTATCAAGAAAAGCCACTTAATTATCTAAACAATATTTTTGACATTTTTTTTAATTTTTCTAAAATCGCACAATTCATTTGCTGTACAGAACTGCATAAATTGATTTCAATATACCGATGCCTCTTAGCAATGAAAGCTGTGCTGGTTTTGACTTGAATGACAAATACCATGTCATTTTTTATTTATCAATTATTTTGATTATAACAATAATATTGTTGATATCAATAACGAATTACCTAAATTAAATATTAATAAAATAAAATATTTAAATATTGCGGTCCATCCATTTTGTTTAAAATTGAACATGGAAAAATAAGACGATAGGTTGTTTAAAATGTTGATAGAATGTTTTATGACTTTTGTAAGAATCATCATTTAAATATTTTATCAATATCAAACAATAAACTCTTTAAAAAATGATGTCTTACTATGTTTTGTAAACTTGTTAATAGAAATTGTCATCTTTTAGGTTACAAAACCGATTCCCAGAAGTGGAGTATAGAAAATATAAAACAAACTGCAGGAATATAAGTTTCCAGATAACAGTTTTTCATTTCTCATTATGTCATTTGCAGATTGCCGTTAGGTTGGTAACAATTGTTTTAAATATATCTTTTAAATGTCGTTCTCAGATATAAATCTGATTAAACTGTGGAAAGAGAAAGATAGCACATGGAAGGAAGTTGCGGTTTTTCATTTATTAAAATGCTTTTACTTTTGAAATGGTGTTTTGGAATAAATATGAAAACACTCTCACCATGTGGCCACATTGGCCCGCTCTAGGCCCATAGCCAATGAATTTTACGAATTCGGTAATTTATTAGGACTTCATGGACATCAATACCATGTTTTATATAGCAGAAGAGAAGATTTTTTAAAGATTTAATATATTTTTACTATCTGGTCGAACTGGTCCCACCATAGGGCCACGAGTGTCAAAATTTAGATAGAGGTGATCAAGATCAGACCGAAAACGTAAACGAGGAGGTCAAACTGATGACTATATCCATGGTGCCAGGCATTCACTAAACTCATAGCTATACCCTTAGTTCCAGGCATTCACTAAACTTATAGCTATACCCATAGTGTCAGGCTTTCACTTAACTCATAGCTATACCCTTAATATCTTGCATTCACTAAACTCAAAGTTCTACACATAGTGCTAGGCATTCACTAAACTTACAGCTATATCCATAGTGCCAGGCATTCACTAACTCATAGCTTTATCCATGTTGCATGGCATTCACTAAACTCATAGCTTTATTGATAGTGCCAGGCATTTACTAAACTTACAGCTATACCCATGATATCAGGCATTCACTAAACTCATAGCTATACTCATAGTGCCAGGCTTTCACTAAATAGCTATACCCATAGTACCAGGCATTCACTAAACTCATAGCTGTTCCCATAGTGTCAGGCATTCACTTAACTCATAGCTTTACCCATAGTACCAAGCATTCACTAAACTCATAACTATACCCATAGTACCAGGCATTAATTAACTCATAGCTATACCCATATTGCCAGGCATTCACTAAACTCATAGCTATACCCATAGTGTTAGGCATTTACTAAACTTACAGCTATACCGATAGTGTCAGGCATTCAGTGTCAGGCATTCACTTAACTCATAGTGCCAAGCATTCACTAAACTCTTAGCTATACCCATGGTGCCAGGCATTCACTAAACTTACAGCAATACCCATAATATCAGGCATTCACTAAACTCATAGCTATACCCATAGTACCAGGCATTCACTAAAATCATAGCTATACCCATAGTACCAGGCATCCACTTAACTCATAGCTATACCCATATTGCCAGGCATTCACTAAACTCATAGCTTTACTCATAGTGCCAGGCATTCACTTAACTCTTAGCTATACCCATAGAGTCAGGCAACTCTAAACTTACAGCTATACCAATAGTGTCAGGCATTCACTTAACTTACAGCTATACAGCAAAACTCGTTTATAACGAATTCAAGGGACCATAAAAAATTCTTCGTTATAGCCGTAATTCGCAATACGTTTATAACGAATTCGTAAAAAATATTATAGCGAATTCGTTATAAAATAATGAAGGGTTTTTCAGGCTAACAGTTTTCTAAACTATCGTAGGTTATGAAATTAGTATTACCGTCATTTACAAAAAATGTCAATATAACCATTTCATTTCAATTTTTAAAAAAATTCCGTATACTTTTTGAATTTGAGTATTTTATATATGCATCTTAAAATTGCATGTTTCTTCAATGAAATTTGTAATGGAAAAAATTCGTTATAAAAATGATAAAATACGTTAAAATTTTGCCAGCGGGGGTCTCAAAAGTACTTCGTTATAGCCGTAAATTCGTTATAGCCGTGTTCGTAATATGCATCAATTTTCTATAGGTTTATATAAGAAATTTGCCGGGACATGAAAAATAATTCGTTATAGCCGTAAATTCGCTAAATCCGTGTTCGTTATATTCGAGTTTTGCAGTACCTATAGTGCCAGGCATTTTGAAAATTTTACTGAACATACTAAAAAGTCATTACAGAGGTGAAATGGAACAAGTTGTTGTTCTTTTTTAAAAGGACTGCAATACGTGGACCATATGCATACGTGAAAGCCTTAAAGATTATCACAAATTCCACCGATTCCAGCCCCATGCTTTTAACTACTAAATTTGTACGTTGTATTACGTGTATGTAGAGCCCTGAAGGACTGCGAACGATAGCATTGTCTAGCCGCCTAACTTAAAGTCATTTTTTGAAAATTGTCTAATTAAAGTTAATTTTTTTTACAATAATGTAAACATTTATTTATATTTTCATTAGATATAAATGATTTGGTCAAACAAAGAGAGATAACTTTGTATTTTGGGTTAAAATAGTTCATTTCATAATAGAAAATAACGGAAAACGGAAATGATTTTAAAGCATCTTTCCCCCCCCCCCCCCGTGAAACAAAAATTCCTTTTGAGTGGTTTTAATTATTGTTATTTAGCATATTATTACCAAAGGCTTTGTTGTTTCACGGGGGGGGGGGGGGGGGGGGGGGAGGGGGGAACATATGTCTACAGACTGAAATACATTCAAAACAAAATTTTTGTTTTGTAAATTTTCGAAAACTAATTAACAGATATGAATTAAAGTGAAATTGTGTTTTAATATATATCGTAAATATGTTATTATTAAGTTTTTCTGCACATATTGGCCGCGTAATAATATTTTCCTCACGCATAGAGACCGATTTCAATGAATTTTTTTCAGACCCGGCGTTAGCAAAACTTTTGTTTAAAAATAAATTATTTGATTAAAAATTTTATTTTGATAAAAATTGATAAGGATTTGATTATACTTTTTAGTAGAAAACTTAGTTTTTTTAAATATCTGACAGAAATTCCGAAATATTTGGATGTAAAATGTAGGCGGGAAACGGGCGTTAGCGTTCGCAGTTCTTTTTATCTCGGAGTTTAAAGGGTTCATACTTCTAAAATAATGATGAGCTATATTAATGAAAATTGTATGTATAGTATCATAGATATATAAAAAGTGTAGATAAAATATACAAACTTATCAATAAATTTATATATGCACTGATTTGATAGCATAATTTTTAAAATTTTATTGCAAGATAATAGCTCTAATAATATTCCGTCCTTGAGTGTTATACATATTACAATCCACTAACACTACTTGTACTGGATTCCGAAGCTTCACAACGCAGCACTGTTAAATTGACTTTGAAAATATCAGCGGATTTAAACAAACATAAAACGATGCATCTATTATTACAAAATATTTGTGTAAATAATATTATCATGATATAAATCAATGCTTCTTTGTATGATATGATTTAGTGATATGTTGTACATGAATGAGTTGTAAATAATCCCTTCATCTAATACCAAATTAATAAAGACAAATCGACAATAAATGAGTTTTTCATTTTTAAAGAAGTAAGATCAACTCCTTAGATATTTTGCCTCACTACATGAAAGCATATGTTTCTGTCATAATATTAAACAAACAGACATCATAATGATTATGTATTTCTTTTGATATTTAATACACCTTGATAGGACATAACTTTAAACAAAAATTATTCCAACGTAATGTCATGTCCTCAATGTGGTTTACCTCCATGCTTTTTTCCTGGCCGATCTGAAATAAACAAAATAAGTCATTACTCATTGTATAAAGATTCCATTGAAGTACGCTACAGATTTAATTAAGTAAATTTAGCTCCTATGAATTCATTTCACTTGGTTTTTTTTAACTATTCTGAGATGAATTAATCCATACCGGACAACAGAAATAACAACGCTGTTATACCCCCCCCCCTCCAAAGGAGAAGAGATATACTTGTTTTTTTTTATACTTTTGTACCTGCCTGTCCGTAACAGTTTTCTGTCGTGTTCTCCTAAAATAAAAATTACAATGCATGAGTTTTTAATACACTCGTTGTTTATATGAACAATATGGTAAGATTATTTCTGTTTTTTAATTTCTGCAGTAAAAAATGGTGGGATTTATAAGAATAAAAAATTCGATGTCAACTTCACTTTAAACTTCGACCCACTCGCATCAGATCGAAGGTATAACTAGTTTCACATGCTTACTAGTATCTTGTTTAATATTTTGCGATAGTAGCAAATCAAGTTCAATTTAAATCTGGTAAATATAAGAATGTCTTACAGTCCCCTTCCCATAACTTTCTTTGTCTATCCTCTTCATAAACCCTAATCTCATTTTACGTATATATACGATAATGTTCCACATGCTTATGTAATATTATGCAATTTTATATATATATATATATATATATATATATATATATATATATATATATATATATATATATATATATATATATATATATATAGAGGCATGCCTTTTGGTTTACATACTTTTTCTTCTACTATATTCTGTTTAGAACAAAATACTGAAAGCTGTAATTTAGTACTTAATTTTAATATTTACATTCCAAATAATGTTTGCATGTTAAGTGTGTGAAAAGACACTGCAGTTAAAAGACCGTAACACACACAGGGTACTCAAAGGTTAGAATGACTAGTTTTATTATGACGTCACAAACGTTGAACGCTGTAAAATGCAACGTCACAAGCGAGAATCAAAGTTCACGCTTGTGGCTGTTACAGTGGCTCTTCCATTAATTTGAACTTACCCTTAGGATAAAACAGAAATTTTGTCGTATAAATCACATTTGCATGCAAGGCAAGAAGTTAAAAAATGTAAATATAAGCATTAAATCATTATTTTTTGAAAGATATAGTCTCATAACTGCAGCGGTGTGTGCATACAAATTTTCATAACGCGCTAGCGCGCGTTATTCAATTTGTATGCACACACCGCTGCAGTTATGAGACTATATCTTTCAAAAAATAATGATTCAATGCTTAAATAAAGGCATGCCTTTTGGTTAACATACTTTTTTGTTCTATTATATTCTGTTTAAAACAAAATACTGAAAGCTGGAATAAAGTAATTAATGTGTGTTTATATGTGCTTTGACAGTGATATAATTAAAAACATATATATTAAAAAAATGTCTAACAACTACTGTTTTGTTTTGCAGCGCTGTTCGCACTGTCTTTTTGTCTTATAGTTGTTTCCATTTCCCCCACATCCACCATAGATAAATGTTTCGCATTGTTTGGTTTGTCTGTTGTACCATCATCTTCGGAATGCTGCTCTACAGAGTCCTACCTCTTTTGGTTCGTAACACGTGTTGGGTTTTCCTGAAACAAAGATTATGCAGAAAACATTAGAACAAAAGGATTCATTTTATTAAATATACGGATATGAAATTGATACGCTATTATGTAAGACCAATTTTTTTTTAAATCTGTAAATACTTTGGTTTCAATATTAATTGCTAATTTAAGTCAAAATGATGTTAATTTGTCTTTATTGTTTTGGTAAGAACAATAATTCTTTTTTATTCCTTCAAGATAAAAATCTAAAGAGAAACCTATCTAATCTAGGATCATTAATACTATAACAGAAAACAAGGAGCCTACACTTTTTATTATGTGTGTTTTGTAGGTCGTACGTTATAACATTATCTTATCCTACAAAAATGAATTGAAATGAATATGTAACATATTTGTACCATGTAAGGATTGTATTTAACCATTCGATGTAATAGGTGTAAAAATAAGTCCCAACTATTTTTATGACATGACAAAAAATGAAAAAGGGCCCAAAGAAATCAAATATACTTGATTTAGTGATAACATTTACCTGGTTTTCTTGGGTTTAGGACTGATTTGTAGTTTTATAGTTATAACTTAAGCTTGGTTTATGGACTGTTGTATAGTTATTTAGTGATATCATTTACCTGGTCTATGGACTGTAGTGTATTTGAGTTAGTGATAACTTTTACATGCTTTATGGGCTGTAGTGTAGTTATTTAGTGATAACATTTACCTGATCTATGGACTGTAGTTTAGTTGAGTTAGTGATAACATTTCCATGGTTTATGGACTGTTGTATAGGTATTAAGTGATAGCATTTACCTGGTCTATGGGCTGTAGTGTTGCTGTTTAGTGGATAGGACTAGTGGACAAGAAGTGTTCTTGGGAACGTTTGGCAACATATAGAATATAATATACAACACAATTGTGTTTGCAAACTGAACATTATGATTTATGAATAAGATCATTTAGCTGACTATTATTTAGAATTTATAGAAGTAATTGTTAAGAAGGGAATTTAATTTTTGGGGTTTAGGTGTAAGCATTTAGTTTTTGAACGAGAGTGAGTGTGTGAGTGAGGGTGAAAGTGAGTGAGAATTTGTTAATATTTTCTTTTGATTTATTTTCTTGTAAATAAATTCATTATTTGAAACTGTCTTGAGTGTTATTTGGAGATCGCATGGCTCAACCACGTTACAAATGGACTGTTGTGTAGATATTTAGTGATGACATTTAGCTGGTTTGCCTGTATGATGTCCTGCAGTTTAGTCAAGTTTGTGATAAAATTTACCTGGTTTATGGACTGTAGTGTAGTTGGGTTAGTGATAACATTTACCTGGTTAATGGACTGTTGTATAGGTATTTAGTGATAGCATTTACCTGGTCAATGGACTGTAGTGTAGTTGAGTCAGTGATAACTTTTACATGCTTTATGGGCTGTAGTGTAGTTATTTAGTGATAACATTTACCTGGTCTATGGGCTGTAGTGTAGTTTTTTAGTGCTTAAATTTACCTGGTCTGCCTGGTTTAAGGACTAGATTCACACACCTCCGTCGACACCCACACCCCTGGTCACAGCACTTTTGTCCTAAAATGCATGTTTGCGAGTTTGTAAACTTACCCTACTCTTAATTAAGACTTCTTTATGGTCGTGATCATTTGTAGAATAAATGAATCTGCCTTAAAAGAAGAGCTACATAGATATAAAAGTTTTCAAATTTTAAAGCTAAAACATCGGAATGTTTCTTTGCATAATAAGCGATTAGATTGAATAACAGTTTCTAAACATTTAATTAGATATGATGGTTAAAATGTTGACTACCCAGCCTCTCTAATAAAGAAAAAGATGATGCATGCATTTTAAAAGCAAATTGTCTATACGAACGGTGATACACAGTGAGGAAATGTAAATCACAAATTGTTTCTCCGTCAAACGTATCGATTTTCTGATGTCAACAGTTGTAACGTTCACAAATGAGTTGTTGGAAGTTTACTTTGAAATTGTTGACCAGCAGCTGATTGTTAATTATCTTTATTTGTTTAAAAAAGATTTAATTGGTGAGAAGTGATAAAGATTAGAAATATTTTGTATTTCTTTTCCTACAACAGAATATATAAACGCCTGAACAGAACTTACTGCCTGGACATTCCCGGTCATTGTTACAGCGGTTTAACTCAGGTCTACAATCGCAAGTAGTGATTATTTTAGACGCCGGACACGCAAGTGGCATCGGTGGTCCTGGAGGAGGAGGAGGTGGTCGAACATATTGAGCGCAGGCCTGAAAAAAAATAAGCAATCTTTGTTAACTCGAACTAGATAGAACTGTTTAAAAACTTCGAAATATCCGAGTATTCGAGATATCGAGGGTAAAATACTGGCTTCGATATTTATCCCCCGCTTTGAAGAAGGAGGGACCTTTTGCTTTGCTTTGCTGCTGTCCGTCTGACTGTATTTAAATAAAATTTAGGATGCATTGTTATTATAATATCTAGGTCAAGTTCGATTCTGGGTACGACTGAGCAATATCAACAGAGTTATGCCCCTTGGACTCAGTAAAATTCCACTTATTTGCAGTTTCCGTTCATTTTGTTTGCAGAGGTTGTACGAATTGAAATGAAATTTGGTATACAGATTTATCATTATAACATCTAGGTTTTGGGGGACGACCAAGTATTTTTCAACAGAGTTTTGCCCACTTGGACTTAGTAAAATTCCACTCATTGCAGTGTCCGTTTATTTTCGAGATTGCACGTATTGAAAATGAAATTTGGTACACAGATTTATCATATTATTATCTAGATCAATTTGGATTTAGGAAACGTTCGAACAATTTTCGACAGAGTTAGGCCCTTTTGACCTAGAAAACTTCCATTTGCAGTTTTTGTTCATTTTATTCGTGGCTGTTTCCAAGGGGGAAGGGGTGGGGGCATAAGTGTTTCACAAATATCACTTGTTACTATTATATTCTAGCTTGATAATATTTTTTAACATTTTTTGAACGTATTCCAAGTTTTCACTTAAAATCCTTGCATTTAATATAATCAACTGTTAAAAGTCATAATGTAGTTTAACGTTAAACAGAAAGAAAATATCAAAAGTTGCAAACCAGAAAAACCGATATCTAATCATGGTTTTAAAGTCAATTCAGTCTATTTTAAAATATAAAAACATAATTTATATTAATTATCGAATTTAAAAAAAAAATCAGTTACTTACGCTGACAATAAAACACAAAACTAATAGTGCTACTCCCATTTTTCAGCTCTTTTCCAACTGTTGTGGAAGTATAGTAAATATCCGCTTATATGAAGGGATTCTACAAATTTCCCTCCAAAAACCCTGTTACATATATAATTTATTAAGTTGACATTTAGTAATAACCCTATCAATTTCAAATAAAACATTCCTAAAAGCATCAGATTTAGTACTAGATCAAGGGTATATTATAATCTATGGTATCAATATGACGCATGACTTTTGACACACGTGTCCATTAGGGTCATTGCAATATTTACAAACCGTGTTATAAAATTGGGCTCCGCACTTTACTTGTTGACCTCGTTATTAAAAACAGGATATAACTTTCGGAAATCACCTTCGTCTATTACAGAGTTCTTTTTTACTTTATACCCTAGATGTCCTCGAAACACGTCCCACACAAGTTAACTCTTTCTGTAATCAGGGCGGCGGGACAGGTCGACCATACTCTCTCGAGCAACACGTTACAAAAATTTCCGTTCCCTGTTTATTCACATGTAGTAGTAACACTCCGGCTTGGAGGTTCTTTGTGAGCATAGTCTTCCTTTTAAACACAACCATTGGCTTTAATTTAGTACCGTAGGCCATGCAAATTCACATAATTTCTCTGCCCCTGTTTTTTTAAAACTAACTTTTAACCTTTAAAATGAACTGTCTGATTCGGCGATAGGTCTAAAAAAATTAGCGTTTCGTCTATGTTTTCGATGGCAGCCGGGGGGGGGGGGGGGGGGGGGAGGTCATGGAGTCTACGTTGCATTAATAGGAAACGATGGAAACTTTACTTTCTTCTCGATGTTGGTTGGAAGCTTTTTGGCGAGGCCATGTCAATTCATGAAGCGGGTGCGTCACCCAGTCAATGTCATGACGGCCTTGGGGGGGATAGCCTTGGCTTTTTTTCACTTTCCATAGAGCTTGTACTCTGATGGCAACGCCATGTTTCATGCTAACGCATTTCTGTGATCTTGTTGAACAGGTGTTTCTGAAGGGCCTAAGGTGCACTCTAAAAAAAGTTTTACTTAGTAATCATTTTTTACTTAAAATCATATTAATAAGTAATAGGTAATTACTTAACATTTACTTACAAATTTAAAACAATTACTGAACTTTATGTCAATTACTAAATAAAAATATTTTACTTACATTTACTTAATGTGTAGAAATGTTTTACTAAGTAATTCCTTTTTACTGATTATTGTTATGAAAAAAGGGACAATCATTTACTAAAAACAAAACATGATTTACTAAGTAATTCCTTTACTGATATTTGTTATGATAAGGAACTATCATATACTTAAAGCAAAAAAAAAAAAACTTTATATATAAGTATATTTTGAATTACATAATTCTAAGATAGTCTCAATAAAAATTTCTATTATTACGAAAATAAGATCAACTTTAATCGCATGATGTTTCATTACATAAAAGGCAAAATGACCCCCCCTCCCCCCCCCCCCCCCCCCCTCCAGACCCCACGTATTACGTGAACACCAACCTGTCTGTTCTTTTGTTATGCTATATTCTTTTTTCCTACGTTCAAATATCAGTTAACTTATATTGGAGTGTCTAAACCGCTTGATGTTGAATCATGAAGATTGAAGAATTTTTTCGTATGCTGTTCAGTGTTTGTTTCTACTTTTACTTTTGGTTCAATGTTAAGCTACGCGCGCGCTGATTGGTCGATCAATAGCTAGCCGCCAATTTTCACATTCGATGCTGCCATGTTGTCTGCCATCACCGAGATGGTAAAATGAATGAAAATAAGGGAATAAGGCTGTGCACAAGGTAAAAGAATGATTGTCAATGGAGTGTTTACTTTTGGAATATCCACGGCTAAACAGAGGACGAATATAAGTGAATGAATCGAGTCTCAACACCCAAGGCCACTGCATGCACCATCTCATGCATGATAATGAGCACGTTTTTGAAAAAGTAAGTGAAGTAATGAAAATATATTCGTTGAATGGCAGTTTAAACAGTTATTGGGATATAAAACGAAAGACTGTGATCTTTTATAATGAGTTTACACTGGCGTCGGAAGCAAATTGAAAGTGGGGGGGGGGGGGCTAGACTAATCCTCAGAAAATTGAGGGAAAAAACCTAATTCCCAAAATCATGGAAATCCTAATCCGTGCGCGCGGGGGGGGGGGGGGGGGGGGAGGTATACCTATACTTCCAAAAAAAAATCTTACCTACCAAAATTGTTTTACCCAAAACATGAAATTCTTAATCCGGGGGGGGGGGGGGGGGTAGGGCTAGTATGCTTATGACTCCAATTTCTCAATATAATCAATCAAGGTAAATTTAGGAACAATTACCATTGCTGCGAGAAAAAGTGGGGGGGGGGGGCTGAACCCTCTATGATGCTATGTCCCTATTGATTAGGTCTAACTTTGCAAAAAAAGTGGGGGGGGGGGGGGCTTAGCCCCCTAGACACCCCCCCCTTTTCCGACGCCTAGGGTTTAACAGTTTAAGGCTGTCCCTATGACAATGCCAGGTGTTGAATCAAGCAAAACGCTCGTTATTGACATTGTTGTGCATGAGCAAATAATTTAAATTCAAAATTTTATTTAAACAATGCCAAATTTAGTGAATTATCATTACATAGTGTATAAGTACATTTTTTATGACTTACATTCTATTACTTAAATAAAAGAATTAATGTTCTACTCACATAGTCAGAGTTAGTAGTGCAAAGTTGTAGCTATATTGATTAAAAGATCAGTAGATGGAGTAGATATATGATAGACTAACTTGTTTTTTCTTAGAAACTGCTTTAAATTTGAAAAAAATTGTGCTTATATGAAATCCATTTATCTTCCCAATAGGTGTCTGCCCTGGTGACGGGGTTACACAGACCTAAAGAAAACCTTGCATGAACAACTAACTCACTGATTTTATGATCAAATGATGCAAACAAAAAAGAGTGAAGACAGAATTTGTGTAAGACTATCACTGCACGAAAAGTTGCGTTTAATATAATTTTATAGATTCGTTTACCAAATTATATTTCTTGTTTTTAATATAATTTGTGTATAACGTTATATTATATGCAAAATATAATGTCATTTACTTGATTGGATTTTATAATAAAGTATAATTAGATTTAATGCGATATACATCAAGAATAATGTAGTTTAATAGAAAAAAATTATACGTTTCGTTTAAGAAAATTGACATTCATACGTAAATACATTTATACATAAAGTTTAATAATGTTTCTGGTATTCAGGAAATATATATAATAACTGATGTGTCAATAATATGTTATTTTATACAAAATAAAAAGTTGTTTACGTACTCATTATTGCAAATACACAAAATCGTCTATATGTATCAAACTATCGGATCATTATGTTCTGATTTAATTATGGGAGGGGTTCGAGACGGTAAACACAAAACATCCTAATGATTATTTTTTCAGACACGTATAAGTAGATTAGATACAATATACAAAAAAGAATAATAAAGTTTAATAGAAAAAATATATAACTATGATAATTTTAGTTTGATCTTTATATGTAAATTTGCTTATACTTGAAGTTTAACTAAGTTTGATTTGCATTAAATATACGTGATAATTAATGTGCCATTAATACATCTTTCATTTAGAATAAAATATTGTTTATACACTGATACAAACAGACAAAATATCATAAAGCATCCAATATTATTATATGCTGCAGCACTGAACTTACATGTACGTGGAAGGGGTTTGGGACGAAAAAAAAACCCACTAAATTAATCACTTCAAGGAAATATTTGATTTGTAGTAAAAAAAAAACTCACAAAGCAAATAAAAAATATTTCACTATAACAATTGATTCAGGATGAGAGAGAGAGAGAGAGAGAGAGAGAGAGAGAGAGAGAGAGAGAGAGAGTTTGTTTAACCTCTACGCGCATGCGAATCAAATTAAGCCAATCAAAAATCGAGAGAATTCTGAACCCGCCAAGCTGCGATGGAGATAACATGTCGGATTCGAGTGAAGTAGCTAAGTAGATCTATCAGAATTTAGTGCTCTTGGACTGATGAATCATCAGATTCGTACATCGACGAAATCTTTAGGAAAACATCCATTGTCAAGACTATTGTCAAGTGCTGAAAGGGAAGAAAAAGTCACCACCATGTCAAGCAGGTAGAGCGCTCGTGAGAAACAAGATGGCGAAACAGTCCCACAACGTCAGTCCTTTGCCTCAGCTTCTGTTATTACATGTAGCAGCACCTTGGAGATAGGTTCGCCGGCCAGTGGTACCAGTTGTTTAAAAGGTATGGTGGTGATTACGGTACCGATAAACAAGCGTCCCATTAACACATGCTCTTGTAATTTTATAGTTACTTCCCCTTGTGAACATGATTATTTCCCTTGTAAGAAGTACAGTCAACTCGTAACCAAACTGATTTGTAATCAAATAGTCGGATAGTCCGAGTGAAAAATAACTTCAAATTACATGATTATGCCCACAGTCATAACTTTTTAATATTGATATTCATTTCAATAAATATTGTCGGGTATGTCATATTATCAAATTACCATATTATCTACCGGTATAAGTATTTGTACTCACAGATGCTTGGGGACGGGACCCCCAACCCCCATATTCACCCCTCCCCCCCCCCCCACATTCACAAGTTATTTTTTCACCATTTGACACCTTATGAAATTAAAGAGACCATCATTTCCAGCCGGTCAGTACTTTTTCAGTTATGAGCCCGTCCTATGATATCGCGGTAGTTATATTATTTTGTTAAAAAATCTATCAATACGAAAATATTTCCAGAAACTAATGTTTTGTGAGTTTATATACCTCAGTAATGTTTAACGAGTCTGTTTTCAATGTCTAAAAATATTCCGACGTCAAATGTCAATTTCAGCGCGTGCTACTATAAGTAAACAGAAATACCGCGATACCATAGAACCAGCGATATGATAGAAACAAGTATAAATAATTTAAGGATTTCCTAGCGAGGTGTCAAATTTTACAAGATGGTGTCTGCTGACATTGCAAATTCTTTGCTTTTTATACCAGGGGTATATATTTCATTTCTACATAGCTTTTGCGTTAATTGTGTTTTTTAAATGTAGCATAAATCAACATATAGTTAAAAATAAATGATAAAAAAATAACCCGAGAATGGAGGGGGGGGGGGGGGGGGAGAGCAATGATTAAACACACAAGTTTCAAATTTAATCAATGTTGATTATAATTTGTCCCAAGTTATTGCTTCCATCACTTTTTGATGATTTTTTATAAAAATACACCTACACTCAAATAGAAGTACAGTTGAAATGGATGAAATGGAAAATATATCCAAGATATCTCCATTCAATGACACATAATTTTTCACTCATAAAAGTTCACAGGAAGGTAAATAAATTTCTTGCGGAAATTTATAATAGGAAATGTCTACATCTTTTCACCATCTGGAAATCACTTGGAATATATACCTTGCACAAATTTTCGTTATCCAGGCTATTTCATGGCTGGTGCAATGAAAAATCCCCATAGACTATTTTGAGTTGTATATTGAGATCTGAAGGGGCAAAAGCCAAAGGGGTGTTTCAAAACAGATAATCTGAAGATATTTCATATCTATTTTGAGGATGAACATAATTTGAGCACATACGTATTTATGATTATCAAAATATCAAGAAAAAGTGAACGAAGAAAAAACTCAGGACAGAGTGTAGCTATTAACCAAGAATTGCTACCCATTATAGTCACAATCTGTGACCTATTGATTAAGAGTCGGCTTGGGTATACGAGTCGGTTTGGGTACGACTTGACTTGATTCCCGTTAGAGGCCTAGAATAACTCTTCAATGCCTGTATTTTGATTTATTTTCACTATTTTGATGAATAGGACCAGCATCGTGGCCACTTTTCAAGTTGAGAAAGATTGAGTTTCAGCAGGAAAAAATCTTGGAGGGGCAGAAGGAAATCATCGCTAAATACTCTCTGAAAGTAATCCATCGCAAAGGAAAGGAAATAAGAAAGTTAAAATATGTGTACCCAGCCAAGTACATGTAAGTATATTTGATGTCAATAAAATATTGGTCTGATTTGCTATATTTAACATATAACCGCAAAAAAATATAGGGATGGGACAATACACCAGTGCATCACGGTATATACTTTGACAATATTTGGATCGATACATTTACCATTAATACAACGATACCGTAGTGAACTTTTTTTATATTTTCATAAAATATCCGAGCTTCATATACCAGCTATTTTAAGTCCGCGCGCCTAATATGAAAGTACAAAGATGGCAGAAAACCTCGTAAAGTTGTCAAATCGATTCAAGCTTAATCTGGAGTGTGGAAAACTTTCGGATTACTTGTTTATGAAAAGTAGTGAATACAAGACGAAAGTAATTTGTAAATTGTTCAACGTCCATTTTAAATATAATGAAATCACTTTGAACATGTGGTAATACATAGACTGATTCAATAAATTTTAAGCCCATTAAGTTGCAATGTATCGTGATATGTATCATATCGCATCTCATGTGTCGTGATTTGTACCAAATCTGCTAAGTAAAGTATCGTCCCAGCCCTGAAAAAATTCATGACTGAATTGAAGCTGCAGAATTTTTTTTTCAGTGATTAATCTATTGTAGCTTTTTGTTTAAATGTTTTTTGAATTAGGTTTTGCTGGAATCTTGTTTGGGTGGGGGTGGGGGGCTAAGAATTAGAGGATTATGTGGTACATTCTCTGTCAAAAAACAGGAATTAAAACAGTAGGCTTCATCTGAACACAACATTTTACAAAGCTTTGGCTAAAATAAATAAAAGAATTGGGTGATCAAGCCTTTCATTTTTGTTGTACACCTGATTTCCACGCCTAAAACTCATGATGTTCTGTATACCTTACTGATTTTTTTTTTGCATGTTTGAATGTAATATTGCTGAGACATAACATACATATATTTGATAAGCATAAATGTTGTGTCTGGCTTGTATATTAATATATATTCAATCATTTGTACACATCCAAAATTTTTGTTAAGGCTTATACTGTAATGTACATGTGGAGCGTATTGAGAGGAGTTATCTCAATATCAGCAACTATATAATTGTATGGCCTTGGTATGATATTTTGTGAATGCATACTTTCAGATTGCTGTGCATGATGGATACTCCCATGGAATTTCCCTAGGATTGTAGTGAAAAATGAAATCTGATGATGGAAACCAAATATTGAAGTAAAAACTTTTTAAAGAATTAATAGCTTAGACCACACCAATAAAAATTTTTGTTTGCAGGGTGCGACACTAACCTTAGTCCGTTAGTCACAGACTAATAGATTTTCTTACGGATTAACAAAATTTCTGTCTAGTCAGTCCGGTCAAACTAATAAAAAGTTTTGCTTAAAAAATGTGTAAATTAACGATGTGTGATTGTCGACATTTTAATGGAAAACCCTGACTGTATTTTTATTATCTAGCATATGATACATTGCAGTGATTATAGAGTTACCGAGCAAAACAACAGAGGTATGCAGGATATTATGGGTGACTTGATTATTTCTTTGCCATAAGGGGATGTCCGAGAAAATTAATAGGTTACAAGCACACGTGTTCACAACAACAGCTTCGAAAGGGATGTTTATGTGTTTTTAAAAAATATAGGTGAAACGAATCTCCTGTGAGTTGTTTAATTTAAATGAATTGTTTTACGTTAAATAATTTGTGATAAATTGCTTATTATTTTAAACAGATTTTTAAAGAACTTAGACAATGAAAAGAACAAGGTAGCTCATAGCCTGGATCTAATTTGCATAGATCTATTTATAACATCTGTAATGGCGGCATACACCTAGTACATAGAGATAGTGAATACGCAGCTCATTGCTATGTACTGCATAGCACAATACAACTAAACATGTGCAACACCTGTAAGAAAAACATTATAGTGTATATTATGCACTCCTTTCTTACAAATGCTATTTAAAAACTCCATACTATATATAAGGCAAATACGGTAATGCTTTTTAATTTATTTCTGACGGGCACATAAAATTGCCTGCGGACTAGTTAAAATGAACAGGCACTAGTCCGGCTGGTCTAATGCATCAAACAGTGTCGAACCCTGTGTTTGTCAGATCCCGCGCTCTTGTATTTAAATAAAACTTTACAAATAATATTCTAATTTTTGTTGCATTGTTATATTTTAGATGCAATAAACAGATATTTCCTGTCTATGCAAGATAAAGGAAGGAGAGAGTAGATTCTTTCAAGAAAGGAATGGATCTGTAACAAAGGAAACAAGGGTATGCCCAATTATATGCACTGCATGTTTTGAGAGTCTAGACCATACATATGTTCAAATGTCCCTGTTTACAACTGCCAAAATCATGAACTTGTATTGAAGTTCTAATTTATGCTGTATTATATACAGTGACTGTTCTATTGATTTAACTTATCTTTTAAGATTAATAAGGAGTTTTGATGTATAAATCGCATTTGCAGATAAGGCAAGAATTAACAGAAATGTAAATACTTGTTATTATGCCCCCTTCAGACAAGGGAGGGAATACTACATTGCTGTTGTTGATCGGCCGGTCCACCAACAATTTCCTTTAACGCAGAGGTTGCTCCTATTGATATGAAATTTGACACACAGATTCATCATAATAATATTTTGGTCAAGTTTGATTTAGAGTCTAATTGAGCAATTTTTGACAGTGTTATGCCCCTTGGATATGGGAAAATCCCAATTATTTGCTTTTTCGTTCATTTCTCCAAGGAAGAAGGGGACAACTGTGTTTCACAAATATCTCTTGTTTTTTGAAATATATAGTCTCATAACTGCAATAGTGTGTGCAGACAAATTTTCATTATGCACAAACGCCTGTTACTCCTCTTTCAAAAAACAATGATTTAATGCTTAAATAAATTGTCTGAGGAATTTAAAAGAAAAGCCTGAACATTTTACAATGTTGGCTTTTTAAAGACAATATGTGTTTATAAACATGTGTATTTATGTGTGTATATATGTTGTAGAAAATGGAAGTTATACTATAGACAGGCTGTATTTAAACAAAAGACCTCCTGGGATGAGGAGAAAAAGAAACAAGTAGAACCTGTATTTCTTGTCGAGTACTTGATGATGTCATCAGAATATGAAAATGATTGGGAAGATGACACAATATATGAAATCACATCTCTAGAGTGGCGCTCTGACGAATGTTTAATTGGACACCAAAAGTTCTGCTCTGAAATCCAAATGTTCAAAAAGGCAAAGTATAAGACGTATAAGGACCAACAATGAATCATCTAGAGACAAACCAGAAAATATATCAAATGAACAGAAATGGGCCATTTGAGATTTTTAAAAGAGTTGCAACTGTCATGTATAATTAGCTCACCTGAGCTGAAAGTTATTATATGGTTTTACTGATATGCAAGCATTTTGACATATACATTGTTGATTGTATAAAATTGTTAACTCCGTCCCATGGACAATTTTTGTTCCTCGCTAGAGGTTCATATTTTGATGTAGGTTTATTATCCATGTATAAAGAGTTGTTTAACACTTCTTGAGAACTGCAAAGCTCAATATGTGGTATGACTATAAAATCATTGCAAAATAGCTTGATGTATTGTTGTAGTATGATGAACCTAAAAATATGCTGGGTATTTTTTTAAATACAGGATCTGATATTACTTGTTCAACTCATACTGTTATATAAAAGAATATTCATTGTGTATTTTTTTTATTGTTGAATTTTTTTTTATGCTGATCAATTACAGATTAAATTTGGCCATTATGATTTTCAATTTTTGTCATATTGGCATGTAACCAAGTCATACTTTTTTTTATCTCAATTTATTTACAAATATGTTTAAGTTTATTTCCAGTAATTAGTGCATACATCTCTATAGCATAATAGAACTGAAGACAATAGGAAGTTATTTATTTTTAAAGGGAGCTCTGTTGGCAGTTAGTTGCAGATCTTGATACCCAAGTAAGAGAAAGGTGGCGTCTCTGACCGATCCTTTTGCTCTTGCTTGTGGGCGAGTGAGGCTTCCCTGTCAAAGGCTTGTATAAGTTTAAAATCATATATCAAATTATAAACTAAACACATATATGAGTGATATAAAGTGGTTATTTTAATGAATATTTTATCATAATTTGTTTCTTTTGTTCTAAGTAAAGAGTTATAGACTAGATTTTTGATAATTTATTGAGTAAAGAGTAGTTTTTATGGACATCTAGGCAGTTATACAGGACTTTTTGTATGTATATCTTTCAGAGCTTGTTCCTGAAACTTGGACGTAGACTAGAAAATTTACGGAAAAAATACAATTTTTATCTCAAGTTATTTTAATCTACATATTTGTACAAGTTTCACTTATATAATTTATTAGCTTAATTAGCTCTATAGTGAACAAAATTTGTTGTTAAAAATATACAGGAGACAATGCAAGAGTATTTTGAAAGGGCTTTGCTGGCAGTAAGTTGCAGATCTTGATACCTAAGTAAGAGAAAGGTGGTGTCTCTGACCGATCCTTTTGCTCTTGCTTGTGGGCGAGTGAGGCTTCCCTGTCAGTTTCTTACAGATGCAAGGAATAAACAAACAAGACTTGATAAGACATTTCTGAGTAAAATAATGGGGAACTGTTTTCTTTTTATGATAAGTAAGATTGATTTGAATATTTATAGTGTCATAACTATATTTTACATTCTGTACATGCATATGCCAGGTCTTATTTCAGACCTTAATAGGATAGACTAGAAGAATTTTTATTGAAAGTGAATTTTAAGCAGGAGACAATGAAAAAGTATTTTGAAAGGGCTTTGCTGGCAGTAAGTTGCAGATCTTGATACCCAAGTAAGAGAAAGGTGGTGTCTCTGACCGATCCTTTTGCTCTTGCTTGTGGGCGAGTGAGGCTTCCCTGTCAGTTTCTTACAGATGCAAGAAATAAACATTACTTGATAAGACATTTCTGAGTAAAATATTGGGGAAACTGTTTTCTTTTTATGATAAGTAAGATTGAGTTGAATTTTAATAGTGTCATAACTTTTTTAAATTTTGTACATGCATATGCTTGATCTTATTCCAGACCTTATTAGGATAGACTAGAAGAATTTTATTGAATTTCCATGATTTAAATTTACCATTTTGCCAAATTTTGATAATCAATTATTGTTTGCATTGGAAGTTTGTGTAAATTAAAATTACTTTATATACGTTCCAAAATGTTAACTGAATAGTCTGGTCATTAGAATATGTATTTTCCTTTTCTGTATAATAAATTTTCAATATTATAATGTAAAACCTAAGGAATTATTTTTAAAATCACATGAAGTGTTTAAAATTAGAGATGCACATGTACATCCTATTATTGAACAATTTGTTCATTCAATTTAGTATAATTTGGTATTTGTATGCATCATATACCGGTATATAAATATATAGGGTTTTTTCAATGCTATTACATATAATATGATTGTTAATATATATCTTCTCTGAAGTGGTTTTCATGGAAACTCTTATCTATTTGCAGTTATGAACTATAGAGTATGTATGTAGTATGTATGTTTCTATGAAAACATGCTATTTTCAAAATACATGTACTAGGAAAGAGAATTTGTGTGTGCGTGTGTATGTATTTTAGTGACCAGTAAATAAGTAAAAAAAAATTGATTACTTTAGTATTGTCAACTTTCAACAATTGCTTTTCTTTATCCACATGCATTATATAGAAAAACTGACTTTGTGTTGTAATTTATGTTGTATATGAAAATACGCAAGTTAAGCTAGAATTTGTTATTTGCAGACCATGCAGCAATTTTTATGGGTCTGTTTCAGTTGTGTGTTTTTTTCCTACTAGTCCATATAGATTCCATTATTTCCATTTAATGTGTATTAGCCTGCATTTGCTTAAGTCAAATGTGCATTTCACAATTCCAAATTTGGACATTTTACCTAAGTATTTTTTATGAACTATATCAGAAATTGTAATGGCATCCATTCCATATGTATCTGATCATGACGTACGTATTGTAATTTTCTAAATTGTGACTTTTATGCTTAAAACTTTCAAATGTTTTGCTCTGTAAGAATACATGTATTTATTTTTTTACATCATTGAGACTTTAACATGCAATAAAATCGAATCTTAAGTGGATTTGTGTGTGATTTTAATTTTCAAAAATGATAGCAAAAACAATTTCAAAGGAAACAACTGGATGTTTGAAGTTATATAAAGATGTATGCGGTGGTATAATTATTTAATTAAACGAAAATAATAATGACGTAAAATATATACAATTCCAGTTTATATTGGCAGGTTTAATCAAAACATTATCGTCGCATAAACAAGTTGTAAGTTGATAAAAGCGTTTATTTGAATGTTTTAGGAAGTTTAAGATATCCGTATATAATTTAATTTTTGACAGTTTATAATGTAAAATGTAAATTAAACGAGAACAAATAATGAATTAAAATTCAACATTAAATTTTATTAACCAAACAAATTTAATATATCCATTAAACTTAATTTTTTTAGCATGTTTTATGAAAATTATGTTTTATATACAAGATGTATAATGTTAGTTTACGGAACACTTAAATCTGTACGTATGAGTAAGTTTACAATTTTTCCGACATTATTAAATTTGTTCTTTTACGGAATCCAGTAAACTCATATTAAATGCTAATTATTTTTAAACGTTTTCGGGCACACAATATGTAATACTACATACTTAAATTTTAAATAATCGTAACGTTTAAATTGCATTTAAGGTGAAATTAAACGCGACTTTTCGTGCAGTGTATGTAGAAAAGCATATAAACAACAGTGCTGAAGTCTGACCATTCCATTGTGGACATTATTGTGATATTCGGATATTTGTGTGATATTGTTTATGTGTGAAATTATATCGGAGAGCACATACAGGAGACTGTCATAAAAAAGACACCAAGAATGCCTTAAAGATTGCCGTGATTAATTGTAATATGACCAGTGACAATGCAGGGCTTAATTGTGAACTATATGGTTTGAACTTCGCTCATTGTGAACTTTTGTCCAAGTCCATCTGTGCATGCATGTTGTGATCAAACTGCATTCAAGTTTATCAATCTGCAGCAACAAATCATCATGGAGCCAACGTGCAATATTGGTGCAATATACTTTATTTCTTTTTCGGGCGTCCACGTCTGTGTTTGACATCTTAACACTTGTATTAGACTAATTAACACAATTGTAAGTTCAGATACCCATAATACCATAGAAAAAAAATTATCCAATTAAAATATATAGTCCCTTGATGAGAAAGAAAATGCAATATTGAAACATGCAGTAGCTATGTACGGATCATCGATTTGATAAAATACTTTTTTCTAACAAGCAAGAGTGTAAACACAAGAAGGGGAAAAGATTAAAGAGAAACGATTGTATAAACAGATCCAGGAAATATACCATGTTTTTTTATCTGAACAGGTAGAAAATACACACAGCTACATCGCTAAATTATTTGATGAAAATATATAATGCATTGATATTATAAGAACGATTTACACATATCAAATATTGCAAAACATAAACATATACTGACTAAAATGGTATGTGTTCAAATAGTGTGTTTTTTGTATTAAAATAATGTATTATAAAAAGAACTGCATCCCTTACGCACTCTTAACTATGTTCCACTTCAGAAGCATATTGATCCTTTATCAAGAAAAGCCACTAAATTGTCTAAACAATATTTTTGACATTTTTATAAAACCGCACAGTTCATTTGTTGTACAGAACTGCATAAATTGACTTCAATATACCGATGCCTCTTAGCAATGAAAGCTGTGCTGGTTTTGACTTGAATGACAAATACTATGTCATTTTTGTTTATTGATCAGTTATTTTGATCACAACAATTAAATTTTTGATATCAATAACGAAGTATCTATATTAAATTTAAATAACATGAACTATTTAAATACTGCGGTCTATCTATTTTGTTTAAAATTGCACATGGGAAAATAAGACGATATATTGTTTAATATGTGGATCGAATTTTTTTATGACTTTTGTAAGAATCATGATTTAAATATATTATCAATGTAAAACAATACACTATTTAAAATAATCATGTTTTATTATTTTTTGTAAACTTGTTTACAGAAATTGTCATCTTTTTTATTACAAAACTGATTTCCAGGGGAGGAGAATAGAAAATATAAAACAAACTGTAGGAATATGAGTTTCCAAATGACCGATAACAGTATTTCTTTTCTCAATACGTCAATTGACGTCAGATTGCCGTTAAGTATGTAAACAATCATGTTAAATATATTTCTTCAAATGTCGTTCTCAAATATAAATTTGATTAAACTCTGTGTCCTTTTCAGAGAGAATGAGAGGGGTAGCTTCAGCAGGAAGTTGCGGTTTTTTCATTTATTAAAATGCTATTACTTTTGAAATGGTGTTTTGAAAGAAATATAAGGGGCATGGTCACGATTTTCGTAATATTTCTTTTTTATTATTTAAAATGCTGTAGGAGTGCATTTCTTACGATCAAATTAAATTTGGGTGCCAGTCGGTAAGTTTTAAACAAGACACAGGGCTCACAATTTTTCGTCATGTAAACAAGGCGCGTGCCCTGTTTTTGTTTACATAGGTTCAATATACCGGTAAAGAAATTTTTTCGCAAGCTGATTTGTCTATCTCCTTATTCATTTTAAGCATAAATAAACAGTTCTTAACGATGAACACATTCAATTTAGGTATAAAACTGAAATTTTCACTTTAACATTCGAAATGTAAACAATAGCTTTGCTTATATCGGAAAGAATTGTAACCTCTGTAATTTGCTTATAACTCAACAAATGACACTCAGATTTTTGTTGCCTATTAAAAAAGGCCATTCTGGAGCATTGTAAACATTAAAATCGGGAAAAAAAATTTGACCAAAATCGTGACCATGCCTCTTTAATATACTCTTACCATGTGGCCACATTGGCCCGCTCTCTGACCTAAGCCCATGAACTTCACAAATTCGATAAAGTAAAAGGACTTCATGGACATCAATAGCATGCATTCTGTTTTTCATAAATATATATATATATATGGGAGAAGAGAAGATTTAAAAAAAAAAGATTATGGTCTTTCGATTGTCGCATGACGTCATTGTAAGCATTCAGGAATATTTTACCATTATCGGTTATAATATTAGTGTTATGTGATGCATGGTTTTGCAAATATTTTTTTATTGTCCCCCGCCGCAACGCGGAGCGGGGACATAGAAATGCCAGGCGTGCGTCCGTCAGTCACACTTTTTTGTAAGCACTCTCATGCCTACAAATTTTGACGGATTTTCATTTAATTTATACCAAATGTTTATACCACTATTCCCTTGGTCAAGTTCGAAAATCAGCTTTGATCGATACTTTTTGTTGGAGTAATGTGACTTTGACCACAATAATTACTCTCTCTCGTCTCTAGTTTATATCTATTAAGCAAATGACTCTATACAACTGTTTCAGAGTTTAATCCAGATCCGATTGTGTTTCCTAGATTATGATCAACACCTTAATGATTGGAATGAAAAGACTTGTAAATTTTACAAATTTATTATAACAAAAGTACATATGACTATAGAATAATTGATAACAAATATGATTCCCAAAAAATATTACAGGAGGAATGTAAATAATATTTAATTTAGACCACCAGCAAAATAAAAATTATGTAAAATAAATAATATTAAGTTAAAATACGACTGGGCTAAAAATAGACCCTACGATAACCCGAGTCTAAAAAGTAATACTCAAGAATCAAGTGTATATTAGTTAAAGAATATCTAATTCTACCCTTAATCAATGTTGACTGTACTAAGTTTACCACTGAATTATTATAAATACTAAGTTCTACATGTTTTTCTATGCAACGTTCTATCAAGCTAGAAAAGAGAGACAAACACGAAGTTCTTAGGAAAAATGAAATGCGTAAATAAATTCGTACTATCATAAGCTAGGATTATCGCTATCAACCAATGAAATCATATAATAAGCTCGGTCTGATTGACCAAATGGCGGTTATATTAAAATACACAGTGGGTAGAAACGTAAATATGTGAAACATGAACATATTCACTATATGGGACTTAACAATATTTTCTAAATAAACGTTTAGTATTACAACAATGTAATAAGAGTATGGATACCTATAATCGTGCCTGCAAAACTTCAAAATTGGTACACACTAAACGATCACTGTTAAATTATAACTATATGTTAAGTAACTCGTCGCACATGGTTTTTGGCCAAGAATTGCGTGAAAATTCTCTGTAGCAGATTAACACTTAATCACTAGGCGATAGCTCTCTTTGGTGCGAATTCCATTTCCGGCGCATCTGAAGAGTGTTCACATATTCACTCTTCCACCGTTTCCAGAAAATTGATGCAAAATGTTGATCTCTCCTCCACCTTGTCTGTAATAGCTCGTTTTTGTTTCCAAGAGCATTAGAATATTGCATTCTTAGAGTTAAATGGGATAACACAAGGGTATCTAGACACTGGCACTAGAGGCCTAGAGTTGAAAATGGAAGTAGCTTCCGCTACAAATGTAGTGAGAACCTCATGAGTTAAACACCTAGGTCCACAATCAAGAAGAATTACATCCAATATGCGTCTCGTAGTCCCGATCATGCGTAACCACACTCCTCCCATGTGAGAGGAGTGAGGAGGGTTGAAGATCCAGGTTGTACTCTGTTCTGTTCCTTGAAAAGTTATGTAGGTGTTCTTCTTCCACATTGAAAACATTGACCCTCAGCTCATTTGCAGCACCAATAAATCTGTTTCCATGTCTGATCGATGTATTTTCATCGGTAGAAGTTCCTCCCAGGTTCTGAGCCATGATTTTATTCTGTAATCTTTTCACTATGCTGTCTCCTTATCCAAAACAGCTAACTTACACGTATCCTTTAAAGTATAATGAATTTATAAAAACATGGTGAAAAGATATTATATGTAGTTAATTGCCTATAAAATATGTTATCATACCTGTAACAAATCACATGCAAGGTAATTCTTGCAGAGCGAACACTTGTCAAATAGTGAAACAGAATGAAATACAATATAACCATTTAATGAGGATATGTGGACCTGAGGTGAAAATAATTAATTTGTCAAAACAAGGTCTAAACAGATAGTAATAGGGTTCCTTGTGAATATATTTTTTAACATATGTTTATGGGTTCTAAGTCTGTGTCCATCGTAAGGACCTTAAAACAAAAGCATATAAACAAAAATTTAATGAAATATACTGTCAACTTTTAAGATTACATTTCCTGTTGAAATATTAAAAAAAAACATTTCTCATAAATCGCAATTTATGTTCGAATTTCCTCTGGTCATTTAAACTAGACATTTTGTAGCCTAACTTATTATTGAAATAAGACATAAAATGATATTTACAATACTACATCCAATTTTTGAAGAAGAAAAAAAAAGCATTTATTTGAAAAATAGTTTTAAGCTTGTTTAAAAAATACATGTATATATGGTGTTGAAAATGAAAATCATAAAAAATGATTCGACAGTAAATGCTATATGAAAATTATAACTGTTACCCCGTTATGTATGTCAGTATTGCAGGACGCTCTGTTAAAAAGTTCTGTATTTCCGGGGAACGATTAACTGTCGGAAAAGTTTTCCACTGGACACTTTCGGACTGCAAAATTCTCTGAACAACATTTGCTTCCGTTCACACATTTTTGAAAATCCGCCGTCACTGAAATGTTTAAGCTGTCCACTCTCAGCTAAGCTCCATAACTTTTTCAGTGTCTCGTCGTTTCGTTGTTCTTGTAAGATATCCTCCGGCGATACATCCCGTATTGCTTCCGGTACTTTCAATGGTTTGTATGGAGACTGTTTCTTTTTTAGTTGCGCACGCGTTTCAACAGCTGCTATGTTTTCAACGGAATGAATCCAGACTGGATTTGGTTCATGTGGTTTTCTTACTCCACGAATATTACCAAGAATAAGATCGTACGAAGGCGAATCAAAGCACCAAGCATCAACACTTCCGGTAAAGTAAGGAGTATCGACATCAATTCTAGCCACATCTGAATCAATAATACGACCGTCTGCTAACTTGCATCGTTGAGATGTCCCTGTTAGTTGATCATCGTTTACCAGTTCTCTACGAATAACGGCACCACTACAACCTGTGTCTCTTAGCACAGTCACTAGTTTATTGCCAACACATCCCTTCACAACTGGCATTTCCGTTTCACAGAAAGCAACCGAATCACCAACACACGGTAAGTTTCCATGTTTCTCGACGACACTCGCGGCTCCTTGGCGACCTCTACCGCGTCCTGGATATCCATGGTTCCCATTATTGTACGACCCACGTTGAAAATCACTAGGGTAAGTATGTTTCGGTGTTGTTTCTTGTTTCTCGCTCGAATTAAACGGCCTGTTATTCGGACTTTTGCGGAAGTTGCAGTTAAAGGTTTTATGTCCTTGTCGTCCGCACTCATAACACTTCACTGCATTTCCAGATTGGTTTTGTTGCACGGAATCTTTGTACGGCGGTTGTCTATCGGACTGCTGTCGTCTGTCAAAGAGCGGTTTTTGCGTAAGTTAAGAAGATGTCACTGTTCTGGCCTCAGCAAACTGGTCCGCGTATCGCGCCATGTCTTGGATCGAAGTAGGAATCCTCTCCTTTAGGAATAAAGCAAGTTCTTTCGAGCAACACAATAAAAACTGTTCACGTAAGAACAAGTCCTTCAGATCATCGAATGTTTTGTTAGTCTTAGACAGCTGAATCCACCGCTCAAGGTAACTGTCCAGTCTGGTAGAAAATTGCATAAAAGTTTCACTTCCGTCTGGTTTTGAAAATCGGAACTTCTTGCGGAAACCGTCCTCCGTCATGTCAAATCGTTTCAACAGGGCGTTCTTCAACTCGTTGAAATCAAGTGCTGTTTCGGGTGAGAGTCTTGCGAACACATCCAGTGCCTTTCCTTTGAGTAATGCGCTAAGATGAGTCCCTTACGTGTCTTTATTCCATTTCTGCGTTGTTGCGTATATCTCAAATCTTTGAATGTACGCGTCAATGTTGTCTTTCGAATCCTCAAACGGAGGAAGTTTTGGTCCTTTTATCACTTGAGAAGTTTCTTTCTCCTCTTTAGTCACAACACTCGGCTTCATGTGAGATCTCTCGAGTTGCAGTTTGTGATCAAGTCCCAGTTCTTCTAGTTTTTGCTGATGTCTCTTTTCTTCTATCAATCGGGCGTGCTCTCGCTCATCATGTTCTCTTGCGGCGCGCTCTTTCTCCATCTGTAGTTTGAAGTCGCGGTCTCTCTCCTCCTGTCTCTCGACTCTATGTTTCTCACGTTCGTCCCGCATTCTGGCCTGTTCGTCATTCACGAATTGTTGAAGATCTTCATCCTTCATCCCCATCTTGGTCCCCACTTCAAGTAGCTCCAGCATCTCCTTGACAGTAGAAATGGTGCATTGACTGACAGACCAACTTACCTCAAAATTATCTCATAAAGGGACTAACTTCTCAACTTTTAACAAAACAATCTGCCTAACGTAATGTACTCACCAAGGGAAAAGGAAACAACGACCTACACTTGCTCTTACATGTACTACAAAAAAGATCAAAAAATGAAAAATAAAATAAACCTTGGCAACTGTTCACTTATAAAGATATCTTGTAGTATCTGGAGGAGTCAACTCATCCCACCGCTGCCACCAATTGTAACGGGATGAGCGGAGGCTACTCCAAACAACAACAAGACATCTTAAATTTAACAAAATTTAATAACAAAAAAAATAAGAGAAAGAAAGAAAAGATAGAAATATAAACACTAAACCACACAAACACTCACACAACTTTCACTCAACAAGAAAAAATATGATGTTTATACAAATGACCAAAAATAAATTAGAAGAGTGTCCGAATCTCCGGGGCTGTAGTCCTGGACCAACTACGGACAACCACAACTAGAGTAGTTTCGTCACCACAATCATCATCATCACCATCGCCATCATAATCATCGACACTATCGTCAACATCATCGCCTACAACACCTTAATCATAAAAGACATCATCGTCATCACCATAATCATCTACTTCATAATCATCACCGACGTCACCATGAACGACATTATCTACATCATCTTCATCGACATGACCATCATCATCGTCGTCGTCATCATCACCATAACATCATCGTCGTCATCAACATCACCATCAAATCGTCATCGACCATGAACATCGCATCGTCATCGACTTCACCATGAACGACATCATCTACACCATCATCATCGACATGACCATCATCATCATCGTAGTCATCGTCATCACCACATCAACAATATGACACACGGTCAGCTATCCGTGTCCGCGTCAAATGCTGAACTTGTGAAACTAAAACATGCCACACAGGCTTCTAACACGATACCCCCTTCACACACTAAGCACGTCTTTATTGCTGGACAGCTCGGCCGGGTATCTCTTAGCGCCTATTGTTAGGGTCGGCCAAGCACATTGCAAAGAATTATGGGAAAAATAAAATCGGGTGTGTTCGATATGAACAGTGATTGTCACAATAAAGTCCTAATGAACGATTCGCTTACAAAATGAATAATTCATTTTCTCATTTTCTGAGATCTTCTATTTGTTGCTTCATTTATAAACATATATGGCTCTTTCTTTAAGTGACAATTTTTGCCCAAATAAAGTTACAACATTCAAAATCCCTGATTCATATGTGTTTAATGAGTTGAATTTACAATGAGAAGGTACTTATAGTCACTGTTTTTCTTGATGGCGACACATGAGACACACCTCTGTAGGAAAGGATGAACTGAAATGAAAGTTTTTTGAAGCTTTAGATGACTTTCCTGTGTGTGGTTTTTGTTTAGAGACAATCGCTTATTAATTTCACCAGCAGAAGTGCTTACATCTTCTTCCAGATATGATAGCTGATTTTTGGTGACAGGTTGTGTTCCGTGAAGGAATATTGGAAATTCGCAGTTTGGGTTACCAATAAATGTGCACTATCGTGATGAACAGCAACAATGGTTCCTGAAAGGGTGTTTTGAAAGTGCATCAAGATCTGACGAAATACCGTATATCCAGTTTTTTCGCGAGTCATAAAATTTGCAAAAATTGGAAAGTATGTAGCAATTTTTATTTTTTTGTGTTCTAGTCCTTATACTCTCCGCGGAGTGAATTGTGTTCGTGAGTACTGTTAATACCATTATTTTATCACCATGAAGAAAGCGGAATTGCAACATCGTGTTCATGAATTAGAAATCGAACTATTAGAAGCAAAACACAAATCACAATCCAAACAAGTTATTGAAAAACAAACTTTTATATCTCAAACAAGAAAATTAAAGAATATTGTGTGGTCGCCCTATATCAAAATCCGATGTTTCTATTGATGATTGGATAAATAAAACTGAAATTGTATTCTCAGCACGAAAATACACAGATATAGCAGAAAGTGGACCTTATCTATTCACACTTAGAAGGCCATGCAAAAGAAGAAGTAAAATTCCGCCCAGATATTTAGCAGGATCCGTATGCCATACTGTACTGTCTCCGTTCGGCATTTGGCAATCCAAGGCCAAATAATGGACAATTAGTTGTATATTATTAACCGAGACGAATAAATATCTATGCCTATAAATTAAGACTTTAAAGCCAATAAACTAAAAATGCCTGCACCGGCACAACTGCCTACACCTTTAGTAATTCAACACGAGTTTTATAATGCCCGTGAGCTAAAGTTGAATTTTCCCTGTTAAGTAATTATTCTAAAATTTGTAAAAAAAAAAAAAAAAAAAAAAAAACCCCAAAAAAACCTACTTTCATTTTCGCTAAATCAGCTTAAATTTGCAAAAATGAGAGTAAAGGCGTGGACACGCTTCGGAGGATTTAAGTCAATGGGACTTGACATTAAAATATTTCCTAACAATGAAATATTATTGAAATTTTTCATAAACTTACTTGAACATTAGCAGGGGCTGACAATGTTATTTCAATTTTCCATTCATCTGCTGTGCATGACGAATATCAAGGTGGACTTGTGATTTTTACAACAGAGGTATCAGTGGCCTATGTGACCCTAACGAAAGAGTGCTGATTTAGTTTTCAGTTTTTTTTCTTCAAGATTTACGGTATTTTTTTAAAAGTCTTTGTTTATCTATATAAGCCATTGATCTATGTAAAGCTCACTAAGAAAGTCATGCAATAACTTTCGTTATGACAGATTTATACCAGACTCCTTAAACCAAAAGTAAATAATAATGAGTGTCGAAGCAGTTTTGTTTTGAATATCAATTTCAATACTGTTACAATGCATCACAACTGATGGGTGATTTCACCTAAGGAAAAAATGTTTTTCTTTGTAAAATAAGATTCCCAATAAAGCCTTAATCTTCTCCTCAAGATTTTGATTTAAACGAATTTGAATGTTCTTTATCCGAGATTGCTTTCACTTAAGTTACACAGCTTTGCTACATGTAGGCAAATTGTTTTTAAGAAGATTTTTTTTTTTTACATATTTTCTCTATATATTCTTATGTAAAATTTGGTCTTGACCTTCCCACGAGGATCTTGGTTTGAAAAATATTAAATCGATTTTACCTGAAGATGCTTCAACACAAGCTTCTGCATAGCTGCAGCTTATCTGCATTCAGTTTCTATGATGAATAATTAAAAAAAACTGTTCGCTATTTTTTTCCTATGTAAGGAATGAAAGAATGAATTATTAATTTGAAAAAAATAAAGCAGTACAAAGGTTACGCCCGGGTGTAGCTTTCCTACTTGCTCGTCATCATGAATTGGATGATATGTTGAAGGGATTTAAACAGAAGTATAATCAAAGTACTAACAGTACTGAAAGAAGGGGTCTTGAAAGTTTGAATTTGTAATTGTCCTGGATTTCCTCGAATATGCTTCCAAAATTTATGAGTTTGAATAAGTTGTTACAATCTATGTTAATTCGGCTTTTTTGCAATTGCCTGATACTTTGTCGAAATTTTACTCAATCCCGGCCTTCATAATTGTAGAAAATTTACACAACGGTATATTGTGTAAAATAAGAGCCCAAGGAACAATTTTAAAAATGACTACTAACCGGGAAAATCAAACAACTATATCAAAGTAGATGATTTTAATCATAAGATTTATTCAATTTTGTGATCCAAGGGATAATCCACAAGTCGGATGGTATCCGTAATAAAAGTATTATGAAAACCCCGAAAACTCTAAACCTGCTGAATAAACAAACAAAGTGAACATTTGTATACCGATAACAAACACAGGCACCTGACGTTAGAAGTATTTTATTTTACAATAAGATTCCATGAACTTTGACAATAAAAAGATCTGTCATGGTCGCCATTTTGATTTTTAAGACCGACTTATCTGACACGATTTTCTTCATTTGCAATTCATGCAAAATTAATAGGTAAAAATAAACCCGTTCGCCACTTACTACTTTTTTGTGTAAACTCGTGCATCACCTACACGTATTACGATACAGCCGTTCCTTTCATTTAAAATCATACTCCGAAAATCGGAGACATAACAGAGATTGTCAACTCCGGCATTAGCGTGTAAATGTTACGGGACCAACCTTACTTTGAGAACTACAAGTGCAATCTTGTATAAGTCATTAAATTTGAACCTGATAGTAAAACATGAACCTGTAAATATTTTAAGCATGGTTTATTTATGAAATATTTACAAAAACTCTTTATTTTGTTTTTAAATTAATTTTTTAAAACTTATTGACTTTTCACAAAATAAAGGTAATGCATTTCTTTACTCGTGTAATGGTAATGTAATGCATTACTTCAAAAAATTAAGTAATGGTAATTTAATGCCCTAATTCATGAAGTAATGGTAATGTAATGCATTATTTTACAATGTAATTCACCCCAAGCCTGATACCAACTAAGCCGGAAAACATTTAACTTAGTTATTCAATCGATAAGATTGTATATATTATATGATGTATAATCCTTCCAAAATGTATAATCTATTATTGATTTTGCTTACAATGCTTTGTTTAAAATTTAAATTCAGTTTAATCAACTAAAGAGCCAACGAACGAGAAGGCAAATTCAGACTTGTTTTTATTTTCTTTGAACAAAATTCCTTTAGAGACGAACAGCAGTCATACCACAACTAGCCAATGAAACACCTATTTAATTTGTAAAACATCTGTGTATAACCCGTCCCGATTTTAACTTCGGCTTGCGCATGAAGTTTGTTAGTATTAAGGTGAAAGATTGTCAAATTAAAATTCACAACTTTTCAAAAATGGCACATTGCGTTTGCGAACTTTAATTTCGATTCCACTATCAACCTCTTCTATTGATTAATGAGCTCGTACACCAACTGAATCGTCAACGACGCTGTGCATTCAGTTACTTAACTCATACCACATTTGAACCCGAGCAAGACTATTTTGATCAATAAAACTATTTGATTATTTTCTAAATAGAATTTTGTTTATACAAAGAGGACTAAAAAAGATTTAATGCGTGATTTATAATACATATTTATTGAAATGCATGAAAACTGTCTGCACTATTTTCTTACGCGTAGACTCAATTCACGAGTTCTACGCGTGCCTTCCGGTTTGAGACTTCGGCTGACAGTAAACCAATAGACGGGGTCAAGTGACCCCGTCTAAAAATTCATTTTAGCGCCAAGTAATGCAGCAATATTAGTTATTAAATGTCAAATTTAAGTGTACTTTTTATTTTCAGACAATTTATGTAAAAATAAAATAATTTAATCCAAACTTAGCAAACAATTTTTTTGGTACGCCGTAAGTTTAAACTCTTCAACTCGCATGAGAATGTAGCTCCCTGGTCGTCTATTGAATTTTTGGTCAGGTCGCGAGGTACAGACTAGCAGCTAGTACGCATTGTGAATGAGCAACAACCCTGCATAAATAACCAATAGCCTTGCATTAGTTATACTTTTTTCTTAATTCTGTATTCTAATACATGTAAAAACATTCGTTATTTTTTATTTACTAGATGAAATTATAAACATCTTTTATATGTTGAAAATAAGAATTGCTAAGAAATGAAAAAAAATGAAAATCTGTTTCAGTTAACAATTGTCTGTAGCGTTTTAAAGTGATAAAAACAGTAATAAATATGTTGCTTATTTATTATACAGACTTCCCGTGTGCAGGTGTTTACTTCAAGGATTTAAAAACTTAATGGGGCATCCCTCCTTTTTTTGAAAATTGGTGAGGTAAAGTGCTTTTTTTTTAAATTTAATTGAGTGATTCTTTAATGTAATTTATTGCATATATGTGTGTATCTTTTGGTAATTTTTATCATAAAAACTTATTACTTATTTTAATATTTATCTAAAATAAAGGATTTCAATTATAAGAAACAAGTATTTTTCTATTGCAATTTATTCACAGATGTTGAAGTCATCATTCATTGTGTTATAGCTGTTAACGACCGCCGGGGAGGTCTAAAAGAAATTAAAAATACTTTATGTAAACATTGATGGAAACTAGAAACATATAGGTAATAACAACAAGACTGTAGTACATGTAATGAAATTTCATTACTTTATGTGTAAAAGGTTTTATGTTTCAAAAGATAATAATACTCATATGAAACCCTTTTATCTTTACAACAATATATCAATTTTCCAATACAAACTGCTCATTAGATTAAATGTGTAATGGCAAGATATATATATATATATATATATATATATATATATATATATATATATATATATATATATATATATATATATATATATATATATCACCTACATCTACGTTTGCATCGTCTTTCACACTCTTGTCTTGTTTCAAAGTTGTTTGCGGTACCATTGCATCCGCCATAGATAAAACGTTCGCATTCATTTGTATGCCAATTGTACCACCATCTTGGGAAATTCGCGTAGCATTTTTCGCTGCCTTGTAGATGTTTTGGCAGGTAACAAATAGTTCTCCCTGTTATAAAAAGAAATTGCAAAACTGCTCTTTCTTACTTGTACAAACAGGTAAGTTTAAAAGGTCTTTTATTAAAGTATTTCAGTTCTACTTTACGAGGTATTTTGACTGTCCAAACAATTTCTATTTATCCTTAATGATTTTCTTGTCTTTAATGATTAAGAATGATAATTAATGGTTAACATGTTTTTAAAAAATCTTTAACATCAAATTGACTGTGAAAAATAAATTAAGGCATATAAGTAGTCGTTTTATTTACGTATATATGAATGGAACCGGTACCAATTTTTATATAAATATTTCCCTAGAGTTTACATTATTTATCATTAAATACGGTGTTATTTTTGTTATATGTATGTTAAACAATAAAACCTGGTCCATGTGAATCATCCTCCGGAGACATACAAATTGGTCCGCAGACGCTGCAACCCCGGTCACAACATTTCATGTCTTGGTAAATGGGAATAAACAAGATATATGTTAATGTTTGATGTTCATTAGTGTCTTCTTTCAAGAGTTGGTGTTCATTATAGTCTTCTTTCAAGAGGAAGTCACATCTGATTCGATATAAAATGAATTTTACCACAAGGCATATCAACACATACATTATGTTTTAAAAATTCGAAACATCTGTGAATCATAGTTGATGAGAACAATGCGACCGAAGTTTGTTACAAACGAACCGACAGACAGACACACAAGGGTAAAACAGTATACCCCCTCCCTTCCTCGGTGCGTGGTGTGATAATTTTTACAACCATCTGTAGTGATTTTCAGTTTTGATGAGGCATGAAAGGTGTTGTTCTTGATTAGAGAGAAACAGTACCGTTCAAGCATTGACGACCAAAATTTATTAGTTGTGTAGATCGTCTCTACGCTTGATTTATGGCAACGTTTCCATACTCGAATTTGGCCTAATACAGTTTTTATTTTAATATTATTGCAAATTTAATAAAAAGAAAGTAACCCTCCCATCAAGCCAAATTACCCAAAAAATTGAATCACTTGTTTGAAAAGAGTTTCATAAAATGCATTGGATTACGTGAATACAATACCTCGTTCAAAAAATAGTTTTTGATACTACTGACATAGTATAGTCGATATTGTTTTTGAAATGTAAGGTTTCAAAAGTTGAAAATCTCGTAGTTCTAATGTTAAAGAACTCGGATGTCCCCCTTATGATCCTAGTTTTATGAACATGATAACCAATCACCATAAAATAAAATGTTAATTATAAGAAAAAAAATAAATAAAATTTATAAACAATTCTCTTTACAGATATTGCATTTAATTTGAGTTTTCCCGAAACGAATGTCTTGCACGCAATTTTCTTTCGAATGGAAAAGGGGGAAGGTTAATGTGTAATTAAAGTTTTACCTCCAGGGCAGTCGTAGTCACTGTGACATCCATGACGCCCCGGTCTACAAAAGCAATTGCCTCTGTAAGATACTGAGGGGCACCTGCCAGGCTTCTCTCCAGTACCATACTGAGCATACGCCTATAAATTGTAAATCCTTTTTAATTTGTTATCAAGTGGTTAATTTAGTTTCAATCTATGTTTTATATATAAAACTTAAAGGTATATTTTATATTTCTGAAATATGAACAAACGATAAAAAGATCTTTACTACTTCGGTTGTTTAGATCATTGTAAAAGTAGGCGTTAAACTTAAATGAAAAAATATCAACACAATCTGACTTACAGTACAGAAAAGACACAGGATAATTATTCTGCAGTCCATATCGTAAATTTAATTCTGCTCTCGATTGACTGCTGTTTATATGCTCAGAATTATCAATCCATCATGATCATGGCAATGTTATTTCCATGCTGTAAAATAATATGGGTTTTACCAAATTTAAGGTTAAATTAAATCCTTTAGATTTAGTTGTATCGAAATTTAAGAATAGTGCTAAAATCCTTAAGGTTTTTAAATACAAATTTATGGAAATAAGTTAACTTTATCTTCAACAACAAACAGCAAATATGATAAAAATAATGTAAATTTAACTTTTCCATTCATAAATGTTTAATAATTAAGAAAAGTTTGAAATTAGTTTGAATAAATAGGTGATGTCATCATATTTGCCCTTTGTAAATCAATAATCGTAACGTTAGAACACTAGGAATGATTATATGTTTGATATTAAGTCTTTCAATTAGGAAATCAAAGTTACACAACCTTAATTAATAGACTTCTATAATGTTCGGGATTAACTTGTTTCAATTCTTAATTTGACGATGTCGTACAGTTTGTTTACTGATTTACCGATGCTTAATTGCTTTTAAAAAAATAGAAAGCCCCGTCCTTTTTACAATGCATTACTGCAAGATTGATAGTTTTGCAATTTGCATTATAAAATGCATTAGTGATTCGTCAACCGATTTTTTCTACATCTTAGTTCTTTATCAAAAGGTAAACTTTATTTAAAATTGTTTTTATCATTCTCTCTATTACGATGGGACACTAGAATAGCGCGACGTCATTATATTTTTACGTGTGAAAGCCATTGAAAAAAATTAAAACAAAATGGCCTGGTTTAGCTACAAACAGATGTTAGATGAACTTGTAATTACTTGATAAATATATAGTGAACAAATAAATGATTTTCGAAATGTTTTGTTTTATACAGCTATAAAAGATTTGTATATATTTTTTAAAATTATATGAATTCGCAAACATATTCAAAATCTACGTCAAATGGTATATTGTTCTTAATTCGCCCGGGAACTACCAACTAAATGATTGAGTTTTGTTTACTGTTAGGGAATACGATCCATAATTGCCTCAGATTTAATAAATCTGGGCGCATTACAGATATGTAAATGCTTAACACTTAGTATACTTGGACATAATTTACCTATTTTAGTATCATTATGTTAGTGTGGATTGTGTCCTAATTAATGAGCTTTTCCTTTTTTTGACATTTTTAAACTGTTGTATTATACCTAATGATAAAATACATCTTTCCACCAAAGCATTTTTTGATATTCCTAGTAATTACTTTTTTATCTTAAAAATGTGTTTGTCTCCATAGACCTTAAAGGGACTTGGACACCATTTGAGATCAACAATTTTATTTTTATTTTTTATGTATAAAATGGTTTACTGGTGTATTTTAAATGATGGACCAAAATATTGAATGTAAACGTCAAGTTACAAGCGAGATACAGAGGTAAGAATTGATTGTTAAATAAACACAGCTCGAGTCTTATCGTTGTTTACAAAAAAATGTAATGTAGAGAATTATCATTTCTTATACAGAGTGACATGTAAGAAACAATTCAATATCTTAATAAATACTATTATCAACAAAAGAAAGATACTTTGATTGAAATTTACACCAATACAACAAATATGTATAAAAGGACAATATTCGAGCTTTGTTTACAAAACAAAAAATTATGAACTCTTTATTTTGCTTAAAACTTGATATTTCACTTTCAAATTTTGACATAGCATTATGAACTTCTATATTTATTAATATAAACATTGAAAATGGAAAAATAAAATTTGAAAATGTTAAGTCAAATCGTGTCCAAGTCCCTTTAACGCAATCTTCATTAATTAATAACTGCTTAGTTAATAATATTTTTGAAAATTTCTCTCGGTAAACCTTTTTCTACTCTTAAATGCTTTAAACAAATATCAAAGTATTAAATACGTGATGGATATTCAAGGTTGGAAAAGTTTGATCCTAATATGGATCGGATACCTTAACGTCATATTTTTAACCATCACTAAGCTTTCCAAAAACACCAACTGACTATACAAGTTTACAGTACCGATCAGACCTAACAGAAAGTAAACCCCAACTTAATCGCGGTTTTTCTTTCTTGGTTTACTAGAGTTGATACTGAGAGTAAACCCCGTCATCAGGATATCCCTAAAAGCAGACGCTAACTGTGTATTCGGAATATACAAGGGGTGGAATTACAGGCAGTAGGATGATAAGATAAAACACGAGTCTGCTTCACACTTCAGTGCGTTCAGTTGGTCTCTAAAGAAATTTACAAGTAAACCCCGAGTGGACCCAAATTTTTAAAAAGCAAAACCCAGAGTAAACTCAAAGTAAACCCTGGGTTTAGTTGGGGTTTACTCTGGTGTTAGGTTGGGTCTGATAGATACTGTGATTACATTAATTACCCTGAAAAGTCGTCTATGTGCTTAAAGAACGATATCCAATGCCATTTGTGTAAACGAAGAATTTTCCCCTAGATTAATTACTTAAAGTCATAGTACCAATTTTTTTAAAGTAAAGAATTAGTTTCCGCGTTTAATCGGGAGAAGCAACTCTCGCGAATTTAAAAAATCATATTTGATTCGATTTGGT
Source organism: Magallana angulata (assembly GCF_025612915.1). Lineage (NCBI taxonomy): Eukaryota > Metazoa > Mollusca > Bivalvia > Ostreida > Ostreidae > Magallana > Magallana angulata. The sequence goes on along the minus strand of NC_069112.1, from coordinate 6,946,182 downwards.
TTAAACAAGAGGCCAAATGGGCGATATCGCTCACCTGAGCAACACTGGCTTTAAATGGGCGTTCAAAGGATATTGTGCCAGGTGGCCCCTCGGTAGATTAACCAAAAATATCCGAATTTTCACTTATTTTTGCATATACTTAATCTTTGACATATTTACCTATATGAATACCATTTTTACCGAAAATAAGATCATATGCAATAAAAAAAATTAAATTTACGGTTAACTTCCAGTTCCCTTTATTTTAGCCCCCCCCCCCCATCTACTTTATAAAACGATTAAAATACATGAGAGCATAAAGGTACATTTTTTCTCCCTCCACTACTTGCTAGTTATTGAATTTTAAAAATGTCTATATATGAAAGAAGGAAAATGTACCTCAAATCACCAGAATGAATGCGCTCAATTCCTCAAATTATCTTTATTAAAAAACAACAAATGTGTACAAAAAAGATGATTTTCCTTTGCAATAGTTTTTAAGAACACCGATAATGCTTTTATCCTCATAATAATAATGTGTCAGGCCTATGGAAACTGTTTAAAAGGCATTGTTTTCATTTATTTGTGTTCGAAAAACTATTAAAATGATCAACCAAAAGTTCAGTGTCAATCGTAGAATCATAAGCAAGATTCATAGCTTGGTTTGAGTCATGTTTTTGTTCACATGAGTTTATTACATTCAACTTAAGAATTTTAAACTTGGTATTTCCTATTCAGCAAAGCTGCATTTAAAATAAAAACAAACTAAAGCAGGACCTCAGCTTTGTGTACAAACATATAGTAGCATTGTACGCAAAGCTCTGTATCTTGCTTATAACTCGAAGCTTGACTCTCAGATTAGTAAAATTATAGGAATTTGTAAACAAATAAAACAAGAGAAAACTGCACTAAAACAAAGAGAAAACTCAATTTATTTTTCATCATATATATAAACTTTAGTTATATATTTCTAGCAGCGATAATAATCTCCGTTTAGATTGAATTTGCTGAACATCTTAATAGAACATGTAGCATTAATCACCTATTACGTAGAGATAATACCGAATTACAAGCACCACCATAATTTGACCCCCACCCTATCCCCTGAAGTCATGGTTTGAAAAAACTAGAATGAATCAACACTACCTGAGGATGCTTCCACACAAGTTACAGCTTTTCTGTTTTTATTCCTATGTAAAAATTTCGACCCCCCCCCCCCCCATTGTGGCCCACCTTACCCCCGGGGATCGTAATTTGAAAAAAAAATTGAATCTAGACTACCTGAAGATGCTTCCACAGTTCCAGCTTTTCTGGCTAACTGGTTTTTGCAAAGAAGATTTTAATGATTTTTTTCTGTACTTTTGTATCTAAAAATTTGATCCCCCACTGGAGCTCCGCCGTTTGGTTTGGTTTGGACAAGCTAGAATTTACACTACTTGAGGATGCTTCCACACAAGTTACAGCTTATCTGGCCGATTGATTTTTGAGAAGATGTTTCTCTGTATATTTCACCTCAGGTGAGCTAACAATTATTTATGTTTCTGCTACATGTACACACACTTAGTATTTCCGTCAGCAATATCAATCTCCGTTTAGACTAAATAGACGAGAAAATACTTACAACTAGCATAAAATACATTGCAATAATCATCTATTACGCAAACACCACACCGTATTACCATTAGAATTTGTATTTTAGTTGTTAAAGTACCGTGCCTGTTAATGTATCTTATTTTCCGCAAGTAACAGTCAGCTGTCTTACTTTCCGATGTCTATATTTGATTGATACGTAAAATTAATTCATGAAAACGAAACAAAATCAAAACAAGCTAAAACCACCGTCAAAGGTGAAAATGTCAACGCATTGGAATATTTAATCTCAATTTACTTCACAAAATCGGCACTAATGTATCTTGCACGTTTCAAATATTCCTTTCGCACGCAAACTGTTTCACAACAACCAAATTCATCTTTGTCAGATTGACCCATTTCTTATACGTTCAAAATGGCCGCTTCTTTGTTTCAATAAGGGTTTTGAGATACGGAATACCGAACCCTAAGTTAAACTGATTGACCCTCATTCTCTGTATTATTATCATTTTCGTAAATTACTCAAATTTGAAACAGAATTAGCCCTTAATTTTTGCAATTTATTGTTTCCTTCCCATAAGGATAATTTATGCTAAACTACGTTGCATTTGACTCAGTAGTTCTTGAGAAGATTTTTAAAAATGCACCCCCCCCCCCTTTTTCTACTGTTTCGAGGTTTTCTCAGCTTTAAATAAAGATATGTCTTTCACTTCTGCAATTAATATTTGCCTTTTTATAAGGATGCTTTGTGCCAAATTTGGTTGACATTGGATAAGCGGTTTTAGAGAAGAAGTTCAAAATGTAAAAAAGTTTACAGACGGACGGACAGACGGACGACGGACAAAATACGATCAGAATAGCTCACTTCAGCTGTCAGCTCAGGTGAGCTAAAAAGCGGATTCGCAAAATTAAGTTCTCGCGTAAAATAGGAATTTAAAGTACTTGGCCAAATATTAAATAACCTTAAACGAATTATGAAAAAAGCCAATTTAATAATTCTGAGACTTATTGTTGATAAATGATAGTTGAATCTCGCAGCTCTATTTTCAGCCATAAAATTACATTTCAGCCTTCAAAAGAAACGAAAGTAGACGACAGTGGGACCATTTCCTGACGCTTACGCTCCCTTTTTAATCGCGTATAATTTAGTAAATATAATAGTATACCAAAGAAAACCATTTATTGATTTGATCAGCACGTCTAGCATTCAATTGTCGAGTATATGAATTGATACATCATATAAAACAGTCAACTACTGAAGCAATCTAAAATTTGCCAGCAATCTGCATTGTAAATTTTTACAGCATGGCATTATTACAGACTAAATAGATACATTGAGTCACAAAAAATGAGTTAACTGAGTATATATATTGAAAATATTGATATTATAATATACATTGTATATATTTTCAGCAATTGTTCAATTAAATACATGATGAGGGTGATCCATAAATTCTGATACTGTTTTGAATGCCCATTACAGTATTAAAGAACAAATTAGAATTCAGTAAAACATATCATTTGAATATATAAGGAATTCAGTTTTATACTGTATAGATTATTGTTTGCGGGCATTACATATCAGAGCAGGGAGACTAAATATTAACATCAAAATAGCATATTCAGATGATCAGTCAGAGAACCTGGACACAAAAGAAATCTTGTTTTTCCTTGTTACTATAGTTGTTCTTCATCAAATAAGCCTGAATGATGAAATCTTTTTTCCCCGATATTTAATTCTTTAGTACCCTAATGCTCTAAAGGTTTTATACCGAAAAAATCAAACAATTTATCATTGTATCCATGGATCAAAGATTAAAGGGAACACAAGTCTCATAGTACTGTAGTTGGATTTTGTAGTCATGTGGCACTATGATAAATCCCATAACAACTATATGATGTCATTGCTTCTTTTTCAAGAAGATCTTTCTTTACCTTTAAAATGTTATAAAAATTGTAGCCATAGGCGATAAGAACAATATCTTATTAGACAACTTATCTCATCGGATAAAATGTTCATGGATGTTTAATAATGGTATCAAAATTTATGGATCAACCTGTATGAGAATATGTAATTATGCAACCCCGCTTGTGTCTCAACAATACTGTAAATTTCTTATATTACGCGAGTACTTAATTCCGCGATCTCGCGGTTTCGGATTAAATCGCGAGAATATAAGATCACAAACACGGAATTTCCATCCTCTTTTCTTATAGTGTTCAACTCTGAGATAATAATAGCGATATTTTAAAAATCCGCGAAGGGTGCTTCTCGCGATTTTACGCGGATATTAATTCCTCGCGGTTAATTAGGAATCGACAGTATGATTTAACACATATATTTTATGTGTATTAGATTTAAACATACAGTGACCAACTGACACGCTGTACATTCTATGTACCCTCTTAAGTTGAAACTACATTTTGTGCAGAAAACGATTTCACCGGTTGTTCAGTCAAAATCTGGTAAACCTTGCACTGTAGCTTTAATCCGACCATCGCTTACGCAATGCGCTCTGGTACTTTTTTTGAGGACAAGGCATGGTCAAGTCTATTGTTTAGCTGTAAAATTCTTTACTTTAAGATTTACCGATTGAGAAGAAAAAAATTGTTTTATATTGCAACGTTGATGTTGACAGAGCGTAACGTAAAGTTAATCGTTCAAAGGTATCAAACTCAGTTCATTTACTATTATTTTAGAGATTGTCAGATCAGAATACTTCCGATGAAGGGTCTGATGAAAGAGCAATCGTTTAATCATTTAATTCTTTTTCATTAAACTACTGTGAAGGTAACTGTCAAATTCCCAGCATTACCAGCTACAAAGTAACGATGTTTTATAATGTATATATTCTTCCAATGGTTTATGGGGAGCGGGATTTTCAATTACAATGTCAGCATTACAAAAAAATATATTTTTTTTTTCAGTATAAAATTTTAACATTTCATTGATTATTACAGTAATTAGGGCCCCGCAAGGATTTGCGGGTGCCCTATAGTAATCACTCTGTCCGTCCGTCCTTCTGTCCGTCCGTCTGTCACTCTTCCGTCCACAAATTTCGTGTTTTTTTCTAATAACTTTTTTTATGGTTGCCCAATCAAGTTCAAATTTGGTATGGTAGTTCAGTAGGCAGAAATACATATTTTGATGCTAAGTTTGGTTCTCTATGTCTTCTGGTTTGGAGCTGGGGTGGTGGGGTAGATTCATAACTATGCATTAGAATGAATGAGCAAAGAGAGATAACTGCTGAGAATGAATGGGCAAAGAGAGATAACTGCTGAGAATGTTACCATTGTATACATTGAAGGCTGTGCAATATTTGTCCTTTGGGATTAATTAACCTTCCACACTATTTTATTTTTTGATTATTTATTTTATTTTTTTCTGCCTAAATGCTGTTAATTTTAACAGGTAATCAGATAATAACCCCATTCTGTCATTTCTGAAAAAAAAAATCTTAATTGTAAATTCAGAAGAAAAGGATGAGAGAGCAGAACAATTAATCCCCTGGGATTAATTATCATGCCTGCTGCAGAAAATTTAGAGGCTTATCTCTATCTGTCATATCGAGATTAATGAACACATGGGATAAATAGAATCTCATATGATTTGTAGTATAATATGATTTTTATCCAACTTGTGTGTTTTATCCCCTCACTAAGGCTCAAGAAAAAAACACTTTAATTGTTGGATGAAAATCATATCCAACTACAAATCACGAGGTCCTATATATTGCAGTTCTTTACATCTTATGCTGGGCATTTATTTCTCATCATTGTTAATATAAAGAGGATGGAATTCAAAGTTTTTTTCACTTCTCTATATTAATTGTCATAGCGGGGCCCTTCCTGACTGGTCAGTTTTCTAGTTAATTTATTGATCAGTTTGGTAGCCATCCTTATCAATCTTAAAAGGTTTTTGCACCATTTTGCGTGTACAATTCATTATATAAAACAGTATATTTCAATCAGCATTGCATTGACATTCCCATTTATTTTTGGTTTAACCATCTGAGGCCGTTTAAATTTTGATAAATAAATACTCGAACATTCCAGCCTGGCTTTAAGTGTAAAAAGATAATTAAGGTGCAACAATTTGTATTTCACATTTCAGAATTATATCACGGCCATTTATTGAGCTTAATTTAAACGTCACTAATTAATTCCTCTTGGGTGAAATAGCCATACTTTTGATGCATTGAAACTCAACATTTACAAGTATAACATAGGATCCTTTTTATAAATATGAAAAAAGAATTGAAAAAAAAATACAAAATCAAGAAATTTAAATGTATAGGAAGTAAAACATTATTTTAGCACGTCAGTTGTCCTAACATACGAGATAAGTTAAAGAAATTTATACCTTGTAAATATTCCCAGTTTGGTATTTCAATTGGGGTTACGCCTGAACCGCCACTTAAGCAATCATCGGTACAAAATATGAGGTCTTGATAATTGAAAAAAAAAATCTATTTTAGTTTGATTTAAAATTTAATGAAGATTATAATAAAATTTGAACTTTTATAAATACACTTCAATGTCCATTGAATCGTAAAATCAAATTTACATGAAGTTGAACATATTGAGGTACAACGCATGTTACATCAGCTTTCAGTTGAAAGATCGTGTCAAAACGATTATAAAATATGTATACGTACTAATATTTCATATGTTTTTATTCAGCTTGATTTTCATAAGTTAAGGGATTTATGTTTATGGTCAATTTGCATGGACTTAATGGAAATCACAGTTTTAAGGATACATAAATTTGTGGCCATCTATTTTATCAATCAAAAATGTTGAGTAGAAATTGCACTCTAACGAACATTTTATTACATGTGTCAATCTACGAAAAAAAGTAATCGGACGATATTGATGAAAAATAGTATATTTTGAATCAGTACTTGATTATAGACATTGACATATTTTATTTAAAAACATTTACTTTCTCAAAAAATTAATGGAACATAGTCATATATACATGTACGACAACTTTGCAATTTTCGCATTTATTTATAATACACAAGAACATTTCTCATATTTATACAAAGAAAATTGTACGAATTCTTTTATTACATGAATATATCATAAATAAAGATATCACATGTACCGAGAAAAAAAATACAACTCTAAGAACACTTTAATTACATTCTACACTTATTTGTATATGCCGAATAATAATTATCACACCCTGTATGCATACATATTACATTGGTTGATCAGGCAAGGTGTAAATATTGTCATAAATGTGTTGAAATTTCTAAAAAGTCTCAGCAGTAATTAAAGGAAGTAATCATGGATTTATATATTAATCTTAAGTTGAATCACAAGTTGATTTTACATGTACAACTTCAATGCCTCTGTAACTAAAATTTGTTTGGTAGCCATTCCCTACTATTAAAATCTTGGAGACTATGTCTGGAAACCAAAGGCCTAAAAGATTTGCTAAATGGAATAACTCGGTAACGGGAGAGGAATTTTAGTTTATGAAATGTTACTATTAGCTCTGAAATTCTGAGCAAAAACCGTTCAGAAATGAGCGATTATGAAACCTTAAAGTCTTAACCTGCACAATCAGTAAAAAGATCTTCCTTATACCTGAGACGAAATACCTTAATAAATCTACACAACGAGAGTAAAAACCTGGTTAGCATTTAGAAAATTGCCTATTTATTCACAGATCAATTACATAAATGGTTAACATATGCCTAACACTAAGGGTTTCATCACTTCAAATAAAATATCTAAAATATATTTCTACAAAATCCCAAAACCGTATGTTTATACATCTTTTTCCTTGAATCTTAAATTCACCAAACCCACATTTTTAAATAAAGAGATTGAACGGTTTACATAACTCAACATTACTCCGACACACGATCGGTCATTTCATAATACGCAAACATACTTAATCGTTAAGATTTACGAACTGCAAAACCAAATAAAAACTTAATAATGCGCACGTAATTATACGTTGCATGCAAATAAGTGGTAGTTTTGGGTTTTTTTTTTCTATACTGTTGCTTGATAAAACATACAGGTGGTCGTTTGAAATAAAAAAAAAACAAGTTTTCCAAGGGACAGTCTTGAAACTTTTTTGTACTTTTGAGAATTATCAAAAATTCATTAATGAACGTCTTTACATTTGGATGTATAATATATTCAAAGCGTTCAGACATTAAACCATTTGCAGTTTAGTAAAGTAAATTTAAAGTCGTTAACGAAGCTACATTTTTTACAGATGGATGTTATAATTATAATAATAACTAGACACGATCTCGTTGCAAGCAACGAGGAGGTCTTCCGTCTGATTTTAGAACTTGAAATACATATACTACCTATAATTTTTGATGATGCTGTTAAATCATTATGCTGTTAGGCTACATAACTGTAAGATAAATATATCTGCTTCTAAAATCTAATACAAAATATCTGTCAGTGAGAGGGGTTATAGATTAAATACTTTAGAGCCCTCCAGGTCCCTAATTTGAGGGGCAGTCTCTTTTCCTTGGTATCAAATGAAAGGTCATTTAATTTTAAAGACATTTTGTTCAACAAGTGTTTAGATATTCGTTACCATTCTTAAGATATTTATATATCCCCTTATAGGGGCTGCTGAATAAAATTTGAAGATTGTGTTTTATATAAAACATCATTCTGGGCATCTTTTCTTATATACTGCATTTTAAAATAGTTGTCCTTTTTGAGATATAAGGGATCAAAGTTTTGTACGTTTGACCCCTCAAAACCCCTAATTACGTAACACATGAGATAATCATTATTCTGTTAAGCTACAAATCTGTAAGATAAACATATTTGCTTCCATAATCTATCACAAAATACCCTTCCGTAAGATTTTAGAACCTTCTAGGTCCCAAATTTGAGGAGCCAGCCCCTTTTTCTTTGTATCAAACGAAATGTCATTTCATTTAATTTCTAAGACATTTTGTTCAACAAGTGTTTAGGAATTCCTTACCGTTCTTCATAAATATTGGAAAGAACGTTTTAGGCACCTTTTCCTCTGTACTGCATTTCAAAATATTTTTCCTTTCTGATATCGGTAATCAAAGTTTTAAACTGTTGACCCCTTAAAACCTCTTATTACCTAACACATGATAAAATCATTACATTGCTCGGATACATAACTGTATGATAAAAATATTTGCTTCTATAGCCTTCACAAAATATCTCTCAGTAAAGGGTTACAGATGAAAGACTTTAGAGCCCTTTGGTCATCTAATTTGAGGGGCCAGCCCCTTTTTTTGAAATCGAATGAAAGGTCTTGTAAATATAAACATTTTTTACATTACATTAGTGACTGCAGAAAACATAAAAAACTCACAATCTTTGAGGATGGACTTAAAATTTCTGAGCAAAACCCATTTACTGTTTGCAGCATTGATGGACTAGTGTCTTGCTTATGTCATTCTAACGAACTTATTGAAATTAAGTGTCCGTTTTCACTGCGGATCAAGCACCCGAAGGTAGCAGTGCAAATGAAAGGATGCATTCTGGAGAATGGAACATTGCATGTAACAGCAGATGAACCTTATTACCACCAGATTCAAGGTCAGCTTGGTATCTAAGGCTTACAGCAATGTGACTTGATTATCTATACAACTAAAGGATATGTAGTAATATCTGTGTATTATGATGACAATTTCTTTCAGATGATGGATTAAAAGTTCAAAAACGTTCTCTGTTTCATATGTATTAAAAGAGTTGATAACAGGTGATATAAAACAGCAATTGCTCAAGAGTCTTAAAACTATTGTACATGGTACATGTGGTACATATCCATATAATTGTAACTTTAATTTACAATACAATGTGAATCCTATTTTACTCTTCTGTTGTTTAGATTGCAAAGAGCAGTACATATGCATACAATATGATCTAAATAGGGTTTAATTTTAAATGGAATAATACCTTGAAGCATCTTAAAACTTTTCAAGTCCGGCCGGCTCTGTATTCTCCTAGTCTTAGTTGTTGCTCTGCTGTTTCCCACATGTAAAGGGTGGTATATTTAACACAGGATGAATCTCTGCCATTCAGTTAACTGAAATGGGACTGATCGGTAACTGAAATGTGACTGAATGGCATAGCTGTGCCATTCAGTCACCTTTCCAGACCTTTCAGTTAATATTCAGTTGAATGAATGGCAGAGGTTCATCCTGTGTAAAGTGCAACCTTTAAGAGCGAGAGCACCACTTATCATTAAACCCCTATCAGCCATTATATCATCACCATACTGTAAGTTATTCAGAAACCCTGATTCTTCAACTATCATTTTATCTGATGCAGAACCAGCCCAAAGTTTTGAAATAAATGTAAATGAGCCCGGGTGGGAAATAGAAGCCAATAGTTTAACAGTGTAATGGAGTTTGTATGAACTCCATGTCACACGCTGGCTAGATGGTAGGCTTGGTCGTTGATTAAAAAACTCAGTGCAGTCAATCACAGCTCAAGTTCTCGAAGAGCACCAGAACACTTTAGGTAATTTCAAACTATTTTGGTCTCTGGTCGGCCATTGGATTAAAAACTTGAGTTCCAGTTGTAACTTTTTCCAGGTTATAAATATGCAGCTTATACTCGAGCAAGTTATGGTGAAGATGTCAGCCAAATACCTCAACATCAAGGCCTCTTCTGATTGTCAAATTCGTTAGCGGAAATTCTTCAAAGGAGGATGGTACACGTGCTCTTTTCTAATTGAATAAAAGGAAATTAAATTGATTATATATATATATATATATATATATATATATATATATATATATATATATATATATATATATATACACACAATAACCAAGACACTATGAAACATGATAGAATATATCAATCAGTTTTAGTTGTTTGTGTCAATCAGTAATCCAAAATTTGTTTCATTTTCGTATAAATAAATTTCAACTACACCATATAAGCAACCATGCTTTTGATATGGATGTCCTTTTATACTTTGCTAAAGACAATGCTAATTGATTGACATTAATAAATGCTTAACATATACAAGTCTATTATTTATTACCTTGACCTTAATTCACAGTGGACGTACTCTGCGCATGCAGTAACCTTAGGTTACCTAAAATATGATGCACAAGTGTTTTTGTTTACGTCTATAATTACAACAGAGGAAATGCGGGTGATTCATAGTAACCATGCTGTCCCTTTTTATAAAGATAAAACAAACACTATGTTTAGATAATCATTTGCATAATGTACTGACGAAATCTATCTAAAAAAAAATTCGGATTAGACGATACATTGACACCGCGCCTATTTCAAAAGAGTTACCGCTTATAGAGTTATCTCCCCTTTTGGGATCATTTGTGCGTTTGAAATGTGTATTGATTTGAGTGACAAATTAAATGCAAAACGACAAGGGCAAGGCGGCTAAAGATATTATTGAACTTGGTATGATTTTCTTCCTTTTTTCGTGTATGAAAACTGATGCTCATTTGTTGAGAAATGAAGGTTTAATTTGTAATTTTAATCGAAATGTACAAGAACGCGCTATTTTTGAACAAGTAGCCAGGTTTCCTAGGAATTAGCATAATAAACGAATTTTACAACTGAATGAGCTTTGATTTCTATGATGCATATATATCCTAGGAATTAGCATAATAAACGAATTTTACAACTGAATGAGCTTTGATTTCTATGATGCATATATAATTTTGAATAAGTAGGTGTATTACTTACTCCAAACTTTGTTTGTCTTGCCCTTGTCTTTTTTGTCTCAAATTAGCATTGACGTTTCTTGTCTAAAAGATGCCCACGTGACACTGAAAAGTCACATTACAGTCAAATTAAGACATGGTCAAGGTAAAGTGACCCATATCTTTGCAAAATCAGTCAAAAAATAGTTTTAAAAAATATATCATGCAAAAAAATAATGCTTAAACAAACGACCTCCTTTTACCGTGTTTGAAAGCAAATTGTTGCCTTAACTGTCCTGCGCTCCATCCAACACCAAGAAAATATCTAAATAAGATGTTAAAACTTATTTATAAATGTGTGTATCATTACTTAACAACTGTTTTTTTCACAAATGCCCACTGCATGGTCAAATTATGATGCAATCAAAGTTTTTTCACATACTTTTGATATACTAGTAATCAATCTGGCAGGCATATTTTTTTTAATTCTACATTTCCAGTTATGTCTACTAATGCGTAATGTTTGTTGCACTGGCAGTTTTACAATTGTCACACAATATAAAAAAAATATTGTTAAAATATTAAAATTAACTTAGCAATTTCTCATTTCACATTGTGTGACTTAGTAATAATCTGTAGACCTAAGCCTGGTATATTAAGTGTCTTGTATGTGCCAAACTATTTGATGATCTGAAAGAATCTACCTCCATCTGCATTGTATTAATTGATTGATTCACAGTAACGTACATATATATCTTGCAAAATCAATATAAAGAAGAAAAATATTAGCGAGGAAAGACAGAAGGACAATTACATAAGGACATGCCCATACATGTAGTTAAATTCACAAGTACAAGTAATAATTAGTGTACACTTCAGTCCGTTTATACTTGTTTTTCCTGATTCACAAATTTAAAAACAAAACAAACAACATAAGACTTTGTCATTTGCCAGCTAGTGTCTGTCATTGAACTGTCAACTGAAGGCACAGTTACTACAATTAAATTAGATTGTTTCAGATAGAGAGAGAAAATTAAAGAGAGAAAAATCTAATTCACTATTAAGCAAAGGTAATTTCTATAATGTGGTTCATTTTCTCTATTAATTCAGAGATTTACAAACAACTCTTTCAAAAATAATCACATGTTCTTATAGATAAAGGTGTTTAATTTAAATTCTGCAAATCTTTGAATTTAATTGTCTTATATCCATAACCATATTATGAAACATGATACATTCGTAAGACATGTCACATACCTGTGTTTTGGACAGATTGTAAGTAGTTCATCCTCTTCACTGAAGAAACCTCCCCTTATTTTCAATAATTCTGATTTTATATTTCGACCTATTGAAAACTGTCGGAGGTGTGCATCTATGGAAAGATTACAACAGTCTTTGCCAGGTCTTTTTGTATATAATATGTCCATCATTTGGTGTGGAAAAGCTACATACAAACTGATTTCCACCTAAAAGATATCAAGATATTTTATAAATATAAAAGCTTGTTAATGAACTGATATTGAGCATACATGTATTTCCAAAACAAACATACACGTACTACATCTGAGAACCTAACTATGATATTGTAATCTTATTATGAAGGCCTGATTTGGGATTAAAAATTGAGAATTAAAATTGCCCATTGAAAGAAATTTTTTAATAAACATTCTGTCTTTTTAAATATTTAGTCGGGGGGGGGGGGGGGGGGGGTTATGTACTTTTCATATAAATTTGCATTAATTTATGAATGCTTTTTTTTTTTTACTGGTAACTTATTTGAAATTCATCCAATATACTGACAAAATACACTTACTTTCAAAAGATGCTGTCATTTTTCTGCAACTTCAAGCGGGTGACAATTAAGGCAAATCTCATTAGCGACGTTGTTTTAACATTGAATAGCCCACGTGGATTTCGTTGAAACTTTTCTTAAGTTAGTTCGTAACTGTCATGTCTAATATTTTCTCCAGATGTTTATCAATGTCCTTGATATTAACGTGTCAAACCTGCAATATATCACTGTCAATTTTGTAGGTTTTTACATCAATTAATATTAAAAAAAACCACAATAAAAATCATAAAACCTTGATTCCGAGAGTGTGTTATCAAGCTGACGCCCAAACCCTGACATACATATAGTTTTGTAGAAACGATATGTTCTAAAGTAAAGGATTAACAAAGTTTTGAACTAAATGTGTCGGCAATCATCATTCATGTTAACTGTAATCACTTCTAGGCCGATGTTGTATTACCTGTAAAGATGTATCGTCTTAAGCTCGGATGTATATACCACAGCGCGCGTGATTCTAACAAAAATACTACTAAACTAGACACGATCTCGTTGCGAGCAACGAGGAGGTCTTCCGTTCGATTTTTAGAATGAAATATGACATCATCGACTTTGATTTTCGACAACAAAACAGGTTATGGAAAAAGGAGTGAAGTACTAATGCTTTATTGTATCGCTTTTTATAAGTTCTCTTGCTTTTTTTAATACTTGCATTTCTTTCAATTCAGATAGAAAAGATCAAACTTGTTTACCTCTGGTCCCTCAAAAACCCTAATTGGGTAACGCAAGAGAAAATCATTATATTGTTAGGATATATAAACGTATTATACCTAATCTAGCTTTAATAACCTTTCACAAAATGGCTCTCATTAAAGGGCTATAGATAAAAGATTTTAGAGCTCTTTGATCCCCTAATTTAAGGGGCAATCCCTTTTTCATGGATTCAAATGAAAGCAGATTGAATTCTTAACACATTTTGTCAACAAGTGTTTATAAATTCGTTACCATTTTGGAGATATATGAGAAAGAAGGTTTTAGGGGCCGATCCCTTATCTCCTTTTAGGGACCGTTTTACGAAATTTTGAAGGTTGCATTTTGTTGAAAACATCATTTTGAACAACTTTTCTTTGTAATTCATTACAAAATATATTTCCTTTTTGAGATATGGGTGATCAAAATTTTGGACTTTAAGCCCCTAAATACCCTTAATTACATAACACATGATAAAATCATTACATTGCTTTGATACATAACTATAAGATAAACACATTTGCTTGTATAACATTTCACAAAATATCCCTCAATGAAGGGTAATAGATAAAAGACTTTAGAGCCCTTTTGCATCATTATGAACAACTTTTCTTCTGTACTGCATTTCAAAATATTTTACCTTTCTTGGATATTGGTGATCAAAATTTGGGACTTTTGGCCCCTAAAAACCCCTAATTGCAAAACACATGACAAAACCAATGCATTTCTTTGTACATAACTGCAGGATAAACACATTTGCTTCTATAACATTTCACAAAATATCCCTCAATAAAGGGTAATAGATAAAATACTTAAAAGCCTTTTGGTCCCCTAATTTAAGGGGCCAGTCCCTTTTTCTTGATATTAAATGAAAGGTTATTTTCCTTTTTGAGATATGGGTGATCGAAATTTTGGAATTTTGGCCCCTAAAAACCCTTAATTACGTAACACATCATAAAATCATTACATTGCTTGAATACATAACTGTGAGATAAACATATTTGCTTCTATAATCTATTACAAAATATCCCTCGGTAAAGAGTTATGGGTAAAAGACTTTAGAGCCCTTTAGGTCCCTAATATTAGGGGCCAGCCCATTTTTCTTGGTATCAAATGAAAGGTCATTTGATTATAAACACATTTTGTTCAACACCTGTTTAGAAATTTGTTACCATTCTTGAGATATCTAAGACCGAATGTTTTAGGGGCCGGTCCTTTATCTCCTTACTGGGGCCGCTGAACCAAATTTTTTAGGTTGCATGTAGTTTAGTACATCATTTTGAGCATCTTTTCTTTTATACTGCATTTCAAAATATTTTTCCTTTTTGAGATATAGGTGATCAAAGTTTTGGACTTTTGACCCCTAAAAACCCCTAATTACGTAACATATGAGAAAATCGTTATACTGCTTGGCTTCATAACTGTAAGATAAACATATTTGCTTCTATAATTTATTACAAAATATCCCTCGGTAAAGAGTTATGGGTAAAAAACTTTAGAGCCTTCTAGGTCCCTAATTTGAGGGGCCAGCTCCCTTTTTTTATATCTGCAGAAAGGTCTTGTAAATATAAACTTTTTTTACATTACATGTTTTAACAAAATATTTTCCAGAAAATAGATAAAGAGAGAAAAGCACAAAAATTCACGACGATTTTTCAATGTCAATTTTCGAGCCATAGCGAGCTTTGGCGCCAGTAGTGCTAAACATACAAAACAACAATCATGCAAAACTTCAATCTTTCCTTTACTTACCGTAAAAATTTGAGCTTAATATCTCTGATAGTTTAGAAGAACAACATAAGACAAAATACCCATATAAAAATTAGAAAAATCTCAATATCTCAAAAACAGATATGACGTCATCACTACAAAAAATTTCCAATCAAGTTCAGACCACTATCTATCACATCCTAAAACTTGATTGAAATCGGCCGAGCCGTTTCTGAGAAATCGCGTGCACAAAAATAGGCAGAAAAATAATTATAACTAGACACGATCTCGTTGCGAGCAACGAGGAGGTCCTCCGTCTGATTTTAGAATTTGAGATATATGTTCGATCTTGATTTTGCTGTGAACAACTAAACATGTTTAAGAATAGAAAAACAGGGTGTACATTCGTAGGGCAAGATACTATTTTGTTTCAGATGTAAGAGCTTTGTTCAACAAGTGTTTGCAAATTCGTAACCATTCTTGAGATATCCAACGTTTAAGGGGCCGTTCCATTTTCTCCTTATTGGGGCCACTGTGCCTAAGTTTGAAGGTTGCAAGATTAAGGTTGTCAGATAAATAGATTTGCTTCTATAATACATTACAAAATATACCTCGGTAAAGAGATAGGGAAAATTTTTAGGTCCCTAATATTAGGGGCCAGCCCCTTTTTCGTGGTATCAAATGAAAGGTCATTTAATTTTAAAGACATTTTGTTCAACAATTGTTTAAAAATTTGTTACCGGTTTTTCAGATATCTGAGAAAAAAAAGTTTGAGGGGCCGGTACTTTATCTCCTTATTAAGGCCACTAAATCAAATTTTGAAGGTTGCATGATTTTAAGTTCAATTTTTTGAGCATCTTTTCTTCTATACTGCATTTCAAAATATTTTTACTTTTGGAGATATAGGTGATCAAAGTTTTGGATTTTGACCTCTTAAAACCCCTAATTACGTAACATTTGAAACAATCGTTATGTTTTCGGGCTTCATAACTGAAAGATAAACATATTTGCTTCTATAATCTTTTACAAAATATCCGTCGGTAAAGAGCTATAGATAAAGGATTTTAGAGCCCTCTAGGTCCTTATTATATGGGGTAAGCCCCTTTTTCGTGGTATCAAATGAAAGGTCATTTAATGTCAATTCGTTACTGTTTTTGAGATATCTGAGAAGAAAAGTTTTAGGGGACGGTCCGGTATCTCCTTATTCAGGCTACTGAACCAAATTTTGAAGGTTGAATTATGTTAAGTATATCATTTTGAGCATGTTTTTTTCTATACTGCATTTCAAAATAGTATTCCTTTTGGAGGTATAGGAGATCAAAAGTTTGAATTTTGCACCCCCAAAAAAAACCTAATTACGTAACACATGAGAAGATAGTTATGCTGTTGAACTTTATAACTGCAACATAATCATATTTGCTTCTATAATCCATTTCAAAATATCCCTAGGCGATTAGCTATAGCTATAAGATTTTAGAGCCCTCTAGGTCTCTAATATATGGGGCCAGCACCACTTTCTTTGTATCCAATGAAAGGTTATTTAATTAAAAAAAAAATTTGATAAACAGTTGTTCAGAAATTTGTTACCGTTTTTGAGATATCTGAGAAAAACATTTTAGGGACCGGGCCCTTTTCTCCTTATTTGGGTCGCTGAACAACAATTTGAAGGTTGCATGTTGTTAAGTACATCAATGGAAGACCTTAATAATAGGGGGAAAAAAGCAAGAATAACACTAAGGTCTTCCGTTGTAAACGGAAGACTTTAATAATAAGAAAAGTGAATTAGAAACAATAGAATAATAGAAGGGTTTTCCGCTGAAGACGGAAGACCCTAAAAATTAAAGACTGTATCTGTGAAAATCTTAATGGAAGTGTATTTTCAACATGTACGACAATCCAACAACCCCTTGATGTTGAATAGTTTATGTTGAAAATCCAAAAAAAAAAAGAAAAAAAAGAAATTGGCTCCGGCGAGATTAGAACACACAGACTTTGCCGGTGTCATAACAGTATTTCAGCGAAGGTTCACGTCAAAACATGGCTGACGCGAAATAATTCCCGAATTTCTTTTTGAATTTGGGGCGTTTCCGCTTGGGACAGGAGCTAAATGTTTGTATGAGATGAAAAACAACGTGTGAGATGTCTGACTACAAGGTTTGATAACAGTGCGAGGTCATTTGAAATATTGATGCGTGTTTGTGTCTGGAGGGGGGTGAAAAGACCCGATCTCGCTTTTCGTCGTAAATAAATCGAAAGTAGAATTTTGAGGTGTGGATCTCGGATTCGATTAACGACATTTAGGGGAAGTAAAGTCCTAAAACAATGACTGATGCATTTTGCACATGTATTTCAGTGCTGTGATTTTTTCCGTGTCGTTTACTATTGTGTTTGACTGTTGTATTTCAACAGGATTGATAAAATCTTTATAAATGTAGAAATAACGAAATCAGTAACACGTAAATTTATTCGGTAAAAAATTTATGAGAGTAATTTCCACAGTTCTTACATCCATAAGTAGTTCACACGCTATCGTAGATACAGACTAAACGGAAAACAAGATATATACATGCATCAGAAATTACGCAGCTGCTTACATCCCTTGTACTGTGTAAATTTTAAGTCCTCGTACAGGCTATACTTGCCGCTTGATCTCAGGAATTTCTTCTTAATTGTTCAATCCACTGCATATTTTGCAGACAATAAGTATGGGGTCCGAGGTATATTTAGACAAAATTTCTTTAGGATTTGTAACAATATTACTATAACTATTTATAGTTGTACGTTTGATAATGTGCCTAAGCGGCCACGCAAAAGATCATGTATTTTTGTATATCACACAAGCGACATTGATTCCGATTTGTGCGCGCTATGTTATGATGATGTACCATGTGCTTCTAAATAAATAGTAGATCTCCACGTTCCTGTCTGAAGTTCTTGACATATTGATACATGGTGTCAGAAGTAAAAAAGTGAGTACGTTTTAAGTAACAGACACTTGCTTTGTGGAACATACATGGTGTATTGAGAAAAACGTCGAAGTACGTCTGTGGACCGAATTTCCTCGCATGCAGAGAAACGCAGCGTTGGAGTTTGAAGTAGACTTTATTCGTAAGAGCCGATGAGCATGACTGATCAGATTGACTTTAGTGAATCCTTACGACATTTATTCAATATGGGAGACCAGGCAGCGGCCATGCAGAGTCACATTCCGTTAGGCGGGAACATTTCTCAAACATGGAAAACGTGGAAACAAATATGGAACTCTTACGTGATAGTGACAGGACTTGCAGACAAAGACAATGCGTACCAAGTGGCAACGTTTATTACCTGCATCGGACATGAAGCATTAGAGGTATATAACGGACTTCCGTTCAGGAATGAAAATGAAAAAAATGACCCCACTGCCATCCTAAGATTAATGGAGGAGTACTGTGTGGGAAAGACAAACACGATATATGAAAGGTACGTCTTTAACAACATGCATCAGGAATCCAGTGAATCTGTGGACGCTTACGTCACAAAATTGAGGAAACTATCACTGACATGTGAGTTTGGCCAGTTAGCAGATCAGATGATACGAGACAGAATAGTCTGTGGCATAAAAGACAATGCAGTTAGCAAAAAGTTACTACAAGAAGCTGACTTGTCATTACAGAAGTGCGTTGACATATGCCGAGCAGCTGAAAAGACTGCAACCCAGATTAAATCTATGAACCTGCAAAATGAAGTTCATGCACTGAACAAGTCATCTAGAAAACCTCTCAAGGCCAACGCTCCAGACAAGGAACAGAGAAAAGGAGGAAAGCCTCATCACGCCGGAGGAAAACCTCATCACGCATCAGGGAAATCTCACCAAGCAAAGAAAACCTCGTGCAGCTTTTGTGGATATCAGCATCCAAGAGAGAAGGAAGCTTGTCCAGCTTACGGCAAAATCTGTGCAAATTGTGGCAACAAGAACCACTTTAAATCCGTATGCCGACAACCCGAGAAGAGAGTACATTTGTTGGAGAACTGCGACTCTGACTCTACATCTGATGATGAAATTCTCAGTGTGGAACAGACCTCGGGAAAAGAACATCCAAAGAAATTATTCGCTCGTATGAAAATTAATGACCAGTCAAAACTAGTGAAGTTTCAGATTGACTGTGGTGCAACCTGCAATGTGTTAAGCCAGGACAGTATCCCGAAAAATGTGAGATTTCATAGAGGACAGCACACCTTGAGAGTCTACAATGGCCAAGAGATGAAGACCATTGGTGCCTGCGAAATTACCTTGACCAATCCAAAGAACGGAGAAAGTTATGATGAGAACTTTGTCGTTGTCAATAGTGGGTCACATCCCATTCTGGGTTCAAGCACAAGTCAACGTATGAAATTAATTGCTGTACAGCATGATAACATCGTGAACATAGAGGACTCCGCTGAGGATCGGAAACTCTCTATGGAAGAAATTAAGAAGAAGTTTGGAGACATCTTCACTGGAAATGGACGTTTCAGTGAACAAGTACATCTGGAAGTAGATAATACGGTTCCCCCAGTGAAACTTCCATTGCGACGAGTCCCAGTCGCAATCAAACCCCTACTACAGCAAGAGCTGAAAAGGCTGGAAGGGTTACAAGTCATTGAAGCAGTGAACCAGCCAACTGACTGGGTCTCGAGCCTCTTAGCATTCAAGAAATCCAATGGCAAGTTACGTATTTGTATAGATCCGAAGCCTTTGAACAAGGCCCTGCGGCGCAGTCATTACCCACTTCCGATAATCGAAAATATATTACCGGATTTAGCAAAAGCACGTATCTTCACACTCTGTGATGTGAAGAATGGGTTCTGGCACGTTGAGCTAAATGAGCCGTCCAGCTATCTTACAACCTTCGAAACTCCATATGGACGTTATCGCTGGCGTCGTCTACCATTTGGGATCTCACCAGCACCGGAAATATTCCAGCATCGATTGGAACTAGCCATTCAAAACTTACCCGGTGTTAAAGCTGTAGCAGATGACATCCTCATCTACGGAGAAGGAGAAAGTGAAGAGGAAGCCATACGTGACCATGATCAGAAGCTGAGCAGATTCCTTTATCGTTGCCGTGAACAAGGAATCAAGTTGAACAAGGACAAGTTCAAGTTGCTACTAAAAGAAATGCCCTACATTGGACATGTACTGACAACCAAGGGACTGAAGCCTGACCCTCATAAAGTACAGGCTATCATTGACTTTGAAACTCCTAAGGATGTAGCCGGTGTTCATAGATTCCTAGGACTAGTGAACTACTTAGCCAAGTTTATGAACAACTTAAGTGTCATGTGCGATCCGATTCGTTCCCTCATACACAAGAACGTTGTTTGGAGATGGACACATGAGCATGAAGAAGCCTTTAGCAAGATCAAAGAAGCAATATCACAGGCACCTGTATTGAAATACTTCGACTCGAAGCTGGAAACGACGCTGCAGTGTGATGCATCAAGCACTGGACTTGGCGCAACCCTTCTACAGCAAGGACAGCCTATCGCTTATGCGAGCAGAGCCTTGACTCCAGCTGAACAGCAGTATGCACAGATTGAAAAAGAGCTATTGGCTGTGGTGTTTGGAATGGAACAATTCAACCAGTACACATATGGAAGAAAAGTACTTGTGGAAAGCGACCACAAACCCTTAGAAATAATTCACAAGAAACCTCTGATCTCCGCTCCAAAACGCCTTCAACGCATGTTTTTGAGACTACAGAAGTACGAAATTGAGATCATTTACAAGCCAGGCAAGGAAATGTATGTGGCAGACGCTCTATCCAGAGCTCATCCCAAGAAACTACCCAAAGAAGCTTGTACAGAAGAAGTGTTCAAGATATTTGAAGATATCAACATGGTGGAATACCTACCAATCTCACAAGCAAGGATGTTGAAGATTAAACAAACCAGTGACGTAACACACGAGTTGCTGAAGAAAACTATCCTTGAAGGATGGCCGAGAACCAAGGAAAGTACACTCTTGGAAGTGCATCCTTACTTACATGTGAGAGATGAACTTTCCGTCCAAGATGGTATCGTATACAGAGGAACCCGCTGTGTCATACCAAAGGGATTACGGGCAGAAGTAATGAGGAAGCTTCACCAGTCACACATTGGAGCAGAAGGGTGTCTTCGCAGAGCCAGAGAATGTGTGTATTGGCCAGGCATGAACTCAGAAATCAAGGATCTAGTCTCTAAGTGTGACACTTGTAGAACTTATGAACCGCCACAACAGAAAGAAACTCTCATCTCACATGAGACACCTAACCGTCCGTGGTCTGTCGTAGGAGTAGACCTTTTCCAGTCACCAGTCAGCAATGACCAGTACCTCATCACAGTAGACTACTTCAGCAATTTCTTCGAAATAGACAGATTGGAGACCACTTCATCAGCAGCAGTGATCAACAAGTTAAAACAACACTTCGCTAGGCATGGAATTCCAGACAAAGTCATCAGTGACAATGGACCCCAATTTTCCTCTCAACAATTCAGTAAATTTAAGCATATGTGGGAATTCGACCATAGAACATCGAGTCCAGCCTACCCACAATCAAATGGGAAAGCAGAAAATGCAGTTAAATCAGCAAAGCAACTGATGAGAAAAGCTAAACACAGTGGACAAGACCCATGGCTTGCTGTACTGGATTTCAGAAACACACCATCCCAGGGTATTGGAGAGAGTCCGTGTCGGCGACTAATGAACCGTAGAACCAAAACGCTGATGCCTGTAAAAGAATCACTACTCTCATCTGTTGGTGATCGAGCTAACATCAAGAACATGAGGAAGGAAAAAGACAGACAAGCGCACTACTATAACCGAACAGCGAAAGACCTACGCGAATTGCAACCAGGAGACACAGTGCGAATGAAGCCAACACAACTGCGAGACAAGGAGTGGAAGAAAGGAACAATCATCGGAAGAGAAGGATCCAGATCGTATAACGTGCAAACTCAAGACGGAACGTACAGGAGAAACCGATCTCACCTAAAAAATACACGTGAGGAAAGAAATGACTTTACGGTATTTCCGGAATACACATCACCGTCTATCGAGGATCTTCCTGAGAACGATCGAAAACCAGCCATAGATGAAACTGCTGACCTGGAACAAAACGCAAATGACCAACCAATGGTAATTACGAGCAGTGAAGTAACATTCAACAGAGAGTCCGCTCCGACCACTCGTTATGGCCGCGTTGTGAAACCACCACGTTATTTGGAGAACTATGTGCAAGCAGTGTACAATGTCTGACTGTTGTGAACTGTTGTCTTTGCATTATTTTCAAAGTCTAGTCAAATGTAAAGTTTTAGATATTTTTGCATAATATTGTCAAGCTAGTCAATATTTACAAGTAGCTGTAGATCTTTTCCTTTTGTTCATATTGTTTGATAAAAAAAAAGGGAGATGTAACAATATTACTATAACTATTTATAGTTGTACGTTTGATAATGTGCCTAAGCGGCCACGCAAAAGATCATGTATTTTTGTATATCACACAAGCGACATTGATTCCGATTTGTGCGCGCTATGTTATGATGATGTACCATGTGCTTCTAAATAAATAGTAGATCTCCACGTTCCTGTCTGAAGTTCTTGACATATTGATACAGGATTGAAGGGTTTGGGAGTTAGAATTTTTTACTACATTACATGTCAAGCACGCCAATCGAAACTCAAATGCCCAAAAACTCATAACTGGCTTAAAAATGAACGAATTGGTTTAGCCATTGGTACAAAAATCAAGAATGGTACTGGGGTTGAAATAAAAGGTTCAAATTGAAATATCCAGTAATATGGGGCCAGTACCTTTTTCTTGGAAACCTTTTAAATGACAAGTTATTTGATTTTAAAGACATTTTGTTCAACAACTGTTTGAAAATGTGTTACCATTCTTGAGATATCTGAGAAAGAATGTTTTAGGGGCCGGTCCCTTATCTCCTTATTGGGGTCGCTGAACCAGATTTTGAAGGTTGCATGTTGTTAAGTACATCATTTTAAGAATCTTTTCTTTTATACTGCATTTCAAAACATTTCTCCTTTTCCTGGGCTTCATAACTGTAAGATGAACATATTTGCTTCTATAATCTATTACAAAATATCCCTCGGTGTAGAGCTATGGGCAAAATACTTTAGAGCCCTCTAGGTCCCTAATTCGAGGGGCCAGGCCCTTTTTCCTGATATCAACTGAAAGGTCTTGTAAATTCAAACTAATTTTACATTACATGTTTTAACAAAATATTTTCCAGAAAAGAGATAAAAGAGGAAAAGCACGACGCTTTTCATATCTCAATTTTCGAGCCCTACCGAGCTTTGGCGCATGTAGTGCTAGACATGTAAAACAACAACCATGCAAAACTTCAATCTTTCCTCTACCAACTGTAGAAATTTGAGCTCAATATCTTTTATACTTTAGGAGAACTGCTGCAGACAATATACCCATATAAAAATCGTCAAAACGTCAATATCGCAAAAACGGATGTGACGTCATCAATGCAAAAAATTTGCTATCAAGTTCAGACCAATATGTATCACATCTGAAATTTTGATGGAGATCGGCCGAGTCGTTGCTGAGAAATCGCGTGCACAAAAAACGGAAGAAAAAAAATAATAACTAGACACGATCTCGTTGCGAGCAACGAGGAGGTCTTCCGTTCGATTTTTAGAATGAAATAAGACATCATTGACTTTGATTTTCGACAACAAAACATGTTATGGAAAAAGGAGTGAAGTACTAATGTTTTATTGTATCGCTTTTTATAAGTCCTCTTGCTTTTTTAAATACTTGCATTTCTTTCAATTAAGCTAATCTACCTTTAATAACCTTTAGTATTAGATATATGAGAAAGAAGGTTTTAGGGGCCGATCCCTTATCTCATTATAGGGGCCGTTTAACGAAATTTTGACGGTTGCATATTGTTAAGAACATCATTTTGAACAACTTTTCTTTTGTACTGCATTTCAAAATATTTTTCCTTTCTGAGATATTGGTGATCGAAATTTTGGACTTTTGGCCCCTAAAAACCCTTAATTACGTAACACATAACAAAATCATTACAATGCTTGGATACATAACTGTGAGATAAACATATTTGCTTCTATAACATTTCACAAAATATCTCTCAGTAAAGGGCTACAGATTAAAGACTTTAGAGCCCTTTGGTCCCCTAATTTGAGGGGCCAGCCCCTTTTTCTTGATATCAAATAAAAGGTCATTTAATTCTGAACACATTTTGTTCAACAAGTGTTTAGAAATTCGTTACCGTTTTGGAGATATATAAAAAAGTAGGTTTTAGGGGCCAGCCCTTATCTCCTTTTAGGGGCCGTTTAACGAAATTTTGACGGTTGCATATTGTTAAGAACATCTTTTTGAACAACTTTTCTTCTGTATTGCATTACAAAATATTTTTCCTTTCTGAGATATGGGTGATCAAAACTTTGGACTTTTGGCCCCTTAAACCCCTTAAATACGTAACACATAACAAAATCATTACATTGCGTGGATACATAACTGTGAGATAAACATATTTGCTTCTATAACATTTCACAAAATATCTCTCAGTAAAGGGCTACAGATTAAAGACTTTAGAGCCCTTTGGTCCCCTTATTTGAGGGACCAGCCCCTTTTTCTTGATTTTACAGAAAAGGTCTTTTAAATAGAAACTTTTTTTACATTGCATGTCTTAACAAAATAGTTTTCAGAAAAAAGATAATCAAAGAAAACCAAGAAAAATTACGACGTTTTTTTCATCTCAATTTTCGGGTCCAGGCGAGCTTCGGCGCCTTTCAAGACAGATCAAAATGAAAACAAAATTACAAATCTACAATCTTTTGTCTACTATCCCTGAAAGTTTGAACTCAATATCTTTAATAGTTTAGGAGAACGTAGAGGGACAAGGGACCCCTCTGAAAATCGCTAAAACGTCAATTTCTCAAAAACGTAAGTGACGTCATCAATATAATTTTAAACTTATAAGGTTTAGATCATTATATGTTAGATCTGAAAGTTTCATGAAAATCGGTCGAGCCGTTTCTGAGAAATCGCGTGCACAAAATGTGTAA
Organism: Magallana angulata; assembly: GCF_025612915.1. Classification (NCBI taxonomy): domain Eukaryota; kingdom Metazoa; phylum Mollusca; class Bivalvia; order Ostreida; family Ostreidae; genus Magallana; species Magallana angulata. The sequence continues at coordinate 6,920,639 of NC_069112.1, read as the reverse complement.
GAAAAAAAAGAAAAATAATATTTTGCTAATCAGGGGCAGAGGTTTAGGGGCCGCTCTCTTATCTCCTTATTGGGGCCGCTGAACCAAATTCTTAAGGTTGCATGTTGTTAAGAACATCATTTTGAGCATCTTTTCTTTTTATATACTGCATTTCAAAATATTTTTCCTTTTTGAGATAATAGGTGATCAAAGTTTTGGACTTTTGACCCCTAAAAACCCCTAATAACGTTTCATATGAGAAAATTTTTAAACTGCCTGGCTTCATAACTGTTAGATAAACATATTTGCTTCTATAATTTATTACAAAATATCCCTCGGTAAAGAGTTATGGGTAAAAAACTTTAGAGCCCTTTAGGTCCCTAATATTAGGGGCCAGCCCCTTTTTCTTGGTATCAAATGAAAGGTCATTTGATTATAAAGACATTTTGTTCAACAAGTGTTCAAAAATTCGTTACCATTCTTGAGATATCTGAGAGAGAATGTTTTAGGGGCCGGTCCCTTATCTCCTTTTTGGGGCCGCTGAACCAAATTTTTTAGGTTGCATGTTGTTAAGTACATCATTTTGAGCATCTTTTCTTTTATACTGCATTTCAAAATATTTTTCCTTTTTGAGATATAGGTGATCAAAGTTTTGGACTTTTGACCCCTAAAAACCCCTAATTACGTAACATATGAGAAAATCGTTATACTGCTTAGTTTCATAACTGTAAGATAAACATATTTGCTTCTATAATTTATTACAAAATATCCCTCGGTAAAGAGTTATGGGTAAAAAACTTTAGAGCCCTTTAGGTCCCTTATATTAGGGGCCAGCCCCTTTTTCTTGGTATCAAATGAAAGGTCATTTGATTATAAAGACATTTTGTTCAACAAGTGTTCAGAAATTCGTTACCATTCTTGAGATATCTGAGAGAGAATGTTTTAGGGGCCGATCCCTTATCTCCTTATTGGGGCCGCTGAACCAAATTTTTCAGGTTGCATGTTGTTGAGTACATCATTTTGAGCATCTTTTCTTTTATACTGCATTTCAAAATATTTTTCCTTTTTGAGATATAGGTGATCAAAGTTTTGGACTTTTGACCCCTAAAAACCCCTAATTACGTAACATATGAGAAAATCGTTATACTGCTTGGCTTCATAACTGTAAGATAAACATATTTGCTTCTATAATTTATTACAAAATATCCCTCGGTAAAGAGTTATGGGTAAAAGACTTTAGAGCCCTCTAGGTCCCTAATTTGAGGGGCCAGCCCCTTTTTCCTGATATCAGCAGAAAGGTCTTGTAAATATAAACTTTTTTTACATTGCATGTTTTAACAAAATATTTTCCAGAAAAGAGATAAAGAGAGAAAAGCACAAAAAATCACGACGCTTTTTTAATGTCAATTTTCGAGCCATAGCGAGCTTTGGCGCCAGTAGTGCTAAACATACAAAACACAAATCATGCAAAACTTCAATCTTTCCTTTACCTACCGTAAAAATTTAAGCTCAATATCTCTTATAGTTTAGGAGAACAACAGAAGACAAAATACCAATATAAAAATAAGAAAAATCTCAATAGCTCAAAAACGGAAGTGACGTCATCAACACAAAAATTTTATATCAAGTTCAAACCACTATCTATCACATCCTAAAATTTCATTGAAATCGGCCGAGCCGTTTCTGAGAAATCGCGTGCACAAAAAAAGGCAGAAAAAATAATAATAATACGGAAAAAGAAACAAAGCAATAACAATAAGGTCTTCCGTTGGAAACGGAAGACCTTAATAATAGGGAAAAAGGAACCGAAGAATAACAATAGGGTCTTCCGTTGGAAACGGAAGACCTTAACTACACACCAACGCGGAGGTCTTCCGTGCGATTTTTTGAAGGTTATATGACCTTGACTTTGATATTTGACCCTTTATCTCCTTATCGGGGCAACAAAAAAAAATGGTTGAATTTTGTTAGGAACATCATTCTCAGCATGTTATTCTATATTGATTTTCAAAATGATGCTTTTTAAAATATTTGTTCTGTTTGAGGTATGTTATCAACGTTTTGTACTTCTGGTCCCTTAAAACCCATTAAAAACCCCTTAATACGGAACAAATGATAAAAAATTATAATATATTGTTAAATAAATGTGAGATGAGCATTACTGCTTCCTAAACATATATAACAAAATAGTTTTCAGTAAAGTGCTATGGAAGGAAGACTTTAGAGCCCTTTTGGCCTCTAAATTGAAAGGCCAGCCCCTTTTTTCTTGGTATCATACGAAAGTTCTTTTGATATTAAACATACATGTATTTTGTTCAACAAGTGTTTAGAAATTCTTTGCCGTTTTAGAGCTATCTGGGATAGGACATTTTAGAGGCCGATCCCTAATCTCCCGATTGGGGCTAGATAACGAAACTTTTATGATTGAATATTGTTTAAAACATCATTCTAAGCATCTTTTATTCTATATTGCTTTTCAAAATATTTGTCCTTTTTGAGATATATTCGATCGAAGTTTTGAACTTTTGGTCCCTTAAAACCCCTAATTACGTAACCCATAATAAAATTTTTATAATGTGTAGTTTTATTAGTGAAAGATGAACATTTTTGCTTCTTAAACATATTACAAAATATTTCTTAGTAAAGTGCTATGAAGGAAAGACTTTAGAGCCCTTTTGGCCCCTAAATTGAAGGGCCAGCCCCTTTTTCTTGGCATCATACTAAAGTTCTTTTGATATTAAACATATTTTGTTCAACAAGTGTTTAGAAATTCTTTGCCGTTTTAGAGCTATCTGGGATAGGACATTTTAGGGGCCGATCCCTTATCTCCTTATTGGGTCCAGATAACGAAACTTTTATGATTGAATATTGTTTAAAACATCATTCTCAGCATCTTTTATTCTATATTGCTTTTCAAAATATTTGTCCTTTTTGAGATATATTCGATCGAAGTTTTGGACTTTTGGTCCCTTAAAACCCCTAATTACGTAACGCATAATAAACGTTTTATAATGTGTAGTTTTATTCGTGAAAGGAGAACATTTTTGCTTCTTAAACATATTACAAAATGTTTCTCAGTAAAGTGCTATGAAAGAAAGACTTTAGAGCCCTTTTGGCCCCTAATTTGAGGGACCAGCCCATTTTTCTTGTTATCAAACGAAAGATCGTGAAAATACAAATTTTATTTGCTCTATATCTTATGGTAAAATATTTTCAGGAAAGGAGATAAAGGACGAAAACCATTAAAAATTACATCGTTTTTTCAAACTCGATTTTCGGGTCCAGGCGAGCTTCAACGCATTTGAAGCCAGACAACCATAAATGCTTTTAAACACATCTACAATCTTTTGTCTACAATCCCTGAAAATTTAAATTCAATATCTTTTTTCGTTTAGGAGGAGATAGCAGGACAAAATGACCCTCTAAAAATCGCTTAAACGTTAATATCTCCCGAACAGAAATGACGTCTTTAAAATAATAAATATATAAGGTTTTTATCAATATCTACAAGATCTGAAATTTTCACGAAAATCGGTCAAGTCGTTTTCCAGAAATCGCTTGTACAAAAAAGCGTAAGAAAAAAAAAATAAAAGGGAAGAAGAAACAAAGCAATAACAATAAGGTCTTCCGTTGGAAACGGAAGACCTTAATAAAAGTCTTGCACAACTGTCATGAATACTTTTTGGGAGTTGATTTTAATCAACTCTCCTATGCAGTTACTCAGGCAAAACGAAAGTGAAACATTGTTTGGACCTAAGCACAAATCAACACCGCTGACAACATGTAGTTCTAATCAATAAATTCGATGTAATGAGTTCTTAAGCATTGTTTTTCAAGGAAACTAATTTATAGATACATTGTAAATAGTCGGATTTTAAATGGTACGAACAATTTAGATATTTTTTGAAGTCGTACATTTTATATTTTCCTACGCCAGAGTTCAATAAAGTCTCGTTTAATCAGACGGCCGGCTGTCTCCGTAAATCTCCGACAAGCAAAGAGTTTCTCTTGCTTGTCGGAGATTAACGGATACAGCTGATCGTCTTTTTGAACGAGACTAGAGTTCAATTTTGCTTGGATCCAAGCAATTTCTCATAACTATTTCGATTACTGATACGCAGTTTAATGGACTAATTCTTTGAATACTGCACAACATGATTGATGTTGGATTTTCACGAATTTCCTGTAGGAGAATTCATGGTATAAAAATGTGCGTAATTCAAATACTTTTTACTTGCCATGCATGTAAATATACATATCGGTGATTTTAAAATAAATAATAATCGATAAAATCAACTCCCGTCAGTACTTCAGTACTTTGATTGTTATTGTTGTTGTTTATTTTTCTTTACAGAAATATATGATTAACCATTATCAGTACTGTATAAAGTTTCGATGGCTTTTGGAACAGGAGTTTGTTTCTAAAAAGAAAAGCCTACGTCCAGGCGTAAGCTTGATCCAGACTTAATAGGGCTACTAAACCTCCAAACCAGTTGGCATGTTCATGAAGCGATCTTAAGATCTTAAATTTATCTTTGGACACATCCGTGCTGCAAGAGAGTCTCTCGAAAATGACGAAGCCGTCATAACTTAAGATGTATCTTGAAAAATCGTCCTCAATTTAAGACACCCCAACAGCTGTCTAACGCTTAAAAAAATAAACAACAACCAAAGAGGTTGCGAACCACCACTTCTTAATTAAAAGAAAAGGAAACCGAGATCTGCAACCGTCAGAGTGCTTTGGGATACAAAAGCAAACATACTATTTTGAAGTTATTAGAAGACACACCAATGGTAAATTGATGAATTTACTTAATAAACTTTATATACTTACCGTTACAAGCAATATTTGGATATTATTTTTAAGTGCGCTTATCTGCGTTAACTCTTTCTTACCCATAGGCTATCTGGGTTAGCTATGAGGGAAAATATTTACTTATATCTAATGATATTCAGATTTGCTTGCTTGGGAGGGGTCCAAAGCCTATATATTGTCATTAAGTGATGGAAGTTTGAATATTTAACATTTCACCATTCTTGAGCTGGGCGTGGCTCATGTTTTATTGAGTAAAAATAATCTGTCTTCTTTTCCAAAATCTCGTTTTTAAAATTATTTTAAAGCTTCTGTAAGTTATCTCTAGGACAAAAGCTGAATCGGTTTCAGTCACCTTTATCCCGTTAAGAATTCTTAGAGTATTTATAAAACCACTCGTAAATCTTCAAAACAATTTTGGAATTACATATCAAGGATTAAAAAAGACTTCGCACACATGCTCCTCAAATAAGCGTATATCTTTTGTCCTCTTGTCAGCACTTGTTGATGTTTTATAACACAAACACCAGCCTAATGATTCAAGATTGAAAATAGTGAATAAGGATGCTTACTGGTGGTAAAATTAAAGTCTTATGAAACATTGTTTTGGTAAGTTATTGTATATAAACACAACCAGTACGCTCCGATTTCGTTGCGTCCTCAGGATGAACTCCTTAAAAGTTAACGTAATAATCAGTTTCATAAATTACACAAGGCAAATTGAAAGTTTAAAGGGGGCTAATCTTATGAAAATTTTGACAAACAAGAAAGTATTTGATTAAGAATCCCCCGTGTGATATAGCAAAGGTTTATTACCCGGGTAATATACATCACACGTATGATAGCTCTCTCTCTCTCTCTCTCTCTCTCTCTCTCTCTCTCTCTCTCTATTTATATATATTTACACACACTGTCCTATTTGCCCAACTTGGCTCATACTTTACTTCAAAAGAACTTTAACCAACCCAATGACGTGCAGTGACATTGAACCAAGTTAATTTGAAGGTAATAGCGGATCTCTCTATAATAAGTTTTAGACCGTAGAAATTTACCTTGCTCGGATTGAACAAAAATACCTTTATGTAACGAGTAATAAGATTGTGTTAGAAGTTCTATGCCTGCTGGGAAATTTGTCAGTTATAGTTTAAGGTCAAAGCAAAATTCTCTTGATTTTTTTCATCCTTATGTCCATTTTTTAAGCAGGGTACTTTAATATGGCAACTATATCAATATTGGCTAGTTCTGTTTATTTTTAGTTTGGTGGTAAAGAACAATGTTCCAAAATTAAAAGTCCAAAGAAGATATACAAAACAGGAGCAGACAAAACACGGACCTCTACAAAAATTAGAGGTAGGGTCAGGTGCCATGGAGGAGAATGCATCCTCTGCTGACCGGTCACACCCGCCTTGTGCTTTCTGTCTTAATCCATAGACTTAATGCCCTATCTAAAAGTATAAAACGCCAGTCATCATTCGGAAGATTGTATTTCCTGACAAGGTCGTTGTACTGACCGTTGAATTAACGAAATTATGACTTTAATCGATACTGTTAGAAATGTTGTTTTATCAACTTGTTTGTCTGTACTTTGCCTCTTTTATTTCAAAATTTATGAGAAGGAAAAACCGTTATAGGATTTGATCGATCACTAGGTTACGTAACAGTTGTTAAACTAAAATAATTATAAAGCATGGAAATACGACTGCCATGATCGATTGATAGCTCTGAGCATATAAATACAACTAGCTGGCAATAAAACCGAGAGTCAAAAGAAATTTGCGCTATGGACTTAAAATTAATTATCATGTGTCTTTTCGTCAGTGTAAGTTATATTTTGTTTATGATATAGCAAGTTTAACGTCTCTTTAATTATGGATCAGTTTTATCAGCTTTTTTTAAACATAAAAATAAATTATTTATGTTTTATTAGATAAAAAGGTCGTTGAAACATGACCATATGAAGACTTTGGGAAACAATATCTAACAAAAATACAGAAAAATATTTAAAAAGTTGTCTATTATGCACATTAAGTATTTCTTAAACAACTGTTAATGGCTAAACACCATATCTAAGAATTTGGAGTGTTAATTTATACCGGGCTTCCTGAATTAAGTGTCATGCAATTCTCAAATGCAAAACATTCTGGCATCAAAAACCATGTTCCTCTGATGGCTCTCTAGATATTTATATATAAAACAAATCCCTTAACGGTTTTCAGACGTATGCACAGCAGTATGATACTGAAGAGAAACCAGGCAGATGCCCCTCACCATATCTTAGAAGGCTTTGCTTTTGTGTTTCGCGACATCCGGAATGTTACAGTGACTACGACTGCCCTGAAAGTGAGTAGATAACTATTTCTCGCATTATAACCGGTGTCAGATCGGTTTGTCTGGTGTAAGAGACAGTGGGAGATTTTTCAGTCTTACGCTGTATCCTACTTCGCTGCTTCAAAATGTAGACGTTTAATGTCTGCTGTAAGGAAATGCATAATTATTGATTGAGATTATCCACTATGTAAATCTTTTGCTTAATGAATCACAACGATTCGTATTTTTATTGAAAAAAAATTTGCACTAATTTTGACTTGCACTATTTAAAACATGCGGTGGAAACCTTTTGACCGTCATAAGAGACAAATGTCAGACATCAATTTTTAATGTAAAAGAATGCAAGAAAAATATTCATTCATTATATACTTGTGAGGGATATTGAAATACAATCTCTACACCAATGGAATTTCACTATTCCACACTCGTAATAATGAAGGATTCTATTAATCTACATTTATCGTCTTCGTAAGATTGTTTACATGTATAAGGCATGTTTTTCATATTAAGATTTTTAATCAATTAATTTAAATGTTGATGAAACACGTTTTGTAGTAAGTAAGCGCACAAATTCAAATGGTCTAAGAATGATCACAACCATTAAGAAGTGTTAAATAAAAGTAGGGTAAGTTTGCAAAAATGCATTTTAGGACAAAAGTGTTGTGACCAGGGGTGTGGGTGTCCGCAGAGGTGTGTAAACCCAGTCCGAAGACCAGACAGACAAGGTAAATGTTATCAAATAACTACACAACAGTCCATACACCAGAAAAACCAGGTACATGTAAATGATATCACTAATTTACTACACAACAGTCCATTAGTGTACACCAGGTAAATGTTATCACAAATTAAACTACACTACAGACCATAAGTCAGAAAAACCAGGTAAATGTTATCACTCAGTAACTTCGCGTCGGTTGACAATGGTTTTCTCGGGGTGTCAATTTCAACTGTTACCTTCCCAAACAGGCACTATTTATATAATGCTATAACTTTAAAGCGTTTTTAAGAACGATTGTGAAATTTTTTTTCTTCACGCGCCGTCGATTTCATGTGCAAGTATAAGATTGACGTAGCCAACTTAATTTCCTAGCATTGAGCCCGAGAATACGGGCAATAAATATTTTGAAATGCGAACGAATGATCACTTATGAATTTAGATGTAGAGAAAAGTAAAGGCAACGCAGGCGGATGCTTAGTGCAAATAAACAATGGCGGACAAATTCATCCTAACGTAAAAAATGTAACACAACCTATGTTTAATTCCAGGAAGATTCGGCAAACTTTGAATGTAATACTAACGGTAACACTTGTAATAAAACAGTTTCTTAAATATTCGTAGTCTTCGATGCTTGACATTACCTCATCCCATTATCTATATATAGACATTGTTGTTCCCCGGTTAAAAAATTTCAAAAAACTTCAAAGTTTCATAAATTTATAAGATATAGCAGACCTTTATTTGTCACTCTATAACCATTGATAGATGGTTCGCTCATCTGCGTCAACTATAATTTATTCCATTAACAAGTTACTCTCTCTTTCTCTCTCTCTCTCTCTCTCTCTCTCTCTCTCTCTCTGAAATTAAGTCACAAGCGGTAATATCTCAACTCTGCCTTTTACGATCTGATTGGACAAAGGTCAGTCAAAACATTACGTAACAACTTTTCTGGAGTAAATGCCTATTAAACGCTTCAATGTACTTCGCTGTAAACCAGGCATAAGTTATAACAATAAAACTACTAATCAGTCCTAAAACCAAGCAAACGAGATGAATGTTACCACTTAATCAAGTATATTTGATTTCTTTGGGCCCCTTTTCTTTTTTTGTCCTGTCATAAAATTAGTTGGGACTTACTTTTACACCTATTGCATGTAATGGTTATATACAATCCTTACTAGTTGGGACTTACTTTTACACATATTACATGTAATGGTTATATACAATCCTTACATCTTAATTTTACACCTATTACATGAAATGGTTATATACAATCCTTATATCGTACACATACGTTAAATATTCAGTTCAATTTATTTTCGGTAGGATAAGATAAAAAATGCTTCAGCCATTGACTACGTTGCAACAAAAAATGAATACTGATAATCTGTATAACTTACGTAAAATTAAGTAAAAGCTAATGATGACATACATGTTCATGTTTGATTTCAGTAAGACTTTAAAAATTATACTTTTTAAACGACAATTTATCAAATCCTTCGAATGTCAAATCGAGTTCTGTATCACCAGATACGAATTTAAAGCGTATTAATACATTTTATAAGAGAAAAATGTCATAATGTACGACTTTCAAAACACACATAATAAAAAGTATAGGTTCCTTTTCTTCTGTTATGGTATTACTGATACTAGTTTAGATAGGTTTATACTTTTTTTATTTTTATCTAGAAGGAAAAAAAATAATTCTTGTTCTAACCAAAATAATAAATACAAATCAACATCATTTTGACTTAAATAAGCTATTGATATTGAAACCAAATTATTTATAGATTAAAAAAAAGTAATTTGTCTTGTTTAAGAATTTTTTCTTGACATTATAACTTATCAATATCATATCCGTATAATTAATAGAATGAATAATGTCTTCTGCACAATCTTTGTTTAAGGAAAACACATAACGTGTTACCAGCCAAAAGAGGTTGGACTTTGTAGAGCAGCAATCCGAAGATGGTGGTATAACAGACGAACCAAACAGTGCGAGACATTTATCTACGGTGGTTGTGGGGGAAATGGAAACAATTATAAGACAAAAAGACAATGCGAACAGCGCTGCAAACGAGCCAATAGTTGTAAGACATATTCTTTTCAATTATATCACTGTCAAAGTACATGACCATAGATTAAGTACATAATTCCAGCTTTCAGAAAAAAATATCTATCTATCTATCTATCATCTATCTATCTATCTATCTATCTACATGTATCTATCTATCTATCTATCTATCTATCTATTTATCTATCTATCTATCTGACCATTACAGATGCGTAGTTTATATTGGATATTGGATATTGTGGAAATAGAAAAAGGTTGTCATATGTGTATTAATTTTTTTTTGAAACACAAAACATTTTACACCTAAAGAAATGAATTTCATTAATACAGTCTTGTATTTATTATCCTTATGTTTCTAGTTTCGATCAATGTTTATATTCAGTATTTTTAATTGCTTTAAGACCTCCCCGGCCGTCGTTAACAGCTACAACACAAGGAATGACGACTTCAACATCTATGAATAAATTGCAATAGAAAATAACTTGTTTCTTCTATTTGAAATCCTTTATTTTAAATGAATATTTATATAGGAAATGAGTTTCTATGATAAAAAAATAACGCGGCTATGTTAAGGTTGTCCGAAGCTAAATATCGCATAGCCCCCTAACTCCGTCACTACCCTAACTCCGTCACTTTCGGGAAACTCCTCGCCGTTTGAAATCAAGTACGATTATGACGTCATTTTTTACATGTCAAAAATCTTTAATCAAATGTCAACAATTTGCAACGGTTAAATTTAAGAATGTGTCAAAAAATAACAGAATTAATCCTTGTTTATTTTATGCACCATTAATTGTGTGAAATCAGCTAAAACTTTTTCACGGGTGCACTAAAATATCGATATTTCTGACATGCGGGCCCATTCGATCATTTACGGTGGTCAGTCATTTTTAAAGATGTCAAGATGAAACATTTCACATGTAATACATTTTTGATTAAGGTAATTAACACATTTTTTCAGTCCGCAATAGCCTTTATGCACTACTCTTGATGATAACGTCAAATCGCTCATGCCGTAACTTTTGCCTTATACAGGGTATAGATATATCCGGTATATCGCTATTTAGAATATGCTACATTTCTAAAAATGCAATAAATAAGTAATATAATAAGTAATATATTTATTAATGATATAAAATATTTGAAATAAGTAAGGACATAAATCAAACGGCATCCATACATTCTGAAAAGGCCATTGTGATTGTTGTTACATGGACCCATTTCGATGAAATTAAATACAATTAAATTGTATGCACCATTTTTACTTATTATAACTTGGACTAGATACAAATGGAGTTTTAATTAAATTGTTAATGTGTCTTCATTCCCTGCCATATCATAGAGCATGTGGGTGACGGAGTTAGGTTCATAAGATATAATAAGCACGCGTGATAAACGTCGTAATCAGAGGGCTTATTTGAATAAAAATAAAAATATTTTTGTTAATAATTTTTTAAATCATACTGTTTCAGATTATATTTAGTGATTGCAAATGATAAAAACCACAAAAAAATAATTTACAGAGAAACGCGGGAGGTTTTCTGCTTATGGTGACGGAGTTTGGGTACTCGGGGATATATATCAAAAAATGATACTATTTTAATTATCGAAAAATACTTTAACCGAGAGAGTTTCTTTAAACTTTTATTACAAAAATTAACAGTGACATCCAACACTATATTTGATGTATTTTTGTGAGGTCATATATTTTTCTTAAGCACGTGACGGGTGTATTCTAACACGGTAAATAATCTATAAAAATCGCATCGGCGCAAGTGAATAATGACATTAAATCAAAAATATTTTTATGAAAAATTCTTCGATAAGTAATGTATTTTACAGTTCTTGCTGGGGGTTCATATAAATATTTCGTTTTTTTGAAATACTGTCAAAACATTTCGCACTGCCATCGAAATTAGTAACATTTTTACCTTTTAGGCTCGATTTACACAAAATTGGGTCAATCGGTAGGTTTCCCCCAGCAAGATTCACATTGGTACTTATTTTCTCTCCCGATTTCACGTAAAATATACTACAATTGTTTTTATCTTTCACTTGCGCCGAGCCTTTTTTTATATGCATATTCATATCACCATTCATTAGATTACACGTAGCAGGGAGAGTCTCAAAACCATTAGTTTATGAATAGTTATTTACCTATTACGAAGCTTTAAAACTGTTGATTTTTTTATACTTCATATCGGTGATATTGAATTTAGTATCACTAGTATTTACAACAGTGTCTATGTAAAGGAATGAAGCGGTTTCATTATGCACAATGAATATCACTTATTACGTTACGATACATTCCCTAAGAACGATCGAAAGGAATACAGATCTTGACGTCAGTTAACTATGACGTCATATCTTATGACACCCATTCTCAATAAAGGTGTGCAGTTACGGTCGCCACTTGTTGTGCTTTAAAATGTGTATATTTCTAAAAATATTTGATTCTGTTTAACTTAAGTTAAGGCCTAGAAGTAAAATCAAAACATGTTTGCCTTTCCCTCACCAATGTCAAACAATAAATTTAGGTATAATGTTAACAAAAATGACACGTACGTTACTGTCGCAACGACTAGTTACCTGTCTAATATGTACTAAAACATTGTAAGTTAGTTGGTGTTGACTCTATTCCTTTACATATGTGTTTGCAGAACTTCTGTTTTATCGTAAAAAGTTATTTAGAACTAATCTTGTTGCATTTTTCCTGAAAAAGACAGAGTAAAATATGTTGTCGCAAGTTTCAGTTTTGACGTCTTTCTTTGCAATTACGTCAATAGAAATGAATACTTTTTCAGTTCTAACCGTTTTGAATCAGAAATTTGTATTATATTGTACTTAAAAAGAAAACCTAAAGTGTAAATTTAGCATATAATTATTCACGGAGTCAGAATAAAAATAAGATATCGAAGAAAAGTTTAAAAGTCTTAAACGTATGGATAAGAATGTAATGTACTAGATCATATAATTTTCTTTATACAATGAATTTGAAAACATTTTGGACGTTTTGCTATTTTTGCTATTAGTTTTTGTAATAAATAGTGGGTCCACAGCCATTACAAATACATTATGCAACTCATTAAAAAAAAAAATCACTTACATTAAATGTACGTTACCGAAACGTACGTTACCAAACATCCTAGAAACATCCTAAAAACCGCTTTTTTGGCAGAACGAAGCTTCCATATCGTTTTCAGAAGCAGACGACAGAGAGTGCGTTATGTTTTGAAATAGAAAATTTCATTTTAAAGAGGTGAGTTATTTTCTCCATTTATACCCAGCTTTTGAAGATGTCCTGAGCGATTTACATTGCAGTACACAAATGATAAACACTCATGCATGTTTTCAGAATAAATAAGCATTGATCCAAAACTCGATAAATGATTGAAGAGTTGAGCGGTATGGAAGATCAGTCGGGGTAATGTACGATACAATATGTAACGTACATTTCAATATATTGATATGATTGAATCTTGATGCTTAAATGTTTTTCTAACGTTGTTTTTGTTGTGTTTGGTTGAAATGGGGCACAATTGATTATCAACGCTTGCAATTATACACCAAAGCATGAAAAAATTTATTATTTAATTATTAAAAAATAAGTATTGAAAAAGTGTGTCGGTTGAAATAAATATGAGTACTTATCAGATACAACAAAATTGATTTATAGGAGTCATATACAATATTTGTAATTTTCATAATGTTCGAACACAATAAAAAAGTGATCTGAAATGGTTACACTGTCTAATTGGCCGTAGAGTTTTAAAACACTGTCTGTTTATATTAGTAACGTACATTTCACCAATGCGTTAACGTACATTTTTCCATTGAAATTGACAATTTATTAAATTTAACTTGTTGAATTATTTCAATAGAACGATGCCATTGAGTCGAGCAGAAATACAGAAGGGGTACAGAGAAAGGAAGAAGGCCAAGGAGGGTGAAAGTTACCTCCGAAAGGAGAGAACAAGGAGAATGAAATATTATGTTCCCTCAGCAGAGTTGTCAACCAAGGAAAGAAAACGAAGAAACAAACAGAATGCAGAGCGAGTAAAGAAACATCGTGAAAAAAGAAAAACAGAGGTTTTGCAAGCAGAAGAAGACAATATAGGAGAGACAAGTGGTTATGAGAGTAATTTGACGGCCACAGGAGAAGAGAGGCAATTGATTGTAAAAATGAATTTCAGCAGTTCAAAGAAAGGATCAGCTAGAAAAAGGATCAGTAGAGCGGTCTCAAAAGCTCATCGAGAAATAAATCACCTTAAGGCAAAAAATAATGAAATGAAAAAAAAGATAAGAAAGCTGCAAAAGAGAAATGAGCGATTGCAAAAACAGAAGCAAGGAGGTGTGTCACCTCAAACACCAAGAAGTAAAACAGACAGAGATTTGAGAGAGGCAGGTATATCTCCGAACAGAGGAAAAGCAGTGAAAAGAAAGCTTTTATTAGGCAATGCTCTGCTCTGTGAAATTAAGGAGGCTAATTTGAAAGCTGGTTCATCAACTGTGAAGAAGCAAATGCTACAAGCTATTGCATCTGGAAACACACTTAAAAGATACAAGGGACTAAAGTGGTTAGGACGCAAAACGGGGATGAATAGAAACAAACTTGGGCATACTGTAAAGAAATGGATAGATATAGGAAGGAAATCAAGAAGAAGAGTTCAAGAGAGATATAAAAAAGATGTAGTTTCTTTTCTTGAAAGGGATGACAATAGCAGAGCACAACCAGGCAAAGCAGATGCGAAGAAGATAGAATCAGGCGAAAAGATACAAACCCGAGTACTCACAGATTACTTATCCAATTTGCATCAGAAGTTCATAATAGAACATCCCAATGTAGAACTTTCCCTGGCTACATTTTGCAGAATGAGACCCAAACACATACTTAACACGAGTATGATATCTAGAAGCTGCTGCTTATGTACAAAACATCAAAATATGGCGTTACTGCTTCGGTGTCTGAAAAGTAACGGGATCCAAGTACCATTGAATCCTGAATCATTTATGAAGCAAACTGATCAACCCAATCTCCAAGACAAGCTACCAGATGATGTTAAATACAGTCAGTGGAAAAGAATCGAAGTCACAGAGAAGGGAAAGACAAAAAATGTTACAAGAATTGTAGAACTTAATGCTGAAAAAAAATTGTTCATAGAAAGTTTTCAAGCACAGTTAAAAGAATTTGAAAGTCACGTTTTTAGAGTTAGAAGACAATATCAGGAAATAAAAAGTCTAAAGGATAAACTGCCAAAGCATCATTTCATTGTCCAGATGGATTTTGCGGAAAACTATTCTTGCAAATCGAATGAGGAAATCCAATCTGCATATTGGAATATGACTTCTGTAACACTTCATCCGATTGTGGTTTACTTTATGAACACTGACATGAAATTGGAACATCAAAGTTTTGTTGTTGTTTCAGATGAACTGAGCCATTCGGCAATAACTGTACACGGAATATTGGAGAAGATGATCCCAAAGCTCAAAGAAATAGATGAAGATGTTGAAATGATTCACTATTGGACTGATGGGCCAACCAGCCAATATCGTAACAAACAGGTTTTTTTCACTATTGCTAACCACAAGGAAATATTCGGAGTACAAGCACGCTGGAACTACTTCGAAGCTGGGCATGGCAAGGGGCCATGTGATGGTCTCGGAGGAACCACCAAGAGGATGGCTGATGAAGCGGTGCGCAGTGGTAGAACAGTTATCCAGCACGCTGATGATTTTTTTAAATGGGCTGTTGAATCCAACTTAAAAGGAATCAAATTTCTTTTTGTATCCTCAGACGAGTGTAAATCAGCTGCAAATATTCTGTCCGCGAGAAATGTTAAGCCTCTTCAAGGTACATTCAAAGTCCATGCTGTAATTGGAAAAGGAAATTCCATTGTAGCTTGGAATGAGGTGAGTTGCCACTGTGACCAATGTTTTTTGGGTGATAATCCAAACTTTGACCATGGTTGGAAAGTACAAAGCTTGAATAACCGAACCAATAACCTTAATATAAACACAGGAGAGGATGACAAATTAGCGGAAGAAGCTGATAAGGTAATGGAACAACCACCAACTACAAATGAACGCAAGATTGATCTTATTGAAGGAGAGTATGTTGCTGCAAAGTACGATAGAACCTGGTATATAGCAAAGATTCTACAAATCGACGATTCCGACGAAGTAGAGGTGACTTTCATGGAGAGAAAAAAGCAACTTTTCCAGTGGCCAGCAAGAGAAGACATCCTTTGGATACCGGTTACAGATGTTATTTGTAAAGTCACAGAACCAGTGTACACAGGAAAATCTAAAAGAATGCTGAAACTTCTTCCTGAAGACCAGGAAAAAATTCTGAATTTGTTTCAATGATATTGTGTGAAATGTACGTTACATAGCACGTTAAATATGTGCATTAGGTGATTGTTTATACCAAACTATCATTGTTCAGAATCATTAAAAGCATATGCTACCATTCATTTAAAGTTTAAGCACGATTATTGTTCTTAAACATTATAAAATGTTGCTTATTTGTTTCTTTGTTAACGTACGTTACAATTTTCAAAGTAGGTTAATGTTTATTTTATACTTCTTGATTTCATTAAAATTATCAAATATGACAAATTATTCTCTGTGTTATGTTCATATGCATTCTGGGTATTTACTCTACAAAGTTTCGGATAAAGCCGAAATTTTGAAATGTACGTTACTTTTGACATGCGCCTTTTGGTCGAATATTTCTTGAAAACAATGTCGATATATGTAATAGTAAAAAGGTTAATACTTTTTTATGTTTTCTTTACTTACCAGAAAAAGGCGTTGTTTATCATTCATGCTTTCGCATAAATATACAAAAGCTTCGATTGTTATACGTTTTAAAGTAAAGATGACGAAATATTAAACATAAAAAATATCAGATTCTTTTCATTGTTGGGAAAAGAAAGTTAAATTGATATTTCAAATTGTGTTTAATTTTTAATAAACTAAAAATATCAAACATTACTAAAAATTAATTATAAACATAATATGATAAAAATAGTTAGAATAATGTTCACAAAAAGTAAGTCTTCCAAAGGTAACGTACATTTTTCGAGCAAATTTTATCGATTTAAATGTCTTTATTTTCTGTAGCATAGTAAAAGAATGGCAAATATTTACGTGAAAAAATTGATGAACTCGGAATCACAAAAAACTACCAATTAAGAATTAATAACAATAGCCAATGAGTTCAATAATTTTATTTTTTCATATCTAAAATTTCCATTGCACACCTTTATTGAGAATGGGTGATGAAGTACAGACAAGTGACTTTCTACATATCGCTGTGAAATTAATTGGGCAGCCTTAACATAGCCGCGAACTCGCATTACCAAACGATACACACATGTATGTAATAAAATACATTAAATAATAATACTCAATTAAATTTTTAAAAAACCACTTTACCTCCCCAAACCTCCAAAACATGGAGGGGTGTCCGATTAAGTTATTAAATCCTAGAAGTTAACATCGTTGGAACGTTGGAAGTCTGTTTAATAAATAAGCAACATATCAATGAACGTTTTTATCACTTTAAAATGCTACAGACAATTGTTAACGAAAACAGATTCTCAAATATTTTTTTTTAATCTCTTAGCAATTCTTATTTTCAACATATAATAGATATTCAAAATGTCATCTACTAAATAAAAAATAACAAATGTTTTTACATGTATTAGAATATAGAATAAAAAAAATCATAACTAATGCAAGGTTATTGGTAATTAATGCATGGTTGTTGCTCGTTCATGATGCATACTAGCTGCTAGACTGTACCTCGCAACCTGACCAAAAATTTAATAGAGGGAGTTACATTCACATGCGAGTTAAAGAGTAAAAACTTACGGCGTACAAAAAAAAAGTTTGCAAAGTTTGGATTGATTTATCATATTTTTACATATATTGAGTTAAAGTAAAGAGTACAATTCATTTTTTTTGACAATTTACAACTAATATTGATGCATTACTTGGCGCTAAAAAATGTTTTATACTTGTTTAAATCTCTTCAAAAATATCATTTTATTCATGATGAACAGCAGGTAAGGAACGCTAGACCCAGGGCATAACTTTTGTACTGCTTTAAAACAATGTGAGCTGCTTTTTCTATGTCAATTTTTTTTTTTTTACTAAAATGTTCTTTTCTACTAAAATGACAAAAATAGCATGGTTTTTAAATTTCTGTTGGCCAAATGTTTGTGGAAAAGGCCGCTAAGAAGCCTTATTTGGAGCAAAATTGAATTATTGTCGTCCTGTACAAAAATTAATTTGCTATATATTCCTTAGAAGAGAAATATTTCCTTTGACAAAAATTAATGATTTTTTTTCAAATCTTATTTATCGTAAAAGTTTAAGTTATATGCAGACTTATCATAGTAGCAGTTTTTTTCAGCAAAAAAAAATTAAACACATATTTAATTCAATATTGCCAAGTGACAATTCATGTAATTTTTCAAGAAGAAATTAAAATTGTTAATTAATGGATGGCGAACAAAAATGTGTCTCACCAGTTCTATGACATCAACCGGTACACTTCTGGCGCTAAATCAACATCTCAGAAAACCCTCAAATTACGGATTTGTGGTCTCCCCCTTTCCGTGGCTGATTCCGCTGTACATGAATTACTTGGCAAATTAGACGTTAAATTAACAAGTAAAATTCTATACGAAAAAATCCGCCACCCTGTTACAAAGCGCATGACAACCTTCCTAAACGGGACTAAGTTCATTCACCCGTAGATGAGACCTGTCCGCATTATCAACCACAAAAACATCTTACCACGTTTTGCAGTGCCCAAAATGTCCTCTCCAACATCTACCCATATGAACTAGAATTTTTTGGTGTAAAACATAAATCGGCAGAGCATGCCTTTCAGTATATCAAAGCAGTTCGGTGCAGAGATCTAGATTCTGCTAACACGATTGCAAAAACCGATGACGCGCTTGCTGCCCTTCGTCTGGGTAAGAAGGTCAAACCCGATAATCAGTGGGTGTCCACAAAGGTCTCCGTTATGGAGGAACTATTAGAGAACAAGTGTGTTCAAGTACCACTTTTCTGAGGTAAGCTGGTAACCTCCAAGCAATCAACGACATTTGTCGAAGCTACCTACAACAACGAGTGGGGCTCCGGCCTTGACCGTGACGGCACCCGCAATACAAAACCGGATCACTGGCCGGGAAAAAACGTACTTGGCGTACTTATGAAAAAAAAAATTGCAAAAAAGGCCGAAAAAGAAAACACAGCGACTCCGGTAAAATTGACCGTAAACAAAAACAAAACAAAGATCAACCAAATCAGCGTACCATAGTACAGATGCTGGAACAACTAAGAGCTATGTCGGACAGTGTCGGGTGTAATATGGACACAGAGAGCTCTGGTGATGACCGGTAACTGTATTCGGATCTGGTTTCCGACCTCAGAATTTTCAGAAATGTGGTATGTGTACGTTTAATACGCTCAATATTATCGATTATACAATCATAGACTATTATTATGATAATCGACTTTCCAATAAGAAGTAGTTTAGTACCTATGTTCATTTTATTCCTATTTAGTAATATTATATTTCAGATTACACATTCTTAAAACAATGTGTCCGAAAATATTGATGCATTTTTATGGGAAATACTAATATTATGTATACAAAAAAACATCCAATAGTAACGATGTTGATATTTTTTTTCATATAGCAATCGAAGTATACGACTACTTTTATTTTTATTTTTTTATCATTATTTTCTTTTTGTCAACGAATATTTTGAAATATGGCAAATCAGTTAACGTATGTGGTTTTAATTCGTCAGAAAAAAAAGATAAAAAATGTTCATGGCTAGAAGAAAATAAAACTAATGTTACACTTTTACAGGAAACACATTTTAAAGAGAATCGTGCTAAATTGTATGATAGAAAATGGAACGGAAAAGCAATACATGCTTTCTCTGACTCCCCCTTTAGTAGAGGTGTTTCCGTTTTGTTCAATAAAGAATGTAATATAAATATATTAAATGTGCATAAGTCAAATGATGGACGGAAACTTCTGGCAAATGCTAAAATTGATGAAACTTTACTTACAATTGTTATCTTATATGCTCCCAATAAAGAAAGTGATAGAATAGCATTTTTTAACTCGCTAAATATATTTATTTCTTCCCATACTACACAAAATAGTGAACTAATCATCGGCGGTTACTTCAATTGTAATTTAGATAAAGAAAATGACAAATCCTGTAAAAAGTTAAGTAAACTAACAAATAAGCTGGATCTAGTCGCTGTGTGGCTGAAAAAAATCCAACGAAAAATGGTTTTACATGGTGTGATGCAGAAAATGCCCCGAAGAGTAGAATAGATTACATTTTTTGTGCGCAATGATACAATCGATTATGAAAAAATATTGTTGTTCGAAAATTACCTTAAAAAAACACGCGGTTAAGTGACCACAGGTTAAAATGTAATTTAAATTTTAGAAATTTGGCGAGAGGTAGAGGATACTGGGAATGAAATATCTCGCATACTGAAAACGAAGACTACAATAGCAGAATCTTAGAATTATTCAAAAACATATAAATGACTCATTAGATCCAATATCAAAATGGGAATCTTTTTAAATAAAAATTCGTGATTATTCCATTAATTATGCAAGACAATCCAAAAACAATGTAAAATATAGAATAAAATTGATTGAAGAAAGGATAGATGATATAGAAAATTTACCTAGCGGAGATATTGATATGAATGAAAAAAGAAAACTTGAAAAGGAATTAGATTACATGTACGATGAAATACCTGAAGGAGCGCAGATTAGATCTAAAGCAAAATGGATTAACGAAGGTGAACGAAATACAAAATTCTTTTTAGGTTTGGAAAAGAAACATCAAGCTAACAATACAATATTAGAAATAAAAAACCGATAACAAAACTGTAGCAAGTAAAAGCGAAATTATAGAGGAAATGTGTCACTTTTATGAAAACATATATACAAGTAAATCTATTAAAAATGATGATAAAATGCTTATTTTAACGACGTTGAATGTCCAAAACTTAGCAATAGTGAAAAAGAATTTTGCGACTCATTACCTACAATTGAAGAGCGCGCAGATGCAGTAAATAATTTAAAAAATAATACATCCCCGGGTTTAGACGGTATACCAGCTGAATCTTTTAATGTTTTTGGAAAACAGTTGGACCACTCTTTTATGAAGTTTTACAAAGTATTTTCGATAAACAGGAACAAACATTTTTACAGCGGTTAGCTCTTATCACTCTTTTATTTAAGAAAGGGGACAAAACAGCCTTAAATATTACAGAACACTAAGTTTAACAAATACCGACTATAAAGTTTCAGCTTTTGTCCTTGCCAAAAAATTACAAACAGTTATAGTTAAACTGATAAGCAAGGAACAATCAGCGTATATAAAGGGGCGCTTTATAGGCATACATGCAGGATTAATTTTAGACATCTATGAAAACTGCATGGAAAACAATAATGGGGGTTTATTGCTATTTTTAGATTTTGAAAAAGCATTCGATTCAGTAGAGTGGAATATCCTTTTCGAGTTTAAAAATAATTTAATTTTGGTTAAAATTTTATTTCATGGGTCAAACTTGTGTACACAAATCCAATTTTTTTGAGTTAAGAACAATAGATGGATTTGTAAAACTTGCAAAATGAAAAGAGGTATAAGACAAGGGTGTCCTATCTCGGCACATTTATATCTGTTTGTTGCGGAAATATTGGCTTCTAAATTAAAACACAATTTAGAAATTCAAGGAATAAATATATTAAACATGGTAGACGATTTAAAAAATATTTAACATGCGGATGATGTCACTTTAGCCTTGAAAACATATTTCTTCTTTAAATGTTGCAATAAAGACTGTTAAAGAGTTCTGTAAACACGCTGGATCAAAGGTAAATATTAAAAAGGCAATGTATACTACTTGGTAGTTTAAAAGACAAATATAATAATATAAGCGGCATTGATGTAACCAATGATGCTGTTAGATGTTTGGGTATTTACATTGGACATAATAAAAATCAATGCTATGAACTTAATTGGTTACACTTTTTTTCAAAATATGGAAAAACTATTCGAGTCCTGGAAAAAAAGAAAATTAACTATATTTGGAAAAGCATGCATTGTTAATTCACAAGCTATATTTAAAATAATTTATGCGGGTTCTATTTTACCTATGCCTGACCCTGGGTATAATAAACAACTGAAAAAGATTATTTAATTTCATTTGGAATAAAAAAAGATACTGTGATTGTAAGGCAAGAAGATGGCGGTATAGGAGTTGTTGATATTGAATCGAAGTTTAAGGCCTTGAAAGCTGCATGGTGTAGAATATTGATTGACAAAACATGCATAATTAACAAAATAATTGATAGTTATTTAAGAATTTGAAATGTAGATATCAATTATTTATTAAACGTATCGGAGACTAATAACTCAAATTTTGAAATAATTTTTTAAACTCCCTATTTTTTATAGAGAAGTCTTTTGTTGTTACAACCAATTTAGAACAATAATTTGTTTCAATTTGATAATAAAACAAACTGTCATAAAGTTGGATTCAAAGCGGCATACTGTGTGTAAAATATCTTTTTAATGCTGATGGCCAATTCAAAACGCTTCAAGAATTATCATTTATTCTAAAACAAAAAGCTAATTTGATGTTTGAATATAGAATAGTTAGAAATGCAATATATAAAAAATCACTAAAATTTGAAATGAAATGTTGTCTATACAAAAAGTATCCAATTCTGTTTTTCTTTTTATTAATGGTTTACATTGTATTGAAGACAAAAAATGTAATTTTTCTACGAAAATTTGTTGTTAAAAAAATTCAAGCCTTCCTGTCACCAGGAATTTGTTTAAAAGACTGTTTTCAGTGGGAAAAGAATATATTGGAATGACATATACAAACACAAAGTAAAAGATACATATAACAAACGAATATGTGAATTTAATAACAAAATTCTTAACAATACAGTGTGCTGTAACAGCTTTCTTTTCAAATGCAAATATAGGTCTTCTGCTTCTTGTAATATGTGTAGAGAAATTGAAGATGTAAAACATTTGATTTTTGAGTGTGAACATGTTAGGATGGTATGGTCAACTTTAAGCTTAGTTATAGGATTTGATATAGAATGGAAACATGTTATTTTGGGTTTTTATTTTGAGAGAAATGCAAAAATACGCTATTTTTATACAATTGTATCATTCGTAGCATACAAGCTATTTAAATATTAAAAGTGTTGTAGATCTCAAAACAAAACAGAGACATATGATAAATTAGTTTTGTATTTGAAAAACAATTTCAGATACAATATCGATGTACTTGTAAATATGTCAAAAATACAAATGTTTAGAAATTTGAAATAAATAAATTAAAAAAAAAAAGAATTAAATATGTTTTCTTTTTGTTGTTGTAGGAAATCTACTTCAATAACCTGTGCATTGTATATTTGTAGAAATAGCTGTATGCATTTTGTGTGCATTATAAATGAAACTATAAACATCATAAAAGATTGACTATTAAAAGCCCATCGGTCTAGTTTACAATTTTTTGCCCGAGGAGCTAAGGTATAGATACATGTATTTCGAGATTCCTCCGGATCTTGTACACCTCCTCCTCCCACATTTTCATGAATTAATGTTTTTCCAAAATAAAATATTAAAAGCAGGGTACCAGTCAGTGGAGTCTCGAATTAGGGTTTAGACTTCAAAATGAAGCTTATCATGCAAAGATGAGACTCTCTGACATGTCATTCTGAGGGCTTTATGGTACTCATGTGACCGGTTGGCCTCCGTTTTATTTTATTTTTTAAATCTAATCCGCACAGCTCTCCATGTACAAACTAAGCTATATCTCCCCGAGAAATCCGGACTGGAAAAACTACCGGTTCAGATTTTTATTTATCTTCTGTTTTCAGTATTTCACACAGTAATCTTTTGTCTATTATCTCAGTAGTTCTTCTGGGCACCGTTACCAATATGCATTTTTGTATATAATGTTTATCAACAGTCGATCGTCGACAAAGCTCAAACCCAAATTTCTCAGACAGACAATGGGCTATAGCTATACAGAACGTTCTACGCAGTAATTATATATATTGCTACCTACAGTTTTAAAAAAAGAAAAAAAAGGTACAGCTTTCATTACTATAGCTTGCCCGAGTAACGTCACAAGAAAACATATTTACTTTTTCTGCCTCAGCATGTGACGTGAAAATGTAACGTCGATGCCCCCACGAAGATCATTTCGAAAGGGTTTTTATTGTTGTAACTTTGCATTACTATTTTTGAAAGATTAACACATGGTGTACTCTTGAATGTGTCATTTTTCACAATTCACAAAAATTACTATTGCCTGTCATAAGTCATTGCTTTCATCAATTTTTGATGATTTATTTTAATAAGAATACACAAACATGTGAAAGAAATACAATTAAAATCGATAAAAGGGAAAAAATCCCAGATATCTTTTTTGACACATTATTGTTTTTCACTCAGAAATGTTCACAAGAACGAAAACAAATTTCGTACGGAGATTTGAATGGGAAATGTTTTCACCATTCAGAAATCACTCGGAACACCTCGCACTATTTTTCAACGTTATCATCCGGGGTATTTCATGGCTGATGCACTGCAAAACACCCCGTAGACTTTCTATTTTGGGTTTTGTATTGAAGCCTGAAGCGGTAGAGGGGGCGTTTCAAAACAGATAATCTGGACATTTTTCAAAATAGTGGATGAACGTAGTTTGAGCACAAAGGTATTTACGATTATCGAAATATTAAACGAAAAGTGGTGGAATCAAAAACTCGGAACAGAGTATAGCTAATGTATGGTACACCTCATTGAAATTTTTTTTTTTTTAATGATTACTTGAAATTCATAAGAATCCTTTCATCCGAACGCAGGACAGAACATAACACATCGTTTATTTAAGATAATAAAGGGACAATTAGATATGACATCATAATATCCGCCCCGACTCTGTATTTCCATTTATGGAAAATATACCGAATACAGCAGAAAAAGCAAAAAAAAAAGGCTGATATAATACTTCATATAAGACAAATTTAACTACGAATCACTCAAGTGTGTATTTGTAAGTTTACATCAATCAGAATATACGAATAATTTTAATAACACATCTGTCGTATGGGTGTGAATCTGCGTCCTAAAAGCGCTCCTCAGACGCTTTATTTTATGTAAACACGTGAGGCTGGTGTTTCCGATGATAGCAATCTTTTGATGATTTATCAGGTATGTAGAACAGATATACAGTGTATTTGTAATGTACTAGATAGCTAAATAACTAGTTTACTGTGATTTTATAGAGTTGATGAATTTCTTATCGACTTAATGTGTTGTTTTGTTCAAAACATATTGTTTACATTTATACAATGTACACGTAGCTTTATTGCCAGTCCGTTTAACTTGATCATTTTCATCAGGAACGAATCGACACGAATCAGCTCATGCGTTTGTACTGACAATACTTAGCTTTACACAACAATTGTTTTTTTTTTTTCAATTTGTAAGTAAACAATATAAGACTGTGTGAAAACAGCTTATTTGATTTCCTGAAAATCAGTACAATACAGGCTAAAGGATTATAAACAGCTGATTTGATTTCTGAAAATTAACGAACAGCTGTTCAATAGCACCTTGATGCTGTGTTAAAAGTTCTTCTATGACAGTTCATTTATATTTTTTTTACACACTTATCCACTTGGTATAAGATGTTCAGCACAATAATTCAAACTAGAGACGAGCTCGTTGCAAGCAACGATTAGGTTTTCCGTCGTAGCTGCGTCATAGTTGTGACGTATTACAAAAAATTGATAGCTGACCATCGTACAATATTAGATGTGTAAACACTGAGACACAAAGTATTATATTTTTGTGACCGCGTAGATTTTACGTTGATAGAGAATTCGTCTGGATCTGCATCGGTCGTGTGCAGTATATACGAACCGGGTGAGGGAATGTTGGCGTAAAGTGTATAAGGTAAAAGGTTGGGGCGCGCTGTGGGCCGTAAGCTAAAACGAAGGGTAGGTTTGCCGTATTCCCGAAGGTCCACCAGCATACAGTTCCAGAGAAATAAACAGGCAATTGATGCAGGATTCCACATTATTGGACGAGACTCAACGATGGCAACATTATAACAATTTAACAGATAGACATGTTACAAACAAGTCGGATATGGCCAGAAGTGGCCTCCGGACTCAAGACTCTGGGAGAGTCGGACGTGGCCGGGGCTGGCCGCCGTATTCCAGACTGCGCATTGACAATTGTACATAACTATTTATAAGAATCTTAACAATGAGTATAAATTGCAATTAACAGGTAATGATATAAGTAAGCTGAGCGAAAGGTTCACAGATATAAAATAATTAAATAAACTCAATGAGTCTTTGATGTCCAAGAAATGAAAATCTGATAATTGCACAATGTTGTTTTAAGAGATTAACAGTCCTTGAGACATGACACTCTGTCTCTTTGAAATCACATATAACGTCTGAAAAGTGTCAATCACTAAATTAAAAAAGGAACTATGTAAGAAATAAACTGTGAGAAAAAATTACGAAACAGATGTTGAATTTTACAAGTAAAGTAAAAAAAAAATTATAATTGAACAGTGCATTTTGCACGATGATACTACATGTTTATAAGCAAATACAGATCTTAACACGTTGTCTCTAGTTTGATTCGCTGCATTTTATTCACAGAGTGGGACTGTGGTTATGCCCGGTACGATGGTAAAAAGACCACTGGCAAACGTTTTACACGCATTTTTATCGAACGCAAGCGCCAATGAATCTATTAGTATATATGCGGAGATCCTGGAAATTTTACAAGGGGTTTTGAAGAATAATTTTGTATTTTGAGGAGGGGGAACATGCGCGGATCAGAAAATTTTTCCGGGGTGGGGGTTGAAAAGTCAGACGGTTATTTGAGTTTGCCAAGGGATGTCCGAGGCATATTTGGTAAGTTTATAATGTACACGTAATTGAAAGAAATTTCGCTGGGGGGGGGGGGGGGGGGTCTGGAACCCTTCCCCTTCTAGATCCGCGCACGGAGAAGACCGATGCCGGTAATTTTACTGTAATTTTAACCATTTTAATTAAATTATTCATGTTCATAATTATTAGAAAACCAATATTACCTTTCAAAGCAGTTAAAACTTAAAACTTAAGATACGAACCATTTAGTCTCGGTGAGTATTACGTCCGCGTACGAAAATAATGGCAATTTTCAAGAAATTCGGATGGACGATCTGTGTCCTAGGTCGTCCATCCGATTCTTTTTCTGACTAAAAGCTACAGACCTGCAGTTAGAGATTTTCAAACTCTTATTGATTATGTCAATTTGTTTGTCTCAAAGAATCATTTTTTAAATCAATAAAGTTTTACCTTAAAAAAAGAAAGAAATCGGGCACAATTTTTAATGTTAGCATTTTACAATTTTATGGTCTAATAAAATTTCAAGACACAATTCTTCATTGCTTTATCCGAAATATTGCATGAAAAAAATTTACATCGCATTTTTTAAATTACAAAAGGATATTCAAAATGAACTTGGATTAACCGCTAACAAACAGGCATAAAGAGAGACTGAGAACCAATTTCTTTTCTTTCTTTTTTTTACATCAAAAGAAATTCAAAAATAAAACAAAATATATATTTTTTCTTTGTATGCGATAATGAAAATGTAGATCAGCAAGGGGTTCTTTTTAGTGCAAGCACCTACTTAACAGATTGTTACTCGGGTCTACAACGATGACAAATATCGAAAAGGCAATATTGTGGGTGAAGGATGAATGTGTAGTTTGTTTTTAAGTTTATTTTTGATACATGTAATTATATTTATCTGGATCGGTTATGTTTGTTAGTTTGTTTTGATTATTAAAGAGGGGAATAAAGAAATGAGTAATTTCCAAGCACGTAGCATCGTTTTTGAATGTGTGGGGGGGGGGGGGGGGGGGGGGGGGAGGGGCAAATTCATCCAACAAATCTTGACAAGCAAAAAAAGAAAAAAAATTGAATTTTCCAAAATTTTCACTCATAATTTCATGATTTTCATACCATTTTTTTTACATGCTACCAAAATGGGGGGGGGGGGGGGCAACTCCATGATAATTCAATTTTTTTTATGTAAATTTTATAAAAATAGTTGCTTCGAGAAAAAGTGGGGAGAGGACATCTTTATGTCATATAACATGTGAAACTGATTTCATTCCACCCACAAGTTTGAAATAATGAAATAATTTTAATGAAAACAATATAAATAGACGTCATAAATCCCATATCAAACGCCATATAACCACTTGATTCTGCGCGTCTTTTTAATGAATTTATAAACAGCGGCAAATTCTAAAATGTATTTTTAAAGGTAATGTTAGCTGCAAGTCTGTAGACCTTGTATGAAAAATTTCGGATGGTAGTCAATTTTTCCGGGATACAGACAGAGCGGTACATATATGCAGCTAAGGTAACTAAGAATGATCCCAATAAATACTTTGTTGAGTAATGCAAGCTTTTAAGATGTTTGTTTAAAATATAACACCCAAATACTTCGTCTTACATTCGCTATTTGTAGAACAAGCAGAACCAGTATCAGTCTGACCGGCCTCACCATATACATTGTTGGAATTTTATTGTCCTAGCATTGCAATGCTCTGCATGTACACAATTTCTTTTAAAATTGAAACACTTAAAGTGTTCATCTATATAGCTACACATAACGTACACACGTGATTCAAAATAACCCAGACGGAAAACGGTAAAGAATTCAGTCATTGGGTCTACGTTTTATAGAACTTGTAAGAAAACACAATGCGGGTCTGAATGTTTGTTGATATGTCAATCTATCAATATACAGTTTGTTAATTATTTTCGATTGCTAAGGCTACAGCGTATTTGATGAACATTGAACAACATTTTTTCCATGCCACTTTTTTCCATGGAAGATAGCGAATACAAGTATAAAGCATTTATAAAATTTATTTAATTACCACTTTAGAATTGTGTATGGAATAAATAATTTATAAGTTGCTGCTGAAGGTTGTTTGGTATTTTCGTTTGTAGATGCTTTGCAAGTAAAAAACCTGAAACGCATGGCAAGTCATAATTAATATCCCTAATAAATGTAACTTAAAACTAGCGGCTTTGGATTCAAATATTATCGTATACGAATATTAAGTTCACTTTTTAAAACCATCTCCACGATGATAATTATATTATATCCATCGCAAATCAGTAATTTTTTTTTTGCTTTAAAAGAATTGTTCTATCAGGAGCAATCCCGCGTTCGTTTAAATTGTCATGTCAGTAATACACATTGTGCTTTATATGACGGCCGTGTATACGTATTGTAGAAAAGTTGAGTTTAATTACCATGCATTGGAACCATTTTATTAACACATCTCCCAGTACTGAAACAATTCAAAATGTCTCTGTTACAGTAACACAGTGGGGCGTTAATCGTGTACGTCCAGCTCTACAACCACATGCACTGTCGTCTAGGCGACGGCCTGAATACAGCTAGCGACTCTCCTATCGATCGGTTACCTGAGTCTCGTAATGCATCTAAATATAGACAGGGGCATAATTATGAAACAAACAACAAAAATAAGGTCAAAGAGGTTTATCTTATGAAATGAAAATGTACATATGTATAAAAACATTTGGGAATTTGATGTGGAATTATTTTTGCGCGCTATATGTATCAGTTAGTGCATTACAAGAAGCCCTTTCATAACCTCATAAACGTGCGCACCCCCACAAAAATGGACCGAACTGACAACAATTGTTTCTGCAAATACTGACTATAAATTACGAAAACATTAAATTGAATACTATAGAAGGATTCAAAATTAATTTCTTTACAACTTTGCTTCAATAATGCACTAGAAATATTTATTCCTTTTTAAGTTATTGACAAGAAACTTTGGACGCCTCTAACTCCCTAATTATAAGGGCCAGCCCCTTTTTCGGTATACCGAATGAAAGGTCTGGGTAAGACCAAGAACTTTTACAATACATGTTATAACAAATTTTTATCAGGTAGAAAACTAACACGGAAAATACGCGAATTTCTTTGATT
This sequence comes from Magallana angulata, assembly GCF_025612915.1. NCBI lineage: Eukaryota > Metazoa > Mollusca > Bivalvia > Ostreida > Ostreidae > Magallana > Magallana angulata. Next base: position 6,890,571 of record NC_069112.1, on the reverse strand, counting down.
TTTTTTCTTACCTTTGTTTCAACATCTATACCACCCCTTTTATTTACATTTAAATTATAAATAAAATATATCTCGCACAAATTCAATGTATTAGCTTCCAAACCAGCCCATCTTTGAGACTCTGCCAGTCATCGTTAAAGCTAAACCCCCTGGACAAAAGAAGTCGTTAAATTTTACTAAAAGGGGAATAACTCAAAACCGGATAATGATTTTCCTCAACTAAAATATGCAACGACAACATCACGCGGCATGTTATCAGTCCTGAAAATTTCAAAACAATCGGTGAACAAACAAGCGAGATATTAAGGATCAAAGTTGGCGTCTAGAAGAAAAAAAAATAATAAGAAATTTGAAAATTTTTCAGAATAATAGTAAGGTTTTCCGCTGAGAGCGGAAAACCTTAATTACTAGCGTTTTATATTACTCAGACTATTTCTATTATAACACTGTTTGAGAGGCTTAAAGAAAATGTAAGTAAATAACATATAAGTACAATAATTCATCATTGATATAATGATAAATCTGATCATTCTAAGAGACAGTTATATTAGAAAAAGCATCTTCATGTATGAATGGTTTCTTGTTAAAATTGATTAAAGTAGATCCAGTGTTCTGTGATGTCATACTTTATTGTAAAACGTTGAATTCTTTAAAATTTGTGCAAGATAGTTTTATATATTTTATGTGAATAAAAGCACATGGAAGTAACTAGAATTACTGTTAAGTTGAATATATTTTCGCAGCTTGATTTTATCCTAAATTTCCAATTTTTTTAATACATTTTATCTATGCTAAGGGGAAATAAATCTTTTTCTGACTTTTTTCTCATTGTATGTCTAAATGCTATAATTTTTCTTATCCCAACAATTAATGTTAAAATGTGTTTGTAGTTATACTTTTCTGACGCAGTTGACAATAAAATTAAAAAAGATAAACAAGTTTCTGCCTTCAAATATTTCACCTTTAACAAAAAAATATGGTTTTATGATGCTAAATTATGCTTTAGTTCATGTTTATCTGACATCTCAAAAAGTGTGATGTAATGTATATTTTTTTCTTATAATTGATGAAATTAAAGTCAATTAAATTGAAATCAGTTCTGTTTCTCAACTTTCATCAGAGAGTTTTACGAGTATGGCGTTACATAAACAAGATATCTGTGAGCCAATGCTCACTAGTGATACCCCCGCTCTGATGTGAATATGCAAAATAAGCAAAGTCGACATTTAACAGAAAGCTGGCATCCGATTGGTACAGAAATATATCCCACAATATAGCATGCCTAAACAAATAGTGTGTTAAAATTTCAAGCATCTGCGATAAACAGTTGCTGAGAAATCTTTGAGGAAAATTTGTCTGAAAATTTTGGCTAAAATAAACAAAGTACTCATTTAACAGGTAGTTGACGTTTGATTGGTACAAAAATATATCCCACAATATGGCATGCCTATACAAATAGTGTGTTAAAATTTCAACCATCTGCGATAAATAGTTGCTGAGAAATCTTTGACGGAAATTTGTTTGAAAATTTTGGCTAAAAATAAACAGTCGTCATTTAACAGGAAGTTGACGCCGATTGGTACAAAAATATATCCCACGATATGGCATGCCTATACAAATATTGTGTATAAATTTCAAGCATCTGCAATAAATATTTGCTGAGAAATCTTTGACGAAAATTTGTTTGAAAATTTTGGTTAAAAAATAAGCAAAGTCGTCATTTAACAGGAAGTTGACGTCTGATTGGTACAAAAATATATCCCACGATATGGCATGCCTATACAAATACTGTGTAAAAATTTCAAGCATCTGCGATAAACAGTTGCTGAGAATTCTTTGACGAAAATTTGTTTGAAAATTTTGGTTAAAAAATAAGCAAAGTCGTCATTTAACAGGAAGTTGACGTCCGATTGGTACAAAAATATATTCCACAATATGGCATGCCTATACAAATAGTGTGTTAAAATTTCAAGCATCTGCAATTAATAGTTGCTGAGATAAATGCGACAGAAATTTTTGTTACGGACGGACAGACAGACGGACGGACAGACAGACGGACGGACAGACAGACACACAAGGGTAAAACAGTATACCCCCTCTCCTTCGGAGCGGGGGTATAAAAAGAAAACCTATGTGAATTGTAAACCTACAATTTTGAAAAGTACATGTTTAAAAATTGCTCACGACATTACCAGCATTATAATAGTAATCTTGTATAGAATCAGTAAAGAGAGAGAAAGAGAGAGAAAAAGGGGTGCATTTTTAAGGTCAGGTCGGGTAAAATGAAGAGGTGCAAGTAAGAAATTATATATCAGGGGTGATGATGCTAATAATTTTAAATCAAACCAAAATGCTGTTTCAAAGCTGTATTTGAATTTGTGCAAAATCTAAATGCATATCGAAACATAATGAAATGTTTATTAGAATTAATAACTCCCATTGTCTGTCAAATTGTACAAACAAAAATATTTTTCCATCATTCAGTCATTTTTATTACAAGGTAAACTCACTGAAATATCATTTTCATTTTAGCTGGTACCTTCTTTGTTTCTGGATTCACATAAACGATATTCTTATTGGTGACAATTTACCCACACACTTATCCTGGAGATATAAAAGATGGAAATGAATGAAAAGATAAACATGAACTTTAAGAACAGAAGACTGTGTTTTTGGAGAGAGAAGAGGAAATGTCATTGTAAGAAGTCATACAATTAAAATATTGACATCATGTGAAGAAATTGCAATTTTGAGTGTACATGCATATGTCAGGTTTATATGTTGTCAAAGAATTTTTTCTTCAGAAGGTCATTTTATCTTTCTTGAATTAATAAAACAAATGAACCAAGTTAAAAAGTTTTTATATCATAATTTTTTGAGAATTGGAATGGGAGGGACATTTAGTTAAGTTAGCTATATTAAATTTCTATATGCTGCATGTATTAAGAATGTAAAGAGGTGGGAGAGAGAGTCTTCATACCCTCACATAGGAGAGTTCTTAATTATTTAAATTCTAAATATTGATGTGAAATGAGTTTTGATCAGCTTGTTGCATGATTCACACACCAATTTTTCTTTCTCGGTAATGAAAAATATGCAGTTAGATTTTTATTTCGTGAATGAATAATTATATGCCAACCTCCCCTCCTTAATCTTAATCATTCTGCGTGTGCATGTGTTGAATAAAAATTATAGTGTTTTTACACCTATATCATATGTGGGTTGCCCCGAACTTACCGATACATAGCTGATTTGGTCTGTATTGGAATACGGCTTGTTCTCGTTCAGGCAGCAGTCCAAAGAGTGATCGGGGTCCTCGCCACGGGCTCCCGCCAGGTGACGTCACAGCCCGTCATCATAGGTAACTCGTCCTTGGAGTAGTCGACAACCACTACACTCCCCCCCGTTTTCTTCGAAGGGACTCGGCCCACACTACCAGTGGGCCGGCTCCGTCCACTCCACTAAGCTGGACTTACAACCAACACATCACCAGGGGGCGCGTAACGCCCATCCCAATCAATACTGGGATCAACATCCCAATCTATACTGGGATCAACAGCCCTCACTTTTACGAGTTCAGAATATGGGCAGATGGGGCCATACAAGACATGATGGCCTCCGCCCAATAGAAAACGCCAACTAACCGTCCAGGAAACAGGGTCTGGGGGGAACATAGGAGGGCGCGTACCTACCCCTCTCCAGGATCAAGATGTGGACCCGGCGGGCTCCAGCATACCCGCGAGGGTAGTCTACTGCTATGTACCCTCCGGAGAGAACTCTACTCCCCTCGCTCTTCCTGCAACCCAGGGGTCCCAGGGCTCCAAGGCGCCCACCAGCTCATCCTCGGACGAGGTCGGGTCTGGGCCATAGTCCTCCGGCTCCTCCTCGGGCGGGGTCGCTGCCTCATCTACTTCGGTCTCCTCCCGTCTGAAGCTCTCTCGAGGGGTAGTCGCTTCATCGTCCTCGGACTCCTCCTGTCTGAAGCTCTCTGGAGGGGTAGTGGCGTCCTCGTCCTCGGACTCCTCCAGGCAGATGCTCCCCAGGACTGGGGGATCAGGGGCATCCCAGTCCTCATGGCAAGGAGCCGGGGGCGGGGGTGGCAAGAGCCTAAACATCCCGTACTGCGACAATGGGTGTCCGCTGACTGTCTCGTTGCTCCACAGCTCCCGGTAGGCCCTCCTTAGGTCCGGGCCCAACCGGGAAACTAGATGTGCCTGTACCCTCCAATGTAACAGGAGAGCGGGATGTAGCCGACCGAACAGGGCAAATCGGTGAGGGGGGTCCTCCCCCACGAACCGGCACAGTGCCTCCATGGCCCGATTCAAATCGCTGGGAACACCGGCGGCGGGCTCCTGGAACACTTCACCTGTTGGGACGTCCCTCGCCAGGTCCTCTGGAGTGGCTCCTTCCCCCAGCAGGTGGTGAGCCATCCACATAAGCACGCGGTACCGGAGGCTGGCCCCCGCCTCAGGGGGCACAGACCTCCGGAACACTGGATGTAGGTGGGCCACTGTCACATGAGTTCTCATGGTGGGGTCCGCACCAGGCACCCCAGGAACGGGCAAGTCGAACTTGGCCCTCTCGAACCTCTCCTCCTCGCGGCCCCCGGTGGTGGGGGGGCCTGCGGGGCCTCTTCTTCATCGTAATCATCGTCATCTCTGTAAAACAAAAAGACCCTATTAATAGATATTCCCCCCATACACGTCGGACACACGAACTGGTCCATAGTGGTGGCGTCCTCCGGCGAGACACCCACACACAAGCCGTGGTACCAGCGGTCGCACTGGTCACACTGGACCATTAGTTTTCCGTCATCAGGACGATGACAGAGGCAATAGAGCTCGGTATCTGTGGATGTTTCTGGTGACTTTTCTGTGGTATCAGAGGATGACTGGCTGGGCCTCGGGGGTCGGTCTCCTCCTCAATAGGGTTCCTCAGGAGTCTTACCCCGCTTCCGAGGACGTCCTCTGCGGCGAGCGGGTTGAGGCCGACAGTTATCACCTTCAACTGGGCCCTCGATGGCTCTTTTTCCCTGAGAAGTCGAACCTTGCGCCTCGGAATCTTCATCAGATCTTACATCACATGGTGAACCACTCACGAACTTCTCCCGATATCGGGCCAGCCACAAGGGAATATCCCTGTCGTTACACTTCTTAAGGCGGTCGTGGTTTGCCACCATCACAGCTGTCTTAGTCTTCACACGGTAAAGGTAAGGTGACAGCCTCTTGAGGATGATTCCTGGGCCCTTCCAGGATGGGCTCAACTTCCGGCACTTGCCCTTAACAGTCGCCGTATCTAGCAGGTATACCAAGTCACCCTCCTCAAAGGGGCGGGTGGCTGCCTTAATGTCAAAATCCCTCTTCATCCGCTCTTCCGAGGTGTTCAAGCGTCTGCGGGCGGTCTCATGCGCCGACTGTATCCTCTCCTCTAGATCTGTCACATAAGTACCAACATTCACCGGATCCTCTTGAAGGGGAGGCCTGTACATTAAGCTGGCTGGTGTGTTAACTTCCCTGCCCAACATCAGTTTATTGGCGGTGAAACCAGAGTTACGGTTCACTGCAGAGCGCAGAGCCCCGGCTATCTGTGCAAGATGCTCATCCCAACAATCCTGGGCCTTGTCAATATAGCATCTGACAGCATCCATGAGAGTCCGATTATAACGTTCAACCTGTCCGTTAGCCGACGGGCGATAAGGGGTGGTACGGGCCTTGTGGATCTCCAAGAGTTCACACACCGCCGTGAACAGCTTGCTCTCAAAATTACGCCCTTGGTCTGTGAAGATCTGGAATGGGCACCCAAACCTAACGAAGAACTCATTTACCGCGGCTGTAGCTGTAACCTCGGCCGTCTGTGAAGGGAGGGGAATGCATTCCACCCATTTTGTGAACTGGTCTACCATGACCAAGACATACTCATTTCCCCTCGGAGTCCGTGGAAGTGGTCCTAAGAAGTCCAGGTGCACCCTCTCCATGGGTGCCCCAGCATGGTACTTAATCATCTCCGCCCTGGCGTGGCGCTGGGGACGTTTGTTTCTACTACAAGGGCCGCAAGTACTGACAAAGTTCTCAGCCTCTCTCATCATTCTGTACCAAAAGAAGTGCTCCCTCAGCCTGGCTTTAGTTCGTTCGATTCCCTGGTGTCCAGCTGCCGGCACCTCGTGGCAAAGGCGCAGTACCTCTCGTCTCAGGTCACGGGGCACAATCAAAACTCTTTTCTTCTCTCCCCCCTCCTCTATCTCTTTCCAAAGGACTTTGTCACTATCCAGATATAACAGATTCCTGTTGATGTAGTAGTGTTTCACAGCCGGGCTGGTCAGAAACAATTCGCCCTCATCTGGTCCCAGTTCTCCCTCCAACCAATCCAAGATCAAGCCTAACTCTGGGTCATTAGACTGGCTAAGACTCATCTCCTTAGGGGTGAGGCCTAAAAGTGACGTCGGGCCTTCGAGGTCCGCCGGAGAGACTCCCATCACGCAAGCGAACTGAGGGTACCTGCTGATCCGGATATGGGTCCTACAAGGTCCATCCGGGCTACTCTCGCCCTCAGAGTCAATCTCAGGATAGGGAAAACCGCCAGTCCGTCCCAGAAGTCCTCCAGATACATATCCGAGGGCTATCTCACTGACCGATGGCTGGGCTTCTCCTGATGCACGGCCATCTACTGTCCCCTCGAGCTCGTCCTCCGGCAAAGGAGAGTAAATCCAACTTCCTGGCCTAGCAAGCGGGGCTACATCGTCTACCTCATCAGTAAATACATTCCACAATTGATGGGCTCTGGTGCACTTACGACATCCACCGCAGGGCAAGTCACTAAGATTCACAGTGAAGTCCACCCCCTGACATCTGGAAGACATGGTTGGTCGAGAAAGCGCGTCAGCATTCACGTGACGCTTACCGGGCCGATGTTGGATGACCATATTGTACTGGCTGAGCTCCTCCAACCAACGAGCTAGTTGATCCTAGGGGTACCTAAAGTTCAGCAACCAGATGAGACTATGGTGGTCCGTATTTACAATAAATCTCCGGCCTAGTAGATAATGGCGATACATGCGTGTGAACCGGATGACGGCCAGGAGCTCTTTCCGAGTAGTACAGTATTTTTTCTGCTCCGCGGACAAGGTGAGGCTCCCGTAGGCTATGGTTCGCTCCTGCCCCTCTTGAACTTGGCACAGCTCAGCTCCTATGGCTTCTGCAGACGCATCTGTGTCCAGCACAAACTGATCATTGGCTGTAGGCAGAGCCAGTACCGGGGGTGAAGTGAGGGCTCTCCGGAGGTTCTCAAAGGCTGTCTGCTGCTCAGGTCCCCAAACAAAGGGTTTCTTGCCAGTGATGTTATACAGGGGATGTGCCATCTGAGCAAAGCCAGCAATAAACCCTCTATGGTAATTGGCGAAGCCTAGGAACCGCTTCACCTCCTTAACATTAGTGGGAGTCTCCCAATGCTTCACGGCCTCTATGTATTCATCCCCCATCTCTACTCCCGTTCCACTGACCTGCCTTCCCAGAAACTCCACTCGGCGCCGGAACAGCTCACACTTCTTGGGCTTGAACTTCAAGTCATAATCTCGGAATCGCTGGAACACCTGTCGCAAGTTAGCCAGGTGGTCATCAAAATCACTCCCCAGCACCAGGGCGTCATCCAAGAAGGCCAGAACGATACTCCAGGTCAGCCCGCGTAACACTAAATTCATTGCCCGGGAGAAGGTAGCAGGGGCATTACAGAGACCAAACCCCATTCTCCGGAACTCAAATAGGCCATACCGGGTAATGAAGGCAGTTTTCTTTCTGTCCTTGGGGCTGATCATAATTTGATGAAATGCGGAGTTAGCGTCTAGCTTCGAGAACCACACATTTCCCGAGAGGGTATCAAGGCACTCATCAATGAGGGGAAGGGGAAAAACATCCTTCCGGGTGACATTGTTCAACCGGCGGTAGTCGAGACACCACCTGACTTGTCCGTCCTTCTTACGGATGAGGACTGGCGCTGAAGCCCACTCGGACATGGAGGGCTGGATCACTCCAGCGTCAAGCATCTTTTTGAGGTGCGCCTCTTCTTCACCCGCAAAGAACACAGGAGTACGCCGCATCCTCTCCTTGACTGGCGGTGCATCTGCAGTGTCAAGCTCATGCTCAAGGGCAGTGAAGTTTCCAAAATCAAACTCACTCCGGGCAAACACATCTTGGAACTCAGACAGCAGGCTAGCAAGTTGGGACCGCTCCTCATCACTCAACTCCGCAGAGGATCGTTCTAGCAGGTCCTGCAAATGGGTGGGTACTTCCGGTGGTGTGCCCTCGGGCCCACTCTCAGCCATGCTACGCACCTCCCTCATCAAATAGGGCACCGGCACGTATGGCTCCGCCTCGACTGCCTCTCCGATAACACTGCCCTCCTCCAAGGACACATCCTTTCCAGACGCATTAACTAAGCAAGCCAGGGACGCCTCTCCCGCAGCGTGATACGTATGTGGCATGAGTAAGGCATCCGACAAGTCCTCAATCCTTGGCACAACCAGGTAATCTGACAGTCTTCTCTCTAGCCTAAAAGGGCACATGACTACAGAGCCTGCAGGAACTCGAACCTTCCTCACCAAAGTCACATTGGCTTCCGTCCGAGCATTCCCCCGTCCATAGGTCATCTGAATTGTCTCACCGCCGAGAATCAGTATCCCATGCCTCAGGTCAAGCTGAGCACCGTGGTCTCTCATGATGTCCATCCCCAGTAGCATCTGGTCCTTGAGAGGAGCAACATACAGGTCAACCTTAAGTGTGCGCTGGCCCACACGAAAATCAAATGGTCCTGCTACAAAACCCTTAAGTCTCGCTCCGTGTCCTGCCTGCAGCAAGGTAACATGCCTTTTAATAGGGGGCTTTTGTTCTAGCTGGTCATAAAACATCTTCCCTAGGACACTAACCTCTGCCCCAGTGTCCGCCACGGCCTCTATAGATAACCCTTGGATCCTCAATGGAACCGAGTAACTGGTCTGTGGGCGTACCTGCCCCACCATTACACACAGGTCCTCTACCTCCCCGGCCGTCTCACTGGACTGGGGCATCCAGTCCTCTTCAATGTCCTCCATGACCTCAACCTCAGTCTCCCTAAACTCGGCAATCTCTACACTGAAATCCGGCACACGCTCAGGACTCTGGTCGGTTGGAGTTGAGAATCCCCTCCCCGGAACCACAGGTTCATCATCAGAAAACAGATCGGGTGACTTGGACCGCTCAAATCTCACCTTCAGCCCACTACGTGCCTTCCCGCTCTTCATGCAAGAGCGGGCCTCAGCTGCTTGCTGGTCACAACTTGACTTCTCCGTAGGTTGTCCCTGAACTCTATCATCTACTGGGTGCCTTCCTGCCTCCGTACTTCTATCCGGGGTCAGCATGCGCACGGCTCCTGAAGGCCGATTCTCACTGGAGGATCTATTCCTGAACCTAGGTCCTCCGCGGTTCCCCTCTGCTGGATTGGCACCTCGATTGGGTGGGGGGTGTCTCTCTGCCCCACCTACCCCTCCATCTGACCTACGCCTATTATCCAAAGGGCACTCCCGACGGAAGTGTCCTCTTTCACCGCACCCGTAGCACAAACTTTCCCTGGGACCCCCACTCTTACTCATAGGTGATGGGGTGGCCTCAAGCTTCCCTCCGGCCGCCCTCAGGGCCATCTACAGTTGATACACCCGTCCTCTCAAGTCCTGCACCTCTTTACTCTCTGACAAGGCGGGGTGTCTCTCTTCTCCCTCAGGGCTCCTTCTAGCTTAGATACACGGCTCGCAATCTCATCATTAGACTTCCTGTCTGCCTCCACTCCCTCTGACCAAGCGGCCTCCTCTGTCAACTCCCTCACTGTCTTATGCCGGTGAGGCTTGCTGCGGCGCGAGTGTTGGTAATACTGCATTCTGTCCAATGCCTCCTCGACCGTCTTAGGGCTGCCATCCAGCGCATGCAGGCCAGCGTCAACATCTTCCGCCCATAGCATAGGCGGGGGATGGCCTGGGTGTGAATGTCTGGCAACTGGGGGAAAGCTCGTGTGGCTAATGTGAGCACACGATCTGCCCATTCTCTCAGGGACTCACCGCTGTTCTGCGTTGCAGACTGGAAATTGAGTTGGTGGGTGAGATCCGGAGCCGAGGTACCAAAGCGCTTGTCAAACTTCTTGAGGATGTCCTTAAACCGTGGACGGGGACAGACTTCCAGTAGGAGAGTATAATACTCGCTGGCTGCGCCCTCCAGGAAAAAGCAGAACTGGTCATGTTGCTCGGCCTTGGTCCATTGCTGGCTGCGCGAGAGCCTCACGAACTTATGAAGGAACGCCTTCCAGCTGGATTTGCCATCATACCGCAGGTCCTTGTACTTCGGCTTGCTACGGGGCGCAGGTGGCCTATCGCCGTGACTGCGTAATGTGCGGCGCGAGGTAGTGGTAACAGGGTGGGGCAAGGGCTGGGTAGGTAATGCAAAGGTTGGACGATGTTGCCGGGTCAGCAAACTGGGCGGCCCAGCGGGGGCCTGGGTTCTCCCGTAATCAGGTGAAAGGTCCCTGGGTGGGGGGCCATTGGGTTGCTGTGGGGCATGAGCATGTATGCTAGGATTAAGAAAGTGTACCCCGGTCTCCCTGGGAGAGGACTCGTACATTTGTGGGTAAACCAGAGCTACTCTACCTCCCCCCTCCTGTCTAAAATAATAAGGCTGGGGCGGCACCACAGGTGCAGGGGCAGGGTAACCAAGGCTCCTAGATTGAGGTACGAACAGGCCCCAGGGGGTTCCATCAGGGTTAACTACAGTTTGATAGCCCGGGAAGGGGTAGGGCGTGGTATGTGCATAGCCAGGGTCGACATGTGACTGGTGTAATTGCCCCGAGGTGGAAGTCCCCCCACTAGATGTCACTACAATCTGTCCCTGGGTCGTAGAGGTCTGCGTTGTAGAGCCCTGCACTTGCAAATCAGTGAGCTGGGCCGAACTAGGAGCTACATAATTGTTCCCCGGAAACGGATTCGTCAGGACTGAGGAGGCCCCCAGGTGACTGGCATGCTGACCCCCCAAGGGCTGGGGTGCGGGGCCTGTGGCCCCAGCAGGAGAGGGGTGGGGCTGCTGACCAGGGGTGGGTGGGGAATCAAAGACCAAGGCCTGGGGTGCCAGTACAGGACTGGCTGAAGATACCGGCTGAGGCAAAATAACAGGATCCCTGGACTCAAGTGTAGCCTTAGCACTATGGCCTGGCGGGGATTTCCCAGGGGTAGGGGCCACATAAGAACCGCGTGAAATGGGGTCCCCATATATAGCACTGGGTGGGACAAAGTCATAATCCCCCACCGGCGAACTGCATCTTATCACAGACCCCTGACTAACACCTGAATGTACTTCACTAGGGACCTGAAACTGTGCTGGCCTAATATAACTGGCACCCTGGGTACTACCAACCCCCCTCCCCTGACGGTGCACACCCCTCCCTTGATGGCGCACACCGGAGCACGTGGCCAAGACAGAAAAAATAGTGCAAAGATAAATGCAAAATATAAAAGTATGATGCAAAAACAACGTTGCCTAAACAAATAAAAGAATCCTACTCTAAGCTAACAATACTATCATAGAATGCTAAATGTTCAATAAGTTTTACCACGCGGAGCCCCCAAAAATGGCGGCTACACACGTTTATTTTGAAAAATTTGACTCAAGAAGAAAAAATTCTGACAGACTACGGGAAAAAAATTTTCCTTTCGCTAAATCGGAGTTCGGGCCTCGAGTTGGGCGCCAATATAGTGCTTTTACACCTATATCATATGTGGGTTGCCCCGAACTTACCGATACATAGCTGATTTGGTCTGTATTGGAATACGGCTTGTTCTCGTTCAGGCAGCAGTCCAAAGAGTGATCGGGGTCCTCGCCACGGGCTCCCGCCAGGTGACGTCACAGCCCGTCATCATAGGTAACTCGTCCTTGGAGTAGTCGACAACCACTACAAAATAAATGAGTGTAAAAAATAAAAGTGTAATACAAAGGTGCATAATGTTGATTGCTTATGGGGGAAGGGAAAAGGTCATGGGCAGATCTGTAGTCCCCCTGGAAAATTATAATTTATTTCACAATTCACATCGTAAAATGCATCGGTCCCTGGCCCCTGGCAAAACATAATTTAACCCCTTTGTACCCCTATCCCAGGATAATACTTAAAGAGCCGTGTAGTGCTATAGAATATGCAGTCATTGGCATGCATCTGACAAAATCATAATGAAAAAATTCTCAATATGTTTTTTTTTGGTCACCTAAAAACTCAGGTGACCTATTGCGATCCGTTTTCGTCCGTCGTCGTGTGTTAACAATTTTACATTTTTAACTTCTTCTTAAAAACTACAAGGCTAATTGCTACCAATTTTGGTGTGAGACATCTCTATAGTAAGAGGAATAAATTGTAAAATCCGTGGCACTAACATCCCCGGGGCACCGCAAGTGGGGTCAAATATGCCAAAAAAAAAACAAATTTTCAAAAATCTTCTCTGAGGAAAAAACTGAATGCACAATTATGATGTCCATTAAGCTCTACCACAATTGTGAAATGCATGGCCCCTGGGTCAGGGGTTCTGGCTCTAGGGTAAGGCCAATATGGCCATATGTTAAAAATGTAATAAATCTTAGAAAATCTTTTTCTCTACTACCATATATATTTGTTGAAAACTAAATGCATGGTTATGATGTCCATGAAGCCCTCTACCAAAATTGTGAAATTCATGACCCCTGGGTCAGGGGTTCTGGCTCTAGGGCTGGGCCAATATGGCCATATCGTAAAAATGTATTAAATCTTATGTCTTAAAAAATCTTCTACTTTACTCCCAAACATGTGGGCAAAATACTGAATACATGGTTATGATGTCCACTAACTCCTCTACGTAAATTGTGAAATTCATCGCCCCTGGGTCAGGGGTTCAAGATAAGGGGGGGGGGGTCAATATGGCAATATAGTGTTAATGCAAATAATGTTTTAAAATCTTATCTGTATGAAAACTGACTTCATAATTATGTTAACCAGGAAGTCCTCTACTAAAATTTTAAATTTCATGTCCCCTGGAGTATGGGTTTTGACTCTAGGACAGGGCCAAAATAGATGTATAGGTGTTAGTCCATATAATGTTTAAAAATTATCTTCTTAACTCCCTCACAGCTAAAAGGAAAACTGAAATCATGATTTTGTAGACCAGATCTTTAAGTTTTCGCCACAATTATAGGTTTCATAGTTCTTTTTGAAAGATTTCAGGCAGGAAGGTGATTGTCATTACGTTACAGTATGTAGGAAAGGGCGTTAAAAATTTAAATACCTGAATTTCTCGTGAGGTACACTTCACCGTGTAATTATATTCTCGATCAAAAAAACTCTGAACTTAAAAATAAATACTAAAATTTTTAAGAAAAAAATATTTTGATTTGTTTAACTTAAAAGTTGTTTAATGCAATTACTATATATTTTTCTATTTAAATTTTAAGGTATATCTGATATGCGAATTGTTGACCATTTACCTCTCGAAATATTGGAGACTGAAGAGGCTTTTTCTTGATTGGCAGTATTAACTGATTTATGAAGACAATCATGTCATACTTTACATACACTCAAAACTGTTAATTGTATTGTATTTAACTCCCTTGATGTACAGGAGTACACGTGTTACAGCCATATCTGGCGGGAAACTTTCTTCAACCTTAGAAAACCGTCTATCATCTCTTTTTATCTAAATTTGAGAATATTTCAAAATTTTAAGATTTCAAAATTATTAAATTAAGATGCACATGGTATTTTGTATCAAAAATTGCATGATATTTGCATGATATTCGCATGAAACATAAGATAAACATTTTCGCATGAATATTGTGCGAAATTTTAATTATATGATATTCGCATGAAAATTTTGTCAAAATCGCATGAAGTTTTTGCATGAAATTCATGCGTATTACTTTTCGTCTCTTTCTCATGCGAAGAATTCGCATGAACTTTATGTGAATTTCATATGAAATTCATGCGAGCCACTTTTGCCTGTGTACATCTTGGCTTAGAAATAGTATTCAAAGTTTAGAATCTAACAAGGACTTTATTTTTGGCAGAAGATTGGCGTAGAAAAATATCACATTTT